>NC_066364.1:38617108-39257108 GCF_013377495.2 Cygnus atratus
ATCACCCTGAAATTTTGCTTGACTTCTTCTTCCTTTTAATAATGTTTCTGTGCCCTGATTCTTCATGCTAGGAGGTGGATAATACTTCTCTACTTCGTAAGAGATAATGTTAAGACTTTTCAGTCTTTTGTAAAAAGCAATTTGAAAAAGGAAAGTTACAGCAAGGGAAATTGACATTAAATATTCATATTTTTTGCACAGTGAAGGTGATGAAGCTCTGGAGCAGGCTGCCCAGGGAGAGCGTGGAGTCTCTGGCCTTGGAGATATTCAAACATTGGCTGGGAAAAGCCCTGAGCTACCTGCTGTGACTTCAGAGCTGGATCTGACTTCAAAGGTGACTCTGCTTTGAGTGGGGATGGGACCAGATGACCTCCAGAGATCCCTTCTGATCTGGAGTTTCCATGATTCGGTGTTATTTGCTACTTTAGATTTCTTTTCTGCAGGACTTGGTTACCAGGAGGAATCATAGTCAAGGTCAAATTCTTCAGGAGGATGTTGTTCCGATAATGTGTGCCCATCGGAGTGAACCAGCCGTCCATGTGCAAGTTCAGATTTTTACTGAGACATACTAGAGCGTTTCTATTGAGTCTTCAGTATTTTCTGAATATTAGTTTCGTCATCAGTTCATTTTAGCTGTGTGTAAAGTCACTGTGAAATTTCATGCTATATAACAAATTCCTCCAGCTTTTTTCCACCTCCATCTCTGATAAACTGGATAATGCCATGTAGGCAACAAGACCCCCAGAGTCAGTGTCTCTTGCAGATAACAGATACCTTGTAAAATCATGACTTTCCCTGCATAATTTTGGGTTGTATGCTCTGGAAAGCTTGGCTCAAGTGGAAGAAAAAGAGGGACGTATTATTTTCATGAAGCACAACATTTTATGATGTGATTGCCTGTCCCAAGTGCAATCAATCTGTCCATTGAGCTGGCAGTGTTTAGAAGTAGATGAAAGTCTCTACAGATCTGAAGCCTCCAAATGTTCCAGAGCCCCGTATTGGGAATACAGTGACACACAAGGATAATATGTATACATACATACATCATAAACATATTTTTTTCTTACTCTATTTTTCCTTCCATGGACATAAGTGCAGTGAGAAATGGTGAAATTGTATGTTAGTAATGAGCCACGTGGCCATAATAAAACATATCCAGTGATAGCACACACCGAAATTCTTCCTTCCTTCCTTTCCTACCCTTGCACATTTATCAGTGTCGCCTCCCGTGACAGCAAATCACCACATCTTTCCACCAGGCTTTGCTTAGCTTGAACTTTTTCACCAACTGCTGCAGCGCCGTTAGTAGGATAATCGGGTGCTTTGTGCTTTATCACTTACCTTGTGATAGCACACGGGGGCCCGTGGCGGGGTTCGATGAGGCACGCAGGAAAGCAGCAGCCCTGGTAATGCCGAGATGAGGAGCTCAGCCCAAAGACAACAGGTGGGTGCAACAAACAGCCAGAGGCAGCGCAAGGTATCAATGGGGCAATTATGAACAGCGTAACAAGCAGCTGTCACGGCGCACCAGCTGCCTCGCCACCGACATCTCACATTTAGGAGAGGAAAGAAAGAATAAGCCACCAACAACTGACCCTCCCCCCCGACCCCCACTGACAAAGACATGTCTAATCGGAGCTGCTACATCATTGTTTTTTGGTTACTCACGTCCTTTTTCACCCCTACCCGCTTCCCAGTGGATGTTGTACCCTCATTCATCTGTCATCTCTTGTATTTATGGCATGAAGGGCACGAAGCAAAACTTTCCTGACCTCATCAGGAAGGAAGGGGAGATTTTAGATACTGGGGTGTGTGTGACATGTTACGGGCAGGAATAGGGGATTTTTTTTTTTTTTCTGTAGCACATCCTGGTAATTTAACTGAGGTGCACCATTCTTGGGACTTCGGTGGCATGGCTGTTTTGAGTGGAGCTGCTAGGATCATAGGAGTGCTTGTGAGCTGGATGGAGCCAGGCAGTGAGCTCCCAAGAGGAGAAGACAAGCAATAGCCAGGCTTACCTGGGCAATTTTTGTATTTTTTATGTTGGTATAGAGGAAAATCCCACCTTCGGTTAGGAATGCTTATTAACTCTTAACTTGAACGCAGCATGCACTCAGTGAGGGGACTATGTGAGCATTTGCAGAAGTTAGGTTGAATTTGAGATCTGTTGGGGAAGGAAGGGAGAAGGCTGGCATAACCTTGTTTGCGCAGGGAGACCCTGCTGTGCATTAGGATGGAAAGTCACTGTGGTCTGGTCCCTTGCTACAGGCTGAAGCCTTCACCCATCCCCTAGGGTCATCACAGCAGCAAGCATGCCGGCCAGTATGCTCTAGTTCATGATCACATCCTGGGAGTGGCAGCCAACTCTATATTAAGAAACCTAAGTGTGTGCTTGTAGGTATCTGCATGTGAGGTGTCTGAGCTCCCATGGTAGTCAGTGAAGACCCAGTCAATACAGTCAGTCCTGGCAAGTGATTCTGGTGGCCCACCACTGGACGTACCTAAATGCAGACCTTGGGTGCAACCCAGTCCTCCTTAGGGCATCCCATCTTGCCTACAGATGCCTCTCCAGAAATGCATGCATCTCCTGTAGGTCCAGGTCATGCCTGCTGCCCCAGGGTAGACATTTCAGGTATGCAGGCACTATGAATGCACCTAGTTTGGGGAACTCAGCCTTAGGTTTCTAATTTGGAGCTGAGTTACTCTGCAAACTTCACTGACTGCACAGACTTGTTCTCTACTGACGTATCTTAGGGACTTAGACAGCAAGTTAACACCTAAGGACCTGCATGCGCATGCCAAAATGCAGGTGTCTCAATCTAGAGCTGATTTTACGTTGGGCTCTCTTGTAGTGAGACTCTAAGAAACAACAGATACTTTACAATAAAAGTCATAGCATTTACTGCAAGGACACAACTGTTAGTTGAGGATCAACTTAAATTAGCACATGCAGAGCTCTGTGCCACTGCAGCAAAAAAGCTCCCAGTACCTGAGCTAATGTATTTACAGCTCAGTGCTATCCTTGTGCTGCATTGCTGCCTGCAATGGAAGCACACCTGAGGATTCCTGGTCCTGAGGCTAAAGTTGCCATTGAACCACTCTCTCCAGGATCATGAGGTCACTGCACTTTGCAGGAGAAGTGAAGATTAACTTAGTGATGTAACCATGCATTTTTTTAGTTGGTACCAAAGCCATTAGACATATAAGTCAAAACAAAATGTCCAGCATTTTCCCTGCATTTTCTCCTGGAGAGATGAGGCATCTGCATCCCACAGCTCAGAAGACCCATGAAGAAAAAAAAAAAAAGCTAAATTATTAATGATAGCAACCACTTGACCAGCACCACTTGACTAGCATGGAAAGTGTCCCCCAGCCAGAGGCTGATACCTGATTTAAGATTAGCTTCAGGCTTAAACTAGCTTCAAAAATGTAGACATAGCCCAAACTCTTACATGTGAATAATAATTCATATGTGGAACACATAATGAACAGCAGTGATATATCATGTTTTCTTGATGTATCGCTAAGTTATACCCAACCCACAATCAATCACACAGAGACATGAGTAAATGTCTCTTCATTTACTCTGAAATTCCTTCAGAGTGGAAGGAATAGTGATTGCAGGCTATAAGGGCGTTTGCAAATGACTTGCAAATGTCAGCCAGGCTTTATTTGCATTAACTAATTTTCAAATCAGAAATAAATGGATTTTTGATTGGTTAAATTAAACAAGACTTGGGAAAAGAATAAGTGAAAGGAAAAGCATTTGAAAAATGTAATTGCACACTACAATATCCATGAACATTATGTAAGGATTTACAAATCAGCCTTGAATTACCAGGTAGCAGAGACAGGAATTTTGAATTGTTTTTCTGAAACCCTCATGGAGTTCAAAACTAATTCAAGAACGATAAAGGTTGTCTCAAAAATGATCTGGAAATGCACCCTCATATTTCAGTTTATAAGGAGCCTCTTAAAAATAATCCCCCCTCCATATTATTATTTGAAGTAGAAGAAAGAGAAGGAAGTCTCTCTTGGACTGTAACCAAGTGAACTTGCCATCAGAGCTTTGAAGGTATGGCCCTGAAAATGCCCATCTCAGCAACTGAACTCCCCTCAAAAAAATTGCTGCTACCAGCTGAGGGAGGTTTGGTGAATGATAAAAAACCTGCCCAATTCTAAGGAACTTCTGTTTGGTAGTTAAAGGTTCAGTTTACCTCCTGATCACTTGAAATAGATGCATCCACAAAAATTATGCTCTCTTGTTAAGTGGTGGTTTGAAACTAAAAGTTTCAAACTTTTAGTTTGAAACACAGGCTCTTTGTATTCAGTTCATAGCTTTCCTTTGGCTGCTTCCTCTGTTCTCCTTTTGTGTGTATCACATTGAAATCTCCCTTCTTGTAACTGGATGTAATCCCAGTCCCAGTTCCTAATAACAGTGGTCACTGGTGGTGAGCAGCTTTCCAGGGGAAAAACATTATCTGAGGCATTTATAACTGGGCTGGACAAAACAGCCAAAAATGTGTAGGAGGGAGAGGGAACAATTCTGCAGTGCTGAGGGTTGGGCTGTGTGACCAAAGGGGTCTTTTCTATCTCCAATTTCTATGCTTATCATGGAAGCACACAGTCTAATGAGCCAGATATTCAAACATCTTCAGGCAAACCATTTTGGCCAGGAAGAATGTACACTGGATGCTCAACTTGATGCATCTGAAAGAAAATCAATAGTTTTCCAAAGGCCATAATAGGACAGAAATAGTTCTGGCAGTTCTGGATATTTCTCTGTGAAAATTTGTACCATCAGTTATATAAGCAACCAAGTATTTTTTGCATCAAAGGCTGTAGAGAGCAATTTTAGTTACTTTTCCCTTCAGATCTTAGTTTTGCTGTCTTTATATGGATGTCATTAGCATATCTCAGCACTCCAAAGTCTTTTTTGTTTAAGCCACATGGTTTCCCACCCAATGGATTACACTGCAAGTTCTCTGTATTGCAGAAGGTCAAGGAAAGGACCCCCAACATTGGAAACAATTGTCATGTATCTATGGAAAAGGGGGAACAACCTGTTTGATGGGCTGACCCAGCTTCTTCTACCATATCTGACTTCACACAGCATTAAAAATACCATTTGAAGAGCAATCTTAGGGAAAATTCTGCCCTCCTGAATGTTCAGACAGTTCAGGAGTAGATGTTTCAAAGCAGGATAGTGAGGAAATGCTCCTCAGGGGGCCGTGCCCAAGAGGTGTGCAAGCGGGTACCATCAGGACTGTGTTTCAGCAGGTAAAGGTCACCTGCCCTAAAAACAGGAGAGGAGAGGCTTCACTCATCACCCCAGTAGACTCACCCTTGGGTCAGTAACGACTTAGAACTTTCTTCAGAGGCAGTAATGTTGGTACCATAGGGCTATGAGTGATATTGTCCCATGTACTCGGCTCTGGTGAGGCCACACCTCAAGTGCTGTGTTGAGCTTTGGGCCCCTCACTACAAGAAGGACATCGAGGCCCTGGAACGTGTCCAGAGAAGGGCAACGAAGCTGGTGAAGGGCCTGGAGCACAAGTCCTGTGAGGAGTGGCTGAGGGAACTGGGGTTGTTTAGTCTGGGGAAGAGCAGGCTCAGGGGAGACCTCATTGCCCTCTACAGGTACCTGAAAGGAGATTGTGGGGACCTGGGAGTTGGCCTCTTCTCACAGGTAACTAGTGATAGGACTAGAGGGAATGGCCTCAAGTTGCGCCAGGGGAGGTTCAGGTTGGAAATGAGGAGACATTTCTTCTCAGAAGGAGCAGTCAGGCATTGGAACGGGTTGCCCAGGGAGGTGGTGGAGTCACCGTCCCTGGGGGTGTTCAAGGAAAGGTTGGACGCGGTGCTTAGGGACATGGTTCAGTGGGTGACATCGGTGGTAGGGGGATGGTTCGACCAGATGATCTTGAAGGTCTCTTCCAACCTTAATGATTCTATGATATAAGTGGGTACAGACTGCCTGTGTACTTGTGGAGATACTTCACCTGGCTGTGTTATCCCACAGGGGCAACAGGCAGGTAACAGACAGGCTCCGGATGGTACAGCCAAGCCAGTCAAAAATTCTCCAGGAGAATACACACTTAATGGAAAATAACTATTTGCTGAAACTGAAGTACTGAAAGGATCTTGTTGGTTTCCACAAAGTTCCATTTTTAAAAAGCCCTTAAAATTGGGCATTTTTCTTAAAATTAGGCATTTTTCATACAATGTTTTTGGTTTGGAAAAGTTGGATCGTCAGTTTCATAAACAAGTTTTAATTTCAAAATGATATATATTTTATATTGTTAGTAAATTAATGTGTTTTGATCACTTATTTTGTACTCACTATAATACCAATTGCTAAATCAATTACCAAACCAATTATCTATTACAAATGACCACTTTGCTCTGTCACCAATGAGCAAACCAAATATGAATTACCAAACCAATTAGAATACCAATTAACAATTTCCATTGTAATTACCAGTCACTAGTAAGAATTACCCCAACGGCCATTTTGAACAGCAATTGCCAATTAAAATACCAATTACCAAAGCAAACACCAGTTACAGTAACACTTACCAATTAGAATACTAATGAATTATTGCATTACCATATCTGATATTGTTTATAATTACAATAATTATTATGCTCTATTCATATATAAAAATTAAATTACAAACTCAAAAAAGCTCTCCAAATCAAAATAGAAATAAAACCTTTTAGATGACTGTAATTATATTTCCTCACAGAAATCTGCACAGGGGGATTATAAACCTGGGGGGCTTTTTATGCCAGTGATGAATGAAGAATGTCAGAATTCCCTACGGGATGGAAATTTTTGGCTCCCATTTTTAGCAGCAAAATCCAGATTGGACGGAAAGCCTACTTGCTCCCAGGCACTACAGCTGGTAACCTTGGGCTCCCTAGTCCCAAATCCCTGAGGTGGGCAGGGTGGTCTGTGTGGGCGGTCTGGCAGGGTTGTCGCAGAGGTTGCCACCAGGATGGTTGCAATGACTTCCGTCGTGTTGGTGGGACAACCAGGCCTGGGGCAGGGATGGAGAGCTCCGGGGTTGAGCTGAGCAGATACTTTTAGCTTTGGAGCTACATGACTCGAATGCCAGGTGCATGAACTGGAGCCAGGAAATCCTTTCCCCTTGCTGTGTCCAGCCATGAAAGCACTCTGACCTGTGGCAGTTCCTGACCTATGTCTGGCCCCAGTCTGCAAACACACTGTTTTTTAACCTTTCCAGGGCCCATACTAACTGTTTGTCAGCATGGAGAAGAGCATGCAACGTTTTCTGCCTGTGCCCTCTGTCTGTTTTTCTAGTGCAGATGTAACCTATACAAGTTTTTGGTTCAGGCACCCCATGGAGCTGTAGTTTGGCATCACCATTTCTATAATGGGCTCGGGGACTTGATGCACACAGCCCTAAAACTGATAGTTTTATTCAGATGCCCATTGCTGATGGGCCTCACATCCAGCAGCATCGCTGCAGTACTGCGGCAGCTCCTCTACATCACGCTATATGAATATATAACCTCCTCCCCAAGCTGTATGAGAGCCCAGCAATACACAGGCTATTGCTCATTACATAGAATCTGTGAGTCCATATGTTCAAATGAGGATGTGTGATACATTATTCACCCTCACAGTAACTTTATAATTGCACATATTTGACTTGCTGGGGCACGTAACAGCTCCTAGGTTCCAGTCAGTGAGTTGGAGGCTTCTCTCAGGGACCCAAAATATTACAGGCTAATACTTTTCTCATGGTTGAGCAAGTCCTGTGGGATATTCAGTAGAGAACATAAGCCCTGGCAAAAGCCTATGGGTGATACAGCCTCGGGGGCTTCTTAGCAGATGCTGTTACTGACAATTTTAACCCCCATGGCATAGCTTATGAAATGACAGAAAGTCTGTCTGACTCAGGGACTGAAGCATCCCCAAAGTGCCCAAGCATAACGTCACCTTGCACAAACACAGACTCTGGAAAATAAAGTGGGAAAGGGCAGGAGCAGAGCAAACCCCTTTCCTCGAAGTGCCACAGCATTCAGTAACTCCAGAGAGAAAAGTATCTGAAAGGGAAATATTTATTTGGATTAAGAAGGAATGTGTGGCATGAAAAAAATAAAAAGATAAAATGATCAATGTTCTGCTTGCAGTTCTGGCTTCCCAACAAGTACTTAATCTTTCTCAGACAGGTTTTAAATGATCTTTGTCTCTTTCCAAAAAATGTGTTATTTGCTTTTTTTCACATTTCCTGCTGCAAAGTATGACGTTTAAGACTAAATATTGGGATGCCTGAAGTTTAACGCAACTCTGATTTTCCCTGTGCAGGTTCTGTTTGTAGCCAACAAGCCAGCAACAGATTTTCCTGTAAGCATTTGACCAGGGAGCAACAAACCATCACTTTTTGCTTACATAATAACTTTCATCCAACACTGGCAAAGTATGGTAGTGAGCTGGCAATATTATCCACATCACCATCAAAGACAGATTAATCATCTGGTCCAAACTCTCTATTAAGATTAAAATATATCCTTATGCAATACTGCCACTTCATCAGAGCTAGACCAGGGTGGACTTTTCCTGGACTCCTTAAATTTAGAGATGAATGGTCATATTTTACCTTGCTTTGCATGGTCAATTGATGGAGATGTTCACAGTGCTCTATCATTTTCTCTCCAGTTCATGAAAAGCTGGATTTAAGAACTACAGAGCAGCTGGCCAGCTCATCAAAGCAATTTCACAGGGACTTTTGTTGCCTATTTGTCTGCTTCCACTCTCAGCTCTTTTAGAAATATTTAGGCAAATGTAATGGATTCATGCTGCTAATGGGTCCTTTCTAGTCTGCTTTTTCTTACCACATCTCTAAAAGATTGATCTTCTTTTTCATTTTTGCAGCTCCTGTGCAATGGACTGCAAGTCTGTAATTAACCATCTTTTTTTGCTCTATATTTGATCGGAGAACAAACAAACAAACAAAAACCTCGTCCATCACTTTTTTTGGAGGGAAATACAGGATTGTCCTCTACATTTCTAGTCTTCCAGATGAGCTGTAAGTCTGGAAAAATAAAAATGTTTTTTCTCTTGGAAGGACCATACACTTACCAGTTTAGAGACATGGCTATTCATTGTATCATCTTGGTGGCTTGGGAACATTTCATTCAATAACTTAACAAGAATTGACAAAACTGGTCAGTGATCGATTCTTATTAATGTGCCATGAACTGGGCAAGGCTCAGGTCTGGAAAAGGACAAGCAAATTTTGGTAACACCGTCCAGAAGCGAGAGCCTATAAACCTGTGCTTGCTCCTGCAGACGCTTCAAATCTTTAGCTGCATTTTTGACAGCTATATTCTCTAGGATCCTTAAGTACCTGAGCGCCTTATCACAGCTTAGCAACTGAGCCCTTACCGCATGCTTGAGCCCAATGACATCCACACACTGTGTATTTTCTGGGTGGTCCAGCTGGGAAAATAGATTCTGAGCACAAAGTGAGGATAGAGAAAAGGGATATACGTGATTTATCTTCCAGCAGAGTGGTGAAAGTACTTGCCCTAGCTGTGGCAAATATGGGTTTGGTTTCCTCTCCTGCCTGCAGATCAAATCCCCTTTGCCTGCCTTGCTGGGGACTACCCTGCTCTTGTGTCTTGCCTAAAACAGCCCTGTGGAGCAAGGACTGGCACCTGCATCGCCCCATGCTAGGAGAAAGTCAGATTTAACACATTTTATACCTGGTTTTGAAAAGCGAAGAGCTATAAGAGGGGGGATAGGAGGTTCCTTCCCTTCTCTTTTGGACTATTACCAAGTGCAATCTCCTTGCTGAGAGAAAAGGGACTTTTGCTCGGGATCTCCACCACACTAAGCCCCAGTCATGAGGATGCTGCGTGAAATGGGGAGGAAGCAGGAAGAGGGGAACCATGAATGCATCCAGGCCTGTGGGCTCCTGTAGCTAGTCACCTCTTTCCTGCACCACACGTGCACCCACGTCCTGTGACCTCAAAAGCACCATCACACAAATGCAGTTTAAGGAGCTTTGCTAAAATATGACTTCTGTGGGAGACAGGTGAGAAATCTGGTGGGTCAGACCGGGATCTCCACGTCCATCTATGAAATATAAAGCTTGTTAGAGCTGGCAGCTGGTGGCAGCCTCCTGGGAGGTGACAAGGCCCGCCAGCACCCCGACGCCATCAGCTCCTGCCGACGGCAGCTGTGCTGGAGGAGCTGTGAAGCCCAGGGCCGGCTGTGCCACACACCCACCCCCTCGTTTCACCACCACCCACCAGGCCCCCTGCTCCCAAACCCACAAAGTGCTGTGGGAGCTGGGGCAGGAACACTGGGGGCAGGAGCACAGGGACCAGGCCCTGCTCTACACGCCAGCTGTGCCCCCCGTGTCAGCCCTGTCACCGACGGCTGGCAGGGGACTTGGGTATTAGGACCCCGCGCCAGGCTGCTCAGAGCTCAGACACCCATCTCAAGGCAGGTTCCTGTTGGCTTATTTTTGGGACCAGGATATCCCTGTTATCGAAGCCTGTCAGCAGCATAACTGTGCTAGCAGAGCTGGCGTGCTGGGTTAACTCCTCTGCGCTGAGCCGGCAGGCTGGGGCTTCATCCTCCTGCAGCACCCTCCAGCCTGCAAGGGGATTCTTGCTCCTTCTGCCTCAGCACATGCTTAGAAATACCCAGCCGGCTGCAGGAGGATCAAATTTTGGTCTTGTCAACCTTGAAAATGTTCCTTTAGCTTCTCACCGCCCACACGTGCTGCATGTATTCATACACATATGCAAATAAGAAAATACAGTCATATGCGAGCGCATACACACAGAAACACATACAGTTGCACCTACATGGGTTTTGCGTAGTAAGCATAACATTAATGTATAAAGGACCAGAAGGATGTGTAAAACAAGACAGTCTTTTGGATCAATGCAGGAGGTTTAAGCCCACCAGCCTGCTTTTTGTCATCTTAATTCTCCAAATCTTGGCAGGTACTGTGCTGCCATCTTCATTCTTTTTTTTTTTCAGAAGTCTTATGGTTACCTGTGGGATGGACAAATAATTATAAATATTGACTGGCTTTAAGGCAGAGAGCACTAAAACATCACCTGGGGGAAAGAAAAAATGTTCCTCAAGTTCTCATACATTGCCTGAAGGCAAAGAGCCAGCAGAAAACACACAATTGAAAGGAACTATTTTTACCCAAAGACAATTTCATTTCCCACTCTCATCCTCAGAGACAGTCCCTGCTTGTTGCCATTACCTGTAGCTCTGGCGTGCCCAGCTGTGCAAGGCACGCTGTGCAGGGCACTGCACAAAATGTATTAACGCTGTCGGTTTTCTGCTCTCCGATTCTCTTTTCTTTCTGCTCCTAGAGCAGGCTCCAGGGATGAGGGCGAGCCACGAGGTGCTGTCCGTGGCCAGGAGCATCCCACGAGGAGGCGAGGAGCAGCTGCCCTGGGATAATGCTGTGTGTTCCCTGCTCTCCCACGCATGCAGGCTCCTGCAGGATGGGTTGGAGCTGCTGGATCTGGCTCAGGAGGGGCAGCTCCACCACTCCTGCTGCCACAGCTCGCTGCTCTGAAGCTGCAGCGAGGAGCAGGAGATGGCAAAGAAACACCTTCAGTCATCAGCGGCTTTCTGTTCCCAGCTCTGGTCTCCCCAGACAGCTGATACTTTGCAGTCCCAGAGAGCTGGTATTTCTTAGCAGCATCTTCTTGCTGCTGGCACCTGCACTTTATGTTCTGAGTCAGACATCCATGCTATATTGGCACGCACAGTACCATTTTCTATGGCCAATAAAAATGTGTTTGTGCCTGTGTTCTTGGAAATGAGTCCCCATCTCTCCTCGACAGCGTTTAGCTTCTGAGTTACTGTTCAGAAGGGAGGTAATTAGGTCCTACCAGGGGTCTGGCTTTACCACTAGCTCTGAAACCAAAAAAATGCATGCTGCATCATGCACGTTCTCCACCCCTGAAAGCTGTCTCCAGCATTTATCTCTTTGGCCCTGGCTCTTCTCCCCTTGGAGAACCATCCTTTTTGCCACAGCTGCAGCTGGGACACCTGGGAGAGCAAGGCAGGAGCATGCTGGCACAGATCTAACGTGTTGTCAACACAACACACAGTCGTATCCCTCAGGCTACTTTGCTGCCATCTCAAATGCAAGCGACAATGTCTTTTATAACAGCAATGCCGTGAGTGCATTAGCAGGGTTTGCTCTCTGACCTCCTGCTACAGATGGAGCAGGGAGCCCGCCACGTGCCTGTGATCCCAAAGCGTGCTCCTGGGGATGAGAAAAGTAAACATATTACGGGGCTGTAACCCATGCAGTGGACATCTGCAGTGACTTCCCAGCTCCTTCAGTGGGGAGTCGGAATAGCCAAAGTGCTTGATACCTGGAGATCACCACCCAGCCAGCTGAACCATTAAAATCAAATGGTGTGAGCGTGTCAGCACATTATCAGGATCACTGGATGTAAAAGGGCTCTTGTGCACTTCAGCTCCTCTTACACTCTGTGTATGCACCTGTCTCGGCCCCCACAATAAATCCTGATCAGTTGGTGCTCAGTAGGTTGTGCTGCCCCAGTGATGCACATTAACATTTTTTAACCTTTCTGATTATGCTGTTGTAATTAACCCAACACTCTGAAGCCTCCTTTGCCAATTCTTTGATATATGCTGATAGAGAAATAAATCTGAAGGCTTCCAATGTGAATCTGCAGAACACAGCAGTCTGGACAAACACATTTTCTAAAAGCCATTTCAGCTTCATGTAAAGAGACATTCTCTGTAATTAATATACAAGTACAAATATCCACACATTTATTTGCACACATTTAGGCACAGCCACACATATATATACGTGTGCATGTCTTACAGAAAATGCTGAGGAATAGGCAGACACTTGGTATATACAGTGCCTACTATCCTAAGAGACCAAACGGGGATATTAATTTCCTTGCCAGGGGAGACAGCTTATCAAGACCTATATTTTTTGAAGTACAGAAACTCCTGGCCAGATAACAAGCCCATAATCTCCCTCTTTCCCCACTGAAAGAGCAATGATAGAGTTCTGACACCAGCACACAAAAGCAGAAAAATTCAAAGTTAAAGCTTCCTTTCTCTGAATGTCTGCAATACATCATACTTTAACCTAAAGACTGCTACAATATCTAGACATGACTAAAAGAATTAAGGTCAGGATGGAAGATGTATCTCAGAGGATTTCTGCACTGGGTTAAGACAAAGAATATTACTGAATTTTCAAAAGCAAACCTAGTGGGGAGAGGTATTTCTGTGCAGATGTCTAAGAGAAAGAGATGCCCTTGCTTTGTAACTCCACACACATCTGTACACACATGCACTCACACACACACAGGCACATGCATGCATGCTTGCATGCTGCTAACAGAGCATATGTCTATATTTTTTAGGTGTGCTCTTGTGCATGTATTGAAAATCTGCTCTTGCTAGTCATCCACAGACATTTTTCCCCCAGTCCTTCCATTTAAACACAAGTTTACCCACTTCTGAAATCTTTCCAATGACTATATGAGTTTCTATTATTATTACTTGCATGGGATATTCCAGTGTTACACTTTACTGCTCAGTTTGATTTCAGGATATTTAAAAACAGTGCTGACAAAAGGTTGACTCTCTGTTCCCTAAATCTATCAGAGAGTTCTCATGGGAGCGTGGCTGGCCCATGCATTTTAAAATGTAGTATTTCTCATTCATTTCACTCATTTCACCTTTCATTAGTTGATAGTGATGCTCAATATCACATTCAAATGTTAACCAGCTAACCGAGAATGAAAATAAACATCTTAGGCCACGTTTTTTAAATGTGAGAAACCGGCCACATTTCAAGGATTAAGAGAGAGAGTTGCATTTGACTGACTGTTCAGCTAGTACAGTGTTGACAAATTGCATGACTAGTGCTGAAAAAAAAAATCCTCCAGAATCTCCATCTTGCTAAAAATTCTAATATCTCAATGTTTTTTTAATACTGCAGTGAAGCAGAAAGTTTCCCCTGGAATGTGTTGATTGAGAAATATGAAAGGTTAACCTTCCCCATGCTGCAGAAGGTCAAATGTACCCCCTTCCTGGGGATTAGCTCTCTGGTAATTCAAGCTACAACAAAACATATGCCTTTGCCTCGCTTCTCCCCCAACCCTGGCTGTTCTTAGGGTTTCCTGCAGGACTCCCATCTGTCAGACCAGTCATTTCTCTGGTGTGTGTATATAGCAATAGCTATAATTATCCAGGTATAGATATGTAAAAGATAGATGATATACATAAATGATGCAGATACGTGTATATTCATGCACGCGTACCTACACATTTGTACTCCTGGACGCTTTGAAGCCTCTGTCAGAATTACCACTGATTTCAGCACAGCCCAGGTTTACATGCCTGAATTTATTTGCAGGTGCAATTGAGCAATGCGTTAGCAGTAGCATTGATCTGAATTTTTCTAACAGAATATTTTCCCATTAAAAAACATCAGTTTGTCCAAAATGAAGTATTTCGTATAAATGTACTAATTATGATGGCATTTCTCTTTGCAGACAGAAATTTAAAAAAGCATGTTGATTGGGTCAAAACATCGCCCATTTTGGACATTTTTGGAGTGGAACAAGCTGATACTTTTTCCAAACTACCTTGCATTTAGAAAAGTTTATGTAGTGTTTGATATACTTTTAGTAATTAAAATACCAGAATGAAGCATGGTCAGTTTATCAAAATAACACTCTTCGGTCAACATGAAATATTACGGATAAATGTTTTTGTGAGAAATCTCATGTTGTTTTTTTTTTTTTTTAGATTTTGCTACACTTTAAGAGACTTTCTCTTAAATTGTAAAGAAAATTGTAAAATTTCTCGTTAAATTGAGAAAAACTCAGTCCCAGAGAAACTAGTTCCACCCAAGTGCATCTTAGGCAGATTTTCCATGGGGATGGGCTTGAAATGCCTGATCAGACATGGAAGGCAGAAGATAGTGCCATGGTTGTGTTTTCATTGGTAGGTCCCAGAGCCCTGTAGAGACATCCAGGATGCTCTGGGAACCATCTCCAGAAACCACAGCCACAAAGAGGAGCTGGCTTAGGGTCTCATGCTGAAATATACCAGGCAGAGCTCCTGTCCACCTGTGCTGTATAAAACCTTCAGGATATTGTCGGTGCTTAGCCAACACCAACGTCATACCAACAAGAGAATAAGAAACTGCTTGCAGCGCTTTTTGAAAATGGCATGATAAAGCAATCGTCTCCTTCTCTGAGGCACTTGCCAGGAAGAGGCTATTAGAATTTTTTCCTTTATCCTTTAGAAACCTTTTGAATAGATTTATAATATCTCATTTGCTTTTAAATGTGCTACATGGCACTGTGTAAGTGGGTTGCATTCGTTGCTGAATAAAAGAACAGTATGTCACGAACCTCTCATTATTTTAATTTTGATATCTATAGTTGGCATTTCAAGTCGATGAAAGACATGTACTATTCACAACAAAACGATATTGTTTTACTTCATTTTGAAACATTTTCACAGAGAAAAAAATGACCATATTTGAGTCCTCAATTTTCCCTTACAGATAGACAATTTTATTGTCAGGTTGATAGTTATGAGATTATGTCTTCTTTGAAAATGTTGAAAAAACCTGTCACATTGTAGATAAATTTCAATCTCACTAGCAGCGGAAATTCCAAAATACACTTAGGTGATGCTATTATGAGCAGCAGAATCAATCCATTAGTTCAGAAAGAGGCAGGATTAGGTAAAAAGTTAAAAAAAAAAAAGAAAAAAAGAAAAAAGAAAAAAAAAAGGACTGCTCACATATGGAAATTAAAACAGTCACTGATGACTCCACAAAGAGACAGCTCAAATTATACTCACAATTATCAGGTAGAAGACTGCAAATTATACTCCCAATTCACAAAGAAAAAGCAATCTAGAGGAGAAGCACTGATTTACATAATCAATATAATACAAATTCAGGGAGGCCACTTTTCAGCACACGCACACGCACACACACAAAAGAAAGCAGAGCAGGAGACAGGATTTGCACTAGGCAGATAATGGAAGAAGAACCCTGCAGAGAGAAAACTGAGATAAAAGGAAAAGGACTTTAGAGAGAGGAGGCAGGACAGCACCACCTTGCCTGCGTGCCAGCCCAAGTGCTGGCTCTGAGGAAGCTCTGGTGGGGGAGATGATTTAAGGTGTCTTTTAAGTTTCATAATGTCATCCGGAATGGAGAGTAAGCCCTTGGACTGGCTTCCTAAAGTCTAACCTGTTCTTTGCTGGAAGTCAGAAGCACCCGATGGCTTCCAGCAGTTATAGGCAGATCCTGAACACCCCTTTTAAATGAATATTCATAATTTAAATTACAATGTTCAATTATAATTATATTATTCAGTTATAACTACAATATTTAAAGTACCTTTAAATTGTGATGATCCAATGAATCAAACCTTTCTGTTTTTTTCAAACTCTTTTTATGCTTTACAGGCTCCAGGAGACAGGTTAATAGCTCAAGCAAATGAGAAGTATGCCACAGGCTCAGGCACGCTGAAAGAGTCCTTCCCTGATCATCAGAAAGAGTACATGTCTCACAGTTAGTCCCATACAAATATTTCTACCTTCAGTCTCTTGCTACTGGGGAGAATTTGAGGTTTTCCCAGACATTACCCATTTTGCAGATGTGACCTCAAACATTAATGAAAACATTCATTTGGGCTTGTAGATGAAACTGCAACATCTATAAATAAGAACGGACTCAGTTTATGAAGAATTTTTTTCCTATGAGGGTGGTGAGGCCCTGGCACAGACTTCCCAGAGAAGCTGTGGATGCCACATCCTTGGAGGTGTTCAAGGCCAGGCTGGATGGGGCTTTGGGCATCCTGGTCTGTGGGAGGCATCCCTGCCTATAGTGGGTAGGGGGTGGAATTAGATGTGCTTTAAGGTCCCTTCCAACCCAAACCATCCTGTGATTCTATGTGGGTCCTGATTTGGCAACGTTATACTTAGCTTGATCCAAAGGTGGGAGGCAGTTCCCATGGGATGGTGAGCTTTGAGTATGAGGGACTTGGTCCTGCAAGGCAGGCTTTGGCCATGGTCTAAAAGGGCTTGAACAATATGTAGGCATATTTCCATGGTTCAGTGGAGCCAGTGAGACTTGGTGAGCTCTAGGCTGAGAGCAAACAGGATGAACTTCTGGAAAGCAGCAGTGATGAGACAGAGTGTGCTGGAGTAGAGGACGAGCCCCAGGGCTCCTCACTTCCAGGCTTTGGCCCTTGCCTGTTTGTCCATGAGGAGACGGCTCAGGACACAAGCCACAGTGAGTGCAAGTGTGTGTGTGCAAGGAGGTCACTGCAGGCACAGCACAGAAAAGCAAGTGGCTGAGCATGCTCTGAGCAACACCAAGGACACCATCCTGTTGTGGGGCTTTTTCCTTTGCTCAAAAGCCACTGAGCCAGTAGACCGGGCTGTGAAGACATATTTCAGTGCTGTGGCAGAAACTCCCTCCTGCTTCCATTGCCAAAACTCCCTCCGACTTCCTTTAGGTGGCCCCGGCCCAAGCATCCTGCCAACTGCAGGAGCACCGCCTAGTCCCGTGGGGATGCTGTGAGCTGGCGGCTGCGGGACCCAGCCGGACCGTGGCACACGCTGCGATGTTCGTGCCCTCGTAAGGAATCTAAAAATAAATTTACAGGAAAATAATACATTCTTTCTAATCTGAGTCAAACCTAAAAATTAATCAGCTATAATTATCAAAACTAATTTAATTAAAACTAGCTACTCACCATCTGGTGTTATTTGTATAAATTTGGAAATCTACTATTTCATATTAAATTCCTCCGTTTAACGAATTATGTTAGAGAATATATTTCTCCACTATAATCATTATGTAATTAATCATTCTACAAATTATATTTCCTTCCACTTGATAGTTTGTATAATAACAGGGCAGATGATCAGCTACTTTTTTTGTCAAAACCGGGTTTAAAATGAAGACTTGCAACATCAATAAAAATAATTCACTGAAGTAGAAAGATGTATGACGAGGCAAGAATTTATTTCTCAGCTTCGTCATTGAGAGTATAAATGACAATCCCATTTGATTTTTTTCTGTATATGTGTAAGTTTATATACAGATATATAATACCACAAGTATATATATGCACACAGTATGTAATACCCACTTAAGAACAAGAGCTTGATTTAAGGATCTCTTTCCTGGTGGAGTATGGAAACGTGTAGTTCAAGACATTTAAAAACTTGTCGTCAGAAGTATATTCCAAGGAGATATTATGTTCATTTATACACTGATGCGTAAAACACAGTAAAATGAACATGATGAGAAGACAGTGAATTGATCAACACTAAAACATGAATGTTTGACACAGCTGGCATGGCAGTCACGACTTTCTCAGTGAAATCTCTAAAAATGCCCATACTTTTTGACATGTAGGTATTTCTGCAAGAATGTAGAGAAATGTCTATGTCAGTTCACAGAAGGCTGTTCCCAAAGGGCATCCATGGTAGGCCACGGTATGAAGAGGATGACAACAAAGTGTTGAGGCAGCAGAATGGGTGCAGTTTGGGGCACAGGCTATCTAAAGCAGATTTGGAGACATGGCATTTATCCCAACTTGATGGTTGACCTGCTATTTTAATTTGGGGTTATCTCTTCATGTGTTTTGTCTGTGTAGATGGTAAGTGAGTGGCTCTCCAGATGTGTTTGCACAGCACTGGGTTGTGGCAGGAGCTCTTAATGGCGGCCTTGACTTAGCTCTGCAAAAATAAACAGTAACAGCAAAATACAAAAGACCAAATATATTGTTCAGGTGCATTGATAGTGAGAAAAAGGAAAGGAATCCCGGAATCCCAGAATGGCTGAGGCTGGCAGGGCCCTCTGGAGGCCACCTGCCCCAATCCCTGCCCAAGCAGGGACACCCAGAGCAGGCTGCCCAGGACCACGTCCAGGTGGCTTCTGAAGGTCTCCAAGGAGGAGACTCCACCAGCCCTCTGGGCAACCTGTGTCAGTGCTTTGACACCTGCACAGCAAAGGACTTTTTTTCTGCTTGGTTAACAATTGGGCTTGATGATCTTGGAGGTCTCTTCCAACCTAAATGTTTCCACGATTCTGATATTTAGATGGAAGTAATGAGGGAAAAAAAAAAAAAAAAAAAGTGGAGGAAAAATTTCCTCCCTAAATCTTAAATGTTTCCAAAAATATGCTTCTACCCACAGTTTTGGCTTGCCATCACCCATGGCCAAAAAACTACCCATTAGTCCCTAAGTCACCAACTTGCAATAGCATTGGACTCCCTAAAAAAAAAAAAAGCAGGGGCTCTCCTAAGCCATCCACAGTAACAAGACCTCCCTCAGAGTGAACATTCATTTGTAACAACAGCATTTAAAAACAATATAGGAGAATATATAGCACAAGAGTGCTTGTGTTCAGCTTGTTCAGTACATAATTATCTTCTGTGTAGAAGTCTTGGCTGGTCTAAGTTTCCTGGGGCTCCTGAGCACACAAGATGCTCCCACCCCTCTTTCCCTTATGCAGCATTTGGGCTTTGCCCTCACCAGCAGTATTTATAGAAAAGCCCACAGCAGCATCCAGTCCATCACGTTTGGTACTTCACTATTTAATGGTGAAATAAATCCAGTAAGGATGAGTTTTGTTGTTTGGTTGCTGTTGGACTCGGTCCTGACGGGAGCCTGAAACCACTTAGGCTCTTTGGGAGCCCAGGAGAGAGATTTTCAGATGTACGCAGAGAATGCAAGATGACAAACTGCTAGATTCGGTTAAATTGGGACTGTTAATTATAGCAGTTTAAATCGGGTTCTGACTCAGATTTTGAATTCATAGTGGCAAGATGACAGCCTGGAGAAGGTGTTTGCAAATGGCTGACTCAGAGGATGATGATCAGCACGACGGTGCCTTCTGCCCGTGCTAGTACTACGTGTTTGTAGGAGCGCTGCTACCAGGCGCTGGTTGCCAGCCCAGCTCCACCCCTTGGTCTGTCCACCACAGATTACGAAGCCTGGAAAGACAAAGTGAGCAACTGGAGGAAGGATCGTATTAATTGGGTGAGTACTAAATGGCAGCCCGCCATCTCTCTTAGTGCTCTGTCCTCTTCTTTCCACGTCTAATGCTGATTTTCCAGGTGTTTCTGTAGGCATCCAGCTGCTTCTGACTTGAGTTGATGAAATGGCTTCTGAGTGAAGAGCAAGCATTTCCTAAATCCTCTGTGAAGCAGAGAGGCTGAATTTCCACCCGGTTCTCCAAATTCTGAGCCAGCATGTGAGGCTGCGGTCGGGAAGGCCATGGGCTGCCAAAGGGATGGGTGCTCTGGGGAAAAGCTGCCTTGGTAGGGAGGTCACAAAATCTGTCCAAATTTCTGGCCAAATTCCCTCAAATTGAGGCCTCCTCCTGGAAATACTGAATGCTGACAGATTCCAGTTCTGTCTCTCCTCTCCCCAAAGCACTTTTGCTTTTTTCTGCTAGTTGTCCTTGAAATCATTTCATTCTTGCTTTCATACAAAGCGAAAATTCCCAAGATCTGGTTCCCTGTGTACTCACAGTGCAGATCAGCTCAGATGCTCAAACGGTTGCTGAAATTAATTTGCAAGCGTCATAAGTGACTAAGTTTCATAACTGCACTTTGTTAGTTGCAAGCAGGGGTCAAAATCTAATACCACATGAATAATGCAGCTAACTCCTGCTTTGATCTTTGAAATCCTCATACCTGTGCTTTTCTGGGTGCACTGTCAGCTAGCCACTGAACAGCAAGCGGGGAGGGTTTGTTACAAGCTGCTTGGGACTGATCCAGAAGCCAAGGAGCACCTGTACTGAAGTAAATCATATACCAGTTCCATGCAGAAATAATGTACTATGCCTGAAATTACAGTTTTCAAATTTCTGACTCTGCTCTAATGATTATTAGAATGGAGAGAGTAATATATTCAATGAATTACTGGTTTTAATCCATTGAATAGCTAAGAACAGACTGTGATTCCCCGGTCTGTTTGGTATTCAAATGAATTCAACAATACCCTTTTCTAATCTTGAACTTGGTGGTCTGAAAGTAAATATCCACTGTACCTAGTTGGTGGTGGTCTGATTAATCACATGCATTGTATCTGTTTCCTGACAGGAACATTGTGGGAACACCTAGGCTGAATCCCTGTTTACACAAATACACGACTGGGTTTTCATAATGTGGAAACAACTTACATGTGGCTTTCCTCATGCTCTTTCTTTTTCTTTCTTTCTTTCTTTCTTTCTTTCTTTCTTTCTTTCTTTCTTTCTTTCTTTCTTTTTCTTTCTTTCTTTCTTTCCTTCCTTCCTTTCCTTCCTTCTTTCTTTCTCTTTCTTTCTTTCTCTCAGTCTATTTCCCAAAGTGTCACAGAAAATGAACACAGAAGGAATTTAAATGGGGCCAGAGCAAACTTGTTTACTTTTTTTTTTTTTTTAATCCTTTGGCATATCTAGGAACAGACTGTGATTGAGTCTCTGATGCAGAAAGGTGATTTATGATAGTCTTAGCTTTAGATGTGCTGCCCTGCTCCTGTTGCATTCAGTGTGACTGTGCAAGCAAAAGATGAAGTATGAGCATTGTCTTGGGAAGATCAGGGCCTAAGCTAAGATTATCTGAAAACTTTTTGAATTATTCAGCTCTAATACTCACTGTTTGGGCACTACTCCTGAAAGAACGAAGTCTACCATCATTACTTCCTAGTCCTCTAGACAACTTGAACCATGAATTATTGTCGCTATTCCCCTCTACAAGCAAAAAAAAATTCAAAGATAACACTGAGCATCCACAAACGCGTATATTCTGTAAGGGAACGTTGCCTGAGAGAGACAAAGCCTTGCAAAGTAACATCCATTGTGGATTTTCCAAGGATATTTTTATCAAATTATTTCACCACCAAGTTCTTTAAGTTTAAGATACATTTTTTAAATTTCAGAGTAGATTTTATATTTTTGGACAAGTAAGCTGGTGTATTTCTCACAGGCTCCGAACAGGATATAACATAGCTGCCTGTAATTGAGGGAAGGAAGGTGGACAGAGGCATGCCTAGCTGAGGTTCTCCTTCTAGTCCACAGCAGAGTTCCTGCAGATGTCAACACTGAGCTTGACCACTGCCAAAAGGAAGAAACTGATCTTCATGTATTAACTGAACTCTAATTATCATATCCACAGAAACAGTCCATGATTTCCTGGAAAGTATTCTTGCACTGGGAGGACTCCTCTTGTTTTTTTTGTGCTGCACCCAGTTTGGAAGCACCCAGTTTGAGAGGCCACCCTCACCACCACACAAGAGAAGCGCTATGTTTAGGTTTCAGTGGCTGTTCTATAGATAAGCCATGTAGATGGATCATGCAAACTCAACCCGATACTCAGTGCCTGCTGTAAAATAGATGTTCTGAAGGTGCCTCTAGCGAAAGTGTAAAATCAGAGTGAAATGTCTTTCCCCAGCGACAGACTTACAATCAGCCATACGAGAGACGTTCCAACCTACATTTGTGCCTTAAATTTGTGCCTCAGTCAACAGAAGGAGCAAGGCGTAGTTGTGGAGATTTACAGTTTTTGAAGTTCTCCGCTGTAGAGATGTAGTGACAGATTCACCCATCAGGAAACAGACTGGGAGAGGAGAGAAGACGGGGCAGGTGTGAGGATCTCCAGATCAGCATGTGGTCTGGATGAGCAGCTCTGTTTCTCTCTATTGCCATCCTGTTTTTCTCCTATCCGTACCATCCATCCAGCCATGATATATCCCAATGGATATAACCCTCTTAGGCTGTGGGACACAGTGAGAGGCCCTCAGAGAAAACAGTTCCTGAACCCTCACCATGGTGGGGTAGAGCAGTGGATGGGGGACTTTTGGTGGCTCCAGGAGCTGACTGCTGCTCTGGAGAATATAAAAAGGAAAGGGGAAGGAGGCAAATGAGGACTGAGTGGTGAGAAGGGCTGGCAGGTGCTGGGAATGGTGTGAGGATGCTGGAGGGCATGTGCTCAGCTCCTTGGGCTTGTCACATCTTCTCAGGGCCTGTGGCCTGCAGCAAAGCAGCCATAAAAGCAGGCATTGTTTCAGAGCACTTAGCCGGTCATGCTTAAAGGGATTGTAAGTGTTTGTTAGAGGTTGGAAGCAAGAATGTGAGTAAAAGCATAAGGCAAGCCCTCAGGGTAGATGTACTCTGAGACAGTATAACCTGCTCCTCCTACTTCCCAGTTTTGCACCTGGTTAACTCTAGGTCAGAATGAAGCTATAAAGTCATAAATGATTATTTGTGACCCCAGACAAGAACATAACCTTTCTATCTTTAGACTCTATTGAAGTGGCAAAACCCTGATTACAGAATATTTTTCCATGAATTAGGAATGCAGGCTCTGTAGGTCACTGGGAGTTCAGACTATTCCCTTGGCATAAGCAGATGTCTTCAAGATAAACCTGTCCTGAACACGTCAACAGTTCCAAACTAGCTTGTATGCCCTGGACAGGACAAAAAAAAAGAAAAAAAAAAAAGAAGAAGAAAAAAGAAGAAAAAAAAAGAGAAAAAAAAAGAAAGGGGAGGCATCACCTTTCCAAAGGACTGAATAGCCAGGTGACTTCAGGCGCTAGATTAAATTGCATTTCAGGTGTTGGCTCTACAGCACGTGGCTACCGATCTGTAAGCAGGCCTTTTTGGTGATACACAAACCCGAGGGAAGGAAGATGTGCTGCACAGCCTGTAGGTGCTGCAGGGCTGTGCTTGCTTCACGCAAGGCCAGCGGGGGCATCAGGACCACGGGGCCAGCCTGGAGGAGGTGGCAAGCAGGGCACGCAGAGGCACCCGAGCAGTCATCATCACAACAGTCTGGGCAAACTTGCTGCAGCAGCTGCTTTTCCACTGTTTCTTCCTGCCCCCTATTTGGCTTCTTTTTCTTGACTTTATTTCCCCACAGTCCTCTTTCTGGCCTTCTACCTGTTACCCAAATTCTCCATTCCTCTCTATATCTCCTTCACTTTTCCTTAACATCCCATTTTAAGAGAACCCTCTTATCTTCTCTAAACTTTATTCCTTCCTTCTCTGCCCCTTTTCCCCAGTCTATTTTCTGGCTCCTTATTCAGACGCATGCCTCATTCCAGTTGCAGTTTATCCAGGATCCTCCTTCACTCGTTGTTCTTGCTGTGACATTCTCATCTGGAGCATATCCCTCCCTCCCAAAGTCGAGCGGTTGTGTTTCCCGGTGAAGCTCCCTCCGTCTGCCTTCCAATCAATCATCTCTGTACCAACTGCTGGGATTCAGCTGGCAAGCACCGTGCCCTCCTGGCAGCACACGACCCCCCCAAATACTTGCTCACAGAGGAGACAGGTCCTGGCACTGTGGTGCCAGTGGAGAAGCAGGGTGATGGTCACTGCTCCTCTGAGCAGGCACGATGGCTGTACCTGTCCAGAAAGTGTCCTTACTTTCCCAGCACATAGCAAGTATTTTATGTCATTGGCCAAGTGGGAGAGCTAAATCGTTAGCATTCTCATGGCTTATAAATCTTCGTGTGACAGGGCATGGTGGTGAAGGCATCTGCCATGCTTTGCTCTTTGGGAAGCAACTGGCTGAGTTTCAACTGCTGTAATACGGAGTGCTGTGTAACAGGGAGGCAGCCTGTCTCAGAACTGCTCTCTGGGCCATTTTCTGGAAGGGTGATGTACTGCCTAGCTTCATCCAGCCTGCACAACAAATACTGTGACCATACCCCTCCTAGTTACGTCATAGCTTTTTATCCCACAGGACACTAAAGCATTTGTGGTTTATAGAAATGCAGAACAGCGTCAGCTCTCGTTCAAGCGCTGGGCTGGAGTTTTAGCAGCTCTCTGCTCGCACTGCTGCACAGCCACATTCACATGAAAGGAGGTGATAAATAACAGTCCGAGTCAAGCCCAAGCAGGTTTGTATGGGCTGGCCATCCAAGGACACACGCACACACACACACACACACTGTCTTTTCCCTTGCGTGCACAGAAGAGCTGCTCCTCTGCCCCCGTGCCCTTCCTCAGCCCAGCAGAAACACCTGCACACAGCTGGTGAGGATAACAGGGCAGCCAGGGACTTGCTTTGGTACCTGTATTTTCACTGTCATTAGCGGAAGCGTTGTCTCTGGTTCCTCCTTTATCTCCTTGTTATCTTACTATTGTTGCTTGCATGGGTAAGAACATTGTAGTACCAGCAGTATGGAAGCATTGCTGTAAATAGGGGCATTTTTAACCCCAGCCCTTTCTCTGTCTTTAATAGGACAGTTTATGTATTGTTCAAAACAGGAAAGGAAAAACATAGCAGGAAGGCTATTTCTCAGTGGCACCTGTGATGTCGGAAACAAATGTGCATGTTAAAGGGAAAACACCTTCTCATCTGCCATGTAAAAGAAATTAAGAGATTATATCTTCTGAGAAATATCAACCAGGCACTGTAGCAGGACTCATTCCATGTCCTCGGATGTTCAGCAGTTATGGTGTACTTGGCATGGACCTTTCCAGATATCATATCTGCATAAGCTATCTTTTTAAACATAAACACTTTTCCACAGAGGAAGACTATGTCTCCCCTTCTTTGCCATTAACAAAGATACAGATATTTTGACTGGCCAATTAATTTAGGTAGGAAAGGGCCTCAGGAGGTGGAAAAGGACCTCAGGAAGTTTCCAGACCAACCTGCTGCTCACAGCGGGCACAGCTTCAGGGTGCTCAGGGTTGGCTCTGGCCTTGAAAACCTTCATGGATGGAGACTGTTCAGCTTTCCTGGGCAACCTGCTCTGCTTCCTCATGGGGAAAATTTCTCCTTAAGGCCACTCTGAGCATCTCTTGCTCTCGTGTTTCACTTCATGTTGTCCCTCATCCTGCTGCCACACAGCACTGTGCAGGGCCGGGCTCCCTCTTCTCGATGGTCTCCTTGCAGGTGGTGGGCAGCTGTTAGGCATATTTTGGGAGAAGTCACAATTGTCTCCAGTGTCATGCTGGTTTTCTAAGGGGTGACATCCCTGTCAGTTCTTCTTCTGCCACAAAGGAAAGCTGGGTATAAAATCTCCCTTTTTCTCTCCTCGGTGCTTAAATCACTGCTGTTATCATATACTAGAGTGGGTTACAATATTTAATATAATTTACCTTTCATAGTAGTCCTGTGAGACCAGAAACTAGTTTCATTTTGAATTTATGAATATGTAAATGAGGCATGGAGAAACTAATTGTCTTGCCCACAGGAAGGTTGTCACAGAATAGGAGCTTGAACCTGTTACACCTGTTAACACGCCCCGTGCTCTGGCTATTTGTTCTTCCCTGCCTCTATTCTGGTGCCCAGCTGCATCCATGGGTGAGCTGACCTGTATCACCTCACGCTGCTAGCATGAGCTGCAGGCTGCCATCAGGTCCCATGCACCTATGGAAGGAGGAAAGGGCTTGGGCTAATCCGTGTGCTCATCAAAATGCAGAGCCCCAGGAGAAGCCAAGCTTGGGCTTCTCCGTTTTTTCTTA
This sequence comes from Cygnus atratus, assembly GCF_013377495.2. Taxonomy (NCBI): domain Eukaryota; kingdom Metazoa; phylum Chordata; class Aves; order Anseriformes; family Anatidae; genus Cygnus; species Cygnus atratus. The sequence goes on from NC_066364.1 coordinate 38,643,628, forward strand.
CACTTTCTGAAAATGAGTTGATTCCTCCTGCTATAAGGTGACAATACAAAGCATTGCAGAAAGCAAATTCTTCATGTACCGAAGAAGGAACGCCAGCGGAATAAACACGACCTTCCTTGTAGCTACTTTGCTTTCCCATTTGTTTTTGGCACGGGACCTTCTCTATCCCTCTTCTGCTTGTTTCCACGCACGAGTTGTACATAGATCTCTCTACCCCATTTCATCAACAACAAAAAAAAAGGAGTACGAAAGGTCTGCAGAAGCCCCGGGGGAAGTGATGCAATCACAGATGTTGTAGGATCTATGTCCCAGCTGCAATGAACCTGCATGTGGCAGCTGCTGTTGCACAGCCATCACCAGTAACAGCTGGAGGGGCTCTGCTTGTAATGGCTCATCCCCCGGGAAGGAGCGAGTGCGAGCAAAAGCAGCAGGCGTTGCGTACAAGGCATCGCATTGCCACGCTTTACTTTGCCTTTTGTTAGAAAACAAGCACAAAAGCAGGGAGAAAAAAAGCAAAATTGGAGATGTTCTCTTGCACCCCCACCCTAGAGGTAGCATCAGCTATCAAACCGCCCCAAATTATGCTCTTCCATCTCTGACTGAGCCCATAAGACAGCTGAGATCAAAGTATTTGCTATTGTTTGACCTTTTCTAAATATACTTCTTAAAGTGGTGGAAAGACAAGGTGCAAAATAAAGGTGGCCTATAAGCAAAATAAAAATGAAAAAAGAATCATGAGCTCTGCAGCCTGCCCGGAGAAGCCGTATTCCTTGTAGTTTTTTTTTCTCATTACCTGAGAAGAAGACATACATTAGGAGAAAATATAAGAAATAAAACAAAAATGTGGTTTATATACTCACAAAAGAAAAAGCAGTTTCTACGTTCATTGTCACTGTGTTTTGATATATGTTTAGCTACATTATGTCCTAGGATCATCTAATTTCCATATAAAGTATCGCTACTTTCAGTTTTACTAGACAGTGTTCAGGGGAGACTTTGATTTGTGTGCCCTAGGGTAGATCTGAGAAATGCATAATTTTTTTTAAGTCCCCTCTGTCATGCACCATCAGTAAATTCCTGTACAGATTACAACATGGGTGTTTAGTCAGAGGTCTGCACTCCCACGGAGGAGAGTGGGAGGGAATAATAAATGTGTGGACCAAAGTGAAAAAAAAAAAAAAAAAAAAGGTAAAAGAAAAGAGAGAAAGAGAGAGAGAAATTCCATTAAGAAAGGTTACTGAATCAAAAAGAATTTATCAAAAGTAGACTGGTGAGAGTGGCTCTTGAATTTTTATGAATTTGTGGGGCACACAAGTCAGCCTGCTTTGGACTGTAATTTCAGCTAATAGCAGAATGGGGACCACTGAGGCACACTCTGTCACTGTTTCTAATCTCTACTGCTCTGGAACACCAGTTACGCATCAACTCAATTAATCACCAGTGATAACAAAAGCTGTTTTTTTTCCCCACTTTAGAAATGTTGCCTTTTTTTTTTTTTTTTTTTAAGTGCAGAACTTTATCAGGCACAATTTCTTTTTCCCTTGGAAACAAACAAACAAAAAAAAGCTTATAAAGTTCATTTATACAGAGAGCATAAATTCTATCTCCTACTGTTTTCCCCAGTAACCTCACATGAAATACGGCTTGGGGCTGTGCTAATTCTCAACGTTTAATGCGGACTGATGAAAGCAGTTCATCACTCACACAGATGCACCGTGCTCTCAGTAGCACACACACGGATCGGGGTGCACGCACGTGTCGGACCAGCAAAGCCACGGGCAGTAGTGCCATGGCATGGCATGCACAGTGTAAATATACCATACCAGGTATACCACAGCAGCCAGCAGGTATCTTAACGCCGCTCTTTGGGGATACATGGCATTAAAAAATGAACACTTGCCACCGTACAGAAAAACCTCTCCTTCTTGTCACTCTCCCCCCTCCCTAGATTTATCTCCTTCTGCTAATGACTTTTTCAATTTGTGCCTTTCTCTGACAGATAAAGCTTTGTCTCCCCGTTCTCTTGGCTTGGTGCGACTCTTGCCTTGTTTGCTGCTCATTACCCGCCCTCCGCAGAAGGTAGAGGCACGAACCTTCCCATCAGCAGCTCAATGATCCCACTTCAAACCCAGTCGTTCTGCTGCCACATCTCCTCCTGACAAGTCGTTATCCACCCACCCAGGTCAGTCTGGCTCTTGCATATTCGCTGTGCTGCGATCCCAGCCTCTCTCCCCGGCCTGCGACACCTTAATTCACTGGTAAGCTTCCCCCGCTGAGTTTGACCCTCTCTTGCGATGGGAAGGGAAGGGAAGTAGAGGAGCACAGACGTGTGGCTGTGTTCAGAGATGGCCCTTCATCTCAGCCCCCTTTTTGCTGCCCAAAGGGGCTGCTCCAGAGGAGGTGCCAGACCCTTTCTAGCTCCCCGAATGCCACTTCTGTAGGGAAGGCACGAAAGGAGAGCACATGGGACTCTGCCTGTGCTCCCAGCTTGTGACATATAAATGATTAGAGCTGACATTTACAACATCTCCCATCTGAAGCCTTGTAGATACGTCTACCAGGCTGTGAGGCAGGCAGGTGTGATCATCCCCGTGTAACGGAGAAGCTAACGGAGGCACAGCGTGAGGACACGAACTCGTGGCCCATCCTCGCCTTTCCATAACACCAGGGACTGGGAAGTCAGGCATTTAACAGGCTGGGCTAGGCCACAGCCTTCACAGTGAGGCAGGAACATCCATGTACATTTATTGTGTCAGTGTGAAAGGAAAAAAATTGAATATGAAGTTTTCTAGGCAGCAAATAGGTCTGTCTTTTATCTTCCTCTCTCCTCTAGTCAGGAAAGAACAAGTCTGTTTCTAATGATGGATATCCTACCTGTAACCAAAGTCATTGCTTCCTCTGGTGCAGTAGAGGGGGGACAAGCAAAATTTCACAGCCTGGTTGTTCTCAGATGGTTTGTGTACGACTCAAGCATGCACTCGAGGCTGAGCATTCCCATATCTCTCAGGAGATGAATCAGGGTGCTGGCTCCAGTTCCTTTTCAGAGACAACAGCCCCAGTGATGACCAAAGAGGTGGCTCAGCTCAGCTCTCCCGAGTGAGAAATGTCTCTGACTGAGTGTTTGTGCCAGGCCGCACAGCACCACCTGGCTCAGGCATTAAGGTACTGTCACAGCACCAGCAATGTAAGGAGGCGGTGAGCTCTGAAATACCTCTGGCTGCCCACTAGAGCAGTCAGGAAGCTCAGTTACCACCACCCTGAGCTGGCTGTGAAGGGCACAGACAGGCTTTGTGCACTCCAGCACCATTAACCTTCACTGCTCAGCAAAATGCTCCTACCTGTAGCACTCATCTACACATTCCCTCCGCAGCTCTGTCCTGCCTGGCATAAAGGGTCTGCTCTTTGACCAGCACCATTCCTCTCCATCCCCAAAAGTGTATCCCATGGAAGCAAAGGCTTAGACCACCATTTCCAGTGCCCTGCAGGTACGTGACCCCTGCAATGGCACCCAGGACAGCCCTCCATCAAGAGCTGCACATGCAATTACCATGATCTTTTCTAAAAGGGCTCTGCAGGGACGTGTCTATTTAAGCAGAAGCAGCAGTTACCAGACTCCAGAGCTGTCATTACACCAACATTTGCAGCTCTGCATTTACCTCTTTGTGGCTCCCAGAGCTCTTGCAGCACTGACAGCCCATACCACACAGCGCTTAGCTCATACCCTACCAGAGCTGCAAGTGCCTGCTAGTCCTAGGCAGACAGGTCCTGGGGGAAAAGGAGAGGTGATATTTGCTCTGCAGCCTTTATTTTTAAGGGTTAAACCCGACAAACCCTGTCTGCTCTCAAAATGCCTCTTGTAGGACAATAATATATCTCAGGTCTCCATGCTTTGCTGCTTCTTTTCTGCCTCACTTTTTCCACACCTTGGGATGTTTTTGCGTTTCTCCAACCACCTTTCTGAGCTGACTGCTTCTCTCCATGTCTTCCCTCATATCCATAAGCCTTGATCTTCTGGGTCTCTTATGGTTTCTCACCTCGCTGTGAGCACTGAGCTGCAGTGGCCACCTCCAGTTTCTGACCCAGCCTCCCCTTCTTCTGGAGGGTGATCCTGGCTGTGTCCCCACCCAGGAGGGACAGAGCTCATCGTGCCTGTCTCTGGCTAGGGACCTGCTGCCACCATGCAACCCCACAGCATAGCATACCTGCCCATCCCTTCCCCACATCCCCCTGCCAAGGACTGGGCTCCCCAGGCATTTCCCAGAGGCCTAGTGTTTCTCGATACATTTAAGAGAAATCTGCAGGAAGGAGTGGGAGAAATGTTAGTACAGAGGTGGCCCAACACTTTGGGACAGCAGTTAATAATCTAGGAGCGACTGCGATGCCCTGGGTGAATTAGAGGGCTGTCAGGAAGGAGATGAAATGTAACAAGTATAAGAACAGCACAGCTAGTAGAATTACAAATGCAACTCTAAAGCAGGGTATCCATGACTGGGCAAGAGCAGTGCAGGGAAAGAACCTGGGGTAATCACTCATGAAGGAATTAGGATGAGTAGTTAATGAAAAGCCGTAATTAAGGGAAGCAAATACAGTCTTGGGATGTATGAGAGGGAAAATAATATGAAAAATATTACCCAGAGTGTTTTGTTCACACCAGCTGAGATGCAGCTACCAGCGGAGTTGGATTTGTACCTCTGGAGCATGAGGCTGGGAATCCCCAGCTCAGAAACCGTACTCGAGAGCCCCCATCCCTCCAGCAAAGCTTCTGATTGTTAACTTTCACATATGCTGCAAGGTCAGTCCATTTTCAGGTTGTTTACAGGGCTGAAAGAGCAGGGAGGGATTAAACCACCTTTTCTGGATCAGATGAGAGTTTTCACATCTTTATATTTCATGTCCATTTTATAATCTCTCGCTAGTAAATAGAGGGATGACTCCTAAGCTACAGCAAACGTGCAGGGAGGAAAAAGTTTATCTCCTGCTCACAGAGCACCATTGTACACCCTGTAGGAATTATGCATGATGGTGGGCACAAAGGGAGATGTGACATTGCTGATAAGCAGTTGGGAGCCAGCTGATCTGCAGCCGGGCAGCATCGAACATCTGACTAAAACAACGTGGCGGAATCGTCTGATTTTGGTGAAGTTCCTGCATCCAAGAGCTCCCACACTGTATGACCAACAGGATGAAGATGAGGAGGGAGAGCCAACAGCAAGCAGGTTGTCCAGCATCCGAAGGTAGCTGATGGGAGCAAGGATTGCAAGACTCAAAGGTGGGATGTCCAAAGCCCATGGTGGGCTCATTGCAGTTGCCTGCCTGACTCAGTTCTTTTGGAAGGCCTCTCACCCATAATAAGAATTACTGACTTAAGCTACCCAAGCCACCATTCTGGCTACTGGCCCATGGTGTGCTTAAAAAGGTGACTCAAAGACATCAGAGCCAGCTGCTAAGCCAAAAAATAATAAAAAATGTTTTTATCATGAAATAGGAATGGTTTGAACTAATGCAAAAGAAATATCTGTAGTGGGAAATGCACTGGAGAATGGTTAGCTTGCAACAGAGGCACAGGCCAAGTCCCAGGCAGGACATAGACAAGGTAGCCTAAGAATGCAACATTAAATGGAAATGTCAGCAAGTGCAAGGAATGGAGCAGGATTCTTCTGTTGCTTTCAACAATACCAAGGGAAAGCTCCTGTTGCCATCAGACTCAGGGGGAAGGTGTGCATTTCCGAGAAGTAACCAATTCCAGCTATGCATCCCACTCCTCCACCATGGTGAAAAGATGAACAATCTTGTCCTTGTTCCCTGGGGACACTGCCCAGATCCAAGTGATGCTTGGCCACTTGTCCCCCACAGAAGCTGGGGTGTGCGTCGCCCCAGTGATAAAGTGAAAGGGCAAGTGAGACCCCTGAGGCTGTTTTTCCTTGCTCTGTTCCTTCTCCCTGTGTTTGCCATGCTGGTAGACCATCCTCTGAGGAGGCTGAGGGATGGTGTGCTGAGATACAAGCTGAAATGAGTGGAAAAATAGCCTGTGCTTAGAAGATGCAAATGATGAGGGAGACAAAGTGACCATCTGTCTACCCAACTTCCTTAATCCTATATAGGCAAGGAGCTACTTTAAAAGTCAATATTCCTTCTGTTTCCTCATCCACCTGGCTCTGTAGTCAGCTCCTGCCTGAATTCTTTGATGTCCATAAATGAAGGGAAGGAAAGGGGATCTGGGCTGTCTTACCTCAGGAAAAATATCCACACAGATAACTGCCTGCCCTAGCCTTTGATGTAATGAAACTTGATTATCTAAGTACCACTGCAGTAAAATTGGATACCAGTGGGCCCAGTGTCCATTTTAATGGCATGGTAATTCACTTTGCCTGCAGCCGTAGAGAGGCTGTTACAACAAAATCCTACTGCTAATAGACAGAAGGTCAGTCTTATCCGTCCTGTCACAGGTAGATTACCACAGCTGAAATCCCCATCGCAGTGGTGGCTCTCTACCCTTTGGATGTAGTGAGCCTCTGTGCTTTCTGACATGCAGAAGGAAAACCTCAAATAGGTGTTTTCCACCTGCAAAGCAAATGCGATCCACTGTTAATGCCGCACTGTTCAGAGGGTGTTGCACTTTATAGACATTCATCTACTGGCAGGTGCCTAACACAAGGAGCTTTCTTTATGTGTTTAAGCATCACAGGATGAGGAAAGGATGGATGGAAGGGGTGGGAGGGCTACAAAAATAATATTATGCGCCACCATGGCTTGTTATGCACACAGCTTACACATGCTGCGACATTGCTGAAGCCAGGAAAAGATTTCATATTTCACTGCTATGGTCAATTTTGTGTGATTTCTAGTAAGTCTGCGTGATCCAAAAACCTTACCAAAACCACTGGGGATTATAATAGCCTTCCACGAGGGCTAAAAGAGGTAGTGATTAAATATCCCTTTACTCATTGTTAGCTGATCAAAAAGAAGTCCAAATTATGCGCTAATATGACAGCCAGGGCACATAGTGTCAGAGTATTGATGCAAATGCTTGATGGCATACCATGAGGCTGTAAATCAGAGGTAAAAACACAAAAAACTCCTTCCAGGGGTTGAAGTCTGGAAACAGCAAGTGTGGCAAACCATAGCATGGCCTCATGAGAAAACCATGAGACAGACAACCTTTTGGGGCAGAATTTTGGCTGAAAGAAAGGGGTTGAAATTTCGGCTAAGGAAAATGCTTCCTGTGTTCACGGCACCTCAATAAACAGAGTTGCTTCAGAGAAGTATCTGATGGTATACAAACAAAGACAGGCTGAGATATCTGTGGAAAATACAAGTACAGAGGAATCGGTCAAGGGGTATCCAACAACCGAGGTAATAAAGCCCATCTGAAGTTACCACCTAGGGCTCTTAATCACGTTTTAGCCCACAGTTGCCTACCATTCATGTACAAACCCTTAGATTTGACTTGACCCCCCAGGTTCTCCACGACTGGGGGTACAGTTTAAAGCTGTTGGGCTGCTCCAGCCAATTTTGAAGTGGGGAAAACAGTCCTGTCCGTGTCAGGGACTTCATGTAATAGTCAGTGGGGAAAAGCAGGTAACTCCTGGCTGTGATTCATCCCAACTCTCTTGAACTCCTACCTTGGGATGCATGAATCAGCCTCTGGAAGTGCTTGTTCCTATCCCCTCCTCACAGCGAGACCCCTGGGTGCTTGGCTGGATAGACAGCTCACCTCTGCTAATGTGCAGACCTCTCGCACAAGTGGGACCGATGTCCCTACACCTACTGTCCAAGAGTTGGCTGACAACCTCCAGGAGGCTTCTGTGAACCAACTGGAGAGGGTAAAACACACAGGGGAGCTCTCCTTCTCATGGGCAGCTCTCACCCCGTCCTGTACATTTTCTGCTCTGCTTGTCTAGTCTCCTGAGGCATACACAATCATGTTTTGCCTTCACAAACACAAAACACTTTTTATTCCAAAAATAATTTATTTATTGGAATCTGAATGGGATTACACTAGATAAATGTGGTCTTAATTGCCCTCGCAGGCCATAGAAATGTTTACTCTTTGCTTGTTTTGTTTCATTTTGTGTTGTGTGGTGTGTGGTTTTTTTCCATACACCCATATTAAAGAGAAATATTAAGCCTACACAATGTATGCTAACACATTTCACTGTTTGAGCAGGAGGGATCGGAGTTGGGTGATAAACTGTAATTTGTCAAAAGGTCTGACACTGCATTATCAAAGGATACTTTTCTGTATTTTGAAATACCTTTTCCCAACAAACATTCAAATGCATTGTTTGATCAAACAATAACAACACTTTAATCTACATCGTGTACTTTCTTCAAAATAAGAAGTGGGGAATAATGGTTCTCTCTGTTTTAAAAAGGAATCCTTTTAGAAATGCTTTTAGAGGCAAAGACTTGGTGCCAGGATTTTTCTTACTTGGAGAATTTAGTGTTTTGCCAGAACAGAAACCATATCCTTGAAGTCCAAGATGACACATAATGCGACTTAGAGTTTTGGTGCCACAGACACACGCCCTGCACAAATGTACTGTACCCATCTTTGAGCAGATTCAGACAACCTTGATCTTGAAGCAAGGTCCACTGAAGTGACTCTAAATCTCTTGGCTGATATCAGTCAGCTCTGGATTAGGCCTCCCAACAATAAAGTAAGATGTATCTGACCCTACATACTGACCCTGCTGCAAAATAACACTGATCTCCAGGAATGATTTAGGAGCACCCCAAAAAGCATGTATGTTCCTATCAACAGCAACAGTAAACAGCGAACAACCCAGATCCTATAGTTCTTTTTTTTTTTTTTTTTTTAAACAAAAATTAAATTAAGGCTGGGATTCATTCTCCCACATTTAGCCAATGAAAAGAACAGTGTCTGTTCTAACCCAGTTCACCTTCTGTTGCTACCAGGCAGCAATGGCCAGTCTGGAGCCCACTGTATCTCACCCATCTTCCGTACCTCCCTGCCAGGGATACGAACTACTAGTTAAGGCTTTTGGATAAGTAACAGCAGGTGATATAAATGCCTCCTGCAGTGACACGGATATTGCACTGTGCTTGATCAAGGTCTCATTTACTGTAGGTTGTTAGTTTCAAAACTGCATAGCATAATTCTTTTCTCTCCTGGTTGTTCCTTTGAAAAAGATTAGGTGCCTGGCAAGTTTTCATATTCATTTAAAAAGCTAGAATGCAGCCAGATAGCACCACAGTCAATCATGGCTGTTATTATCAGGACCTCATCTGTTTCAGGAAGTCGGTGGAAGTCCTGCTTAACCAAGCAGGGCAGGAGTTGCCCTCCATTTTTCCCCCCTCCCTCAGGCTATTAAGTTTCCTCATCAAAAGTTCTTGTATTTCATCTATAGTTTTAGGAACAACATGTGCTGGAAGTTAGAAAAGTGAAAGCTAAAACTGGAAAGTTATATTCAAGAACAAGTTAATAAGGATAATTAGGCAGTAGTGTAGACGGGCCCCCGTTTGTCTGAATCAAAAGCTTTGGATCTGTATGACCATGCTAGATAAGATAATGGTGGGAATGATATAATAAGGAATTCTGTAAATGTAAGGGGTCAAAGTGGAGAGCCGAGATGATCTTTTTCTACCTGTGATTTTTAAGTATGTCTAATGACATAGCCTTTTTAAAGGCAATGAGGGAAAAAGTGTCTTTCAAGTTTGCCCATTTGGCAGACATTAATTCAGCTGAGCTAAGCAACCTGTAAATGGAACTGACAAATGCTATTATGCCAGGTGCTAAGTTTTTTTCTCTTTTATTTTTAATGAACACGAGAAAGACCCAAAATTCTTCCCATAGAAGACCACATCTGGGAATTTGCCAGAAAATTCAGGGTCACAGATTTGTTTGAAGCAGAGCAAAATACAGCTACCTTCATTTTTAATAAGCAAATAGGACCTGCACAGAGCACAGCACCAGCCTGCCTTGCTGATCTGCTGCATGCAGCATCCTGAGGCACGGCCAGCCATCTTGATGGGCTGCAACCATGTGTTAAACATGCATGAGGCTGCAGGACTCAGCAGTACAGGCACACTGGGATCATTGCTCATCAACATTGGCTGACCAAAAACTGTTCTTCCCTGAAAAGTCATTATTTAGAATGAAACCTGACTAGATAAAATGACTTTCTCTTCGTATCTTTGAATAGGAATGAGGTCCATGCTTTTTTTCTGCAAAAATAAAACTGTAATTCTAGTTTTTTGCATAATTTCAGGCAAATTTCAGTTCCTTCCTTTCTATGGAATAAGTTCCCATGCTTCTTGAACAAGCAAAAGTAGATAATCTAAATAAGTACCATAAAGAATTTTATGAAGCCAAAGGTGATTAAAAAGCAAATTCCAAGGCAAAAGCACCAATGCAGTCAAATGTTTGTGAACCTCCACTGACCCGCTCCTTGTGGATGCTGATGCTGTATGTTGCTGTTCTGAGATGGCCTTGTGTAGCCACATCCTGGGTTATTGACTGGAGAACAGGTAGAGTTGAGAACCAGCCTCACCACTTAGTATTTTAATATTTTAAGGTCAACTTTTATTGAGTGAGCTCCTATCTACCATACTGAGACATCCCAGGGCATGTTACAGTAAAAAACAAGCCCTCTTGAGTGACTTTCAGGCACGACGCTGTTGATGGTTTTTCTCTAGATTGGGAATGGTTCGGATGTGTAAGAACTCCACATCTTCCTGAGATCTCCATCCATGAGGGACTGTCACAGCTGGCTCTGCTGCCAGCCCCACTGAGAAACCTGCCTCTTCTCTCCATCCCCGTGCCACAGGGGACTGGGTAATCATATGTAGCCCATTACACAGCACAAAACACCAGCAATTGGTAAAGTTCAATGGCACCCCAGGAAAAAACAGTTTATTTCTAATTCTATTTCACTTGCGTTTTTGAAACTCCATAAATGATGACGCAATTTGCATTTAACTCAGTTACTATGTTGTGTGTTGTGGGATTCACCAGAGCTTTTCAATTCAGGTTACAAACCATATTTTCCAACCAGCCAGGACATGTTAGCCTGCATGTTAGTCACCAGTCTATCTCATGGCTGCCTGGACATGGCTGGAAAAGGAGGGAGACCTGCAGAACAGCAGCCAGCAGCATGGGCTCCATCACATAATTCTTTGAGACCAGCAGGAATTAAAACCTTTGTTAGGTTGGTGAGGTGGATTGAAAACTGGCTGAATGACCAGGCCAGTTATAGGCAACTGAGTAAGGGTCAATACTGGGGCAAGTACTGTTTTACATCTACATTAATGACCTGGACAATGGCACAGAGTGCACCCTCAGCAAGTCTGCAGACAATAAGAACCAGGAGGAGTGGCTGATACACTAGATGGTTGTGCTGCCATCCAGAGGGATGTGCAGAGACTGGAGAAATAGGCAGAGGAGAACTTCTTGAACTTCAGTGAGGGGAAAGGCAAGTTTCTGGAACATCCCCTTACACCAGTACGTGCTGTGGTCCAACCCATTGGAAAGCAACACTGCAGTGAAGGACCTGGGGGTTCTGGTGCACACCACGCTGATCATGAGCCAGCAACGCATGCCTGTGGCAAAATAAATAAACAAACAAACAAACAAACAAACAAACAAATAAATAAAAAGGCCAACAGTATCCTGGGCTACATTACGGGGGAGTGTTGCTAACAGGTATAAATATGAAATAGTAAAAGTCAGTAGTGTTCCCAGAGAAGTTCATCTATTCCAATCTATTCCAGATAACCATTGACAAAACCTCCTGAATGCCATAGAGGAAAATAAGAAGTGCCATGACAATTTTACCGCATGATTGTCATTCTTTCCATGTCCCATAAATGCAGGTATAGTGGGATGATGGGATCGCTGTCAGTTCTGGGTCGTACTGTGTAATTTGAACACATGATGAGAGAAGTGTTACCTTACTTCATCTACAGCTAAAAACTATTTTTATCTCTGTATACGCTACATCATGATGGCCTCATTTTCTTGCTTACATTTCCACTTAAAAAGATGACCAGTTAACTGCACTTGTAGTTGCCCACACTTTTCCAGTCATCTTTAGCTTAAGAAGCAAAGTTTCACAGCTACAATTAACACTATCATATCCTCTATCATTAAAGATTTTGTTATTCAGTTGTGTCTATTTTATTTCACTCTTCTTATCATAGGAGTTCTCCTAGAAATCTTAGGTGTATTTGGTTTCCTCTAGTTTGGCAATATTAGATTATAGCTGTGGAACAATATGTAACCTCTCGTTTCTAAACCCAGAATCGTGCATGTAGGCAATGTATCATCCATGAAGACTGTGTTTTGTTTTGCTTTGCATTTTTTTTTCCCAGTAATGAATCACTTTCTTCACACCACTGTACTCTAACCTTATAATGACATTCATTATCACAACATATTCAAAGCCTCTACTTGTGAGCGTAGTAAGGAGCTGTTGTTATAAGGACGAATGTGAGGGGAAATTTGGTAGTTAGAAGTGAGCTGAGTATCAGTTCAATCCAGAGATGGTTTCTTGAGACTCCACACATAAAACACAATTATATACACAGATGCACAGTTAAACGTGTGCACGTTCTCATTTCCAGTCAAAGCTTTGGTTTTGTCTTTCAAATAAAAGAGAATTCAGTCACTGAAGATATAAGATGTATACGTTATATACACGCTCAGTTCCACCAAACACATCATCAGTGGGAATGTGGCAATGACAAAGCAGTGACAGTCTGTCCCATGAGTGAGTCTGTCCACAGAGCGGTGGAAGAACAGGACAAAATCTAGCCTATGACATATGGGGCTTGTGCATCCTCCATATAGAGCCAGTAACATTATCAAAATCTTTACTGCACGTAAGGATGTCTATTTAGGATAAGAGTTTTTGCATTCATAGCCCCCAGTGTCCACTGGGGGGTAATACAGAGTTTGGATTAAAAACAGATGTTAACATCTGGGCACCCCAACTCTACTTTGAAAAACCAACCCATAGCCACATACACCCAGCGAAGATTTCTCTGTCCCAAGCCCATTTATTGCTCTGTCCCAGGCTTTGAGACATGCCCCTGGTATTATGATCTCTGTGTTTGCAATATCACAGTGGTCTCACTTCAGAAGCTGACGTGTTCCTTGCTACAGATATCAACACTCTCATGATTTTTAGCAATGCAGTAATGCAAATAAAGACAAATCAGGTTGCTGAGAGGCCCAGTCAAGCATTTTCTTATTATTTTTATTATATTTTTTTATTCGATGTAAGGAAGTGACTTACAGTGAAGAAGATACATCGAATAATTTGCTTTCCAGCAGAAAGGATAAACAGCTGTATGTCAGCAGAGACATACAAGCCAACCTTGTTTTAGCTAGGAAACAGATCATAAAGCTATCAATGCTTAGTAGTTTGAGACGAGTACAGAGTAAGTTCTGGGATCATTTTGCTTTAGGGAATTTTGATATGACATCCACAATAGTGTTATAGCAACACATATATACTGTAATGATGATAAGGTAACCATGGCAATGATGATAAGACAGAACTGATTCCAACATACCATAAGAGGTATGCCATAAGAGGAGAGATACATGAACATACAGAGTTTCAGAAAATGAGTATGTCAAGTACACGTGCTTAGGCTTAAAAGCCTCTTGTGCAAGGGGTAGTTGATTTCCCCATGAGAGTATCACCTACCCTCCTGCTCATTTTTTCCTGCTAGGCCAGGGAAATGATAGCTCTGAAATGGTAACAGGCTGTTAGTTTGGCTTATGAGGATGCTATCTTTATTTCAGCAATAGAGTGAGTTAGTGCTGTGCTTGGCTTCTGGATCAGCCATACAAATATCACAGCAGTAATTTCCGTGTGATTGGACAGGTGAAGGGAGTACAGGACAAAATGTCTGAGCATTTTATCTACTTTTATCTGGGAGAAAACCTGAAGCTGGACCCATAATTGTTTCGAAAACTACAGACAGCAGTTTGCACCTGGGAAGCCTGAATCATCACTGGAAGTTGACTGTGAAGCGGTGGGTCCAAGCAGAAAGCTGATGGGGAGCTGTGTGCCGTGTTGGCTGAGCTTGGGGGCACACGCAGCTTCCTACTCGTGCAGCCTCAGGAGCCCATGGGGGCTCTGTTGGTGAGTCTCAGCCTCTGGGCAGGCAGGAGGGGAAGAAAAGTGTTAGTATAAGCAGGGACTGCCCAGCTTTCTGAGCTTCATGAGACCCAACGCAAGCCCAAGGCTCTGCACCACTCCAACAAACACCCTGAGTGAACACATTTCTTTGGTGTGATTCCTGTCTGTGCTGCTTAGGTTAAGCTGGGATCTGGCCTTCCTCATCCAAGGGCTGCTTTCTGACCTGTTAGCTATCTCAAAGGTCATGTCATTTAAGAACAAAAGATACAACAATGTGCCATGTGTTGGTAGTTGCACTTAGAGCATGCCATCCTCTGGCTACCATAGTGGTCTCATGGAGGCAAAGAAAAGAAGCTGGTACAGTATAAGCAGTATCTCCTTTACAGAAGAAGAACAGTTGTTCAAGTGCTAACCAATTTTATAATCCTAATGTGGAGAAAACTCACTGATTTTAGGGTCAAACTTCCCCTCTTGGAATTACAGTATTCGGCACACTGCAATGCATTTCATAAGCATTTGATTGCAAAAATGGTCCACAGGTCCAACAGACTTGGATTAATAGTGTTAAAGACATTGAGGTTTCCACTCTGTGTTTCAGGCTTGCAACTTCATGGCAGTATCAACTGTTGCTGCTCTTTTCCTCTGAAACAGAAAGGAAAAATACAAATTTGCAACATTACAAATCTGTTTTGCATAAACCCTTGGGCCAAAGCCATCGCCAATGTAACTCTATTGCCTTGAGTTGTATATATTTTCTTCCTGCATTTCACTCCAGAGATGTAGTCACTGCAGGCAGTAAGATGATTTGGTGAGAATGATTGCAGAGATTATCACAAACAGATCCCGATCTCTAATCTAATCAAAATCTCTGCCTAATACCCTGCGCATTAAGTCCGAGTTCAAAGCACTGCACACTAACTGATGTACTTGGCATCCCTCGGACCAGGCAGCAGAAGCAGGAGATGAATGCATAAAACAGGAAATGGATCATGGCCAATTAGTGGTGCAGAAACCGTGGCGGGTCATTTCCAAAATAACAAATGAGCTTGGCAGGCTGGCATGCCTTTGTGCAGTGACCTGAGTCAGGTGGGCGTCAGAGACCTTATTCCAGCACTGCGGGTGGCTGCACAGCCCTCATGGGCTTCATTTGGTGCTGCAAGATAGGCTCAGGAGGCCGTGCTGGTCCGCAGGCACAGCTGGGTGGGTGGAAGAACAAGAGAAACTTGAGATATAAGTCAAACTTGTCACTGCAAGGCATTTACAAATCATCTGAACTATGGTCCCCATTACTCAGAGCCTGGCTCTGTCCAAGAGGGATATCTATCCAGCAGGGAGGATGGGGAAAGGCAAAGCTCAGATTCCAGCCCATTCCTTTCCACGATCTTTTTCCTCAGTTATCAAGAGGAAAATAGGGTTTGAGGAGCAGGGAATGTCTAGTAGCCAGAGCGCCTAGCAGCCAGTTAGAGTCCTGTGAGCCCACTGGTCCAGGCAAACTGCAAACAAACCCAACATGCTGCTCCTTGCAGCAATGGGGCTGCAGCACAAAGAAGTGAAAGGGCAGAAGGGGAAACAGAGGCACAGCAAGGTGAGGGGGGTTGCTTTGGTTTGCCCTTGACCACAGTGGTTGGCACTGACCTGCTGGAAGGTTCATGGTGATGTCTCCAGTGTGATGTCTCCAGCTCCTGGCTCTGCTGGTGGGCACGGGCTGGCTGGTAAGGGTGGACAACCCACATGCAGAGAGAAGAATCTGTTCTGCCAGAAAAGGGTCCTAGTAACACTAATACTAGGGTTTTAGTGTTTTATGATGTCACTGTTAAACAAGGATGTTCGAATTAGTCCATTGTTACTTCAGGTCAATGTGGAATAGAATAAAATATGATGAAGGGACCAGAATCTCTCTTCTTTTTTTTTTTTCTTTTGTATTTTCTTTTTTCTTTTTGTGACACATGAGGGCACATGTGAGAGAGGCAGAGAGTAAAAGAGAAGAGAACAGGGAATAAAGACACTTGAAAAGCTTTTCCTCTTATTTTTTTGTTTAAAAGAGAGCTATGTGTTATGTATGTACTTAATCTGTCTCTCTTGTTTTCCAGGCAAAGAATGGGTGGGAACTCAAAAGAATTGACTACTTAAGTCCCATTATATATTTTTCTTTATTGAAACCTTCATAGTTCTGTTGTGTGCCAAAACAGCGTTTGGAAACCTTTTCAATGACCTCTTGAATCAGTCGTGCTCTAAATTCCATTCCATCATCAAGGCCTTCAGCAAATAGCCTCCCTCTTTGGAAACACTCGAGGGGCTGGGAATTAAAAACTTTGATTTCTAGAAACTGGTACATGAGTTGATGATCTATAGGTGGAAATGAAGCCAAAGGCAACCTTCTTCTGAAAAAGAAGGTTTGAATTGTAGCCTGGAATTAGACTTTACAACACGTATTCCTGACATCAGACCGGTTTTACTCTTTCTCTGCTTGTTATTGAGGCTATTACAGATAAACATGTTGACAGCTCATCTTGGGAAAAGAAACATCTCAGCTCTGCAGAAAACCACCCTGAGTGGTGTGTGTGGCTGCATAATCTATACCAATCCTAGGGCAGAAAACCGTATCTGCTCAGATAGGCAGAAAAACCTTCGATATTATTTTCTAGTTCTTCAAGTCTTGAGTGAGAAAACCGTGCCAGGACTAGCTGTGGTGTGTTGCGCTGAATTGTTGAGCATTTTTGTGTTGAGACTGAAGCTGTGCAGAGAATAGAAATTCTGTTTAATGTAAATTTTCAAGGTCTTGATGTCAGTTTTCACTGTGGTTAGGTATGAAACACTTATGCTTCAAAATTCTTCAAGAAAACTTTTTGAAGATTCACTTCAGGTTGATCAAAATACATTTCAGTTATGATACCTCATTTTGATTTTATTTCTCAGGAAAGTTATTATAACATAAAATAGAATGTAAAATTAAACAATTCAAAGGAAGACAATGCTTTCAAAACAAGAAAAAACTAGTGTTTAATTCCCAAAATGTCAAAACAAGATAGTCTGGTATCAGAGGTACTTTTACTGTTCATGAAACATGGCAAAATCAACATTTTCTGTACCATGGTATCACTAGTGCATTCCTGTCCAGCCTTCATGGACAGGTACTAAAAGGAGTACAAATTATTAACTAATTTATTAATATTACTAATGTAACTGGATCAATTACATACTTTTAAGAGAAAATAGCATCGTTTCGTAAATGAAATTTTGTGTTGCTTACAATAGAGTTTTTCACAGATACACCTTTTTAAAGCCACTAAAAGCTGCAAAACATAGGTGTAGGACAAAAGAAAAGGCTGGCCTTATCAAATAATCAAAAGTTTTAATTTATAAAAGAAACAGGTATTATATAGGAGATTGTACTGTTCTGCAATAGGGTCATAACACTATTTGACCCTATGGTAATGATAGGTATTTATACTGACACATTATCCTACCAGCCTCTGACATGCCACGTGCGTAGACAGGATGAACAGAGGCTTTAGGAGGCAAAAAAATGAGTTTCCAAACCATGTGCACAGAACCAAAAAGTTGACCTTTAATAAGAGGACCCAAGATACTGTTGCTTACAGCCACAAAGGAAGCTGGGATCCACTGTAAACAAGCTTCTTGAATTTGAGATGGTCATGAACTGGAGATATGCAAAGGCATTGAACTCCAGAATAAATATATATATATAGTGGGGAAAACAGGAAAATCAGCAAATCAAGATCAGTGAGAGGGAATAGTAGGAGCTGGGAGGCATGACCCTGGGATGAGGACAAGGACAGCCTTCCAAAGGAGTGGGCTGACTGAAGGACTGTGTTAACTCATGGGCTGGATGAAACGAAACAGCAAGAAATATAATTGTGCAAAATGTAAAATAAATGTAAAATCATGTAACATTAAAAAGAAAAAAAATGCTGTAATTTTAAGTTTGCTGATTGGAAATGACAGAGAATAAAGAGCTGGGTGGACTCATTTAACCATAGCTATGACCTGACCATAGGAAAAGTACTCCAACTGAGCTATTTCCATTTATTGCATGAAACCGTTAATACCAGAGCACAAACTCAGTTATGGAGACTTCATCTGGACTTTTGCATGCAACTGTAATCATTCATCTTCCAGGAGGTGACTTAAAACTAGACCAGGCAAAGGAAGGGCTGTTAGGATGATCCAAGAAATGGAAACAACTACGCAAGCAAAGCCTGAGAGAAGTTATGCTTATGGTGCAGTGAACCATAAATTCAGGTACTTACCGCTATGAAAATATGGTGTTTTCCTGAAAAGATTATCCTGCACGGAAGCAGCATAAATCAGCCCATGCAAAATCCCGCGCCTGGGTTAGCTTGCTAAAAATGAATCCAGCTGTTTTTACACTGTCCTTTATCAGCCAGTTTATGGGAGAGTTTGGCATGTGCAACCTCAGAAAGCAAATGCTGAGATGGTATCTGATTGCCATCCATAAATATGCTGATGGAGGGAATGGGGAATCAACAGAGAGGAAGAAATGCTAATGAAGCTCGAGGACTACCTTGGCACCTGGACAAGTGGTAAAAACTGGCCATGAGCAAATTCAAATTGGAAATCTGAAGAAGGATTTTAACCATCCAAGAAGGATAGCTCCAGAGTGGCCTTCTTGCAGAAAAAAATCAGAAGCAGAAGACTTAATTGATTTTACAGTTTCATCAAACTAGATCTCAATTAATATTTGAAAGGGATTTCATGGCACAGCTGTTTGAAATAATAGGGATCTGGATTCATTGATCCAGAAGATTGCTTCCAATCCTGTCTTCCTAAAATACAGCTGTAAATAAGCCAAGAAAACATGAAAGCCCCCCCCCCAAAAAAAATCCTCTAAAAAAATACAACACCAAAACCAAAATGAGTAGAACAAAAAAGAGGTGCAAAGGGTGACATCACCGTCCCAGGAGAAAAGGGAGTCTAGACTGGAACACAAAAGAAGGATAAGGGTGGGAGAAACCATTAGGCAACACAGCAGAGACATCTAGTAAAAATAAGTGGTGTTGGTGTCAGAAACGGTGTGATTCAGTGTCCTTATTAATAATCTATAGGGAATGTGAGCTGCACACAAAGGGCTCTCGCTGATGGCCCTGGCTTCGGAGGAGCTGTAGGGTAAGTCAGGACATGGAAATAACACAAAGTGACCTGCTGAGACTGGGGACATTGCTAGAGAAAACAACAAGATGAGTTGCCACTCGTAAGCATGAAAACATACCTAAGGCAAAATCCTCCAAAACACTTGTAGTCAATGGCAAACTGCTAGCAGGAATACTAAAACACTTTGCAATGAGAGTGGGTGGCCAATTGAACATAAGAGCATATTACAGTTTGGCTGCAAAAATGCTGATGCAATTTTAGGGTGCGGTTCCCTTGATATTTGAATCAAAGGCAGTAGCAACCTATTTTCTACATCATTTTAATGCAAATGTATTTGGAATAATACATTCGGGGGAGTTGCTGTGCATGGACAAATTGGAACAAATACAGTGGGAAACAACAAAAAGTATCAGGAATCTAGACTATTTGTCTTAAAAATCAGATTTAAAAGCTCTGTGTGTATTAACAGCAAAGGTCCTTTCAGTCCTGTTTTTCTGTGACTCCGCACTATGCTCCAAGCTAAGCAGATAGACTCAGAAGATATGAAAGCCAAAGGGGAGGAAACAATTTAGACTGCTACATAGACACAGAAGAGCCAATTGGGGTGAAATTAGCAACGTGAAACCGCAGGCTGACGAGCAGGAAAATCTCTCAAGATGTATTCAGCTGTAGAAAAGCTGCCAGGGGACTGGTGGAAGCTGGTCACTCAGGATTTTTACAACAAGGCTGGACAAAACACTAGAAAATGTACCATAGGGAGCAATTCTCCTCTGGCAAAGAGTGGTGGAGCAGATGATCTAATAGGCTTCTTGCATCTCTAACCTCTACAGTTGCATGATTTCTCAGTATAAAGCACAAGATTTCAAGAGGAAAAAGAAATAAATTGAAGGGAAAATATTAGATGGGCAAAACCACAAAAAAGTTGGAGAATGAATGAAGTTCTGTCCTCTTGCCTTTCTGTATTTAAAGGAGTTGCTTCTGGCACATTGTTTTCTTGTCAGAGACACTTCATTTTCTCTTTCTCTCACTTACCATTTTTTCTCTCTCTACAAAAGCAGAAATAGCCACTTGGGACTGCTGATGTCTTTCTGAGGAAGGATGCTGCTCTCATGCTTTGGAACAGCATCAAGGCTTTGGCCATTCAAAACATAAAAACCCCATTGTTTTCTTTGGGAATGGGTTTCTTTGCGAAGTGAGCCCCCAGCAAGTACATACATCATGGCATATGCACCAGCATATCAGCCCCATGCCCTTTTTCCATTGCCTTTGCCCCCCATTCCAGTAAAAGCTTTCTTTTTACCACTTTGCCCACTTCTTGCACAGGTACTCTACTTTTCGGCCCATGCTGCCTCCTGCAGCAGAAACACCCTTTCCTGAGTTTGTCCAGTGCTTTTGGCTCCTCAATTTGCATTAGGGCATTTCTTGAAAACCCACTTTTCTCTTAGCAAAGGGGTAATTAGCCGAGTATGGTCAGGCCATTTATAGAATTGAGGGGGAGTTAGTTTGGAAGGGACCTTTGAATGTCATCTGGTCCAAACCCTTGAAGGGGCAACTTCAGAGTTAAAGCAGGCTGCTCAGAGTCTTGTGTAGCTGAGTCAAATTTTGGACTGAAATTTCAAAGCATCTCCAAGGACTGGGATTTGACAATTTCTCTGGGCAGTCTGCACAACTGCTTTGCCATCCTCATCAAGAAAATGTTTCCTTTAACCCAGTTGTCATTTCCCCCAGTGTAGGAAGGCCTCCCCTGTATTTTTCTTTTCTGAACTAAGCAAACCTGCTCTGTCAGCCCCTCCTTGAACATTGGGTGCTCCAGCCCCTGACCATCACTGTCGCCTTCCACTGGAGTCCTGATAGCTTGTCTACATACAAAGTAAGAGGATGGGTTTGAACGTCCAGAACACAGTTAACACCTGATTTCTGACTTTTTTTTTCTCCCTCTTAAACTGACTGCCTGTTTGAACATTTATTACAAGTTCTAAAAAACTTACTATAAATTCTTAAAAACATGACTTTTTCATGTTTTTAAGAGGCTCTTTTGGAAGCATCTAACACATTGAGAACATTGGGAAGAAATAAACTATTACCAATGAGGTTTGCCTGTTTGTACCCAAGCCTGATTTTCAGGGGAGCTGAGCATTTGCAAGTCCATACTAGCTTCAGGGAGGATTGTGTGTGAACAGCACTTCCAAAAAACAGGGCATTTTTCACAACCCTAGGTCTGTTTTTTCAATGTGCATTTGGACACCTGAGTCCCACTCATCGTTAGTGGGAATTACAAAGCCTCTTGTGGATTTGAAATCAGTATATATGATACTGATCAGTATATATGTCCTGATGACAAGCAAATGCATTTTCCAAGGGAATAATATACTGATTTTTGGAAGTTGTGATAGCTTTGACATACCAACATGTCAGATACGTAACATAAGAACATGCACCGCTGCCCGTTATCTAGCTGGTAGGGATTTTAGGAGAGAATGAGCAGATGGGTAGTAATTACAAGAGGACAGTTTATAGCCGTGTACAAGAGAAAGGTTTTCCCAAATTGGAAGCTTTAGCAACATTTCCTAAAGATATACCTGTATTACCACCTCAAAAAAAAAAATCAAAATTTTTAAATGTCAATAATTATCTGAATGTGGTTTTGATCATGACAGTACCTTTAAACTGGATGGACATTTTATTCAGGGAAATGCTTTCCCTATTTCTCATGCAAATTTCATTTACTTTCTGCATGTAGATAGAAACTATTTGTCAAAAAGCTGCAGCCAGCTTCATCTGAATAGCTGTGACTTCCTATACAGCAATGCACAGAAGGGAGTTATTTGGCACAGCGATGTTATCAGGATATGAGGACTTCTGCCTTAAACTGCAGAGCACACACTAGGACAGTTAGCTCCTCAGGACCAGCCAGCTCCTAGAAAAATGCCTTCCAGCTCATGGCTAGGTCTCCAAAGGTGAGCAAACCAAGGAGAAGTGCTGTCGTGTACTGGGATGTCTGAGGCTGCTTTAGGCCTCAGTTTTGTTCTTCTTCCCCTTTGCCTTGTGTCAGTCCTTCCTGACCTGCTTCAGTCCTTTAGCAACCTCATGACTGGAGCTGGTGCCAGCCCCACGTCATCTCTGGATGTGGTAATAAAAAAGAGGATTAAAATCAATCTGAACCCTGAGTTGTCTACTCTAGTGAGAGAGCACTGAGCACAGGCTGTGGGAGAGTGGGGCCTGTTTGGTGTCCAGCCTGCGCCCAAAGGGATGCCAGCTGTGTCCAGGGGAGGAGGAGCTGTGTGAAACCTCTGTCTTACTAGACCTGGGGGAGAAGAGGTTCTGGTTTGACCTGGAAAACTACTGGAAGCACATGTGGGTTTGTCACAATTTGTGATGTTAATGGCAGTAAGGGGATGTGGAACTTTTAGACTTTACACCTCAGCTGCACATCATCAATACCTTGTGCTGGCTCCGTTCCAGCTGGGGGAGAGCAACATTTTGGATGGGATCTTCTCACCTGTTTTTAGTTACCTAAAGATCTGTCACACATCTGCATTCCCTTCAGAGCCAGTGGAGAGAAACATGAAGGTGAGTTGTCCCATCCCAGAGGACTCCAGGGTTGGGTAGGGATGTCATGCTGGGGACAGTAACAATCATCAGTCCACAGGCAGAGGTGGCAGATACTTAAAACAGACTCTGAATGTGGCTTTGCTCAGGCAATTTAGGAATCTGCTCTTGTGCTCAGCTAAAGCACAGTATTTCAGTGAGGGAAGACGTGAGTCATGTCTTCATTCTTGAGTTTACAACAGCAAGGCTCAGCCCTTTCAGTCACTGCCTTGGTGCTGCTCTGCATGCAGTCCTGTGGCTCACTTTGGGCTACTCAGCCTTCATGTTCCTGCAGTCCCCGAGAAAAACACAACTTTATAACAAAGCAAAATAACCCAAAATTCAACTATTCCACCCGGGGGGATAAAAAGGAATATGCCAAGTGATTCGTTATTCCACACGGAGTGCCCATGACTTATGTTGACTTCAGGGCTGCAGTCACTCACGGAGAACAGGGCGATAGTATTTACATGGGGATTTCAAGGAAGACTGCTCTTATAAATTAGTAAAATGCATGAGTCATCCCAGCGCAGCGTTTGATCTAGGAGACGCAGCTATCAGCCCAGCACAACATCCTAGCATCTGTCCAAAACACAGCGCACCCTCATTAGCACGCTGTTCCTGGGAGCTAAGCAGGCTGAAGGTTGCAGGGAGGTGCTATTGTTATACCAGGAGTAATTCTTATGTTTTATTGATACCCAATAAACTGTGTGTTAGCCCAAAAGCAGAAAGAGACGGAGCGAGCGGGCTGGTAGAGATATCTGTTATATAACACTCTAACACGAAGTGGGGAACTGGCCAAATCCTTTTCAATTACTTTTTTTCAATAAACATCAGCTTTGGGGAGGAGGACCATGTGAGCGATTTAATAATTAATGAGAATGTATTCATCCAGGCACCTCACCTACAAACAAAACTCCCATATAATGTATTTGTGGATTTTCACAACATTTTTTCCATTCTGCTTTTTTTACTTTTTTTTTTTTTTTTTAATTTCCATCTAGGTCCAATTACCCTAAGATTTTCCCACAAATCAACCGAGTAACCACCTGGGGGAAAGCGAACGAGCACGTGGAGCGCGGGCCTTTGCCCATTCAGGAGCAAAAGTGGCGTTTGCTATGACCAGGACTTCTGGCAATGCGGGAACCTGGCTGGTGAGCCATGGCGAGATGGAGATTAGGTAATGCTACAGGACTCTGTGAAAAACAGACAAATGTGGGTGCTGCACACAAGCTGAGAATTACTGTGGGTGTCAATTAACCTCACAGATCACAGGGTTTATTTGGCTGAATTATTTATCCCAAAGATAAAACACCAAAAGAAAGAAAAGCATCATTAAATAGCACAGCCTTGCACAGAGTTTAGGCAGTGAACCAAGTTTCCGAACAATTTAATTTATTAGGGACTTAAATTGTACTAGATTATCAAATCAAGTGGAATAGAGGGAGGCAATGCATTTTGCATACAGTGCCCAGAATGTAATAAGTGTGTTATTTCATTCATGCCATGTCTCAGCCTGAGTAGTGAAGAGAAGGGGATGTTTCCTCTGTAGGGTAATTTTCCATTTTTTATCCATTTTCAAAAGCTGTCAAACAGCTGTCATGAAGGAAAAACGTTTCTGGTTTATCACTGAAGCTTGAAACCTGTTAAATGTGAATGTAAAGTGGAGCATTACATATAGTCCCAATACAATGGGAAGAAGCTTAACTGTTTGAAGTCTGTCTTTGGGGAGATTATACCCTGGCAGAAAAGGACAATAAGAGAGTTTTGCCTTGGGAAAAGAGAGACTGACACGTCTGCGTGTTTTTCTGCAATCAATATTGTAGACAGAGCTCTTCTTACACAGCAGAGTTCAATTAAAGGGAAAAAAAAAAAAAAAAAAAACACAACAACAAAAACAGACGAGAATTTTGGGGGAATTCCCCAAAGAGTTCAAATCCTTCCCGGGAGGAGGGAATGTTTTTTTCAAGATGAGTTTGCATGAAAAATTCATGCAGTGGATGGATACATTCATACAAAAAAAGGATAAATAAATAACTGTCTTAATTCTTACTGCCTCACATAGCAGTTGCACTTCCATGTTGACCACTTCAGTTTGCAAAACTAGTCCTTGGTGCAAACATGTGTAAAATTAAATCATCCAGAAAAGCAAAATAAGACAAAAGGTCACACATGCTAACTGAAGCAAGCGGCTCATACCGAAGTCTCTCACAACATCCAGGAAACAAGAAACTGCCACATGCAGCCAAGAAGCCGGTACAGGGATGAACACAAAGAGACAGACAAAACACAGCATGAAAACGGGTGATAAGCAGAGATTTGCAGCCATCAGGAAGGAGAGAAGAGGAGGCAGCTGCAAAGACAGGAGGCCGGAAAAGATAGACGAATTGGGCTGGAAATATATACAGTTATGATAACAGCTATGAAAGAGATTACATGAAGCTGCAATTAGCTAGCTGTACTCGACTGCTATTCAGTCTTACTTGCATCTCTCACTCTCGCTCCCCTCCTTTTCCCCAGTATTGACTGTGTGGGGAAGACAGTTATCTTTGTTGGAGAAGAGCTGTGTACACAACCCTTGGGTTGGACAAATAATGCACCAGCCTGGTTTACGGTCTTTGGATCTTCAGGCTGTGGAGAAATGCAAGAGGACCTTCCACAGGAGCTCAGAAAAGCCCATCGGCCACCGCTGCTTGCCTCCCCAACCCACTCCTCCTCTACTAGCAAAACACAGTCAAAAAGGAGCAAATGAAATGTTCCCTACACTTTGGTTCCAATGGCATTTTTTTTCTAGCCATTTCTGCTTCTTTTGTCCCTGCCAGTTCCTCTCCCTTGCCTTCTTTTCCCCTTCTGCATGATTGCTTTCTGTGTCACCACTCCTCATTTCCTTTTCCTCAGCCCGTTCTTCCCTTTGGATACCCGCTGCTCCCTGCACGGGCCCTGGATACCTCCCTGCATCTCTGCCTGCCTGCCTGCCCCTGCTTCCACCAAGAGGAGCTTTGCACTGTGTTTCATGCATGATCCCTCTCTTCACTATCTTCTTCAGAGGGGCTGTGGTTTTGTGATTTTGTATGTGCCAAGGAGAGCCCTAGGATGCAAGGCTGAAACATCCTTTTCACCTTCTTCTCCACTATTCCAAGGAGGACTCCCAAAGGCTTGCTCTTGGACATAAACTCCTCTTGAACACCTCCCTGGTGGCAATGAACTTGGGTTCTTACACAGATTCAACAGGCACACAGCAAAGATACCTCCTCAAGAACTTGGATCATTCTGGAAAAGGTTTTTAATTGTTTTTGCTCAGAGAAGCCAGAATGAACTCCTGTTCAGTCTGTGGTGTTACGTGAGCCCACACTCTGGTTTGACTCACGACTGGGCCCAACGTGGAGGTTGTGGCTAGACACCTCAAGTGAGAGAATATAATGTATAGTAGAAAATGCTCATTTTGAATGAGTAATCTAAAAGCTAGAGGTTGCTGGTTCTATTTAGTAACAGGATGCGTTCACACTACATTGTTTTACCCAAAATCATGGCCATCGCTACGCTACATATATCACCACCGAAGACCCCAGCTGGGAAGGAGGCTGGCAGGTGGGAGATCTGCCTGATTACTGCCATGGTGAACACAGGTTTTGGCAAGTAGTCCTTGGGCAAACAGCTAAGTTTATGTGAAATGCCCAAAGTCTTTGATTTACACATTTGTAAAATTCAGCTTCGGAGCAAAAAGAAGAAACTCGTGTGCCTGTGTATTTTTTAAGGTCTTGTCCAAAAGACCCTACTACAGAAAACTCATTTAATCTACCTCAGAGGGATAAAGGGCTGAGTCAACCCTGCTAGGATTTGAACCTATCACTCCAGGGAGCCTAATTACTGCAAATGTGATGCTTAGGCCACTAAACCCTTCCCTCCTGCTCTAATCACCTCTCAGAGAGTCCCTTTTGATCCTGGAAGGTTATGAAGCACCAACGATAAAGGCAAAGTATTTAACAAAGTCGCCATAAGTGGAGTAGATCATTATTCATATTACAGCAGGTTTAAAAGAGCCGGGCAAGGATGAGAACATTGTGCTGTAACAAAGATTACAGTAGCAGAGCTGTGAATTGCTTCTCAGCGCCACTCTGGGTTTTCTTTCTGCTACACAATGGGAAAATGGAGCAAGAAGAGAGCGGAGCTAAATCACACTTGCTCCCAAAGCATTGCACCCCTGATGGCATGTTTGTCTGGAAGATGTTTCATTTCCAGGAGCCACGCGGTCACCGCCTCTGGTTTCAGCATGCAGGGACTGTCCTTGCCATGGGCTTATACGTGCACATCAGTGCTGCAGGAGCGCAGGAGGCTCGGTGTGGGGGCGTGGGGAGGACCATGGGGAGCACAGGTGCAGGGAAGCAGATGAAAAAAGTATCTGTGGAGGGAATGTGAACAACAGCTCCTTGAGTTTCTTTGCGTGTCTCAGGATGTTGGTAGTATTTCTGCACAGTTTGGAAGGTACAAGTGAAAGCTGATGAGAATCTCTTGTCTTATTATAACAGGGCTCCTGGTTGGAGGTGGAAGGAAAAGCAGAGCTGGGGAGCAAAAGGAAGCCATTTCTTTCAAACTCTGAGCTTTAAAGAAAGCACATCCCATGCTCCTCCTCAGAGATAACATTGCAGGTGATAATTTTGTCTTTTATTCACTGTGAGAAGAGGGAATTTTTCTCCCTCCTTCCATTACCTGAAAGGGATGCATGCCTTCCACTGACATGCAGATAGACAAAATCTGAAATGCTAATGGACTGGCAGTGTTTGCAGTGGGGTGAACAGTTTTCTGCTGGAAGGCTGGTTGGCAGGATACCGTCCTGCAGTCATTGAATCATTGCACTGAATCACAGCCATGTTGGCAGGATCCCATTCTGAGGAAGTTCACAGTACTGTCAAACACCTGCTGTTGCCATTGAATGATATTATGCAAGATCTGAAATTCTATTTATCGAGATCCCTATTTGATTTCTTTTTTTTTTCTTTTCTTTTTTTTTCCCATCCTCTTCAGGCACCAGAGTCTCAAATGACTGCACTAAAACCTTTTCCCAAGAGCATTATACAATACTCAGCCTGATGCCAGGATAACAGTTCTTGTAGGGTGAAATTCTGCTCTTCTGACTCTGCACTGATGCAGAAATGGCAAAATAGCAAAGGATACAGAAGCATGTAAGCATTCCTACAATATGCACTCTGTAGAGTTACTCTGGTAAGGAAACCAAACAGGTTTTGACTCACAGAAGCCCAGCTACCCCTTTTTTCCCCCTTGGAAGCCCTGGTTGTACAGCCTGGAGGGAAAGGACACTGCTAGAAATAGGTTTTATCTCCTAGTCTGGTGAGACAATGACTGTTTCAAGAGACTTCTTGAGCCACCATGATGGGAAGTTTGGCTTACACATGCCTAGAAGTGAAGACTACCAGGTGATGAGAATTACAGGGCAAGTATATTCTCAGCTCTAATAGCTTATTAGATAAAGTAATTTAAAGTGGTATTTCCCTGCTTCATCCCATACCTTCTGCCCTGTCATACAGCCACCTTCACCTTGATCTCTGTGGGTCCTTTCTCGAAAGCAGTAGCTCACACCTTCGGAAACCATCCTGAGCTCCAGCCTCTCTGGCTTTCTCCCAGCCCTGTGGGCAGCAAGGTTGTGGACACATCTCCACTCCAGCCCTCCCTGCTTTCCAGCCACCTGCATCATCACCAGACCTGCTCCTTCTTTTTGCTTCTATGGCTCTGCCCTTGTCCCTTCTGGGAAATCTAGTCTGCCAACACCACTGGCTGGCTGTCCCTTTCCTTGGCAGATGGATCTGCTCTTTGTGCAGGAGAGGTCTTCTCCTGTCCAAGCAACAATACCTGCCTGGTTCACCAGGAGAAGCCAGCCAGCTGTGCCAGGCTGCAGCACAGCTCCTCCTCTCAAAGCCCAGCCTTTCCTGACAGCTCTCTCAAGCAGCTGGGTAACACCATTACCTCGCATCGAGTTTGCAGCCTGGGTGTGAGCTTCTCTTTGGCTTCTCACATCCAGCCCATATCTTACAGTCTCACCTTTTCTTTAAATAACAGTAGAATCTAGGCTTGCTTATCCAACTGAAACTCTCACAACTGAAACTCTCAACCAGGCACTTGGTATCTCGGGTCTCAGTTACTGCAGCATCCTTTCCTTTAGCACTAGCACAGCTTTGCCTTGCCAGTATTCCTCTAGAGCACCTCTGCAAAGACCTTTCTCGTAGCCTGACTGTGCCAGATCTCCAGTGAGTCCCTCCACTTTTTGTCCCTGCATGTCCCTGTGCTATCATTGTCTTTTCAGCACTGAAGAGGTGATTTCTGTCTCCTGTTTGCTCCAGTTGCTGCTGTCCCCTTTGAATCCCAAACAAGCACCTTTTCTTTCCTACCATGTTCTCCTGCAAGGTACCCCTTGGAGTTTCAAACAGCATGTCTCCAAAGAGATGTAATCCACCTTGCTGTTGTCTTTGAAATGCTTCCTCTATGCCCACTTTGTACAGGAGAGCCACAGAAGCCTTTATAATAGCTGGCAACAAGTTCTGGGTACTGGCAAAAAGTCCCTCTCCAGCTGTTCATTCCCCTCTGCCCTTCTCCTACAAGAAGTTAGCGCCTCTTCAGCAGACCACGGCACAAAAGGATTTAACAAATCTTTCAAAGAGGTATCTTTAAAAAACAAACAACCAAGCAAACAAAACCCACTAAAACAACCACAAGTTACATACACAATTTTACACGTGCATTTAAGCCCCACAATTTTTTTTTTTTTTTTTTTTTTTTTTTTTTGAGGAGGGATGTGACTGAACCTGCTATCAGGATATCAGGTAGCTGCTGGGATATCAGCTGCTGGGACATCAGCAACACAGAACGATGTCCACAACTCGCTCCCGGTCATATGCAAAGCCTGTGGCAGGGCAAGGGCTTGGACCTGTCTCAGAGATCCTCAGCTGGTGCGAGGCACTCAGGCATTAATCATCTGCAAACTTGCTGCTCTGTCTTCAAGCTGATACAAGCTAGTCACTTCTGAGCTAAGAGCCTGGAAACAATGGCTTTTAAAACCGGGAAGCAAGATGGTAATTAACATGACCAGTCTATCACCCAGCATATTAAACTGTGTTATAAATGTTTTGTTGCTGAAGATTAATTATGTAAATCTTCACAGGAGTCTCACACAACTGAAGGAAATATTAATGTTTGTCCATCAGCTCTGATTTCTTCTCTCAGATGCTTCCCAAAGGTTGTTTGAGTCCTAGCCCACTACCAACAGCATGCAATTTCAATTAACAGTGCTCGCAATGCTTTCTGCTGCGACCAGCTAACATTTCTGTGTGCACGTGGCCGACTGCAGCTCCTAACGGTGTTTCAGGCAAGCACTGTCTGGATCTGCAGGCACGGCAGGTCAGGAGCTGCAGCTCTGGCTGAGGGCACATCCAATATAACCTGCTCTTCATTCTGTGGCCCTGAGTTGCCAGGTGATTAATGGAAAACATTGCTCGGTGAAAAATAAAAGACCCTGAATTTTTAAGGCCATTGGAATATTGTAAGGGTTTTTTTCTGATTACTTGTTCACAGTGTAACACAGATGCGATTTAGAAAAATGACTTGTAAGTCCAGCATGGACACCTCAGAGCTTCTTAGGTGTTGCTGGCAAGCAGAATCAGGTGAGAAGCAGGTATTGTCTGCAGAAAGTTTCATCAAGTTTAATGCAATTACTTTCAATGTGTCCAAATTTAAGCTCAATAAAAAAATGTTTTGTGCAGAAGGAGTTTTGTAAGCTCTAGGCACAGGTGAATAAGCTGAGGAAAAATGTGTGTCAGTTGTGAAGTTCTATAACCATAAATTTTTAGTCTAAATACCACTCACTAGAACTCCTAAAAATGTCCAGGAAGGATTCTGGCCTCATGGATGATATATGTGACAAGTGGGACTCATCCCATTTGGCTCTCAATGCCCACCATGCGAATTCTGTGTACAAGCAAGTCGCCAGAGGAACAACTTGTGATCAGGAAGGACACACAGGCACTTTAAGGTTTGTTTCTGAAGCCCCTTTGGTGAGACGAAATGTCTGTTCCACACCATCAGCCCTAAAGCAAACGGAGGCGTGCAGTTCAGATGCAGACACATTTGGTTAGGACATCTGAGCTGTGCCAGTCATGGTCTATCAGGAGAACACGGTGTTCCTGGTGGCTGTAAAGCCCATATTTATACCTGCCCTCCAGCTGAGGCCCCTGTCAATAACAAAGTGCTAACATTAGCTCCTGTTGTAGGATTTGCTGTAAATGTGATGATGTGTCCAAGCTCCAGCGTTGTTTTTTGCCAACAGCATCTCCGCTGCTCAAAGACGCGTGGTTTTGCAACCCAAGAGCCCTGCTAGACAGAAATGAAGCTGCAGGGGAAAAAATCTCATCGCAAATGCTGAAGGATGAAAACAGCATCTCTGCTCAGCTGGAGGGGAACTCAGCTCCTTCTGGATATTAGTAGACCAGGAAAAAAGAAGTTTAAACTGGGAGCAATTCTGAAGCATTAGATGCAAGACAAGGTGAGCATAATTGGCCACAGGGTTTCAGATTCGGGATTTCTCTTTTGTGCTGTAGACCTCACAGCCACGTGACACTCTTTCCTGTAGACCTGAGACCTAAAAAAAAAAAAAAAGAATCTCACTTTTGCTAGGGCCAGAACACATGAAACTAATATGAGAAATCTGTGTCTTATTGATCCCACATATCAGTGCATTGCTGACCCTGAAACATGAAGACAGAAATACAAAATACCATTGATTTTTCACTCTTTCCCTGATGATCACATTAACAGAAAAACCCAGCTACTTTGTTTTATAACCCCCAAGCACCACCCGTGGATCCTCAGGTGCCAAACCCAGCACTTATTAACACCCTGCTCCCCCGGGCTCCTTGAGGAACACCTCGTTGTGGCTACAGGCTTTCCAGCATAGCTGCACAGAATTAAAAGAAAACAAGCGTGTTAAAAAAAAAAAAAAAGCATGCAAAATGCAAAATTAACATGCGAACAAACAACAGGGGCCAGTCCACTGATTATATTTTCACTGTCATGTCATATTAATTAAAAATTTCCATCCCTTAATTAAAACGAAGCAGTCAGTGAACCTCCACCATGTTACGCAAGGCAAATGAATCAAAGGGTCTCTCCAAGGGGTCTGCAACAGCCCTTTCAGGTAGGACCCAGGGCTTTGAGTGAAGAGATCGTCCTCATCAATAGCATTCAGCGCTTGGATCCATATTTCCACAAGGTACAAGCTTGTGACCCAAGGTTTTGGTCTGGCCCCACCTTTAATTAGAACCTGCTTTGGCTCTCCCTCACTCAGCTGCAGTACTTTGCATGGGCCTCCTGCATATTTAGATGACAACTAATGAGGATTTTTATTAAACTTGAGCCTCGGCTGGCTGGGAGGAGGGAACAGCTCTTTAGCATCAGATAGGAAAGACTTTTGCCTCTGGAATATTTCTCAGCACGGAGCAAAGAGCTGGGGGAGGAGAAGGTGTTGGGAACGCTGTCAGTGCTGCCGCTAATGGGGCCTGCCTGGGGCACACTGCTCGGCATCCCTTGGAAGGTGACCTTGACTGCTAACATTTACATTTTAGCAGCCATTTGACATATTTGATTGCGTGTACAGCAAAAACGTGTGGTTCTGGAAGAGGCATCTAGCTCAGATCAACGTCTTCAGTGGCACTGTCTCCCCTTGTCCTGCCACACTCGGATGTTTGCTATGTAATCCGAAAGTGCTGCTGCAGGAGCACCAAGGCACTGCCCCTTCTCATTAATGCAGGTAATTGACCTCATCAGGCTGCATCCGTACAGGCTAGCTCAAGGTAGAATCTGCAAACTAAAGACCTTCTCAAAACAATTAAGTCATTCAGATTGGTAAGAAGAGTGCTCGCTGTCCAAGGAGCCAAACAGCTGGCCATCATCATGTGCCTTCAGTGTCATTTATTAGCCTGGGACAGGTGGAAGAGGCTGCAGATGTCTGCCAGAGGTATCACTGGGTTAGATCCCGGAAAGCTTCATGTCTGCAGCTCCTGTCATTTTCTTACCCCACAGGATCTGTCTCGCAGAAGGTGGAGATTTGACAACAGCTCCCAGCCCTTATTGCCACATGTTTCAGAAGCCCAGCAGATGGCTGCAAGCTCTTACCACCTGGCCAAAGAGTGCTGTCGCCCTTCCAAACAAATGGCATTAGCACCTCTGAGGGACAGGCCAACCCACCGGTGCTGCTGGGCTTTAGCTCATGATAGAAGGATTGCTAAGAGCACACATGGGGCCAGATAGGACGGCTTACCAGATGGGTGGTAATTTGTTAAGCTGCTATAATGCAAAAGCTTTCAACTGAGTATTCAATACCCTAAGATCTTCAGCCAACATAAGAGTCATTTGGTTTGCCTTTAATATAATTGGAAAAGATAGGAAATTAAATTTTTAGGCCATAGCGTGTGCCAATCCCTTTATTTGCTTTGAAAATAAAAATCTCCCTCTCCCTGCTGCTGAAAGTTCAATCACTTATCAAAATAGTGATGCCCTTTGTCCTGGCACATTACTCTAATGCTAAAACATATGTTATATTAAATATTAACCAGCCGCTAATTGGTGCATCATTTGGCAAAGGGAAGAAGAGGTGGCTTCATACTGTCAGTGGCCTTTTTCACTCTTCCAACATCTTAGTCCTTTGCTCGTCAGCTAGCTTATCCTCCCGCTCTGCCTCTGTCAGCCTTGAGCTTGAGGAGCATTTTGGCTTCTCCCAAAATCAGTTTTGTGCTTGCTTTTGCCTCCTAGCTTATGTACAACTGTTGTGGGCGATATGGCCTGGGGGATAAGTTAGTGGATTGAGTTCTGGATTTTAATTCATTTTGGCAACTGTCCTCCTGGGCGGACATCGGAAAATCACTCCATCTACCTTGTGCTTGTTTCCCAGGTGTAAACGTCAGGAAGAAATATACTGTTCTTTAAATTACTGAGGTTGCACCCTCACTTTAGGACACAGGAGAAAAAACCTGTGTTGTAAAATCCCGTGTTGGAAAATCTTTGTCAAAATAATTGCATCGAGTTATACTGTTGGCAAATTCCTAAATATGAGATCATTTCACTCAACGCACCTAGAGATGGTGAGTGGCACACACACCACAATTACGATGTGAGATGAATATCTGGCTGATGAGTTGAGTGGTGGTGATTTTTCAGAAGATGTGCAACACTACCTTTCTTTGCATGGCAAGAGCCTCGTGTCTTAAAATAGACCACATCCCCGAGCAAAGCAGGCTTCCCACTGAGGGCTGCAGCTGGGGCAGCTGTGGGGAGGGACTGGTGGGAGGGTCTGCGTGGTGTTGAGGACAACAAACGTCCTACCTGGTAGGTAGGGTACCTGATAGGTACGTGTTGGGAACTGTGGCCACGCTGCAGTGGGGTCAGCCTTTACCCTTCCTGACGCCCACATGGACAAGGTATAAAAGCCAGGCTGGGCTCTCAGAGCCAAGCTCAGGAGAAATGCTAAGGGCTGTGATAAAGAGCCAGGTGGAATGGCCAGAAGAATCATGGCTGGTACTAGAGGCATCATCCCAAAGTCACTGTGGAGCAACCAAGCCCGATGAGCTGGGGTGGCCAGGCCCACCACTAGCACAGCTCCAGATCTGCTGGCTCAACACAAGCTCTCCTGGCAGGGGAGAGCTTGCGCTTTGGCCAGGACACTTCACTGGAGAAAGGATTTTGTTGTTGTTTTCCCCCATTTCAAAGAACTCAAAAGTCCTATCCTGTTTCTAGAAGGAGTTAATTCACTGTTTAGAAAAATCATGCAGAAAAAAAAAAAATGTTTCCATTGTGCAGTCCCCAAGCTTTCAAGATGCTTCAGTGGGTTCCTGGGAAATCTCTTTAGGACAGAGTCTGGCTGAGCTGTCAGATTGACTGCTAGAGGCGCAGCTGAGTTTCAAATGGCCGAGCAGTGGGCGTGCGAGACGCATCCCAAAAAAAAAAAAAAAAAAAGATGTTTGACAAGTGAAGTGTTTTTATTTTATGACGGAGAATGAGAAGGAACATCAGACAGGTAAATCGCCTTGCCAAGCATGAGAGTTCCTGACTGACAGGCTCAGCGCCTGCCCCGCCTGCTCAAGAGGATCCAGCATCTATTTTTACTGAAAAGCAACTGCTTAAATTGCCATTTGCTGATTTTTCATTACTGATTATAATTACAACGTGCAGGTTGAGAAGAGCAAAGGGAAGGCTTGGCTTTGCAAGCAGGGGGAAATGTGAAACAACTCTTCTTGAACCAAACAGAAGCGAAGGAAGCTGGAGGGTGTAGGAAAAAGCTTGCAAATCATCAGAAATCAAAAGCAGACGATCCAAGGGAGCAGGGCCAACACTGACATTTATTAAAGTTTAGCAATTAAAATCACGATCTACTAATTAGAATATATGTCAAGGACTGACTCCTACTAATGTGTTCCTGCAATGGGAATATCTTTGCATCAGAAAATTTGAAAACATAACACTGTAATTTGAGGTCATTTACTACCATGCTAGGATACAAACATATCTGATTAAGTATTTTGTCTGAATGCTACGATAAAGAGGCCCAAATAAACAAACAGCCTAGAAAGAGAGCACGAGGACATCAGATAATGCGGTATGAAGCTGTTTACCCGGCTAAAGGGGAAAAGCTTTCTTTAGTCACAAGCACCAAAGCCACCAGAGCATTTGTGTCCTTTCAGCCCTGAGTGGGTGAAGAAAAAACCTTGCAGCACAACATCATGTATTTTGTATGGACACTGTTCTGCAAAGTGTTTAAACACGTGTTTTAATCTATTACCATTCAGCAGTTAAGTACATAACCTGTACTAAAATCCAGGAGAAGATAAAGATGGGCTGAATCAGAGACTATACACTGCATTTTTTACAGTAAAACTATTGTGGCAAGGCTTGTGAACACTTTAAAAAAATTTTTAGACGGTTTTTAGATCTCCCTCCTTCTCAAGCCCTAGCTACTGTAAGGTGAACAGTACAGGGCTAGGAAGGAAACGAAGATTAAACTTAATCAATCCAAGGGAATTCAGAAGATGTCCAGAATAATTTTGCTGTACATAGAAGAAGGTCTCAGCTTTGAAGTCTAATATTTGGAGAATATTCAGGGGTAAAGGTGAAAGCTAAACGTCTCTTCAGAATGCTTTGAAGCTCTCCTTTCCACCGTCGATATAAAGTTCATATTTCTAGTCAGACAAATGATGAGGTATTTGCTCCTTCAGCAAGGTTTGGCACAAACCCAATCCCTGGGTGCAGTGGCAGTCGAGACAGAGTAACCCCAGAGGTGAGAGCAGGGAGGATCTTTGGAAAGAAACAAATAAGCAGGATACCCAAAATGGCAGCGTCTGGAAGCTGCTCCGGGGTGGGATGTCAGGATGAACCCCCTGGGAGATGCGATACTGCAGGCAGGGCAGGGGAGGAGGTCAAACGTGCAAAGCCCCGCAATTTGTCAGGCGGCTAACACCATCATTACCTGTGTGTGCGTGCGGGCGGGCATGCCTGACGGCAAATTACACTCACAGATTTCCAGGCTAAAAGTCCTCTTATTGGCAGAACAGAGCACTGCACCCCCCACACCCCCATTAGGAGATATTGTTTTATAATGAGCAATGAAAGTTAGCTCTCACCGTGTGAGGCTGCGGATGAGTCACTGCTGAAATCAGCAGCAATGTCGATAGTTTTGATTTTTCTGCCTATTACACACTTTTCTTCTGACATCACTAGAAGGAAGGACGGAGGATGAGGTGCAGGCTTGAAAAAGGAGAGAAGGGGTCTGAGGGTGGGCCGAGATACTGGGCTTAGCCGGAGGTCTGGGGGGAGCTGCCGCCCGTGGGGGACCCGTGCTGGAGCAGTTTGCTCCTGGGGGATGGACCCCATGGTACGGAGCCATGTGGGAGCAGTTCTTGAAGAGCTGCTGCCTGTGGGCAGCCCCCTCAGGCTCAGTTCGGGCAGGACGGCATCCCGTGGGAG
The DNA here is from genome assembly GCF_013377495.2 of Cygnus atratus. NCBI lineage: Eukaryota > Metazoa > Chordata > Aves > Anseriformes > Anatidae > Cygnus > Cygnus atratus. Next base: position 38,680,479 of record NC_066364.1, read on the forward strand.
GGACCCCACGGGGAGCAGGGGCAGAGAGGGACCGTGAAGGAGCGGTGGGGACGAAGCATCAGGGACTGACCGCAGCCCCCATTGCCCTGCTCCGCTTGGGGGGAGGAGGGAGAAGAGGATGGATGGGAGGAAGGTGTCTTTAGTTGCTTTTAGGTTCTCACTGCTCTGGTCTGTTAGCAATAGACAATAAATTTAATTAATCTCCCTACGCTGAGTCTGTTTTGCCCATGACAGTAATTGGTGAGTGATCTCCCTGTCCTTATCTCAACCCATGAGCCTTTTTTCATCTTATTTTCTCCCCCTGTTCTGCTGAGGAGGGGGACTGAGAGAACAGCGTGGTGGAGCTCAGCTGCCCGTCACTGTGAAACCACCACAGATGAAGGAGACAGACGGGGGAGAAAAACAGTTTTCCCGGGTCCCTCATTACTGCTGTTACCCAATGTCAGGTTCAGAAGGGAAGCGTTAGGAATCCAGATGCTTCCTGAGACTCCCCAGCAAGCAAATGTCTGCATCCAACCTCTTGAGCACCATCATCTGTGGCAGGAGCCCTGCTGCCAGGGAGGAGCCAGCCCTGCGTGCACCAGGGGCATCGGCAAACAAGCCTCAAACAGCAGGCACCTCTCGCAGAAGCACGCCTTGCAAGGCTTTTGCAACATCAGCAGAGGAAAGGAGGTGAGGAGAGACCAAAAAAAATTAAAAATATATCACATGATCTGCCGCCAGTGCTTTCCTAGGATTCCCTTACTCGCATTTCTCTGGGCCCTTCCCTCGTTGCCCTCAAAATGGCCATTTCTTTGTACTTTGTTGGAAAACATCAGCTGATGCACTGGTATCTCCTCTGAAAAACAATGAGGAAAGTCCGCGTTGAAATGGCAAATAACAAATGCAAGGTAATGCACGCTCAGAGAAACCATCTGAACTGCTTGCATGCATTGCTGTGTCCTGAACGGACTGCAGCCATCCAGAAAAAAAAAAAAAAAAAAGGGCTCAACAACTCACTGAAACCTCTGCTATTTCATGCTGGCCATTGTCTCAAGACTCCATAGGGGAGATTTTTTAGTATTATTTTTGTGCCATTATATAAATTGAAGGACTGCATTTCATTCCAGCCATTTCAGATCTGAAAAGAGAGACAGTAAAAATAGCAGGGGCCTGGGGACAGGTGACAAAGAGGATTAGAGGGATGGGAAAGCCGGTGTGTAAAAGATTGAGATGTAGGATTTGTCACAGTTACAGGGTTTGCTGCCCCTCTGACCTCTTCCTAAGGCAGGCTACAAAGGCAGGCTCTGCTTCTCCAGGACACTGGCAGTCTGTCTATCCTTTCCCTGCAAACAGCTCCCGGACAGCTTACTGAGCCTTTTTTCAAGAAACTTTCTAATGTCCAGGTTTCTTGGGATCTCTTGATTTCCCTCTCTTAGCAAAAGAAATCTGCAGCTGGCTTCTGGGAACAGCAACCTGCCAGCTCTGTCTGTCTTGTCATGACCCCTGCCATGCCATTTGCTAATCTAGAGGCGCTGTGCAGCCTTCCAGCTAGTTTCCTAACAGCTCTGCTATTAAACTAAACCAACGTTCACATACAGTAATCCCTGCCATTGCCCCGTCACACACCTCATCCTTAGGGACTGACAAGGCACCCTCCTGTATCCTCCACTAGATAGGGCCGTGGTGATGACCCCCTACTTGAAGGCCATGAGACCTGATTCCCATTTTCTACTCTGCCACTGCTTCCCTGCATGACCCTGTGCTCTTGAGGTGGGATTGATCTGACAGTTGCCATCTAAACCGGAGGTCCCCTCAGTGGTATATGCCTCCTGCTGTGACTGGGGAGAGATATGTGCAATGGATCTCTTACCTCAGGCCCATATCTCAGAATCAGACCTCAGAACAGGCATTAGCAGGCAGGCAAGGGAGGTTCCTTCAGGGCTGAAGGATGATGAGCTGGAGGAGCTCACCTCAGGCTGCACTGGGCCACAGTGAAGGTGGGCTAAGTACTCCCAAGCCACTGACAGAAAGCTACTAGGTTTGTTTCAAGCAAGCCTAGAAGGCCGAATCCATAACACCTAGTGTCTCATACTTACCAGGCTGTTCCAGGTTAGCTTGCTGCTGTCAAAGGAAAAGCAGGCACTGACGAATGAAGAAGTGATCAGCAATTTTACCAACACATAAACCTTCACGAAGGCATCTTGCTCTTAACGACCTGGTCTGTGAATGATTTTGTGCCCTGACTTGATGTCAGTTTGCCTTCCAACCAGCCCAAGGGGCAGGGAAGCAGCACCATGGCACAGGGCTACGTTTGGCTCCCAATCACCTCCACTCAGTGTCAAGCTGATGCCACTGAGCTCGGAGTGGCTTTCCCTAGGGAAGCAGCCAACAAAAAAATCAGAAGAGATGTTCTTGTAGGGGCAACCAAGTACTTGCAAAGAGTTAATGGAGAAAGCACAAAAAGTAACAAATGAGAAGTACCTTCAAGTCTCCTCAACTATGGAAATGCAAAAATCTCATTTTTCTTTTTTTCATATTAATAAGCCTGTTTTGCAGAACTGCCATTCTCTTACACAAACACTTACCACAGTCCATACCCTTCCTTCCTTCACTGTCATAAATCATCTCGCGAATGTTCCCTGTGAAGTTGCTAACTGCACTTTTGCTATTAATCTTAGCTCTAACTTTTTCTAGAGTATATCTACTTGCTGATCCATCTTAGGCAAGCAAGACAGTGCCTTGAACAGGGCCCTGCTCCCCCCGGGAGCATCACTCTTGTTAGCTGTAAAGCATCCGTAACAATGCACCTTTTAATGATGCTCCCCTTTGGCTTTTACCAGGCTCCTAGCAAGACTTGTACTCTATTTTCCTGTAATAACTCAGCTGCCACCAGGTTGGTGCTCCTGACAGATACATCCTTACCCAGACTTTCCTGACTTGCCCCAGCTGGAGCAGGGAGATGCAAAGTGACTGCTGTGCTCTGGGGGAGTGATAAGGACTCACCTCTTCGGTGACCTGGAGTATTTCCACTGGGGCTGCAATAGGCAGCAGGCAGCAGAAGAGCACATGAATTAATGCTCCCTGCAGCTCCCTGGGGTGCTGTTATTCACTCGTATTCCTACACGCCTTTCTGCAGACCCGCACCCAAATGTGGTCCGTGGCACGTTTACCACCTTAACCTCCTCCTTTAGTGGTCTGTATCAAACTCAAGTCTAAGAAATATTGTTCCCTCTACTAGATGCTCAGACAAATAGGAGAACTCTTCAGCTGAGTGATTTCAGATGGTAAAATAATTGGTGTAACTATACACAGGATAACTATATGCATGCAGAATGCAGTCACAGCATTTATGCCCTTTACCTCCAAAGGACACATCTCTACCCAGCAATCTACAAGAGCATTTTCGCAGGCTCAGCCAGTGGAAAGAATTGATAAACACTTGAGCAGGCCTCATGTATATTTCATCTGGGAGGCAACAGCGAGGGGCGCACATGCACGCACACACACACACCAGCGTGTACCCAACGTTCTTCTAGCACTATATAATACCTCTGACAGCTCTTTAAATATTACAGACTATGCAAGCATCTCCCTGCCTTGCAGACTGGGATGGGGGGGACAACGAAGTGCAGCATGACAAGGCAAAGGCCTTTCTTTACAAGATCATACGCAAAAAGGTTTCTATTTTATTTCTACAGGTTAGTACCTGATTTTGGTAAAATATGCTAGGAGGCTAGTGTCATCCCAAACCCAAGAGGACTCACACATGTTTGTTTCAGAGATAAAAATGAATGCCTGCAGGGTAGGATGGAGCTCATCAGCAGCCACACCAATAACAGAAAACAGGATTTTGTTGAGAACAAAACAAAACAAAAGAAAACATCCTTCTCTGAACAGCAGGACCTAGAAATGTGAGAACACTCCTTCCTGGAACAGTCAGTTTTGGTGAGCCCAGGGCTCAGCTCCACACCTCAAAAATTCCTGAATCTACCTCTTCTCTTCCTTTCTCCGTCTGCCTCTACAACAATTGATTGCCTACAATGCATGGCACGTTGCATGCCATGATGGTGTTTTACACATTGATAAAGCAGGCTAGATCACACAGCTGTTCCACACCTTGAATAGGAGCTCTCCAAAAAATCTTGAGGATGAAAGAGGTGTGGTGAGACTGGTGAATTTTGAGGGAATGAGGGTTGAATTTTCCACTGGTAACAGATAATTGCTTGCGCAAGTGGTAGCCTTCAAGACAAGGTGTGTGTATCCCTTCCACCAGAACTTGGCAGCCACAGGGGCAAGGTCCAAATTTAAGGGAACATCTCCCCAGAAAATCTAGGAAAACTGCAGTGCACTGCCTCATGTTTAAAGAGCTGAACACCTCTTCCAAGCAGGGATCAAATTGCTGATATGCAATATCCTTATCAAAGGGAGAAGAAAAAAATGTCTGACAAGGTAGAGTAGTAATACCTAATTGTTAAAATAAAACTACAGCTCGAACAATTTCAGAGTCGTCTGTGGGGGCTGGCTTACTTTTCCCATCATGCTGTAACCTTCCCCCTCAGTCTGAGATTATTAATTTTTGACAAGTTGCAAGGCCTAATTTAGAGTGATCTGATCTGATGGGGTGACCTATTTCTATTACCTGCTCCCTCTCTCCTCCTGCTGCTCGCCTCTCTGATGGCCACTCTGGCTCACTCCCACAGCTCTGCTAACAGCTTTTGTTATTTCAGCTCTTGGAAGAGTACCCATTATGGTGAGAACCAAGCACAGTTTCTCAGCTTGCAGGAATTTTTAAAGCCATTTCTCCCGTCTCACACACCTCACAGGAAGCTCTTACACAAAATCTTCTCTTTTTTTTTTTTTTTTTTCTCCTAGGCTCCGGCCTTTGCACCCCAAAGGCTGGAAAGTATTGCTGCTGATCTGACGAACCCAGGCACATTCAGGTGGCGCTAACTGGGCTAGATTTCTGCACACTATTCCAGCTGCCAGTTTTTCTCCACTTGATGCTATCATTCCCATTTTGGCAGAAATGCCCCCCAGTGATGGCAATGCGGCCTATGCAAAACAATTCCTGGTGCTGACCCTTTCTCTCTCCCCCTGTGGGAACCTGGACCCCATACCTGGGGATGTGGGAAGGAGGGTGTGATGGGGGTGTTGTCTTCTCTCTGGGCTTGGACCACAGCAAACCATGTGCATCTGGGAAGGATTTTTGTTTGTTTGCTTGTTTGTTTTTCAGAACAAACATGCAGCATCCTGCCAGGACATGAAGGTGTCAGGATCTGTCCTCTCTCAGACTTCTTTCATCATGACTCAGTGTGAGAAGCAAGCAAAAAGCTCCAAAATTTCTGGGATTGTGCAAATACCCTCTCCCCCCCCCCCTTTTCTCCTTTTTTTTTTCCTTGGTATTAATTTTCTTTTATTGGTGTTCCCCCTCCCCCTTTTTTTTTTTAATCTACTCTGCTAGCTACTGCCCTTTTCAAACTATTTGACAGAACAGTGCTCCATGACACTATGCTGACAAGCAAAAAATATTGAATGGTTAGATGATATTTTCTAAAACACCATGGGAGAGCTCACCACTAAAAAATGGACCATGGCCACCGGAAGAAACACCATCTCCAGTTAATGCTGGCACTCGGTATAACATGACTGCACTGGGACTTGGGGGTCTCAGCATCTTAAAACAGGATTCTGAGTCCTAAGAGATATAATGAAAAGGTTTAGACTTTTGCTTCCAGTCTTTATACTAGGAGAAGATGAAAGAGCTCTGAGTTTTGTTATTGATTCTGACCTAATGTGATATTGATATGAATTTTAAACACTGCGTGTAGATAGAGAGCTTGCAATGATCAGATCAAATATAGTCTATTAATGCTAGTCCAGGCAATTTTGTATTGTATAACATGATAAAAATTGGACAAGGCCTTACTTGGTTCCTGTGTGTGAAGCTCTAGCAGGTATGTGGTTTTTATGTTCTCACGTCTAATCAATATATCTTGTTTTTTTTTTGGATTGGTCACAGAGACACTGCCTAAGGCCTGATGAAGCTTAAATGCTGTGACTACTTCATACTGATGTTTTCCCTTCCATGTCTGTAAAATCACTATCAGTCTGGAGAGATTAGGTATTGTATATTGAGGAACATATTCTCAGGTCTTTTGTGTTTGCCTTCATAATAGTAACAAAAATACTGGTAGTAGCAATAGTACAAACAGTAATAAAAATCTAAATACTTGTCCTAAATAGCATCCTATTATGTTTGGGCTTTAATCTTTGTAAATGCTGATCATCTTTTGTCTTCCTAGAGCTAGAAGATGCTTTCCTCTTTCAAGCTTTTCTTCAGAGAAACTCCTTTCAAGGTTGAGGCATTGTTGGAAGCTAACAACAGTGGCTTTGAAATATATCATTTAAGCCAGAGAGTGACAAACACCCTACCCTGCTCCTGGGAGAGTAGCTGTGCATTCACTTAATGAGGTAGCTGAAGACATCTCTGGTCTTTTTCCCACTTTGAGCCCAAATGCCAGAGGCAAAGTGGTGAGCTTTCCTTGCATTTGCACGAAGATTTCAAGCGCTGTGTCTCCATGCACTTACAGCTGTTGTCACCTTTCTGGAAGGGTCATTTTGACTTGCATAGTTATTAAATCCTGTCTCCTTTGTTCTACCAAGATCAATCCTAGGCCAATGCATTGAGATGTGTGCTCAGAGTGGAGTATGATGGTAAATATTGTTGGTAGGCAAAGGCAATATAAGTTTGACTATACTCTGCTCCCTTTTGAGTGCATGACACCTCTTGGTGAGAGGGTACCTGGGTCTCCACGACTATTACGCCTGTCACTGTTCATGCAGAGTGGCAGTAAGAGCAACAACTGTACCAGTTGTGGTAGCTTCTCTGATTCAGTGCCACCGAACAGAGACAGACAGAGAAGTTTCACTCAGTGATCGTTGCACGCAAGCTGCCACAGAAAAGTATATGGGAACAAGGAACTCTCCATCTACCCCAAAAGATATCTTGACCTGAAATGCTCATTTGCTTCATAACCTCAGCTGTGTCTTATGTACTACATTCTCTACAAAACACACTTCAAATATTTACACCAAAAAGGCTCCTGGAAGAGAAAGGCTACGTAGCATCTTTGTATGTTATATTTGGAGCATATGCTCGAAGAGAATTCTTACAGACTCTTCTTCATGTATCACTTGGATAACGAGTATGCCTGAAATTCTAAATATAGGGTAAATGTCGCATGCACAGGGAAGAATTCATCCATGAGATAAGTTACAGATTTATGATGCACAGCTCATTAGGTTTTGTTATCTGATTCACCAAGATTTCAATGAAGACAGATTGCCAAATAGGAAAAGAAGCAAAGAAAATCCAGTCAATTTATTCTGAAGGATCCATTCTTTCCATACAACATTGTGTTGGGGCAAACCTGATTTAAACGAAGGCGTATGCAATCGTTTCATGCCATGGTTTGATTTGACAGTACTTAGCAGTCTTCATCAAATGGTATTTATTTCATCAAAGCGAGGGGAACAAACTTGTCCATAAATTGGAAGCTCCACTCATTAATCTAATGAGAGCTGTTTGTTCTTCCCATTTCACTTTCATGCCTGTTGGGGACAAGAAGGCTCTTCGTTTTATCATTGTTGTCCATACAGCTATCCCACACTGCAGAATCCATGATGACTGCATTTTCGAAAGAGTATCTCCCCAGGGACTGTAATTATTCATCTTTCAGGAGACACAAGATCTATAATACACAAGTGCTGCAGACAAGAACTAGTTTACAGGTTTATCTCATAACTGAAAGTATAATCCATCTTCACTGGCATGATTTAGGAGGTGCCACGTAAGAAAAGAAAGAAAGTGGGTCAACCCCATTTCAACTTGTATTCCCTTGTTCACACAGGTCCTATTCTTTTAATTTCTCATTGACAAGAGTTAACACTTGAGTGAGCGGAAGAAATGGGACCTATTTCTTGTATTCTGCAACACACCTTGTAGCTATAAGGATTGTGTTTGCACCAGGTTTGGATGCCCTGAGAGCTTTCTTTCCCCATGAACACCCTGGCCTGGCATCACTTCTGCCAGGAGCAAGCAGAACAAGGAAGCTCTGCTTCTGATGGAGATAGTGGCTTGAGATCTGATCACCTTGACATCTCTATGGGTTAAGAAACAAGCTATTAATGAGAACTTGACTGTACTAATGGGATCTTCCTAATGCTTAAATGGTAGGACTAAGCCTCTGAAGGGGGATTCCCAAGCTCCCATGTTTCACCTAGTGAATGATAACTTAAGACACTTTCTAGTGTCTCATCCTCCCTCTTTTTCCAGCAAGTTACTTCATCCTTCATTACCACCACAGAAATAGCCCTGTAGCAATTACTGCAACTCCTCTCCCAGGAAAGTTTATTCTGAAGATGGGACTTAACATAGTTTAAAGCTTCTAGGAATGTAATTCAGCCTCCAAAGACAATGAAGACACGATGTTGCTCTCTCTCCATGCATCTCAGTTTGGAAGATCAGGCTGTGTGTTTAAAAGAAAATCTGAATGAACATGGCTCCAAACTGAGGATTTGTTTGGATAATGATATGACATCTGATCATATTGTCTCCTTCTTTATTCACCTTCATCCCCATATACTTCGAATTTCCATGTATGCTTGAATCCACATTGTAAACATCCCATTCCTCTGTGTTTATTTTCCCTCCACCCTACAATAACCTTCTGTTTTTCCTAAAGAATAAACATAGATTATCTTTTTCATTCTGAGACATAAAACGTTATACAACAACCCCAAAGATGCACATTTTTGTACAAAACTTGCTGAAATCTACATTTTGTAGTCTTACATCCAGCCTTGCCTGCTTAAAGGGGAACTCAAGTGCTATCCAGAAATACTAACAAAGGATTGTTAACATTGGTCAGCATGGAGAGCACAGGGTCTCTAACATCAGGTACATTAGGAAGCAAGCATCGTTCCAGGGTGCCCACATTGCAAAATGCTTCAAATAACCAGAGGAATCAGACAGGCAGGAACAGCTATACTTTACCCTAGACATCTAAATTCAAGGATCTGCATTTCTCCTGGTGCAGTGGCTGACATTATTGATTCTGAAAGTGGAAGAAGTCTCATACCTCTCTGCCTTGCTCTTGGCATTAGAGATTAAATCAGCTCAAACGGGTCTCTGCAGGTTAAGAGAGACCAAAAAGCTCCTAACATAGCAGTTCAAAATTGCGAACACCAAACTGAAAGGGACTAAGTCCAACCGCTGCAACTCCAGCTATCTGAAGCTGATGGAAACCCTAAATCTAAGTTTCTTTGAAGTTGTAAATCCAAATGTAAATGTTGCCCCTCAAGGCTGTCTCTGATTTGGAGCCTGTTCCCTGATTAAAGGCATTCCAGATAGACAGTGCTGGTATATCAAACCACCAGTCATTTTTTAGGCAGAATTACACACTGGTTTTAGTATGGAGTCACACTTCAAAATCAATCTCACAATATGGCCAATATTTAGGAAAAAATATCCTCATGGCTAATATTTATAACTTGTCAAATTTACACCATCTAAAGTGAGCTAAGTTCAAAATAAATCTTGTTTATTTTTCACTATTTCACATCAGTCATTGAGCTGTCTGATTTATATGATCATTTGTATCACTGTAGTATCTAGGAGCACTTGCTCACCATAACTGCTTTCACTTCCCCAGCTCATGTGCACTACCATGCAATCAGAGCTTGCAAACACCATGAGGAAATAATCAGACAAAAAATAAATACAAAAGAATTAGATCATTTTCATGATTACCAGACCTTGCAACACAAAAAATCATCCCACAAGTAAATGAAAATTTGTGCCTAATCTCTTCAGCCTATATTCCTTAAATGATATAGTCCTTCCAAAGACACAACTCACTTCTTTATTCTAAAAGCCTTTCAAGTTTTCAGCTCACCTTCATTCTCATGCAATTATAGGATGGCAAATTGTGGCAGGAATTGATTAGTCTGGACTCATACATTGCTAGTTCTCTGCATCTGCCTCCCATGTTACTATAGTTTCTCCCCGACACCTACCCTTCTTTGACATTTTTCTAGGAAGCTGATCACTGTGCTTCCATTTATTAAGCCCTCCCCATGAAGATATCAATTGCCTCCTGGCAACAGAAACATTATATGCCTTTGGGGGACAGGCGTATTCAAGAAATTTTTCTGAGTGAGATACAACACTTGCTGTTAGCATTTTAGAAAGGAGAATATTTACCCCTTTCTTCTATCAGAATTATACAAAGGTAGAAATACAGCCTTTTGTCACAGAGTGGTCAAGAGTCAGTTTTAGAACAGATGCGCACAACAGTTTTGTCCTGGCTTTTCAGAGGAAAAAAAAAAAATCTGTTGAAGGGGAAAAGTATGCATGACTGTGCCTCTGGTACTTTGCAGCTTTGGTCTTGAAACTTTCTGGAAACCCTGATGCCCTGACACCATGGGCATGCTCACTAAATTTTATAGACTATCCATTGTTTATATGGAGGAAAACAGCAAGCCTAGTCTTACTGATGATTTTAAAGAACTGAACTGGACTGTTTGGGACAGTATTAAAGGACTAGATACTAAATCATAGATAAACATGTTCTTGATCATCTCATCATTCAAATCTATTAGTGACAAGATGTTGCAATCATTGCAGTGCTGAATATATGCATTCACTTACCTGTGTGAATTACAAAAATCATGTTCTTAAGTGCATGCATTGCAAAACTGTTCTGGAGACCTCAGTTGCTTGCAGCAGGGCATAGAATGAGAAATTAATGGGCAGAAAGGAAACAGAGAAGTTCAGTAACAAGACAAAATGATGTAGTACTGCACCCAGAGAACTTGTAATCCAGTTCTGGAGTCATGTAAGAGCTTAAATAGAAGGAGTGAAAGCTGAGACAGAAAATCCCCTGGCAGACATTAACTCCTGAAGCCCCAAGCCTGCTTCTGCCAACACTACAGGTTCCACTCCTTCAGGACCACTTGTACACAGCACCTACCTCACAGTTGCCCCCATCATCCCATTATCACCCTGACCTTGTAAGGACATCCCCAGGCCATCTGGCTCCTTTTTGTGCAGGGTGTTGCTCAGCTGCAGGTTCCCCCACACCTGTGCAGCTTGCAATCTAGTTTAAAAAGAAACGCAGGTTGTTATAATGAACAACAGTGGGAACATGGAGAAAAAGCAAATTGTAATAAAACCATTCATTTTGGTGCCAAACAAAGCTCTTTATGCCAACAGTTTCTTCCCATTTGTGTGATTCTACAGCACTGATTGGGATGGGGCCTGGGCTGAGGACAGGACATGCTAAGGAGGCTGTGACAGTGGGTGGCAGCAGGGAGAGAGCTTGCCCTGGCTGCCAGGGGAGGTGAAACCCCCAGAGAAACAACAAGAGGAAGACATTGCTCCTTCCAAGCAGCAATGTGGCATGGACCAGGCCCTGGGATCAGAGCAAGCAGATTGCAGCAGGCCCCAGTGCAGGCCGAGATATGCCTGGGAGGAGAATGAGGCCATGTAGCAGGAAGATAAATCCAAAACAGGCTTTGGGGTAGAAGACAAAGGGGTACATTCTTAGGAACCTACAGAGGACCATAAGGAATGTATAGATCCTGGGAAGCAACTGAAAGTTTATGGACAGGAGCCAAGAGAAGGTGCCCTTCTAGCAACCAAGTCAAGGAACATCAACTTTCAAGCCTTTTCTTTGATCTGCCCCACACATGAGTATCTGGGTTTGTTTTGCTCCAGTTTGTGGTTTTATTTGCTTATTTGTTCATTCATTTTAATTTAGTTATACAAATTTGTGTAATAATGCACTGCCTTGGAACTTGAATACCTTTCCCCTCTTTTAACATGCTTACTTAAAGGCAAATGGAAGGTGAATCTTTCTTATAGTGTTAGCCATTTAGCCGTTAGCCAAACAAGCCATTACTTGTTGGGCCAATGTAACGATGCAAATGATGGAACCAAATATAAAGCCAAATCAAATGGACTTTGCAAGGCTGTATATGCATGAAGCAATCTGTAAAGCTTTTCATTAGTCTGCCATTATGAGTTAACCAGGTAATCCGCTAAATCTAGCAATACCATCCATTTCACAGGCCATTGGATCTGCTTTACATGTTGGATTACTGTAAAAAATAAGGTGGGATGAGGTGCTTCGTTCATGTATTCTTGAAATGGTGCTGGGTACTGACAGAGCAGTAGAAAAACACAAGACAGTCCTTGGTTATCAAGTCAAAGGCCCTGAGTGGGATGGAACTGTGAAAATTATTCCCTTAGACAAAATGTGGGCTTAGGTACCTTGCTGACCACCCATTTGTGGCTAAGTGAAAGGACATACATCACTGGAAAATATTAATAGTTCGTCTTCAGGGAAAAACAGTGGAATGCAGTCAGCATTAATCACATCCCTGACTCTATCTCAGGAGCCAAGAAGAGGTCATTTTTTTTCTATCAGGAACATCTTGGTACTTAAGGGAAAAAATGCATTCACACTTAAAGGTTTCTGTGGTGTAACCATAGAGATGTGTTAATGTAATAATCACACACAGCCATGTAGGGGCTTGTGCTGTTTTGTGCAAAGGGAGTTAGCAAAGTCCAACCTTTCTCTAGACAAAGACACCTCTCTGAAAGTAAAGATAAGCAAATCTGTAAGTTTTCCAGAAAGAGTTGTTATTTAATAAGCCTAATTCCACTAAAAATGATTTTGTTTGTGGTCAAAATTCATGCCTGAATGTGCCACATGGTGTACCCAGGACAACTCTAGGGATTTGCATCAGTTAAGGATCCAGTCCATCACTTCCACAGGGCTCTGACATTTTAAAGACTGTGCTACGACACATGCAGCAATTCTAAAATGACAGTGATCCCACTTTATCACTACACGATCCTGCTGAACACTGTAACAAAGCTTGGTTCTCTGTGCACATGCAGCATACATTTCAGCACATCGGTTTATTTTCTTGCAACAACAGTTTGCCTCCTTCCCTAATTTTGCCAGGAATTACAACGCACCTTGATGCACTGTCATCAGGTGATAGTTGCTCAGCAAACTGGTTTATTACAGCTTCTGGATGGGATCAACATTCATTACATTAATCAGCTCCTTTGATAATTCTGTGGAGTACTGCTCTCAGGCGCTGTGTGGGACCACAAATACAAATATTCTTAGCGTCCAATAGCTTTATACTGTGATGAGATATCTTAATTGGCAGTTCTTTGCTGATGTGTACACATGCAATACATTATATTGAGCCATAAAACTTATGGAGAAGGCATAGCAAAACCCAGCAAAACACACTATTTTCTGTGTTTGTAAGAAGTGAGCCCACCTCTATGGGATGCCATCCCCAGCACAGCACAGAGACATCTGGTAGTTAATAGCCAAGCCACAAATCATCTCTTAACTCACCTAAACAAAGCCACAGCTGGTCTAATCTAGTGCTGGTGACATTCCTGCTTGGAGCAGGAGGTTGCTCTCTGTGGCCCCGAGCAGGCAGTAGGACAAAGCAATATTTCTGGGCTTGAAATGAAGTGAACTGGGGCTGTTTGGGGTGGGGGGAGTGGAAAGAGTTTAAGAGAAAAATTGCACAAATATTTTCCACTCACCCAGGAATCTGTCCCCTTTAATCTTGAAAACATATTTCATTTCCAGCTCTTTGACATGTTCAAAAGCATTATTTCTATAAAAAGTGAGAGGATAATAATTACCTGTCTGTGCATGAAAAAGTATTATGCTACCTTTAGTTAGTTTCCATTCCATTTATCCATATAACTCCTGCGAGTTCGTGATTGCCTCTATACACAGAGTACAGCAACAATATGTTAACTTGTTTTTCTGCTCCTAAGAAGGTTGCTAGTTGTTTCTTTCCTGAACTGTGGCACCACAAAATATATATTGTTCTCACTGGCAGGTAGTTCTCCGATCTGCTGCTGCTTTCAGCTTCCTGCAGCACTGCTGGCCTATATCTGTATTTCAGTCCTGAATATGTGTGTACTGTTGAGTACTGAGCCCTGTGTGAGACTGCACATTTACATGGCTCCAGCTCCTTTGCTCTGTCAGTTGATGCCCCATGGCTCTGAGGTTTGTTTGGGTTATGCTCATACCATCATGACTGCGGGAGGAAAATCTGGAAGATTCTCCAGAGACCCCTACGTAGGGGTCTGCACAGATAATGCCCTCTACCCATGGTTGTTACGTCCCCTCCAGGATCTTCATTTACTCAAAAGGAGCTGGTTTAAAGGCCACGGCGCAGTCAGAGCTCTTGTCTGAGCTTCAATACCCATACATGCCAAGAGCAGTTGAAGGCAATAAGGAAGATCCTATTGTGCACCTGCACTCAAGCAAGGAAGTAACTTTTTCCAAATTTTATTTTGATAAAGGTGTTTGGGCTCTTAATAGTGGCATGTGAAGGTCTGGAGAGCAGAGAACTTGCTTCAAATGCAGACGTATTCGGGAACTTTGTACAGCCACATTATTTCGAGAGAACTGTGTGACAAATTAGCGTATGGTGAGTGCTAAACAAAAGCGATCTGCTAAAATAAGCCCGAAAGAAAGCTCCACTATCAAAACTAGTCAAGTGTGCGTCCATCACAACCAATAGCTCATGTCAGTCGTCCTGGTGTGACAGGCCGTGTGCTCTGGGGCAGGTGGAGACACCCAGCACGGCAGGGAGGCCGAGCACCAGCTGCGCCCCTCCAGCTGGCCAGGGGCTGCTGCAGCCCCCAGGGTGTGCACAGCATGGCACAGAAGCGGGACGGGGGCAGTCAGAGGCAAGGATGCTGGTAAAGCACCCTTGAAAATACAGGTCATGAGGCAAGGCAAATCAGCAGCCCCGCTGTCTTTTCCTGGTGGTGGGGTGGTGTCTTTTCAATAGGGGCCTTCCCTGAGGACGTGGATCCACCACCATTCCTGAGGCCTGTAGCTTCAGACAACAGGGGCCTAAACTAACGTGAGGAACCACATTTATTTATTACTTGACAGCTGAAGTGGGTGGGGTTGGAGAAGAACACATCCACAGGGCCCTGAAGAACTTGTGCTGCTGCTGGCCACAACAGCAAGGATGATGACAATAAAGTGTTAACAACTCTTTAGGGCTGGCAATTATCATAAAACAAAACCAACCAACCAACCAAAAACCTTACATGAAAAGTGTGCAGTGGGAGAACTGTGAATTTCCATCTTTCTCTTGATTTAAGTCATGACCAGTTCAAGTTACAGGAACACACGTATCTTTGATGTGCAAGGAATTTGTTGTGGCTACCAGGAAAATAGAAAAGAATGACTGCACTGGTGATTTTTTTCTATTATGAAATAAGGGGTAAATGGCTATGAAAGACAAGTGACCAGTACAGAGGATATGTGAAATTTTTCCTCTTTTTCTTGACTACAGTCCCTGTAATAATATAAGTAATTGAACAGACTGCAGCCTCCATTACAGTCCCTCTACAAGGCACTTAGAGGGGATATGAACTCATTTTGTCTCATTTTCAGGCAAACTTTGCCATTCTGAAGTTTCCTACCCCAGAAAATCAGATTTATGAGGTAAAACAATCACGGGGGGACGTCAGTCTGATGGAGGAAGGAGGGAGCGAAAGCTGATTAGGTTAATGGTGAGTCCACAGTGTTAACCATGTTTAAACTGAGGCCAGGGAATAGCGCAATGTCCTTACCAGGTCTCCCTGATCACTCCCTGTAGAAAGAAAGTGGAAGGGAGGGTAAAAGAGAAATCCAAAGAAAGAACATGGTAGAGATAATGCAGAACAAAGTACAAAGAGAAACAAATATGCCCATGTAACAGGGATCGGTTAGTCCAGCTCCTGGTCTGTTCTTTTACCCTTCTCAGCTGCACAGGGTGCCTGTTCATCATGTTAAAAAATAAGATGTGTTTCTTTATTTTAGGTGAGTTTTTCAAGTTCAAAACACCTTTAAAGTGCATTAACAATCCTTTAACACTGAACACAGAGGAAAGGCCAAGTACAGTTCTTCCTCCCCAATACACCCAGTCTTCAGGGCCATACTCTGCCCCAAAAACACATGGCAAGAAAGTCATTCTAATCTCTGCAGACCATTGACTTCAATGGGCTTTGGACTGCTTGAACCATTCTTTTTTTTTGTATTCTAAAGAAACCAAGAGAAAGCTCGTGAAGATCAGAGGCAGCCAAACATCTTTCTGTGTAAAATAACTTAAAAGGCAGAGCTTAACCCAACAAAAGGGAGAGAAAATTCACAGTCCACCTACTCTATCCAGCCATAGATTTGTAATTGTGCCATTTCTGATAAAATTAAAAGAAAAAAATAAATAAATTACATGGAGAAAGGGGAGGGTGCACTGTCACAAGTTTGAACTAGAAGCCTGAAAAAAATAATTTTAGGATTTCATCTGTCCCTACTGATTTTCGTTTTAAGACTGACAGCATGTGGCATTATCTTACTCTAATTTTCTCCAAAGGAAAAATATGACACTGTATTAACATTAAATTAATCAGAGGAGCCAAATATATCTGTTAGAACAACATATCTGCATCTATCTCAGAAAACTTCCTACCCCAACTGAGCACCAGCTGGAAGAGAAATTCTTGCAGTGGAGCCCTTTCTGTTTAATCTCTTAATCTTCTCAACATCCTCAAACAGTAGGGCTTCTCTCTCAAACGCGGCTGGAAAGTAACATCTGCACTGTTGAAAGAGAGGAAGCAGCAGACGGCAATCCACTGAGGTCTCAGCTCCCTCTCTCCCGCTCAGTAGTTTTCTCTTGAGGATGCCTGCTAAGGACAGTTTCTATTTAATGGCAATGAGACAGACCAAGCAAAACTCAGGTTGAAATATTTTCTGTTTCTGAGCTGTTATGCCTCCCCATTCTTATGTGATGGCAAAGGCAGGGAAGCTTTAAATGCTGCCAAGACCACAGAGATGCATTAACCCGTAAGTGTTGTTATGCCCTGAAAGCTATTAGCTTTCCTCCCTTCAACCATCACTTCTTCTTATTCCCATTTACTGTTTTGACAGCTTAAACCACAGTGATGTTCCTCTCCATGATTTGTCCCGACTGTTAGTCCCAGGGCTTTATTACGGGTTGCAATGCCTCTTCTAGTCTGGGGGCTGAGCACAGTAGCTGAGGGGCCGCCTCCCAAGTGCAAGGTCCCAGTTTCATAGGTCTCCTTGTTAACCAAGCCTTACAAAATCCCATGAGAAGTCTAGCACAGAGCTCACAGTCTGGCTGTATCTTTTTGCAGTCTAATAGATATGGAAAAGCATCCCTCCTTAATTAGAATTAGATGGAGAATGTGTACCAGTGTATAGAATTCCTATGCATTAATGTGCTCTAAATCCTCAATCAATCTAATCTCAGATGACCAGAAGAGTCACAAACGTCACTGACTTCATTCAGGTCTCTCTTTGAATATTTGACTTGTTTCTTCCCTGTCCCTTCTCTCTCTGTCTCTTTTTCTCTCTTTAAACAGTTCTCATAATGTTGTACCTATTTGCAGAAAGGAGAGGTGACTGTAACTGGCCTTACGCTGTTAGACTGGCCTGTTTCTGAAATGGCGCCCACTGCCAATTAAGGCAAACTTTTTACCAATGACCATGAAAGATTTCACATAAATTCTTCACGCTTCCTCCCTTAATAATGGTCCAACTTTATAACAGTAATCACTTCCTCCCTCTAGAGAACAGAGCCTGACCCAAACTATACCTTATGGTAAAAGCTACTTTTCGGGAGAAATGTGAGATTGGGTGTCAAAATCCCATCAGGCACACGCTGAAAAGAATAGGTGACACTGTGATAAAAATGCACATTTTTGGTCTTTGCCACTTTTATTCTTCCATCTGAGGTCTGTAACTTACCAAAGGATACACTGGATGTACTGTGGCTTCTAGTGAGGATTAAACATAAAGAATGCTCTAGTTTAGCTTTCTGGGCTCAAAATCTGTGACTCGTTTCATGGTTGAAGTAAAATTGACCCATGGGCACAGAGCTTCCTTCAGTCTTGGCTGGTAAACTTCTAGCTCCTTGCTGGGGTAACATCTGGGCTGGAATCAGTAAGCCACAGAACTACGACACCACATAAAAGATGTTCAGGTGAGACACTGAGATGGCAGTGTAGTGGTGGTCCAGATATTCAGGGCCTTGGGACCTAAGCCTAGAAGCAGCCCTGGAGCCCTGTAAGCCTAAGTAGAGCACAGTGCCTGTGGGTATTCACTTCGTTCAAGTGATGCAGATGGTAGCAAACACCTTCTCTAGGGAACAGACCCCACTTTGCAGGCTGTGTGTGCCCAAAACAGAGCACAGCCTGGAGGCAGACCTTCTTATCCCATCTCTATTCCAGCTGAATCCATCACACAGAAGACACCAGAGTATTCCAGTCTCTCAAATCAGGCATTATTAAAATATACAAATAGTAATTCAAAGGTAGGTGAGTTATTTCAACAGGGAAAAATCAGGTTGAGTGGGTAAAACAGATTAAGCAGAGAGGCTGGTAAATCATGTTCCCTCTATCCACTGGATCCTGGGTAGGTAGGCCCATTCCTCTAATCCTTGTTCAACTTTGAGTGGCTTCCTGAGCTAAACCAACCCCACCAGTGTCTGATTTAGGCAGTTCCCCTGTCACAGACAGGCCTCCTTCTCTTGAGTGTTTCTCAGTCTGCTCCCTGCTTTGCTTGCTGCCCCTTTAGCCTGCTGCCCGCCCCACCATTCATTTGTGAAGGCTGTGCCATGCCCACCTCTTAGCAGAGAAAAAGAACTTGCCCACCCTTCATCTCCTCTCCTGAGGTTTTGGCTTGACCCAGAGGAAGAACTTCTCCCTCTTATAACCTCTGTAACAAAATGTACAATACACAGCAGTGGGTAGCAAACAAATGAGACAAAGAACACTTGTGTTGCAAGGTTGTGGTATGCTTCTCTGGTTTTATGTCTGCCATGTTTCTGGTGGGGGTCTTTAGAAAGCCAGAGTTAATGCAACTGTTCATAAGAAAAGGAGTGCAATTAGTGAAGGCTTCAGGAAGCATGCAAGGCAGGAAAATCGATCCCTGCAAACCTTGGCCTTAGCCTGGAATGAAGCAGTTTATGATCCTGATGCTTTTTGACCTGTCAGCATCATGGTAGTATATAACAAAGGCTGCTGGTTTTCATGCCCGGAGCTGCACTGGAAACAGAGCGAGGAAAGGGGCAGAGGGCACTGTATTGCCCCCTCAGCTCTCCAAACACAAAAGAGACAGATTGCATGGCAAAAAATAAAATAAAAAAGAGTTTGTAAAACAACAGCTCAGGACTGTTGCAGGCACAGCAGCCCAGTAAGAGTCCCCGTGGTGTTGCATTCAGGTCAGATACCTTCCTTCATTGTATCTTAACAAGGAGGCTCTGCCGTGAACTCTGATTTGTGATCAGCATCTTTTCATTTGTGTCCTGACCCATATCCTGAGTCCTTGCTGCAAACTGGCATGGGGTTGGAGGGATTAGAGGCCACTTTGCTCTACTGTTGGCAGCTAGGTGGAAGACTGGCCAGGGAGAGGTGTGTGTGGGGAGGAAGAGGGGAGAGCAAAAAAGGCATGTCTCAAAATCTGATACCTTTGTCTGGAAAATCCTAAAACGCTGCTGTGTAACTTGATGATGCCAGGGACACGACACACTGCCTTCGGGAGCCAGTCGCTCTGCTCTGCTTAGGGCTTTAGTGGCATTGCAGTCAGGTAGTGTTATAAGCACTAGCACCTCTCGCATCCAGTTCTCTTGATCCCATTGCTTTGATTTCCAGATTCAGTACTTTGAGGGTGAGGATAGAAAAGAAAGAGTTGAGAGAACATATTCTTTTTCTTTCTTTTTCTTTTTCTTTTTCTTTTTCTTTTTCTTTCTTTTTCTTTTTCTTTTTCTTTTTCTTTTTCTTTTTCTTTCTTTCTGTCTTTCTTTCTTTCTTTCTCTATTTTTTTTAATTTAATCAAAATCTCTGCAAGTGAGCTGAGAATTCGGGGGCGGGGGGGGAGTTGCTGCAGCGCTATTACTGAGACCACTTGTGACACTTTCTCATTAGCTTGTGTAATGGGAAGCGAATCTCAGGAAGCAGCACTGCAAATGATTTTCAGCCACAGACGATGCAGCCTGGCTTTGAACTGCTTAGGCCTTGCCGTAACAGAAGCAGCAGCAATATTCACTTAATGCGCACTGACCTTTCCCTGACCTGGGAGACAGAGAAGGCTCCTGCTCTGGCTTATCACCATCCTTTTTTCTGTACAGGTTTCTGCTTTGGAGACTACAAGGAGGAAAATATTAAAAGGTGCAGAATTTATTTGGCTTCAGCACAGCAAGGGGAGAGAAGCGCACTTGTTTACTCTTCCCCTGTAGACATGCTGAGTATATGCCTACTTCTGAACCTTACAGGGCAGTGATATGGGATGAGGACAAAGATACATGTTTGGACAACGGGTGCCCCTAGGGCATTCAAAAGATCTGTTCCCCACCCCTTTTGTTGCTACAGTGGGCTCTCACAACTTCTATTCACCAGGAAACCTATCTCACACAGGACGAAGCAGGGAGTTCCTGAACATAGAGAAATCCATTGAGCCTCATGCTTTGAACACGAAACACTCTGAACTGACTCCTGCCTCACGATCCCTCTGCTTTTAAGCTGATGCTGCTTGTATGTGCAGTTGCAGAAGCACAGGATTTTCATTTCCATGTCCCATCTTAGCAGGAGAGAGACTGGGGATGCGCCAAGATGTGGGTCCCCTGATCTCAAGGCAGCCTGGCACATTACACAGCAGTAGGCCAGCACTGTCATAGGACCCAGTGCACCAAAATTTGAGCTCCCACAACACGATCCTAAATGAGGAGAAGGGGAAATACGAGGCAGATCTGAAGGAGTGGGAAGAAAACACATCTTCCATGCAAACCAACCAGAACTCAAGGGAAGAGATTGTGAAGGAGCAGAAAACGAGGTAAAAACTTACTGCTTTGTCAACAGCATAAGACTTCATAGTTGAGCTGGATAAGCCCTTGCTGGTAACACCACACAACCACCACAGGGCCCAGCTGGGCCAACCATGTCTGAAGAGCAGATGCCGTATTTTTATCTCAATTGCCATCAGAAGGTCACTTGTGCTCCGTTTAGTCCCACTCCACCTCGTGTTATGTCTCCTTGCTTTACAGATCACTTTGAAAGTTGAGAAAAACACATACAATTTCAGGTGCCTCATTACAAGAAGGTCATTACGCTTCCTTTTCTTTCTCCACCTTGCTTAATTCTCTGGCTTATGAACTGCTGACCTACTCGCGTGGCCTTTGTTTTGAACTCTGCACTAAATGCCATGGACTGGGAGAACTGAACCGAGGAGCAAATGGGCATTTGTCAGAAATATCTACCCAAAGAGAGAGCAGGGATACCTCGGAGAGCCTGCCCAGGATGTGAAGTGGTTGTGCCATTGGCATCAGACCTTGAACTGCTCCAGCAGCGGTTGTCACCTTGGCTAATCATGCAAAGCAAATGCTGGACTGGTGCCCACTGCAAAGGAGCTGAGAAAAAAGGTCACGCTTTTCCAGAGTGCTGGCTGATTAGCCGCAGGGTTGCGAACTCCCCCTCTAATATATCTGCACAAACTGTGAGATTCTAAATCTTCCTCTAAAGGTGTAAGGGCTTCGCTCCAGCTACTTATCCTATCTAGGATCAGAGACCAGGAAAGAAGGAGCTTAAACATGTTTCTGGCAAAAAGTTTAAACAAATTGCAGAGTCACAGGGCAAAGCCTTGCTGCACGGAAAGCCCAAGAGGGGACAATACTAGAGCCAATTGCACTCACCTGCTAACCCTGGCACCTCTCACCTCTCAGTGCTACTGCTAGCTGCTTTTTTTTGGACAGCAAGCCTCAGTGTTTTCATAAAATTCATAAAAAAATAATGTATGCGACATTAATTTCTGGGTTTGGTAGTTCTGGCATTTCTGATGTTTCTCCTGGTACCGATGTTTTCCTCCTCCAGTGTGCAGAAAGCCCCCCAGTGCTGTACAGGCTCCAGGTTTGATTGGCTTGGTGCAATCTCTGCCCTCTGCTCTGAGATCTCCTCCTGGGTCCTTGCCCCAATTTGAGATCAGTCTGAACATATCCTCTGACAAAATGACTATACCCGATCTCAGCACACTCCTGCTCCACATTCTGCTAAGTTGATTATAGGGCTAATTGGATACAGGGAACAAAGCAATTTAACTTCCCTAGAAGATGACAGCACTGAAATGCCCAGAGCCATTGAGAGTAGCTCTGTGCTGGAGCTAATTTTTCCACCTCGCTTACCACGGGCAGCCTTCACGCACTGGAAGTTTTAGGGCAATACTTTTCATCAGAAAAGAATCAGAGTGCACGGCAACACGCTGCACCAGCCCAGGACTTTAGTTTGCTCGTTCTCTAATCTATGCTGAGGTGTGCCCCAAATGGCCCTTTCCACCACTGGGGGACATGGAAGCCAGCAGCATTACACTTCCTAGGAAAAACGCTGCAGAAGATGGAGTGAGCCCACTGCTGCTCTCTAAAGATAGCACAGGAAAATGGGCTGAGAATAGAAGGTTAAAAAAAAAAAAAAAAAGAATGAGCATTTGGAGAAAAGCAAACTGTGTCCCCTTTGCTGGCATTGCTCTCTCCAAGGCACATGCAGCAATGGCACTGAACAACTTTGGGAAGAGCTTTCTGGTCACCTGGGAAGAGGCTGCTGAGCCAGGGGAGTACACCCCTATGGTTTCTAAAGCCTCTCAAAGGACTTGTTTGCTCCTCGTACTCAACAGTGCTGGTTCCCCTTGGGTGTGGCAGTGAGCAGAAGCATTTTAAAAAGTCTTAGCCTCTTGAAGGTCACCCCAAACACAACTCTGAAGACAATGGCACAGGTAAACGTAGTTTGGGCCTCACCCACGGGCTCCAGCAGTAAGCTCTGTTGATTTCCATGGTACCAGGGAAGTGTTCCCTTGTAAAAACAGGAGGGCCTGTATATGCAAGATGCCTCAGATAGTTCATGGTGTGGAGTGAGCGCTGCCAGATGCCTGAGCCGTATTCACAGGCATCCTCCCGCAATGGATGCAGGGCTCTGCGGGGGGGGAAGTGGAAGGCAGCACCCTAGGAAATGCAACCTGTTGTGCGTCAGCATTTCACCCCCTTTCCCAAACAAAGAGCAGCTGGGAGAGAACCTCTACCCTAAATGTAGATTTATTAACACTCCGCATCAGGAAAGCCAAGGTCAAGGGTTAAAGCTCAGCTTTATCCATCACCTCTTGATATGACCTTGGTGGGGCTTTTTGCAAAGGGCAGGGACAGTTGACGCTGTAATGAGTTGCTCTTCCCGGGAGACCCAGCATGATGAAAAAGTGCAGAACATCCACCTTCATGTACCGGGGCAAGAATACAGGTCTGATTGGTAATAAGTTTCCCATTAAAAATACATGAGAAGTTACCTCAGAGAGAGAGCAGACCCCACAGGATAAACTCCGTTCAGCCAGCTTTTAATGAAGGCAATTATATCCATTTATTTGAGACTTTACTTCCCCATTCTTCTCCAAAGAAAACAGGCTCGTTTCAGGGAGGAAAACTAGAAAGAAAAATAAATTCACAACTGTTGTTCTTTAACCGGGTCGATTACATTTTGATATTTGAATGATGGTCTTTTTATTATAACTAAGATGGTGTATATTTAATATAAGCTTACAAGAAGGTCTAATAGCCACTTCAGAATGAATTTTTTATTTTATTTTATTTTAATTCTGAGGAAATTAGTAGTTTCTAAAGAAGCAATGAAGATATAACTTGGGTGGTCACTGAGCCCATTAATTTTAATTAGTTAGCCAATATAGCAGATCATATGGGGAAGGATCTAATCTGTTTTATCCTGAGGAACTACTGAGGTATTTATTCATCTCTCAGCCAAGACTAGATGTCACAAGTTTTCTTGTTTGCTTGAACTTTGCTTCAAAACACAGTAAACTGAGTCTGCTCTTCCTTCAGTGCTCTGTCCTCCACCCCACACACACAGGGATGTATACTGAGAACCTGTTTGCTCAGTGGATCTGTTTCTCTGAACTTGAACTCCAATTTCATATTCATAACCAATGCAATCTGAAGCAGGGGAATTCACTGCAGACAGTAAAACTCCTCTCTGTTCCTCCGCTACTACTGACAGGGACACACCGAGCCCTTTTGTTTTTGCAGGTAAGGGCAGGGGACGAGGACAGGCATCACCACTCCAGCCTGGAACGATGCCAGAAAATACTGACATTTCGTGCTGGACGAAGGTACAAAGACTATGCACATAACCAGTTTACACACCTGTTTGTTAACAGAACGAAACCAGGCAGATCAAATCGCTCTCGGGTGAGAACATTGCCTGGGTGCAGATGGAGTTCAGGTATCGGTTTTAAAAAGGAGAGGTGCCTTGGAGCACTCAGCTCACGATACCTTTAAAGGTGCCCAGTAAGCTCAGAGCAGGCACTGTAAAACCCAGCTCTTTTAAAGTCGTCTCCAACTGGGGACCAAAAGACAAAGGAACCGCAGTCACTGCCATTATTGAAAATTTCGGCCTTGGTTTAAAGAACTGAGAAGCCAGCATCATGTGAACCACAGCAGCCTCATAAACCCAAGGCAGACTTGGACCTGCAATAAGCCCAGCAAATGGCTGTTTGGGTTCAAACAGCTTTAATCTGTAAAATCCACTGATTTTTCCCTGGGTACCTACTCTGCCATTTAGGCAAAGTGGCTCTCTCAGAGCGCACCGTTCTTTCCTGATACTGCATCTATAAGACAAATTTCCTTACCCAGAACCAGCAGACACTACTCTGGCTCCACCCTTGCCGTTCCCTCTCCCTGCCCCCATGAAACTATTATTTAAAAACAGGAAAAAATACACTGGCAAGCAATCTTCCCTCCACTCTCCCTGCTATCTGTTTAAATATCCTTGACTGCAAGACATCCAGTACAGAACAGCCATCAATTTTTAATTAATTTAATCTCTTGGTAACAGTGTTCTCGTGAACTGAAGGGCCTCTGAGGAAGCTTCGGAGAAACCTCAGACGAGCATCTTTCCCCGGATCCAGGGATGAGACATCGTGGATGCAGTGGACTCTGTGCAAATGAGTTAACAGGGAAAAGATATTTAAACGTGAGTACCTTTCACCCCCAGCCGAATCAAAACGCAGCGTAAGATGGAGCTGTACCCTACCACAGCGCTGTGTGAGGCGTGCACAAGCAAGTGAATTCCCTGCGTCAGAGTTGTTCATGATTCAGCAAACTCGGAGAGGAGCCCTCTGAGTAAATGTGTGGGTTGCCTGCGCTCCTGGTCCCGCTACTGCTCCGTTCTTCTTCCGAGAAGCTTGGAGAACATCCTAATATGCTAGCAGTAATTAAATCCTGACTGCTTAAGTGCCTTGAAGTCTCAAAAAGGGATAGCTTTTCTCCTCAAGCCTGGAAGTGTGTGGGGAGATAATACAGTATATGCACTCTTCTCAAAAAAAAATAAAAATAAAAATAAACAACTTTCTTTTAGGAATGGGCGAAATGGTACCTGCTTACTGTGTGAATGTTAATTCACTCTGAGGGTGCTTACAGGTGGGGAGCAAGAGGATTCTCGGTTATCTTCAAACACATCATACAATGGGAGCGCCAGGGGTCCCACTGAGAACCCTACTCTGTTGTGCTGGGGTGTTGCATAAAAACAGGGGAGGAGCAAATCCCTGCCCCCAGTATCTTATCCCATACTGAGACAGACTAAAAAATAACTGAGAGCTCCAGTTCAGCGGCAGCTGGAGATGGACCACTTTAACTGAACCCAAGCTCTTTGGATGCATAGGAACTGCTGCTCTCTGCAGGGGCTTTTGGAAGGGGGTAGCAGGTCTGATCACACCGGCTGTGACAATGAACCTAATGCATATAGCCACATCCACGGCATCTGAGCAACGTGGTCAACGTGTGCGTGCACTCACAGCTCTGGATGTCCAAGGCTACTGCCCTGTCCCACTGGATATCACAGGCAAACACAACACTAGCAAGGGTGGTAGGAGAAAAAAGTCTAAAACCTTCAGACTCTCTTCCCACCTCCCCAGCCATCTTCCCCCATAGAAACCCCTGACCAGGAGCGCCATATTTCATTATCCAAAAAACATCTGTGCAGGAAGGCTTCCTGGCAAGCTGCTCTGCAGGGACAGGCCCATGCCCCAGTCCTGCTCAGCTTCTAGAGGTTGATGCTGAATAACCAATTCAATCAGACTCAGTTGCAAAGAGGCCGTGACCCGTTCACAGTAACACTAAATCACGCGACATGATTTCCCACCTTTCCATGTGCACCTTAACGTAACAGGCAGACTCCTACTGTACTGACAGGCAGCACAAGAAGACCAGGCATTATGCTACGGAGCTGCTCAGAAAATGAACATGTTTTTCTCAGGCTCCTTGAGATTATGCAATGAATAAGATGTTTGGGGGTCTATTTTTCACTAAATGATGAATAGAAAATCGTGATGTAAAATGTGGCCTCAATATTTAGTGATAAAGACCTTGTCACGACGCCCTCTGGTAGAGCTGCAGTTCAACCAGACACACGGATGCTGGGACAATTTGCATAGTTGCTATTTCTTGCAGAGACTTCCCCTAATCTGTGATGCCTTTTTCTAACCAGGTTATTTGTCATTTGCCCGCAGCAACCCCTGATTCTTTGCTTGTGAACCTCCTGCTCTGTTTCACACTATTAAGAACATTATTTTCCATTCTCCTGTCAGTGGAGAGCACTGGTGATTAGCACTGCAATATCTGGTCCCCTTTATTGAAAATGTTAATCCTTCCTTTTTGCAGGGTTTCTTTAGCCAGGGGTGTTAATACTTGGTTAATAGAATCAGGCTGCCTTTTTCTTCATCTTTTGTGTGCGTGTGTGTTGGGGAGGGATTTTTTTTTTTATCTTTTCATCAGAATTTATTATAGTCTCTCTCTTGATTCTTTTTTTTTTTTTTATCTTTTTCCTTTTTTTTTCTTTCTCCAGAGGGGCTGATTTGAGTTTCTTTGCTTTTTTTGCCATGATTATCTTAATGCTTTTCTAACATTAGCACCCAGAACTCTCACTGTGTCCAATTGTTCTGTGGCTTTTCTAGTTTCTGCAGTCTTTAAAAGGGGGAAGAGACTGTGTCCTTGAAGGAGGAGTTACCTGTGTTCCTCATCGCCCCTCCACACTCCAGTAGAAAGAGGGCTGAGAGCTGGGAGCCCTCCATCACCTGCTGCACTTTGCACTTTGCAAGCTTTCTTTGACGTTTCACAAGCCTCCCTTCAACCTGAAGATCCTTTCAGCATTCAGATAGTAAACAGCATCAAAGTTCTCCACCCACAGCCCATAAGACATTCTTCTGTGGAGAAAGTTTGATGCGGAGCATCTGTCACCTGTTGTAACTTCAGGGATCACAGGCCATGTCCTGGGTGGACAGGGGAGGCTGCTGAGACCAGGGAAGGCTGTGGGATGAAATGCAGGCCAGGTTTGTGTTGTGTTACAGTGATATAGTCTTTTAATGCTCATCAGTAGTAGTTCGGTGAAAGCTCCTCTTGTTTTGATGTGAAGAGCACAGATCCTGTCTCCCACAAATTGCTGTTGTGATGACTTTCTTTAAAAGTAAAGGCATCACCTAGAGCAAAGTAATCACCAAGGAAAGAAAAGTGCCAAGTCATCTGAAGCTTTGTCCCTCCTGATTGCAATCATATCTTATTTTCAGATAAAGAGAAGCTCTTGTGGCAGTGGAGGTAGGAAGCACTGGCTGTTCAGCATCTCGTTGTGGGTATGGGGACTCTGAGACCATTTTCAAGGTATCCCCAGCACACAGATGCTCCTCCACTGGGGATAGTTTCAGCAGGCAGACCTAGAGTTGGACGGAGCTATGGGAATGAGCTGAGTCCCTCCATCCCTCCATCCATCCATCCACCTATCCAGCCAGCCAGCTGAGGTGGCCAGGAGCAGGGGGAGGACACTTGGGGCCTTCCCTGCCTCTTCTACAAATAAACGGCATGAGTTTGTCACAGTTATCCCTTTAGTCCTTTCTTCTAAATCCCCATCAAAATATGTCTGTGCTACACGTAAGGCTCCCCCACACGTGCAGACGTGGGAAGGTGTTGCTCACAGAGGTGCACAGCTCCTGGTACATGGCCCAACCAGAAACGCAACAAGCCCCTTCAGCCCCCTGCCATCATGATGGCACTTCAGGAGCCTGCAGAAGTTGCCATCCAGTGGCAGGAAGGTAACATTACAAGAGGAGGCAACCAAATCGGCCTCGGGCAACACCATCTTTGGAAAAGTTGTGTCTGGTCGTGACTTAACTACACAATCAAAATACCCAGGGTGTCTGTGGGCTGTGGTGAAGATGTGAGTGACATCCATCTCTAATTATGTTAATTTCACAGCTTTTTTTTTTTTTTTTCTGCCCCCCTTTTTTTCTAGAAACCCTGAGGCTTTTGTTTGCAGGGAATAAATAAAGAGGGATTAGTTACATTTATCTGTGTTTTCCTAAGTCTTTACAGAATAACTGTTATGTGTAATTAAGTAATTTGACTGTTCTTGACCAAGCTGATAGCAAATTACCAGTGTAGGAGAAGGCATTACTTACAAAGTCCCATTCCGTTTTATGAATAGATTACATGGATCTGGGATTTATTGATTTTTAGTTGTTTATTTATTTATTTATTTTGACAGGAACAACTGGAAATGATGGTCTTATGAAGGTGGAAATGCAATCTGCTTTGACAAGCTGTCTTTGTCTAGTAGCATGGCTTGTCTATCTGTCTATGCTCTCCACAAAGGCTCTGCACTGAGCCATCTGCATAGCAAGTCTTTTCATTCACAGCTTTCCCTTGGCCAGAGCCAAACATATGCTGGTGGGATATATTCAGGTAGCCTTTGCTAAGCAATACCATCCTGGATTCGTTCTCTGTGATCCAGTTAACTAATATATAAATAATTCACACTCTTCTAGGATCCATCTTAGCTGTTTCCACCATGCTTTGCTGCCTCTCAAATCGCTAATCCATAGACCTTTACTTTCCTTTTTTTTTTTTTTTTTTAAATCTGCTTTCATTGAGGTTTCCCATATAATTGTCACCACAGATTGATGAGTTTCTCTTCAGGAACCAAGAAGCAATGATGTGCAGAGAGGATGTAATACCATCCTGTCTCAAAATAGATTCCCTTGTCCAAGGTACAGAAATCATTTCATTTACTTACCTTGAAGGTACTTTATTGAGCATGGTAGACTGCTACAGATTCCCAAGGAATACATTCTCCTTACAACAGAGACAGGATATTCCATCCTAAAATTTACTAATCTTATTATACTGTTGTTTTTTAAATATACATTAATTTAGTATAATCACATAAACATATGTCATATTAAACACTCTCACCACTCAGCCAACAGAAGGCTTGGAAGCACGTCCACAGCTCCTGACAAATGGCAAAGAGAAAAAAAATATCTTCCAAAGAAACACTGCACTGAGGTATGTATGTGCCAGGAGACCTGGCCAGAATGGGTTACAGCCAACCACCCTGTGCTATGGAGAAAGTGGTACCAGGGCTAGGTCATCACAACTGAAAGGCAGCAACTAATTGTAATTAAAGGGTTTTATTTATTTATTTATTTGTCTTCCCCTGGGAACTAGCACTCAGGGTGGAAAATGAAAGTCTTTCACTAAAGCCTGTTGTGTGGCTTTGTCTTCCAAACACGCTGAGGGAAATAAGGGGAGGAGATTCAATAAGTGCAGCTAGGAGAAACCTGGGATACAGCCAAGAGTCGTGATCTGGACAGTGCCAAGACGGCAGGCAGCACAGAGAGGAGGGGCTGCTTCCAAAAGAAGTTTTGTAGAGATTTTATCCCTGCCAGGCCCGTCCCCCCCCCCCCCCCCCCCGCCAAAGCCTGTAAGTAAACCATGATGTAAGTAAGTCTTTTTTAGTACATGCACAACCTCTGTTCCAATAAATCAGTACGTGGTCGTGACGTTTCTATTTCTCAAGGAAACCTAAGTGAGTTGCACTCAAAGAGAGATGCCAATGCACAGACAGTACTTGGGGTATCCTTGGTCTTGATGGGCACAGGGCAGCTCATGCCTGTAGGTACATGGGCTGAGCCAGTCTAGCTTCCTGGGGCAGGGGATTTCAGGGTTTGCTCTTCTGCTGGCCTGTCCTGGCACACAGGCTGCAGAATATGTCCCAGGGACCTTGCATGGATGACCTTCTTTGAGGCTGTGGGCCCTGTCCCCCTGCCTGCGTCCAGGCTGGCAGCCAGAAGCCCCTAGAGAACTTCACCTCCCCTCACACACCAGACGGGCCACCTTCGGCATGAAGGTATTCCTCTCTTCTCCTTCATCTCCCATGTGCAACATCACTAGCCCTTACAGCTTTCATTTTTCTCTGACATGGGGAGACACAAAACATCCTTCTTCTGTAGCCCAGTCGTTGTCTCTTTGACTGCACAAAACAAAGGTGTAAAGAATCCCAAAGAAGCAAACAACCACATTACACTATTCTCATATTTTTATGACAGAGAACAAGCATGTCAGAAACCTCTTGCTTTTTCCCCTGGAACCTGTCTTTTTATGTAGGCACTTCTTAAAACTGAATAAAAAACCAAAAAGCCTTCACTTTGTTTCCCTTTCAAGTTGCAGTGGGGAAAATCACACAACATCTCTGAACCCAGCCGGTTGCTCCCCTCAGCCAGCGGTCTCTCTCTCACAGCAGTACCCATGGGACATCCCTGCTGGCTCGGGCTCTGCTCGTCGCTGGTCCTGGCCCATTCTCCCAGGAGAATTTGGCAAGGCTGCCAACCCTTTCCTGACCCCATGCCACATGGTGCACCCTGTGCTCCCTCCAGATGCAGAGAGGATGACCACCACTGAAGCACAGCCCTGTCAGAGCTGTCGTCAGCTTGAGGATAAATATAGCTTATGCTGGTCAAAAAAAAATCAAGAGTACCTGACTTTTCTCCTCTAGGAGAAGGGAATGTCTCAGCCCCATCACACAAACTTAGCTGTCTGAGAGCCCTGTGAAGCCCAGGAGCTAGGATTTAGTTAGTCCCCGCGTCCCCACACATTCACTGAAAAGCTCCTAGGCTGGGAAGATGCTGTGGAGCAGCTCTTTCTCTCCAGACACCTGGGTCTCTTGAGCTCATTAGCAGTAGAATAGAGGCCATCTATAACAGATTTTTCTTTCATCTGATTGCTGATTGTGTAGAAACTCTTGCTGTAATACCTTCTCCCCACTCAATTTTTAACAGACTTGGACACAAATCCACCGTATTCAGCGATGCATCATCATTCCTTATGAAATCCTGGAGTGTTTGAGGATAGCTTTTAATTTGGAGGGCTGCAGAGAACATTGGCTCTCTCCTGATTCCGGGTTTTCAGCTGCTGCAGGGATCAGGGACAAACGAAATGGATAAACACTGAGTTGTGTGCTTGCTGACTGAGCCTCTCTCCTCTTCAGAGGCAATTCTGTTTTTGTAAAGGATTTGCTCTTGGAAGATACGCTTTACTTTAATATTTTTAATTAATATTTATTACAACAGTTGCATTTTTCAGTCCCTTGTATGTACTGGCCACTGTGGAGATTTAACGTAGGGAAAAGAGACAATTCCCCTAATCACTGGTGAAAGATCAAATAGTTGTAGTCTCCTAAAGATGGAAAACCTTATTTACTTTTCCAATGTTTCTCACATGGCACTGCCCATTCTGTTTTACATGGTGCCAACAAGACACTTAAACATTTCCTGGACATAATAACCCCTTCTACCTTGGCAGCTCAGCAAGCGCAGCTTTCTCTGAAATCTCCCTAATCAATTGACTTCGCCAAGTCGTTCGCTTAAGAAATCCTGCAATAGCTTCCAGCATTTTCCCACAAGTGATAGCAAATTAATGGGTTTGTAGTCTCCTGGTCAGTCTCTTGGCCTTTCATTGTCTTATTAGGCACATGCTGGCCTGCTGGGAGAAGTGTGCTGAACTGATAAAGATGCTGGATGAGGTTAATTTCATGTCCCAGTTTCTTTTTGCATTCTTGGACCCACTCATGTCAAAATGTTGCAACAACCGTGGAAAAGATAAAAAGATCAAAGTTCCTCAATACAGGCACTTCTCACTTCATGATTAATCCGGCATCCTACATGTCCTATGAAGTCAATGCATGCTATTCCAAATCTGTCTTGCATTTAAGATCTGAGCCCAAATTCAAATGAGCATATTCTTAGAATATATTTGGGTGCCTCATGGTACATGCAAATAAAATATTGATAAAAGCAATTTAAGGACCCAGAAAATATAACTTTATGCCCCTGTCAAGCAATCCAAACCAAAACAGTATATGAAATCATTACATTTTTAAGCAGTGTTATTTTAAGCACACAACTGCTTTCCGAATGCTATTTTCTCTGTCATATGTTTAGAGTCACTGTCCTTAAACAACAGACTTTTCTTAGAAAGAACAGCAACAAACAGGGTTTTGTTCTTTTTTCTAAACAGTTTCAGTTCTGTTCCTGCCTTTTACTAGAAATTGCTTCTTTTCCAGGTATTTCTGCACACCCCAGAAACAGCTAATGGCTGCACCCCCACTGCACATGTATATGTTCACACTTCACTTTCTACACTCTTCTTCTGGCCATCAGTCATGCTGCACGTATGACAGAGCTCATCTTTTCTTCCTTCAGAGAAATGTTTCAGTAAATCAAAACACCAAGAATAACTCCTACCCTAAGCCACAGAGAGACATTTCTGTGAAACAGATTCTGAGTTCAGACTGCTAATAGTTTCCTGTTCACTTAATGCAGGTGTCCCACTTAAATGCTCCCCTAGAACAGGTAGGTATCTGTGGCCCTGGGCTTCGAGGACAGGCATTGGTTGTAAGACTGAGGAGGTGCTCCAGGAGTTGAGGGTTCTGAAGCCAACTTCTTCAGCATCCTTAGACAGGGATCCCACCACCAAGCCCTTGCACACCCTGGGCAGGAAAGCTTCCTACACATTCTTGTGGTATTGAACCATTCACCGCACAGCCATGAATACAGACACAACAGACTGAGAAGGAAGGGCAGGCAGAAGAGACTTTGGTCAGCCTAACTGTCAAGAAACCAACCTGGGAGAAGAGTTACACAAGCATCCCGGTTTGTTTCTGTTTAATTTCTCTCTGATGATAGCCTGAAATACACACAGGAGTGCAGCAACTAGAGCTCCTGTTCTGGTCCTTGGTGTGGTTATTGCCTGCTCGGGACAGTCCTTCATATGATGGGAGCTCTAAATCACGATGAGCGTTTTTGCATGCCAATCATATATTCACAGATCACAATCCCTGATTTTAATAGTGCTTTCTCTGGTGTTCTTCAGTCAGCAGTAAATTACTCATTGCCTCCTAAGCCACTAGACAGGAGAAAACAGGAACCTGAAGCAATATTGCTAAACCTTTATCTCACTGCACGCTATCACATATAACCTTGCTTACCAATAAAATATATTTGATTTGTACAGTCACCATAAATGATAATAACAGGTGTCTCAGGAAAGTGAGAATTGTTGGAGTCAACAAGATAATATATTTCATTCATAAGCCAATTTATGTGTACTATCACCTAGAGAACTCCTTATTTTTGTTGTTGTTGGCCTGTGCTTTCGGTCAGCACTGCATCTTGTAACATTTCATCTGAAATCAGCATGCAGACCCTACATTTTCCTGAGGAGATTGACAGCCAGCTCTTCCTTGTTCCTCGGTGCACAGGTGCTTGAGTGACTTTTTTTGACCATAATGTTGTGGGAGTCTGGCACAGATACTTTCTTTGGAGGGGTCATGGAAAATTTTTCTGGGCTTACTGCTATAGCCTCTGAACAGAACATCATTAATTAGTAACCTCTTTTATTCAAGCCCCTGGGTAGATTTGCAAGCTATGTCCATGGTGCATTTTCATGCAATCTTACTCTGTTAAAGTTGCATGCAGCATGTCTGAAGTAAAAGTCCCTGGTTTGTCAACAACTGCCATGACCCTGATCATACTTTTTTGCTTCTGCAGATTAGTAACAATGGTAGATATCAGCATCCCTTGATCTTGCTACCAAAATTTTCACCTTTTTTTTTTTTTTCTTCTGAAAGTCTTATTTCTACTGTTTTTACCCCATTCAGGGATTCCTAGACCAAAGCACCTGCCCTCCAACTCCTTTTATTATCTAAAAGTGAAGGTAACTTCTGCAGGAGTGGAATTCCAGGAGATTCTCACCACTTTATTTAATAATGAGCAGTTGGATGAGTTGCTGTATGTCCTGGAAGATGACCTCAAACTCTTCTCACTAGTTTTGATCCCCAGCTCCCCCAGCAATGCTGTCTCTTGAAAGGTACTCAATACTTGACACATTTTACCTCCAACTACTATAATCAGTGCACCACTTATAATCTATAACTTACTGTTATGCCTATCTCAAATAATCCCTCAGTGGGTATAAAACATCATCTTCCTGACAGTGCTTTTCAAAATCTCTCTCTGTGCCAATAGGACCACTGCTGACACCCTGTGTTCCTCTTCCCAGCAGGCTAGCTAGGACATGCCTGACACCCTGCTTGGTTCAGGTCAGCTTGTTCACCATCTCCTCCACCAATCTTAAAAGGAATGCCTCGAAGCAAATGGTCCTGATGCCATTCTTTGGTGGCATCATTTACATTGACTTCTGGGCAGTGACAGTGTTAGGCAATCACTGTCACATCCAGAGCAATGTCTGGCACCACTGCAGAGCAGTATTAGCCCAGGCAACTGCTATGGTCCTCGGCACATAGAAGGGATGTGACCAGGACAAGAAACGTCCATCAGTCTCTCTAGCAATGTATATGTATGTTCTCCATCCTGTTGCATTTCAGTATGTAGGATACTGGGTGTTGCTTCTGGCAACAGGGAAAAAAAACAAAACAAAACATAACAAACAAACAAAAAAAAACCCACAGGTTCACCAGAAACTTCTCTTTCCTCACATATGTGAAGGAGTAAGGAAAGGGTAGAACAAAAAGGAATCCCATTGAAGACACTTTCTGTGATTGTGACTGCTGATTCCTGCAGGTTCTGGCAAGACAGGAAAATCATTGCAGAACCTGGATATTTCTTCTCAGCCACTGGTTATGGCCATTGCCTGTGGTTTCTCCACACTTCACGCAGCTCCATGATCTGTTTTTATAGTCTCTAGTTTTGTGACGCTTTTTTTCTTTTCTGCCTCCAGACCCGCTCCTGAAGATATTTCAGATTCTCTATAATTACAGTCAGCATTATGGGAGTACTAGCATATGCCCTAAGGTTCAATACAAGCTAGGCAGCTGCCTAGAAATTTTTCTAGCTGCTCAAGAAATTTTTATTTTGTTGTCAAGAGTTAATTAGCTTTACAACAGCCCTCCTTTATCTCCCACTCTTCACTGCCTTGGAAATTTAAAGATTTTTTATTGTTACAGATCAGCCTGACGTTTCATGAGTTCTGAAATTGAAAGATGGACTCAGAAACCTTAGATCAATCACAAACTATGATAGGTCTTCACCTTCTCTTTACACTATCAGTTTAAAAACATACTGCTCATTTCAAGGGCAGTGCAATGCTTTTCAAATATCTGTAACAATTTAATAGATAACTACCTCTGTCTGGGTGGATACAAAATGATTAAAAATATCAAGTTCCTCAGGACCACCTATTGTCAAAAATAAAGCTGCCTTTTGTCTTCTTTTTCCTTTGCAGAGCTGACCTAAAGCTATCTTTATACTTTCCTCAGTTATTTACCAGGTTCCTGGAAAACTCAGTACTGCATGTCCAGCACTCAGAGCCACCAAGTGCCCCAGAGGTGGGCATCCTCTGGTATCTCAAGCTCTAGCATGGGGTTAGCCCAAGCCTCCAAAACACACCACAGCTTGTTCCAGCTGGCTCTTGGCAGGCTCCCTCAAAGCTACCTTTCCTTCTTGACTTTTGAGATCATTTGCTGGTCAGATTAATGGTGTGCTGCCACCACCAGACATGCTTTTCTGGTCCCTGCCTCTGGGCTGGCTCTCAGGTGTTAGTATTCACTATGACAGAATCATTCAGGTTCGAAAAGACCTCTAAGATCATCTTGTCCAACTTTTAACCTAATACTAAAGTCCACCACTAAACCATGCTACTAAGTTCTACATCTACACATTTCTTGAAGACCTCAGGATGGTGACTCAACCACTTCCCTGGTCAGCCTGTTCCAAGGCCGCACAATCCTTTCAGTAAGGAAATTTCTCCTAACATCCAACCTAAACCTCTCCTGGTGCAACCTGAGGCCATTTCCCCTTGTCTTATCACTTGGTGATTGGGAGAAGAGACAGATCCCCACCTTGCTACAATCTCCTTTAAGGTAATTTTAAAGTACAGTGAGGTCTCCCCTGAGCCTTCTCCAAGCTAAACAACCCCAATTCCCTCAGCCGCTCCTCACAGGACTTGTGTTCCAGGCCCTTCACCAGCTTTGTAGCCCTTCTTTGGACACCCTCTAGGGCCTCGATTTCCTTCTTGTAGTGAGGGGCCCAAAACTGAACACAGCACTCAAGGTGCGGCCTCACCAGAGCTGAGTACAGGGGGACGATCACCTCCCTGCTCCCGCTGGCTGCACTATTCCTGATACAAGCCAGGATGCCGTTGGCCTTCTTGGCCACCTGGGCACACTGCTGGCTCATGTTCAGCCAGCTATCGACCAATACACCCAGCTGCCTATCTACCAGGCAGCTTTCTACACACCATTAGTGACCTGCCTCTGGCTGGATTTAACTCATTTCACTACGACTCTTTGGGCTCAGTCACCCAGACAGTTTTTCACCCAACAAAGCATACACCCATCCAAGCCTTGAGAAGCCAGCTTTTTCAGGAGAATGCTGCGTGAAACTGTGTCAAAAGCCTTACTGAAGTCTAGGTAGACCACATCCTCAGCCTTTCCTTCATCCACTGAGTGTGTCACCTTGTCGTAGAAGGAGATCAGGTTCGTCAAACAGGACCTGCCTTTGATAAACCCATGCTGACTGGGCCTGGTTGTCCTGTAAGTGCTGCATGATAACACTCAATCTGCTCCATGAGCTTCCCCAGCACCGAGGTCAGACTGACAGGCCTGTAGTTTCCCAGATCCTCCTTCTGGCCCTTCTTGTAGATGGGCATCACATTTGCTAGCTACCAGTCAGAGTATTATGTCAGAGCAAGGGAAGTCAGCTCTCTGTGGTGGCACAGGCTGGCTGATCCACAGCACTGGAGGAGACCAGGATAATGGAGATCTTCCTGGAGAAGATCCTCAGTTTATGGAACTGTTGTCTGCATTAGTCTAATGCTGCTGCCTGTCTTCCTGCATCTGAGATTTGCAGTTAAAGATCTCCTGACATATCTTTGCTTCGCCCACATTCTTTGATCCAAGGGATAGAATATCTTCGTGTTTGTCCATTGACTACAGGTTCAGTCACACTTTCAGCCTGGCTACTACCAGAATTTATGGAATAGAAAACCAGAACAGACACATTATATATCCTATATAACCACTAAATGGATTTTCCACAGCTTATTTGCCTTAGTATGAAGTGACATTCTCTCTTGTACAGGGGCTAAGACACTGCTGAACCAAATGGAGAAAGCCATAAGTAGATGTCACTGTCAATGGAGAAGACGGAGACCATTTAGCTCATGACCAGTTAGTAGTACACACAAATTTCACAGCATTGCTTATTCTGTCAACAGCACAGACAGGAATGGGATAACACCATTAGGCTGGAGGGAACCAAAAAGTTTCAAAGCATTACAGGAGCCTTCCTAAGTAAGAATCAGACTTTCAGGTACAAGCTTTCCCCCTGTTTAAACCATCAAAATGTTGAGTCTTGAAACTGGCAGTGGGTATGCTGGGTCATATGATAAAGGTTATGCCCTGGAAGCATGCCTGTAAACAGTGCTCTGCTAGGTGTTACGCTGCCCACCAGCAAGGTCCTGCCATAGCCTTTACCCTCCTCTAGATCCCACGTGCTCACTGAGGCTGGTCAACAAATGATCAAGGTGGCAGTCCTGATGCACATTGTCCCAAAGCAGTGAAAAGCCTCAGGCTTCCATTTGGCTGCAAATGAATGAGAAGCAGGTTTGCCTACCATCCAATACAGAGCTGAGAGCCAGCTCTGTGATGCTCACATCCAGCTCAAGAGATTTGCCAAATGACTGACAGAGACGTGGTACATTATCTGAAGAGAAGACCCAAAAGCATTTTAGGTTAGATAGCTCAGCTGGAACCGGACTTCTACCCAAAACACCCACTAGCGAGGGTGGTTGTTTACCTGCCTTATAACCTAAATTTGGGAGTATTCACTTGCATAGTTTCATTGCTGCTCCAGGGAGACACAGCAGGAGAAAGATCCTACCTAACTGCATGACAGTTCTACATTTTTTCTCTCAAATCCCAGCTTAGGAGGTCAGAAAACTTCCAAATGCAGTTACTTATCCAGTTCAGCTGGCAACTGCCAACAAGGTAGATGAAAAATCCACCCTCCCACCCCACAAATATTCTTTACTAAGCACTCTAACATAGCATCTCCTCCTGTAAACCTCTGATGTTGCCAAGTCTCATCTATGGGAAGAGCATAGTTGCAGAAGGAGATTTTCCTAATAAGTTACTCTTGTGTTCTTAGTGAACTCCAATATCAGGAAGTATTTTTCAAGTGTGTCATGGAAAACGAGTTTCTTGCCATATTCCATAATTGGATTGCATTTTAATCAACCATTTAGCCAATACTGGAAGACATTTACATTTTGGGATTTTCTGCCTCAAAAACAGCTCCTCCTTACAGATCCCACTTTAAACCCATTGACATGAATCATGACATCACAGTCATTTCCATGGAAAGAAACTTGCATCACAACCTTTGTTGCGTTATCAAACAGAAGCAGCTGGGTAATGTGGGTGAATAATCCTGTTCTGTATATTCAGCAATAGCAAAATGAATACTGAAAATTACTAGCAAACTAAATAGCTACTTCTATAAATACTCTCTTTTCAAAAGTTCACCCTATTTTAAAAGCCACTTGTTAAACGCTATTTAGTATATATATAAAAGCTGATGGATGAAGACCAAAGTCCTTGAAGCAAACACAGGAAAAATACCTCATAGCTAAGAGCAATGTAAACTTCCCTAACAGTTTGTCTTGTCTGTATACATTTTTTTTTTCCAGCAGCCATGAAAAGGCAGTTTACTCTCTATCACTACAGACTGCTTGGGCATTTTGTTTAAAATAAATACAAACGGGCATCCTACATGAGTTGCCACAGCACTTTCCACCACTGCCTTTCATTTCTGTCAGTGTTGAGAGACAACATTAAGCCCCTACTGAAATTTTGAGCCACCCATTTTCTCCATGAAGTGGAGACAAGTAGAAAAGTGATAAGCAAACCAACCTAACTGGGGCCAAATGTAAAGCTGATACCAGTGAGCACAAAACACCTGAAAGGAAAAAAAAAATCCCTTTCTGATCTGAGTTGGCTGGTAAATCAGCAAGGATACTCAACCAGCACGTTGTTATGACTGATAATAGCACTGCTAACAAGACAGCCCAACAGCATCTGGGCACCATGATACCACTCATTCTTGGAAAAGGTATTCTGCCCTACAAGTGGAAAAACTTAGGGCTACTGAGGCATGTCCTGTCTTTGTGCCTAGATTATGAGGTAATTCGTTCCAGGAATTAAGGCATACCATGCTTATTGGATACAAAATCTAAACCACAGCCAAATGATTTGTCACTGAAGGCAAATCTGTCTGCACGTGGAGAGAAAATGTGCACCAAGAAGCACTGAAAGCTTTGGAGGAGATTTTGGATAATAGAGCTATTCTCCTTCCTTCACACTGAAACAACTGAATGGAATCTGTTCCCCCTCTTCTCTCTTGAAAATATTAGAAATCATTACCAAAGCTTGGCTATTACATTCCCTGTGCTTAAAAGACCCTGTTTTCTTCTTCATGTGAAAAGAGCGTTGAATGCATCACATTTGCTGCTGATGAAACGCATTTGCCAGTTCTCTTAAATGCCAGCACAATTGCTTTAGCAGAATTAATAAGGGGGGTGGTAATCTGAACAGCCTTATTTTTGTCCTTAGCGTTCACCCCAAAAGGAAATGTGTTTCTTACTAATAATAGTGCATGTGACAGAAAATACCAAGTACATGCAACTGCTCCCATTCACTTGCCAAAATGGATAATTCACATCAGGGATTTAAAAAAGTAAAACAAAATAAACAGAACAACACCCCCAAGTAAACAAATTAACCCTTCCCCTCCTAGCAGCAGTTTCTCTAAACCTGAAGCTTGAATTGAAATTATTTTACCAGTGACCAGAGGAAAGGGAAGGGAAGAACAGTGCTCGTGTTTATATTCCCTGAGGACCATGTAAGAAACCATCCTGTCTATCACATTTTTTTTCTCCAGTCAACCATTAAGTGCACCCTGCCAATGTAAAACAGACCTGTGGAAGAAACAGCTTATTCACACCCCAATTTTTTTCCAGCCATCCATTTTTGTAGTGCCCAATACCATTCTGACAGGCTCAAACATTCAACAGCCATAAATTCACTTCCCTCCTGCTTCCCCCCCTGAGAAATTGTGCAATTGGGCATAAAACCAGGGAAGCTTAATTAAAATTATTAATAAATGTCGCAGTTTTTTGTTTGTTTTGGTTCCTGATTTCTGAAGCTAGACGATGCACTCACAGTTGCACTTCCAGGGTTTTCTGTAACTGCAACGACAAGGAATGACGCTCTGCACACCCCCGCAGTTCCAGTGGCTGAAGCTGTAGGGGGGAAAACAAAAGTGATTCAGTATCATACAGCTCCAGATGAAACAGAGATGTGGCAACTCTGGTGCCATACTAGTTCAAGCCCAGTGTGCCTAAATCACACACAGAATAAAAAAAAACCATACAGCCTTCCAGGGTGCTGGAAGTGAATGCCACAAATAATTCAAGGGAGCAGAATGGTCTAAGATAGCTCAATGAGGGTCTATGCCTGCGTCTCATTAACAACTTGTCTCACTAGAAACCAATTCTCTGGCTGTGGAAACACAGTAGGTACGGGTGCCACCAGCAGAGCTGAGCTGAGCCCTTTTCTGAGACAAGCAGGGATAGATACTCCCTGCAAGCATCTTTTTTACCCCAGTGGGGCCAACATGGGGCCCTGGGCCCTGGGCAAAATTGGGGGAGCCATAGAGGGTCTGGACAGGGATGGAAAGGGCTGGTTGTGGTCTTGAGGCCATGACATAGTCTGGAACAGTCCAACAGCAGGATTTCTCTGAATATAGAAAGAAATAGAATAATAGAAAGTATATAGACATTTGTATGTTTTACCATGCGCACACAGACATCTAAAGATATAAAGCCTTTCCTCTGTGCGTCTATAGATACCCCTGTGTTAAAGAGAATTACTTCCTAAATAAATCCTGTGTTTAAAGGGCAGCAGTGACTTGTAACAAGTACACCAAATCCATATTGTTTGCTAAGGGAAACAGTAGTCCGTGTCTTACCCTTTTGGTCACAGGGTCACACAGAGATATTGTAGTCCCTTTGTGTGATTATTTTCCTCCATGGAGCAAAAGCTCTCTAAACCCTTAGGAGACTTTGGTTGAATCCACTTAATACCAACCAACTGCTTAGCAGGCAGTTTCTGAAAATCCAGTTTTGACAGGCAGGGCCTGAGAAAGATGGTTTTCCCTTTCCTCCCTGTCTGTGCTTTTGGGAGGCCAGCACGTACCCCAAGAGGAGGCCTTGCCAGCAAGGTTTCTACCTGGTGTCCCCAGGGCTTTGGTGTGACAGGTTCACAGCCAGGCTCAGGCTCACTTCTCTGCTCCCCCCAGTTTGGCAGCTGATCACTGTCTCCACCCTATTTCCCTCAAAGGCTCATTTTATTTGTGCAGTAGGGCTTTAAAGACTGATCATGGCACTGGTCTGGAGCCTTTCAGGTCTCTGGTTCCTAGGATAATGTCCCTGTAGGAACTCTGCTTTCTCTGCTTTTTCCAGGAAGAACATACTAAAATAATGCAAAGAGTAGAGGCTTACTAAATAAAACTCTTGTCCTTGTCAAATTAATCTTAGTTAGTGGAAAGCATTACCAACCAGTGGTGGGGAAAGAGATGGTCCAAATCCTTTCGCCTCTCCGTGCTTGGAAAGGCAGTGCTCAAGCCTTCTCTTCTCTCTAGGCCACATCAGAAGCACTTGGATTTAGTAATGGTTTCTTTTAAAACTGTCCTTGTTCTACATCTGCCTTGCAAAGCCAGAAGCTCCAGGCTCTCTTACTTTGGCACACTTGGATCAACTCTCCTACAGGCCTGGAAAGGCCACTAGCAGACATTCAAAGGCAATGACTTGTGATGACACGCTCACTCAGATATCTCTTTGGGACATCCCGTACCTCAGTTTGAGTAAACAAAGGACTGAATAAACTGATGTTACAAGTGGTATTGTAACACCTAGGCCTTGCAGGCCTGAACAGTGCTCTCAAAATTTGCATTCACTGTCTGACAGAGCAATATCTCCACTCTGTCACAAATGGACTGCTTTATTCCTTCACTCTTCAGTGGGCTCCAAGCATTGGCAAAAACAGGCTGATCTCTACAGCTGACTTGATATTAGGACAAGTAGCGAGGAGCTGTAATCTACAGAGCTATAAACAGGCCTACGGAAAAAATGCACTTTTCCTGCAGGTGTTTGGAATGAGAGGCCTTAAGAACTGACAGCTTTCTGGGTGCCTCTCTTACACCAGCCTTGGTGTAAGGGCATGAATGTGGATAATTTGCTGTGGTTGGGCAGCAGTGAGACAAACTTATGGCCTAGGTGGTCACAGAAGAAGCGATACTTTACTAAGTAGTTTCTAAAAGACCAGACAAAGGCAAAATCCTAAATACTGGGCCTATTCCTAGCCTTGTTAGGCTCGTGGTCATTCCC
Source organism: Cygnus atratus (assembly GCF_013377495.2). NCBI lineage: Eukaryota > Metazoa > Chordata > Aves > Anseriformes > Anatidae > Cygnus > Cygnus atratus. The sequence continues at coordinate 38,723,418 of NC_066364.1, forward strand.
AGCTCATATATATATTGCTAGCTAGTACAACAATTTTCATTGTCAACTGTAAAAGTGCAGTATTCAAAGCCATGTTCTTATTTACAACTGAGAGTTTGAAATGTGTGAGAGTGCTAAGAAAAACAAAAGAAAACAAAACAACAAAAAAACACAAGCAAAATTAAAGCTCTGTGTGACTTTTTTTTTTTCCCCTGAGTTGCTGAGGATTTTTTAGGCTCTCTTTCATCTTCTTTCCCTTTCAAAGACGAGTCTATTTTTTGCTATGTTTTGAAGACATTTGTTCAATGTGAAGTAGTGACATGGCTCCCTGGGTGGGGAGGTGTCAGCAAACCCAAAGAGCTGCTGTACAAACCAGGCTCTGCATGAAGACTTGCCACGTGTCTTGGGGAGCTGTCTCAGGGAGCAGCCATCTTCTGAGAGGAAAGCTTCCTCCTTTCCCCCTTTCTTTCACCATCCATATTTCAATGGGAGCCCTTTTTGCACAGTACTTATTTCTGACTCACACAAATCAGCTCCAAAACTTGAGTAATGCCAAAAATGGGCTATTCATATTCATTCACGCTCTTGTACACATCTTTACTCTCATAAAATGGAACATGTGTCTGATGAGCTTATTTCATTTCTAAATGTGTGGCTAGGAAGGATAGATAGAGTGTGCAGGATATAATGGTAGTACCACTGGAATAACACCAGTAAGGCATCTGCAAATAGAAACCTCCCAGCATGCCTGACCTCTGCCAAGTTCTGTGCAGCCTGGTTTTAATGTGTGTAAGGAATGCTTTGGTGTAGATTTTATTGTCATGCCCTTTACAATACACAGACACGTGCTCCCTTGCTTAATTCCCAAAATAACAATGCTGCTTGGTACAGAGATGACTCATTCCTAAGATGCCACTTGGCTTGCTGCTGTTCATTTCTTACAGGGAAGAAAACGGTTAAGGTCATCACCTGTGCTGTCAGGTAGAGCCCCTTAGGGTCGGGGGCTGCTTGTGTACCCCCGTCTGCAGCAGGCTGAGCCTGCTGTGACTCACCCTGCACACAAAACTCTCAGGCAGCTCCTGTTCCACAACCCCACTGGCTGATGAAGTGGAATAAATGCTGGGGAAGCAAACCTCTCAGTCCCTGGGGTACGTGTGCTGTCCAATACCTCTGTCACTGACAGACAGACAATCCCAAAGTACAGGGAATGTGCCCACCCAGATGGGCTGCACCAGGAGGAAGCCCCCCTGACAAGACTCTATACTCAAAGGGAAGATGCTCCCCACCTTCAGCAGAGCCACAATATCTCAGGACCTCATCCCACAGCAGTGGCCTCTCTCCTGTCTTCTGCCCTGCCTGCCATGTGCCAGGCTGCAGAGCTTTCTCAGACGCCCGAGAAGAAGGCACCTGGGAGGTGTGTCTAGCTAGCTTAGTCTGTCAGGGGGGTGCCACGTCTGCCGTAGGGCGCTGAAGAGCTCCATGCATTGGGTTACACCACAAAATGGCAATCTGTCTCCCCTCTGTTCCTTGTATCTGCTCACTTTTCCTTTTTCCACTGAAGTGACAGCATTACATAAAATTCTGGTTGGTCTCTTTTCCAAAAAAAGTCAAGCCAGACAAACTTTCCCTCCTCCTCTCCCTTTCCCTTCTTTTCTCTGTTTCCTTCCTTCTCCCCCTCCTTTTCCTGGGCACATAGAGATAAAAATTGTTGCTCAATCCCAGCTGAAGATGAGCACAGGGGAAACCTGAAAAAGCAAGAGCCCACTTTCTCTGTTGCTGTGATCTGGTAGGAAGCTTGAATAGGCAATCAGCTACATGGTCACCTTATCCTCATGTCTGCAGAAAACGAGAGCAGCCCAGCAGGCTGGTTGTTTCACAGGGCCTGGGAAATGGCAGCAGCACCTATCCGTCTCTACTCTGGCTTATTTCATATCCAAATTAAAAAAAAAAAAAAAAAAAGGTCCAGAAGACTCCAGAATCCTCCTATCCTCCTAACACACTGCAGCATGACAGTGAAAATCAAGGCAGTGGATGCGCACCATAAACTATGCAGCACTTCTTGCGATAATGTTATACATACCTTCTGCTTCTTTTGTCTCAAAAACCTCTCAGTATTCATAACCTTTTTAAAAATAGCCTTCAAGTTTATTTCTACATATGAGGAAAAACACTGGTACTTACTGAAGCTGAGGTTTCTGGTATTATTTTTATTTAAACCATCTCCCCGTTGCTTAAATCAGTAAAGATTCCAAGAACTAAAACATCAGGTGACACTGCGGACCTCTCTTCACAAGATATAATCTCAAAACATGCACATGAGATACAATGGTTAACTGGTCAGTCCTGAGACCTTTCTCTGAGATTTCTCTTTGGCAATGAGCAAGCATCCTAGGTAAGCTACTGTCTACCAAGATATCAGTGCAGAAACCAGAATCCCTTTCATTTTTCTTTAAAAAAAAAAAAAAAAATCATGCTTCCAGGTTTTGCAAGTGTGTTCTTTCCCCACATTGCTGGCATGGTGTCCCCTGTATCACAGGGATATTTATATTTCTGCTAAAAGTATGATGGAATTAAAGGGCAGAATTCAGGAATATCCTTACAGAATTATTTTGCAAATATGTATTCAGTGCTGTTAGTCTACTTCAAAGGTAAAAAAAAAAAAAAAAAAAAAAGAAAAGGAAAAAGGGAAAGAGCTCTTCAGAAGTATTTTTATGAACCTCGGGGATGAGTCATCTCTGGCAGAGGAGATTTAACAGGATGCAAAGAGGAGCTGACTCCACACCAAAGCAGGGAAATCACCACTCCTTCAGCATGGTGGCTGCTGTTTTTTTTAACAGGGGCTCCCCGTAGCACCACAATAGCCCCCCCATACATGATGGACTGACAGCCCTCTTTGATTCCAAGTGGTGTGCAGCCAACCTTGCTCATAAAATGGGCTGGGAGTATGAAAGTCATAGTGATGGGAATTCTCTGCTACTTTGCGACGGATCCAGAAAGGGCTTTTTTTTTTTTTTTTTTTTTTCAGCTTCTCTGAAAAACACCCTCACCTTTCTTCATCAGGCATGGGAACTCAGTATCAGACAGAGCCATCTCTAATCTCTCAAGTACCTTTCAATCTGCTTGCCACAAGGGCATTACGATTGCCCTCTATCTCTGTGGCAGATAAAATAGCTCTGAGTTACACTTTCAGGGGTGTAGGTCAGTTCCCAGATATATCTAGACAGAAGCCTGTAATCACTTGAGTTTCTGTCTGAGTGCAAGCTGAGAACATGCTGCATTTCTTAAATCTACTTATTAACACGATAACTAATCTAATGGATGCCTTCAGATGTTTGAAAGCTAAAGGCAGGAGTATGCGTGCACATCAGGACAGCTTCTACATTTTTAAACCAATTTGCTACTTGTCTAGAATTAAAAAGAGGATGACAAGTCCAGCTCTACAAAGAGTTTAACGTGAGATAGCAAACTATAACCATGGCAGGCAGGACAGGCATCAGGAGGGCTGATATCTTCACTACTGCACATAGGATTTTCTGTCATGCTCTTAAATTCATTGACTGTATTTTTAAAATAATGTACTACTGTTTCCATTTTAATCTTATCATGGAGATTTCTGTGACAGATTTGCAAGAATCTATTCCAGTTCATTTTTCAATCAACAGGTAAAAGGAAGACAATGTTTTCCCAGATACTCTTTCAATGCACCTAGCATTTGTAATAGAAAAATGCATATTCTAGAAAAAGCCCTGGTTTTGAGGTGTACTCAACAAAATCTTCCAGCATCTTTAGGCACTAACTCCACACCTAGAGTGTGAAGGAGGGTCCTCAGAGGCCCTTAAGCTTTCTCAGATTAAATTGCTACTTTGAAGGGTCATCTTTCTGTCATAAGTGTTGCTTCAGTTGGATCTTGACTCCTTAAATACACAAATAGATATGAAAATCATTGACATTATGCAAATAGTCCTACGAAGATCCAAATCCTCACAGAATGAGGGGCATGCATTGCAAAGCTCCTTTGGGCAGAAGCAGTGTCTTTCCTGCCCCAGGCACAGCTATACAGTGCCATATGAATAAACAATAAAGCAAAGCATGAGATCAGAGGAGTATAACAGAGCTCTGACACCTCAAGCTTGGATTACTTAAAAAACACGTCAGTTCTTGGCAAAGCTGACCTAACTCGTGATCCTGAGAGCTCAATAAATCGAGTTCCACAGAGTTCACCATGTATTGGTTTTCTGATGAAAACTTCAGAAATCAAGGGTCTTTTTGCTCTACACAGCAGTCTACTTCTGACAGTATTGTATAAGCATTATGATTTCTCTTGCTTTTCTGAGCCAAGTTTCTCTCTATGCCCCGACCATGCTACGCACTGAGCTTTCCTCGGTTTTTGCTCTCCACCCCAGAGGAAGCTGTGTTTTCACAATGTATTATTAACGTGTGTATGTTGTTTGTGAACTACTCCAGTACCCTTCAGTAGGGATACACAATCTAAATGTAAAATAGCATTACTTTGATAAATAAGGGGAAGTCAAAACTCTGGCGTCTTTACTGTATGCATGAGATGCACTTGGATGCTAAAAGCGATCCTCCTTGGCTTGTAAAACACTCGTACCTTGTAGTTTCTTCACTGAGATCACAGGAACAAAGTCTGACTTCTAAATAACTTGTGCATGTAATTCTGCTGAGGGTTTGAGAAGTTTGTCCCACAGCCACCTGAAAATGAATGACTGATTCAGTACTTAACGACAAGAAGAAATGCCCCAGTTAGGAAGCAATGCTGCCCCATCAGTTGACAGAAGGCTTACTAGGGGTTTTGTTGATTTGTGGCATGCCAATGTGAGAACTGGAGGAGACAGAGGTGCAAGACCTGGAGTGCTTCATTGGCATGAACCAGGCATCTTGCAGCAAGATGGCTGCAGTTCCCTCCCTGGGGGAGCTGTCAGGGGGAGGCAGCCATGACCCCACTCTGCTGCACTCTGCTGACTTACTGGAAGGAGCTGGTCAGTGAAGTGTCTGCTAGACATTTGACAGTGAGAAGCACTTGCCAATAAATCAAACGGGAGCTCCCAGCTAAATGAGGCTCAATGTAAATTCGCACCTAGGGCTAACAGATGAGAGCTTCATTGCGCTTTCACATGGCCGGGTTCTGCCATGGCCTAACCAGCCACCATGTCAGGGAATGCTGTAGCTGTGGAGGGAGCGCTAACCCAATGGCAGCAAGGGGAGGGACGTGGCCTGGGGTCTCTCTTTGCTTGCTGAAGAACCCCAAACAACTGTTTGCAAAATGCTGAAGGCCTCCATCATCCACAACGATGGTAGCATCCAGCCCCACTGCGTGTCCATGCCAGGTGGCAGGCCTGAGGGAGGGCAGCACTCCATTACCGGCCATGGGCTGCCTCTCATCGGTATGAGGGAGGATTGAATTGTCTGCTTATGCGAGCAGCAGCAGCTTCCCCTTTGCCAGAAGGCCTCAGGGTGTGATCAATAGAAAAAGAAAATCACTTTTCAGGCCACTGGGGTAATGCAAGCTGCCAGTCAAAACCTCACAAACAAGGCTGCCTGCGTACCCCCACTATCCAGGTGGCCCCAGGTCCCTTCCCTGTCCCCTGGTGCCTCCACCTATGCTGAAGAATACCTCAGAGGTAGGTGGGCCTCAAAAGGCTGTCTGCATGCCCATCTTTGCTTTTAATCTGTGATTAAAAAAATGAAGTGTTTGTTGACAGTTTGCAAGTAAAGATACAGGGCTGTAGTTACTTTGTCTGGGACATGGAGCAGTCAAGGAGATTGAGATAGCTGGGATTGGCTGATGGATGAGCTACCATGTGAACATCCTAGGGCTGGGCTGTCACTGAATTAAGCATGGATGCTCGTGACATAAGCTGGGGAATCAGTTTGGATTTCTTTTCAAAATTACATTAGAAATAACCAAAGCATGCCACGCACAACCAGGTGTACCAGAGGGCATTTCTGGTGTATACACAGATCCAGAGAGCTGCTATGGAAGAGACCATTGCCTCAGTTTCCCATTTGCACTCACTGGCTTTCTGACTGGAAGAAATCTCAACAAACTTCTTGTTTGGAAGGCTTTATAGAAGTTTCAAACAGAAGAAGCTGAAAATAGTGCACAAAATGCCAGTGGAAAGAGGAAGTTGGGGATAACTGACTTTTTACTGATATGCTAGTATATCGACATTCTGGTTTGCTTTTTATATATGAATACACAATTGCATGCATGCACACACACATATGCACACATGAAGTGGATTAGATTCATTCTGAAGCTTTCGACAACAGCAGCTACACTTTTTACAAGTCACAGGCAGCCATATTCCCTTCAGAAGTCATCTGGTAGGAAAATATCAAAAGCAGAATGTGCAGGCTTTTAAAGAAATGTGTAGGAGCAAAACAAGCTTATTTCTGTTTTAATCCAAACTGAATCATATGTCTTATGTCAAAGCTATAAAAAACAAGGAAGGTAAAAGAGGTAATTCTTGTACTACAAACTTTTTTCTTTCTTTTTTTTTTTTTTTTAAATCTTGTATTGAAGTATTTCCTTCTCTTTAAACTAAAGAAACAAAAAAAATGTTGATTCCTAGCAACGTAATTTCACCGTTTTCCTACCATTAAGAAAAAACTAAGGAGGCACATCCTCTTCTGGTGTAGTCTGTTACAGCTCCTCAGGCTTCAAAGGAACTAGGATGATTTCCAACAATGGAGGACACGATCCTCGTATCTTTAGTAAGTGAAAATACATCCTGCCTTAAACTATTTGGGAGAGGAAGCTTCTCTGGAGACAGCTAATAAAATACTTTCAGAGGTCTGCAAAGGAGATCAGTCAATCTCTTTTTCCTGAGCAGGAGAGGAGGTGCTCCGTGTCAGCCACTGCCATTACTGCCCAGCAGGAGAAGTGCGGCAGCCCATGGCCCTGTTCCCAACGCCCCAGAGGAGTGGCGTGTGGGTCAGATGAGACCTTCTGCTGGCAGCAGCCACCATCTGTCCCCTTGGCCACCCCTGCCATTACGTAATGGCACATATCTGGTCGGCTGACCAGGAGGCCCTGGAGAAGGAGGGCTCCCAGATGGCAGTCTGCTGCCACCACAGACCTTACTACACTGCTCCCTCCACAAGGCTGGGAGCTTGGGGGAAGGACGAAGTCCAGAACTGGGCTGGGAAGTACAACACACTCCCCATGCACATAATGTTCATACAGGCTCAACATGTATCCCGCAATGGGACAGAAGATGCTCCCCGCTCTTCCCTGACACTGAGAAGATGCCTGAGGTCTGCCTAGTCCGTTCAGTCAGGCACCACAAAATTGGAGATGAGATTGGGCTAGTACACAAGGAGGATAAAAGACCTAAAAACCTCTAAGCAAGCTGAAAAGTTTAAAGTAGCCTTGGAGCCATATTCAGATAAATGACCTTGGACATTGATGCACCCAAAGGAAGATGTCTGGTCCAGAGGGGGTTTAGAGGGCATAAATTAAGATCCTGTTGGACACATACCCCCCAACTGATACTAGAGACAGCTTCAGTGGTCCCCACAGGAGGCTGGAAACCCTCTGCTCTCTTACAGAAAGGCACATCCATCCAAACAGTAGTAAACTGCTAGTACACCCTCCTGCCTGCTCAGTATTTGCATTGCTACCTGAGGCAGGACTTGCAATTTCTCCCTCCACTGCTACAAATCAGAGTGAATCCACCCATTTCTCTTGACACAGTGTGATGGAAGATGAGAACAACTGCCAAAGAGGCAGGTAGTGTTTCAACAGCATCAATGTTTTTACCTAGCCCTCTTCTCTTCTCAGAGGATACTGAGAGCTCTTTGCAGTATGGCTTCTGTCCATGGGTCCTGGCCCATTATGGGGGCTCCTTCTGCAGGAGCAGAAATGAATAAAATATATTTTAAAACAAACAAACAAAAAGCAGACAAACACAAAAGCACTGCTTGCAGTTACCTCTTCCAGTTTCTTTCTTCCTCATATCTCTCACTCTTAGATTCTGCAGCAATAACAACAGCAGCAGAACTGACGAGTGAATGGAATAATACTGAGAAATTCAGGTTATCTATGGAAAATCTTCCCAGAACAGCCTGAAGTGGCCACATGGTTTTAGAGAAGGCAGGAGGATGTCACCTTCACTCCAAGGCCAGGATTAATTGCTGGGCTGGATCCATTAACCCCATCTGAGCTGCACTTGTCTCCAAATCTCTCACTTTTTGGAACATTAAAATAATATCAAAGTAATATAAAAACTATTATCAACCCAAGCCATGTTCATCAAGTGCTGGGAAACTATCACATGCTTTTGCACTAATTATGCTGGCTTCTTACCCTACCAAAATAGACTTTATTGAAGAGATTTAACCCGGTTCAAAACAAGTGAAAGATCATTTGGCAGACCAGAAAACCGTGTAAAATCGCTACCATAAGGAGGAAGACATTTCTGAGCTGCTGTCTACGTATTTATTTTTTGCATATGGAATCAGTCATTTTGTATGCTTGATAAAATCAAGGACAATTAAACTAAATTGAGCTTTAATTTCAAACTGAGGCATATATCTATGGCTGAGCATTTCTTCCTGCAATGTCTAGAATTACTAACCAACAGCACAAGCTAAGCTCAAATATCAGACAAGGTGGGAACAAGTTCACTGCTCATCAAAAAGCAGACAATGATAAAGGTGTTGGAATACTTTGCGTTACTCTCTGAAAAGAAGGTTTCAAACAAGACCTAGAGTGCAGTCTGCTATATATTTATGATGAGAAGCAGGACGATAAATGTTTCAGCAGTTGGGGAGGGATAGGACAAGGTCAAAAAGAAATGACCCAGCTGATGAGGAATCCTACCGTTCTGGGCAAGAGGATAAATGAGCCCCACCAAAGGCTAGCCCTCGGTGTTCATGAACATCAACACTACCTGCAAGCTCAAAAACACCTCTCTGAGCTGCACCACTCGGTGAATAAATGATCCTTTTATTTGCAAAGGCACAACTGCAAACAATTGTTTTTAAACCCAGCCTCAAATCCAACTTTCATATCTTTAACATACTGAATACACTTTGCTCCTTTTAATGTCGAATGTATCTGCCTTTTGCAAGGTCTGGCTCTTCTCCTCTGAGTGGCTGGTGTTTCCCTGTGAACTCACTGGACAATCAATCCTCCTGCAAAGTTTCCATGTGCAGCAGACTTATTTCCATCCTTCTTCAGACCTCGGTTTCACTGCAGTTCTGAAAGTTCCCTGGTCCTGCATCTTTCAGGTCTGGCCCAGTTGCTAGCCTTGTACAAAGTGCTACATCTCGATGACTTGGATTTTGTGCCTCCCTCCCAAATCCTCAGATGACCTATGAGAAGAACAAAGCTTTTCCGAGCTGAGCAGATGGCTTGCAAGAGGATACTTGTTCAGGAAGGGCAGGCTGTGCTAATGACTTTTCCAAAGTCCCACTGTGTAGTTGCCAAGAACATAATTTCCAAAAACTGAATCTTGTTGTAAGACAGCAAGGAAAGGTGGTTTTAATAACATGGCACTAGCCTTAGTCAACGTGAAAAAATTGTAAAATTTTTATGGCTATAGAAACGCTGATGAAGTTGAGTTTTCTAGAGGTTCTGGTTGGATGGAGTCCTCCAGAGCTGGGTTGATGGCTTACGTTATCTGGAAAAAGCCAAGTCAGTTGAGGCCAATAAGTCTAAATCAATCATTTAATTAGAGACCACACAGGGTCAGAGAAGGATTTTGATTCTGTCCAAACCTTCTCTTATCAGAGGAAGCTACAGAGTAGGATATTACACAGCTTAGAGGAAAAAAATTAATATATCAAACTCTTTATTAAGTCTTCCTCTTCCTCATTTGTGAAAAATCCATCCAGGCACTCTGTAAGGCACAATAGCCGGCCCCTCAGCAAGTCGCTATTCAAATCCTCCCTGTCCAGTGGCAGTCGTATTGCAGCAGAGGAGGTGTTAGATGTCCTACCAGAGTTTTGCAGAGCAGCTTACACAGGGAACTGTGGGTCCTACCATTTGCTCCTCATCTCTAATGAACACTCACGTCTAGAACAATAAAGCCTCCTCTTGTTAGTGATGGCTTTGAAAGAAAGATCAGCTATTAAGATGATTAAGATACAGCTCATGTACAGCAAAACCTTCTAATGTCTATTTCCATCTACCTTTGAAAGTCACACTGCTACACAGAGGCAACCAAATGTCCTGGTTTAACCTCTTGCATAGTTATCGAATGAAAAGAAAGAACAGTGAGAAATTCAGCAAATCAAAGGCTTTGCAAGAGGGTTCAGGGACATCAAAACAGCCTCTTCTCACATGCCATCCTTGTGCGGGAGAACAGGAGGGAGGAAACAGTGCGTTCAGATCTTCACTCGGTTTAGGACTTGCTCCTATCAGTTTCTGACAGCTTCTTCAGATATAACACAATTTGATCCACTTCATAGGTGTGACTTATTACCAGTTCTGTTTACTGGCACAGAGTGCCAAGCAAAAAACTTCCCTACCCAGAGATCAGCTTCCTGCAATAAACCAGGTTACCAGCTCCAACTCAATCTCTTGACAGCAGGAATCTTTTTTTTTTTTCCTATTATTAATTTTTAGAAGGAGATGGGAATGCTGTTTGAATGATTAGCTGCCCAATTACATCAGAGAACAGAATATAAATAGGATTCACTTTCAAAACAGAGGTAGAACCAGCCACTTGGAATAAGCTGAAAGTGGGGGGTTAATTGTGCTCTGGTTTTGAAAAGTGACAAAACCATGCCAATGGAATTGATAACCCAAATATCACAGAAATTCGCAACTCCATGGAGTTGTCAAAAACATTAAATTATACAGTATGCACAGATGTGTTTGAGAAATTACCCGAAGATTTGTTTAAGAAACATCAAAGCAGTTAAATTCAATCACATTTTGCCTGGGCCAGTATTCTCTTTCATTTTCAGCAAGTTTAGGGAATTAACGGCGGTATTGGCAAACATTTATTCAGATAAGTCTCTCTGCAGTGCTCCTGGTTACAGTATGAAGACTCACTCATCGGATCCCAACTTATACACCAGTCTGTTTGCCCACCAGCATTTTGGAGCTGCGCTGGGAAAGTTACAGCAGCAGAAAATGCCAGCTCTTATATCCGATCACATGAATATCATGAAGCCTAATTCCTGAGAAGAAGAGGAGGATCCAAGCGAAGCTCGACCAGCTCTGCTGGATGCCTGGGAGCCCCTCCAAGCCTGGTTGCAATAATTCACACCTAGAGCTCAGCTGAGTGACCTTCCTTTCAACAGGAGCCTTCGTAGCCAGCCACCTTGCATCAGGTCATCAAAGCCTTACATAGTCATCATAGATAGCCTTATATCAGGTCATCAAAGCCCTCGTCCGAAAGGTGGCAATAGAAGGTCTCGTCCTCTCTCCACTGTGTTTTGGGCTGTCTGTTATGTCTGGAGCAATTTAAGTTTCCTCGGTACTGAGCAAAGCAGAAACAGGCAGTCTTTGTGAGCCACCAGAAGTTTTGAGTTCCTATTTAGGGAAAGGCAGACATGGAAATGATCTAGGCATCACAGATATGAAGAAATGAGCCTGGATTCCTATTTGGCAAATTATAGCATTTTAAATATAAGGCTGGGAACGGAGATATTTTTAGTAAAACCATCTTCAAAATACCCCAGGCTCTGCATTTTTGTGTCCTTCAGTCCTCGTGTCCTTGGGAGAAAGCAGGGGAAGATTTTGGTTTGTTACAGAGGGTGATCCTCGTGTCCTTGGGAGAAAGCAGGGGAAGATTTTGGTTTGTTACAGAGGGTGATCTTGTGCCATATCGCAGGAGCAGGGTCGAGCAGAGAGGAGCTCTGGGTTTTGCCATGGTTTGCCTGGTGGCCTTGGGGACATTGCTTATAGCAACTCCCCTGGCCTTTATCCCCACCTGTGACACAGGACACGAAGTTTAACATCTCACAGGAGCATAATCCAATGCCAGCAGCTGTGACTACCTCAGTAGCCCTAGGATGGGAGGTACTCCAGAAGCACACACTTTTCTTTAGGTATTATTGCCAATGGATGCGCTCGTGACACCAATTAAAGATTCTAAAAGACCCTTGGCTTGGAGCCCTCTGAGCTGTGATGGATATTCACAACGAGCTTGTGCAGACGCTTATCTTTCAGATTTAATCTGCATGCGCTCCATGTGCGCAGCCAGCGTGTGCTGCTGGGCGAGCTGCTGTCGCTGTCCCTGCACAGTCACCGTTCATTTGTGAGAGTAATTGTGGTATCCTGGATGATGATTTGTTGATTAGTTAGTGGCTGTCACTGAGCATACTGTATATACATTAGCTGTCCCATTTTAATGAGGAACAGAACTCTTTAACGTTCCTCTCCTGCCATTTTTTCATTTTTAATATGCAATTAAAAAGTGACAAATGCAGCCCTCAAAAGGGATTGGGCTAGACAATCCCTGGAGGTCTCTTCTGACCTCACCTCTTATGTGGTTCTGTGAAAATATCCTGGAGTCTTTAAACAGCATTAGGGGGGTGTTATAACCCATGTGTGAGTGGCTAGCTGAGCCATCTGCACGGCCAGTGACACGAACGGGACTGCTCTTATTTCATACGGCAGCAGCGGTGCCTCACTTTGCTACAAAACGTGAATGTCTGAGCTCACTGGGCGCTGTTTCAGAGAGATGCTTGTCCTACGTCACTCATTACAATTTCACCCAAAAAGCAGGTAGAAAACGCCATTCCTGACTTGCTACATTTCAGCTGCTCCCTCGTCTTCCTGAGAAAGAAGAATGAACTTGGAAAGTTCTCTCTTAAAAACATAAAAACCAAAAACTTTTGCTGCCATGTAACTTTATGTCAACACAATTATCTGTGTTTAACAGAGTTTGTTTTCTTCTGAATAACAAGCCTGAACAAAACTTTCCATTATACCTGGTAAACAACATTGCTGGTGTGATTCAAGACAGTTTGGATGGCATCCCATAGCCTAATAGAATAGGTGCAATCTTGTGTTGTAAGCCACCCTTAGCTGGGGTCATAGCACCAATCACTTGCCTGAATGTCAGAATGAATCTTTCCACTAAACCACTAAAGTGCTTCAGCCAGGAAGCGGGCTGATAATGTGCCATGTCTGATATCGTTTGTTGTAGCGAACAACAGGAGCCCTTTGGATGTGAATTGAGTTCCATTGTCACTTAGAATCTGTCCAGGAACTTGAAAAGGAGAGTCTTAACACTTCTAGCATCTGCACTCAAGTAATTTACACAGAACATCACGAGCCATTTTGAAGGAGCTTCTACTAGAGCTGAAAAAAATATGACTTATGTAAAGTGCAGGAAAAGTTTTCTGGATTCCACCTACTCCAAGGTGCTACCCCAAAGAGCAGCTGCTGTTTGAGGGAAATCTTGACTTCGCATTGCCGTTTTCTTTCTGCATCCACCAACCATCATTCACCCCACAGACCGCCTGGCCAGCATGTAGTTAGCAAACAGGACCTGGATTTTGCAAGAAAAGCTATTCCACGACCACATTCTACCAACTGTGAAAATTAAGTTCCAGTTCTTTCCAAGTAAGGGAAGCTGGAAACGGTTGCTATATGCGTGGCTTTTCCCACCCATTGCCACAGTGCTCACTTCATGGCGAGCTTTGCCCTGTGCCTTGATGCGTCCCCACGGGATATGGGAGGAGGGCCATAGGACAGACCAGCCATGGTTATTTCCATTGCAATATCCCCCTGCAGCCAGCGGCAGGCATGACAAACATCCCGCATTCACACATTGACTGGCAAACTTCGGACAGGACAGACTGGCCACGAACACATCCATTGCTGTAACTACACTGAAGTCATTGCTGACATCCTTGGGGGTACGCAATGACCTATGACCAGTTGCTTTCTGTAAAGGCAGGCAAAGCCCACGCGACTTCTAACCTCTCCAGAAAGCCACTGTGCCCAAAATGACGGTGAGAACCTAAGCTTAGCAGAAGGCAGACAAGCCTTTCGGCGTGACGGCTCGTCGTGCTGAAGCAGAGCAGCAAATGCACAAGCAAGAGGTCGTGCAAGAGGTGATGGTCTTCTCGGCTGACTGTCTGTTGGCTTTAGCCAAAGAGTTAGTGCACTGGAGAGGGGGTAAAGGACCAAGTCACTCTGGGAAAGAAGCCCTGCTGCTTTGGGAGGGAGGAATCCGCAGTAAGAAATGGCTTTCCGATAAATGAGCATTATTGTGAGCCGTTTTGTAGTTGCGATGCCTCAAGGATAGATTTGCATTTGCATATCACACGCTAACCAGTCCCTTGTGCATCATTTAAACTCTCTCCACACAAGCAATGCTCTGTCAGTTTTCATAACCCAGCTGCCTGTACAGGAATTGCTCTGTTTTTCCTCCCAAAACCACGTGTGAAAGCAGAGATGTTCTGCGCTCACAACTGGCTTTAGGGAATGGGTAATTTTGTCAAATCTCCACAAACTCTGAAAATACTTTGCCAGTCAATTTATCAGGAGCTGCTACATAACACAGTAATTCTTGCATTTTACACTTAGTGAGAAGTGTTCCTTTTTTTTTTTTCCTCTTTGCAGCATTAACAAATGTTTCGGGCTTTTGATGTGTGCCACGCAATCCTGAGCAGAGGTACGGGCATGCATGCTAAACTCTCTTCTCCATCAATAAGGTGAGGAGTCCCGGCGTTGCAGGCTGCTGTTTTCACTCCGTTTCTGCAAGCCTCATCATCACTCCCTCTTCCTCTGCAGCTCTGGGCCAGCCCAGCCAAGTGCTAATGCATCCGTCTGTAATTTTCTGTAAGGCATCAGGAAGCCTCACGGCACAGCCAGGCCCCTAAAAGACGACAGCTATTACACACACACACACGGCTGTAGTGCTTGTACATCTACTCTGCGGCAGATTTCTCCTGCAAACTGGAGAGATACGAGAGTTACAGGACTTAATAACTGCAGAGCTGTAGCCGACACTGACCTCCTTTTGCTTCAGCCCTGTCTGCCTGCACGTTTGTTACCGAAGCACGGGTGGCCCACTTCCACTGGTCAGCAAATGGTGAAAAGCGCAAAGCCAAATGCAACTTTTCAAACTCCAGCATTTGTCTGCCACGGATTATTTGCACAGGGCAGCAGCGGGTCACTCGCTCACTCATACGGGTAAGTATTACCCGGCAGCAGAATTATCATTGATTTCATGCGATTGATTTTTCAGGCCAACGGTAACGTACTAAATCTTTTCTTTTAAAAGAACAAACTGTAATGGCAGGAGAAAGTGAATTAGTCCAGGAGCCCGCTGCTATAAAGACCAGAAATCCTTTCAGAGACGCAAGCCTTCCACTGCCTGATGGGGAAAAGGGACTCTTTTTTTGGCTCTTTAGTGCTTTCCTAGCACTTATTTTATGGGTCTCAGACCTCCATATTGTCAAACCGGAATTCTTCATTAAAAAGACCTTGCATAAGACTGTCTATAAACTGAACCAGAGGAGAAGGCTGTAAGTACTTAAATACACAGCAAACAGCACCAGCTGCCAAACAAACTGACAGGGAATTCAAACTACGATTATTTTTCTATTCTGATCTTACCTCATTACGAGTCAGAGCTTACCCTGGAGGGAGGCCTGTTTCTGGTGTTCCTGCCGTGCCGCTCGGACTCTGTCCCCTTGTCCCCTTACCGCCAGGGCTCTCAGCTTCTCTCACTGTCCACCTGCACCCTAATAGCAGTGATTGTGGTGCATTTCTGGGACTTCTTACTCTGGAGTTCATCACAGCAGGGTTTGGCCAGGGCACCCGATTTGTCTTTTACCTCCCCAGTCCAGAAGCCAGCTCAGTTCCTCAGCTTCAGTTAGCATTTACGCTGGCAAAACTTGATTATTCCCGTTGGCGGGATGTGAGCTGGGAGGAAACCATTTCAACCATTTGGTTGAAAATTTTCCATCTCTTGATGATCAAATTAGTTCACAAACTCTTTGAAGTATGTTTTGATAACAACAAGGTGCTGTTTCTCCAGTGTTACACACACAGCGCTCACGCAGATGCATTTAATACGATAACCTTATCGCCTCCTCGCATTAGAGGAAACTCTGAACATTTAATTTTCTCAAAGTATCATAGATGAATGCTCCCGAACCCGATTTGCGTGCTTTCTGCTAGTCAAATAGGCACAAAGATACTGAGGGAGGAGAAAGAGGAGGGAGAAAGGGGGCACGAGCAGTATATCTTATCAAATAAATTCTTACCACGGGAGTCGACTTGACTATAATCTGATTTCATTATTTTTTTTGGTTATTTTTACATCCAGTGTTTTCCAAACGAACTACAAATGGCTTGCACTTAAATTTTATTTTTTTTGCCACAGTGGAAAGCAAGATTATTTTCCTCTCATCAAGTTCATTGAGCATCTTTCACGTTTTCACACTTAGGATGCGCTGTTACTGGGAGGTTCTCGCACTAGTGCTTGTTACAACATGCTCAGGTACTCCTTGACTGCTCCGTACAGATTGAAATAAAACAGATTAAAATGAGCCTGACTGAGGGAAAACTGTGTTTTGTACGTCTCAATCAACCTCCAGCCCCAGCCCTACCGATCTCTGCACCTGAACACATACTCAGCTTGTTGTGGAGGTCAGCAGGATCTCACCAGGGAAGCAGAAGGAACACTAACCTGTATTCCCACTGCACGCGTTAACTAATTAATCCAGACGTCAGCACACGGAGTACAACTTACCTTTGTTTGTACATGAAATAAAGAGACGAGGGTCATGAGGGAGGGAAGGAGGAAAGACTCCTTGCTCGTATGATGAATACAGTCACAGCTGGCAGATGCTGCTTTGATTTCCCCGTGCAAGCGTGATTGGAGCGACAGAACCGCCCCATCCATCAAACTTCTGATCTGCAGGGCTGGCATCATACGGGGACGAGCGTACAGAGGTGTCGAGTGGAGGAGCACTGCCCTCATCCAACCTGGATGGAGGGTCAGCCACGGGGGCACAGGTCTCAGCCTCACATCTGATGCCAGGACAACTTGAAAAGCAGGTGGGCGGGTGTAAGATGGAGGAGCGAGGCTGTATGCGCAGATCGTAGGAATTTGACACTGCAGACAAAGGGATACGGATGAAACCTCAACTCTGTAGGGTTCCCTCTGTAGGGTTCCTGACTCTTGGAGTGCGAAGTGACCGCAAACAAGGAGAGAGCAAACCTTGAGCCACTGTGTGGAGGGATGGAAGTGATCCGGCCGTATCAGGCATTTCAGCCAAATGTTGGTCTCATGGAAGTCAGCAGAATGGCTAGGATTTACGATTTGGTTAAAGAGGTACAAAGGAAAGCAACGCCACATATGGAAAATAAATAGCTCTTGACCAACTAATCCAATACTTTTAATGAGATTATAAATTTGATTGACCACTGCAGCAATTTTGATGCAACAAAATTTACACTCAATAAAATATTTAACGCTGTGCTCGGAAGAGCATAATAGCACAGGGGACTAACATAAAAGGACACACACAATATTGATTTAAAAAAGAACTGGTAGAGGAGACTCTGAAGAGACATACAGACATCTGCAGGAGGGATGCAGGAGGAACAAATTGAACTTCTGCTCTCATTCTCTCTGCACTGACTACAGATGAATCCTAGGAGATTAGCTTGCTGTGCCAAAGCCTTTGTGAATACTCTTGGGTCCTGAGATACAATTATGCATTACACATTATGCAAATACAAAGTCACACCTCACAGACACAAAACTGATGAGCTGCTGCACTGAGGAGTGGGGATGCTGAAGGACTGCTCCTGTGAACAAGCGAACACGAACCACAGCACGATGTGCCAGGCACGTCAACCTACCTCCTGAATGTATACAGACTACTGAACGGGAGTTAAAGAAGTTATTGAACCTCCCCAGGTGTGCTCAAATGCCAGATCTGGTTCGGCATTCACACTCGAATGCTGGAAAATCAGGAACAGCTGAGAGAGGCACCACAAGAGTTGTACAAATAACATACCCATTAGAACAGCATACCAGCAGCGGAGGCAGGATCTTAATTAGAAGGAAATTTCAAACGCCAAGATGAGATTTTTAGTTCCTGAATGATGCGCTCTAGACAGATTCCTGGAACAGAAAACACCCCTCCTACAACACAAGTCCAGGAGTTGGTCCAAGTAGGTGTCCTACCAGCTTTAGGGGTACGCTGATGACAAACAGCCAGGGAAGACCTGTTCAGCTGCCTCTTGCACAACTTCTCATACAACTGCACTCTAACACTGAATTGGATAAGCTACCTAACGTTAGCCTGTCATAAAATAGGTACTTCACACACCTTTTGGTTCTAGGAGCAGCAAACTGTACTTAAAAATGGCATAACGGATCACTACCACCACTGGCTCAGGGGCTGGGAGGTTCCTACCTGAGAGAAAAGCCTCTGACCTCTGAAAAATGTGGAAAACCATCTTGGAGGACTGAAGAGTAGTAACACCACAGTGTTTTGGTGCTTGAACTGATACCAGGACAGCACAAGGCCTCAGAAGTAAACACATCCTTAGCAGCAGTATTTTAAACCATTGACTTTATTAAAATACTTAATACATAGTTTGCAGAGGAATGTACTTACATTTTTGGACACTGCACTGAAACCAAATTTTAATTATATATTTAACAAAAGACGTAACAGTGGATGATATCATGCTGTACACCAAAAAGTAGACAACTTAGGGTTTTTTTTATTATCATTAATTTCCTGGCACAGACTCTTCTTTGCTTCTTAGCTTCAGTCTTGAACATCTAATAGCAGACAAAGGAGGTCTGCATTTCTCACAGCATGAAACCCATCTGGTCCGAGTGAAATTCTGTTTGGTGTTGTCAGGTTCTTCATTCAACCAGTAAATTCCAGAAAAGCAAAGGCAATTGACCTCTCTAAAAAACTACAGGTCATAGTGCAAGGATGGTTCTGTAATCAAACATGAACATGGAGCTCTAAACTTCCTCAGAGTCATTGCTCTTTCACAATATCCATTTCAAGTAGAATGCGAAAAGATGCTGTCCGAATACAAGGGCTACAACACATTCATGAGCTTGGTGGAATGCACATGGAAGCGAGCTGCAGCCTGATTCCTGCAGCTCTAAAGTAAAAGGTAAACCAGAAGCTAGGTCTTGTTGAAATACAAGATGCAAAGGCTGGGAAGGAGAAAGGAGGAGACAGCCTGGAGACATCCTTACAAGAATGAAATGTAGTAACTCATTTAAAAGGCTGCAATCATCATATAAGTTGCAATTGCCATAGAACCATGAAGATCAGCGACAAAAAGTTTGTTACAACAATCTCAGTGATGAGTGTAACTGGGGGGAAAATGTTTATACTAAGTGAAGAAATAATTGTGTGTTTCAATGCAAGATGCATAGAGGCTGCATAGGTTTTCACAACAAATTCATAAGGCTCTTTTTAAGAGATGATTTTGCACCTTGCATAGGTGATATTATATCTTTTCTATAGATAATATGCAGAAACTATGTACAGTTGAAAACAGAACTTTGATGAACACATTTTTTCCCCTCAAGTTTTACCATAGTATAAAAAGTAACTTATTTAACTCCTTCGGTTCTCTGAAACATGTGTGGAATATCCCAGAAAGAGATGCGAGGAACACCATATAAATGATGCCACGTATATTTACACAGCAGGTTGAAACAGCAAGAGAAGCCACCACAAAGCATAGTCCTAAAGCTTCCATGTAGAAAAGGAAATATTGCAGGAGTTAATTTTGCTTACAAACATTAAAACTCATTCAAATGGAAATGTATTTTAGTTATAACGAATTGATGATCGTTACTGATCAGACTGCTGGATGAAGGATGACTCGTACTGACACGGTAAGTAAACTATAGAAAAAGCCAATCAGATCCCTGCTTGTTAAATTGACAGTAAACTTTAAAATCTGCAATAGTTTGGTTTTTAATTAACCCCAGCTCAGAACAGCTCCTCCATGAGACAACGAGGACACAGCTTCCCAGAATCAGTATCATCGACAGCTGCCAATGCACTGCCCTGAGAGTCACCACATATTAACGTGCTTCTCCGTTCGGTTCGAAGAGAAGTCAGCCAGTGGCTTCACGCAGTATTGTCGGACAGCCAACCCCAACCACCCCCATAAACGGTTTGTCTTCGCCCTGCAAATTATCCCAGCCAGGAGACCTTCCCTGCGACATGGCTCTCTCCCAATGAAACTGCCTTCGTCTTCACGCAGGAGCTGTCTGGCAATTCTTTTGCCATTTTGTGCCTGGATCTAAGACGTCATCATCTGCACTCGTTATACCTCTTGCATATCACAGTGAAGTGTACTTTTTCGTAATATTTACAATAGTATCACTGTGGAGAACTAAGCCCTGTACTAGAATCAGTCTCAGAACAGAGACCTTAACGCTAAAGATTTGGTGTATTCCTTATCTACAGAGGAACTTAAAAGGCAAAGCTAAAATCAGCCAACTATACATTTGGTGTGTTAGGTTCAAAAGGAGAAAAAATAAAACACCCAGCACATTCCCTTTCAAAAGGATGCTATTTACAAGAGGGATTCACTTTTTTAATATTTCAACAACAAAAACCCAGCTAATATTAAAATTAGTGAAATCTAAGAAGGCTTAGTTTTTAACCAACACAGTGCGGAAACAACATTGCTGTTTGCTTTTAAACACAAGTCTCAGAAATGCAGGGAAACTAGGATAAATTATACTACGGGTGACAAACTGCAACCAGTTGAATAACAATAATAAAAAAAAGTTTTTCTTTTTTTTTTTAAACACGGCTTCTAAAAAGTACAGCATTCCAATGTTTTCGCAGTTCCAGATTGCTGACATTATAAATTAAAGGTGAAAAGGTATCCGTATATAAACAAGGCAGCTTTCCCTTGATTCCACTGTACTGTTCTTGTCTAAACCTTTGGAAATTTCATCTTCAAATACCAGACAGTAATGTTGACTTTGTCAGTTACAAACCAACGTCCATTCATGATGTGGAATTTGGAGAAAAACAAAAAAAAAACAAAAAAAAAAAAGGAAAAACACACCTAGGTATTTACAGCAATTCAGGTATTTCTTTTTCCAGCCCTCACACTCGTATTTCGCCTTCTGCAGCAGTGTAAACACGCCATCCACTGAGCCCGAGGCCTTATGTGATGGTACGCGGCCTCTTGGGCGGCGGGGGCGGCATGAGTTCGGTGTCAGGGTCGAGGTGGTGTTTCCGTGGCTGTCCTTGGGAAGCTGCCGTACACCTGTCGATGAACTCGAACAGCATCTCCTTCGTGACTGGGTTCTGGATGCTATTGCACACAGCTGGGGACAAAGAACATGTTCTGAAGTTACCGAACCAATTTGCTGCAGTACTTGTTGCACTTTGATAATTTGATCCCCTCGTTGAAAAATAAATAATGTGATTTGGCTCAAGTAGTTGGCCTTAACATGTAATTGCACAAGGCTGCTCTGTCAGGAGTCAACCGTCTCTGCTCTGCCCTAGAGGTCAGCAAAGCACCACTGCCACAGCGGGCAACAACCTCACGAGAACTGCTATTTTTAAACAAAAAAGGCATACACGTGTGTCTGTGGGTATGTGTGCACTGCTTCATGCAGCAACTATAAACGTGCCAGGAACTGACATCACATGGAGGCAAGGAATGGCAACAAACACCTCCTGAGGCCTGGCCTTAAGACACTACCCAAATCCTAACACTTCAAAACAAGACTGGCTCAGTAGTGAAAACCTCCGAAACTAAGGCCACTTTTTCTTCCATCACTAAGTACTATAAATACTATAAACCCAATGCACAGTACTCATTTACCCACGCATTTTTACGTGACAGAAAGACCTGATGTCAAGCCGGGAGTGTGTCTAGCACGCCAGGTCTCATGGTGGACAAGGCCGCAGTCCTGCTCAGTGGCCAAGGCATGCACGGATAAGCACGTTCACGTTACTTAACACAACTGCCCAGGCCATAGCTTCTAAATTATAGCCAGCAGGGCTTTATGGATCACATAAAAAGGCTCAGTTCTCTTAAAACAAATGGCCCCAAGTTGCACCAAGGGAGGTTTAAATTGGGCGTGAGGAAGAGTTTCTTCACAGAAGAGTTGTTCAGGCATTGGAACAGGCTGCCCAGAGAAGTGGTGAAGTGTGGACATGGCACCGAGGGACATGGTTTAGTGGTGGATTTGGTGGTGTTAGGTGGATGGCTGGACTTGGTGATCTTGAGGTTTTTTTCCAACCTGAATGATTCTGTGATCCTAAGAATATTATTATCTTCCTATGTAACTTTGTGCTCCTCCTCTATACTCCTAATTAATCCTCCCTAGAGATTTAGGGAGTACAAAACAAACAAACAAACAAACAAATCCACCACCAACAAAAGGGCAAGAAATGAAGTATGAATACTGTGGCTGTCTTGAAAAAAAGTACAAGATTATGAGAGGATAATGTACAGCAGGTAAGGCCACAATATGAATGCAACTTTGTGGAAAAATAAAAATCCGTTGTCTCCCTAGATTATTAAACCACAGTAGGACTCCCTAAAATTTACTTGCAACATAGCATTGTTACAAGTAACAATCGGCATATACTTTCCTGACTCTGGCTGCTCAAAAATGGAAAACTGAAGTAAAAAAAAAAAAAGACCGTTCTATTCTAAAAATTCCTATGGAAAAATTTAAATATTTCTTACAAAACAGTTCTTCCTGTAGCATTTAAGTTATTTTATTTTTAAGGAGTTCATTATTGTTTTGATATGGAAAAGTCAAGAAAAACTTAACTGCTCCACAAAGGGAGAAAATATGAAGACAAAAAGGGCAGCTGCACATGCTCTTAAGAAAGAAGGAAAGAAAAAATATGCTACTCCTTAAAGAAGAGAAGACTCCAAACAAAACTATTGAAAGAGTATGGTGAAACAGAGAAAAGAAAATGTAGGACATGGCGTTGTTGTACTTCTATAACTTTTGTGGCCCATCCCTCTTTCTCACACAGGGCTGTTCAGCAAGTCTTTCAGCTATATTCTGTGCTGGTTCCCTAAGGTGCCAACAGATTTATTATCTCCTGACAAATGACCATATTTTGTTTATGCTAGAAAATCTACTCACTGCTGAGGCAGAAATAAAAGTAGAATGGCTTAGAAAAAATCCTACATATTCTACGCATGCTCTAGTAAACAGCGTGGTCTTAAATATGATTAAATTTCATTTTGGCTCCTAAAAAAGTCAGTATCAACATGACTATTGTTGGACACTAGTCAGCCTTGGACACTTTTATTCAACTTCTTAGACTTTACCTGAAAGTAAACAACAGTGCTTAATCTACAAAACTTGACAAAATCATTTTCAGTAGAAGAAAACAAAACTCTCATAATTCCACAGGGATAAACCTACACCTTTCATTTGCTTCCTTCTTCATTATTTGTAATACTAGTGTGGAAACTTCAGATGACATTTTCTCTTATTAGTTTTCTTGTCCACCCACCAAATAATGCTTCTGGCATTTTGAGGTGAAATTATAATGGATTTTTTGTTCAACAATTCAACTTGTAGCATGCCAGTTTGCATTACTTCACTAAAAACCAGCACAAGACCAGGAACTGTTGTCTGTTAGTCAACTGCTACTACAGTACCATTGTAAATAAAATCTTTCTTGGGTCTCACTTAAAAGGTGTGCCCTACCATTGAAAGTGTTTTTGAGTATGTGTTTGCAGTTCTGCAAAGACTTAGGTGCTTGCTTCTGCATTATGTAAAATAGCGCATGAGAGTATCTGTTTAATTGACTTCATTAAACAATCCCGCTGAAGCCAAACGATTCATGGCACATAAAAGCTAAACATGACAGAAGCATTTGCATGGTGAAGCATTATTATAAGTTATATATGCCAGGATTCAAAGTAGAAATGAGAACACACAACACATTTCCTCCTTAAACTAGAACAGAGTTAAGAAATCAAAATGTGAGCCTGAGAAAGTTTTAAAGCGTATTACTCTACTCACCCATGGCAGTGCTGTAGGCATTCGGAAAGCTTTTGTCTACTCTCTGTCTCATGAAGACCCAGCTGTTGTTCTCAAACTTGCACTCTATAATCTTATTATCATACTGCTTCAGTTCTTTTGTTACCTGTTTAAAAAAAATAGTTGGGATAAACATACTATGCATTTCACTTTCTTTTTTTTTTTCTTTTTGTGACAAATAATCCAAGATAAAGAACCGTCCTGCATTTTTCAGTAACGTGCCTCCATCCTACACAGAGAAACTGCACAGACTCCATCTCCATATACATATGCTCAGCTACTCAACATTTTAAAAATACTTTTCAAATCTGCTGTCAATATAAAGCAATTATATTATGCTAAAACATCAGCAGCTTTAGCAGAGGGGAAAACAGTCACTTCTGGCCCAAATGCAAATGGGTTTCCATGGGAATAAACTGCTTCCAGTGTAAGTGCTACTGCCAGCCTAAGTGCATGAAATGTATTATCCATGTTTCATCAACCTTCTTTGTTGAAGGTCTCAAAGCCAAATGTCAGATTTCAATACCAGAAAGAGCTTATGGAAAATCATTCCACTCTACTTTATTGAGGATTTTTTTCTTTTCTTTTTTCTTTCCTCCTCATTTGTGTTAAAAAAAAAATAATAATTATAACTCTAAAATAATGTGGGACTTCAAGCCACATATGAATACCCTTCAGGTCTCATGTTATTGATTCATAGATTTGTCAGCAACCAATATCCTGAGCTATTTGTCTCTGTTTGGCAATGCTGTGTGATTTGGAAATGTAGTTTACATGCACTGGCCTTTCTAGTTGTTTTGGCTACTTCATCCTATGCATCCTAATCTACGATACAATGCAAAAATTTCAAGTAACCATGGTAACTGGAGAACCTTATCTAAGGCTTTAACAATTTTACCCATATACTTCACTTTGTTCCAAAGAGCCACTTCATAAGTACAAATCTGTATTTAACTACTAGCTGTGCTTAGTTTGCTGGAGTTTACCAATCAAAAGCTACACAGGGTAATACAACGCGGGTTGTATTAATGGGTTCGGCATCTTCGCCTAAGTGCTCTCATAAAAAGGGGCTGGTTATTTCAATTCATTAGCATAATTCTTCACCTCTGTTGTCTACTCTACTCCTGAGCAGTGACAAAGGAATTTACTACCGTCAGGGTGATGCAGGTTTCAAAAAGGCCATAACTGTCTGCAGGCAGCTTAAGTAGCACATACCATGAAAAAGCACATGAACCTGTTTTCCATTAATTCCAGATAAAGGCAATTAATTAACGAAAAGGTTCTCTACATGGACTGAGTCATCCTACACTGCATGGTACATGCCTTGTCCTTAATTTGATAAGCAGGACCGTAACATTTTGCTTGGCATTTACTCTGAGTATTTCTGTTCATTCCCAAACAGGGAGCTCTGGGATTTTACTTGTCAAGCAAAAATCATGCTATAAGAGAATTTTGTTCAACCTGCTTACAACTGACGCCTGCTATGCTATACGCTGCAGAGCCAGAGTCAGGTTTCCACGTCACACATTATTCCTTTCGCCATCCCGCCACCTGTAAAGAGCTTTTTTCCTAAAATCATTTAATCCTCAAGCAAAGTTTGCATCTGCTCATGACTGCCTGGATCAAATTAACCAGTTACCCAAATGACCAGCCTCTTCCTCTCTGCACAGCACCTTAGTTCTTCACATCCACGTGGAAAAGCTCCACGCAGTCCAGATGTTTGACTGACACGTGCTCACTGGACATATTCTTGTTCCATTAGGTATGCTGAGGAAAACACAATATCCTTTTCTAGCCCACTATGGATGTACAAGCACAGGAAGGAACTCTTGGCTGCACAAGGACTTGGGAAGGTATATTACTTCGAAAACAGCTGCCTAGTGGAAATGGGGGCAGTGGGGGGTATGGCCATGTGTCTGATTTTCTGCCAAAGCAGGAAAATGTTAAAAGGATCACCTGCCAGAGAGAGGAATATGTAAAACTGAAGGCAATGACTTCAACTAAATAACAATCTCATACGGCTTTCTCACGGCTTATCATTCTTCCAGTGTTTGGATGCTTAGAATAGCAATAAATTAGATGGCAGCTCTATCTGACTGTGGCAATTAAGCAGCATTATTAACTACCTAGATACTTGCTTGGCCATTCATTAGCAATCTGAGAGACACATCCTTCTACAAAATATGAACACCTGCCAAAGCACTGACTTACATGATTTTTCCTATTAGAAAAATGGTGATCGTAGTCTCTAACAACTGCAAGTTGTAGTAATTACTTTTATAAAGGAAGAAATACAGCACATATTGATCCCAATACTTTAAGTGATGTCAGTCTTACAGAAGTATCTACCATAGCTTTTATGTACGTTTTAGCAAATCCTGGGTATTTTTGATTAAGATGACAAGTACTCTGAGCACAACATGTTTTTCAGCATTAAAACCATTTTTCTATCTTAGTAGACTTCTAAATGAGTACTGTTTACACACAGGGCTAAACAAGCCCACGGTGATCCTCACATCTATAATTCACATCCTACATCCGCTATCACCTGTACGCTACTTTCTGGTGCTTTAGCTTTAGAGTGGAAGAGGGAAACCATCAAATTTAACTGTCTTGAATTTCCTTCCCCCTGAGAACTCACTCTGAACTGCTCAGAATGGTGTCTTCCTGGTTCTCCCTTTGACTAGGTTCAGCCTTTCTTCTTCCCCTGGAGTATTACAGCCTGTAGGAGTAACTGAATATTGCACCACCATTTCCCTTCCTGAGAGGTATTTCCCCCAGCCAGCACTTCCCAGAAATGGGAGAAGTGTCCTAGGAATGATGGCAGGTCTCAGCCAAAACACTTATCTTCATCAGCAGTGATGCTGTTGGTGGAGTGCCAATACTTCTGCCTCACTGTTGATAAAACGCCTTGAGCCAGCATTCAGTGATTTCAGGATGGAAATTTCAATACAGAAACACTAAGGACTCCACGGAGCCTCCATTAAATACTCATTCCCTAGCCTATTTTCAGACAGCGGGTCACAATTAGAATCCCAGAGGATCACATCTCAGACTTGGGCTGTTGGAGGTGATGTGCATCAGGACAGTGCTTCTGGTCTGGGCCACAACTGTGTCCTGGGGACGGGGATGGACGGTCACCAGCCCGTGCACTACCTGCATTCCTACCCAGAGGAGGAGCAGGAGCACTCGCTGCTCCTGACTGCATTTGCTCTAGTTATCAGGAACCAGCCTATTTACCCAACAGAAATCACTTGCTAAAAATACGGATTAGCTCCCTCTTGGAAAGTGATTCACTACCTTACTGCTAGATTGCTAGATGATAGGAAAAAAGTGAGCGAGAGTTGCATCCCCACTTTAGCAACAGCTCACCATCAAATCTGGCTGGACACAATACAGACCCATCCTCTAAGAACATTAGACTACAAGAAGAAAACAGCTATTTGCCTCTCCCTGCTGAGACACGTTTCCCCCTGCCACCATCATCTGTGCTATCCACTGTGAAAAACTGTTGTTTTTTCACCCAAGTCTCCCTCCATTCCCCATTTTCAGAAAAAAAAAATATATTAAAAAAGAGAAATACCTAACACATCTTAAGTTGCCTCGCTTAGCAGACTAATGGAGTCATTTTGAGATGAATCACAACAGTGTGTTTATATGCAGCCACATTTTACATTAAGTTAGGGCAGGATGTGAAAAAATCTTGAAAAGATGAAAAAAGAGGAGAAACCATTTACATTGAATGTAGTTAGGTCTGGTCCCATGAAAACAGCTGCATTTTCTGTGATACTACCAGTAGCCAAGGTTTTTCTGTGCACCTCCACTCAGCACTTGATGATCAGACTGGGCCACCATTTCTCCCGTTGAGTCATTCTTTGTTTTACGTGACACGCGTATATTTTCTCTGAAGACTTGATTCAACCATTAGCCTCATCATCCCTACTTTCTAAGGAGAAAGAAATCCCTGGGCAAGCTGCTACTTTACATAAGAGGTATTAATGGTAAGAAATTAAAGTAGTTAATATTTCAGAAAGCGTGTCCAGAATGGACAATCTTAAACTTTACAAATGCTCATATTTTTTCATATTCAAGTTCTTAAGAAAGAAAAGAAGAGGTAAGTTTTTGGATAAATGGAGACTTGACTGAAGGAAGGCCTATGTTTCCATATACATATGTTTTTCAAAGCAATTGAAATTATTTTATCTCAGTAAATAGTCTATTTAAAAGACAGTCATGTTTGTAAGCAAAATCTTAACATCCTATATCCAATCCTTTATTTCCAATCCTTTCTCTATTTAAATGCCTTTTGTTGCACTTTCCCCTCTATTACCAAACATTTATAGAAAGAAAATTGTTCTTCAATGCACCTATTTCTCTTGCTTATTCCACATGCAAAGTCATCAGCCTATTTCCGAGATCCCAGAAGAAATGATCACAATAATAGGCACAGAAAATGGTAACTTTCATGAGAACAAATAAGCAAAAGCAGCAGTTGAAACCTTATGAAATTAAAATGATCTCTATTTAGAAATAGAGAATTAAACAAGGAATTATAACACAGAGGCAAGACAGAGCAGATTCTTCTCAGAAAATAGATTTTTTTTTAATAGCTAGCATGTGCAATGGAGGCATTCTTTTTTGATAATGCTCAAGCACACAAACTGTTTTCTTTTTTTAAACTCAAGTTTCAATGCCTGCGGTGGAAAAAAGCTCAGAGCTGCCACAGAAGGTCTAGAAAGAAATTCTTCCTCTCTGATAACATAACTAACTTTTCTCCATTAGGATGCATTCTCACAGCCGAAGCGAACAAACAAGCAAAATAAGCACATTCCAAAACAAGCGATCAGCCCTATGCACACGAGGGAGAAGCCCTTGGGTGGCTTCCCAGCATCCTGCTGGAGGAGAACTGCAGCCCACCCTTCTCTTGTCAACCACTCTGCAAACATGAAACCATGTTTTTCCAAGAACTGTCCAAGAACATGACGTTTGCAAGCTCCTTTGTCCTGAGGAGATCGGGGTACGTTCAGCCACAAGTGACAGCTTAGGAAGCGAAGCCTCTCCAGCAGAACAGCACATCTGAAATCCTGCCTTCTGTGTTACTGTCAAACGCTGGGACTGCCCCACCACACTCCAGTGCAGCGTTACAGACATCATTTCTGAACTTCTCAAGCACTACTGAATGACCTACACAATAGAGAAAATTAACCTGTCTGCTGCTCCTGTGACTCCGTAGCAATAACAGCATCATTCAAAGGTCGGGGACGAGCAATGGCAACAGCCAGGGAACGAAAAGAACAATTACACGGGGTTTAGAGGAAACGAAGAGTGGTCATGACTTCCTGAAGGAACAGGATGGAGAATGAAACAAAGCAGCAGCAGTAACAAAATGAACAGCTTCTGAAGATAAAATGATAAGCCAAACTCAAAATGAGGTATTTCTGAAGGCTTCAGACTCAAAGTTACTCCTTCAGTGCTTCTTCCCAATTTTTGGACAGCTTCCTCAGATGCTTTAAACAACTTTCTTCCCCCTTCATGTAAAGTATCTCGTGTTTTCCATAGTAAAACTAAAACTTCTCAAAGAATTATAAAAATATAAAGGATGGTTATTAAATGCCTGTACGTACCATTACCGTACACAGACCCACAAATATTAACACTGACAACTGGCAGAAATTCATCAGTTAAGTAAATTGCTTCATATTTTTACTCAAGCCAGAAGAGATTTCATAATGTAATTTAATATCCATTTCTTAATACAATTCAAGAGATTATTTTATCAAAACCATAGATGTGTCAAAAGTAAAATAACAACACTGGTAATCCAATTCTGTTGCTAAATTAAACATACTGATTGTGTGTCCTCTTAAGTAATGTATTACCCAACAAACAGTGATCAGCTTGGGTAAACACAATGCAGTTGATACATTTATTTAACATTAAGGAAGCCTTTGAAATGTAACTACACTGCTTCTGGTGTGCATAGGAAATGCTCCTATTTTGAGTGCTCATTCCTGGGAAGGAATGTAAAGAAATACAAAAATTTTAACATTTTTGTTCACAATACATTAAACCACATTGCTAACACTCAGTGTTGGAACATCATAGAACAAACCAGAAAGGAAAATGGTGTGATTCAAAGTCACAAGAGCGTGTTTTTTCTGAATTGTAGATTTTTTTTTTTGACTTCCAGTGCCTAGTACTCACAGTTCATGATTTATTCTTTCCTGTTAATATGTAAGTTTAAGATATTCTTTGAGAAAATATTACGTGTAGTAATTTCAAATATGGATACTATTTCCTGATATGTAAAATGGGTTGCAGTCCTGGGGCTTTCCTGACAACTGACTGATGGCCACATCAGGAATAACAAACCTTCCTTGCGTTGGTGATATTACAAGCTTAATGACTTTCTGTGCCAGCTGGAAATAGATTTCTTAACGTATCCTGGAACGTTACAAGGTACACCCAACCTTACAACACCATTTGAACCACCTGTAAGAAACCTGTGCTCTTCTGAGCTTTGTTTGGGACCACAGGTCTTGAAAAGTTAAATGAACCAAAATAATAAATGGAAGTTGTCCCAGATAGATAGCCCTCGCCCAGGCACCCTCATCAGCAGAGGTTTCTGGATCAAAGAAAACCAGATCTCCCTGCACATCTTCTAGAGAAACTGAGAAACAAGAATCCTGTGCTAAGGACTCGTAAACTCAGCATACCTCCATCGGGTTGAGCTCTTAAATAAAGTTGTATTAAAAAAGCATCTCGTGGCAGTCTGACCCTCAGCACGCATGGATGGAAGAGAAGGAACCTGCAGGGGACGGGGCAACTTCAGCAACCCTCCAGGTGGTAGGAGAGCAGTAACAGAGCTCTCAAGGCAGGAGGCAGTGTGAACACCCATAGAAGATGATGTGTATTTGGGGCAAACAGAGCTTCACTTGTTGTACAGCTACCTGTTTGGAGAAACAGGTAAGAACAATGCTTCACCACAAGCACCTGGAAGAACTTTGCAGAGACCAGAGGTAGCCCTCTTGGATTTGGCACAGCAAGAATTGGTGGCACAAATAATCTGTCAGCCCTTCAGCATCCCTGAATGCTGAAACTTGAGGGCATTTGTCCAAGTCCTGAACTAAAACAGGCAAATGCAAGCAAAGGAGAATACCCCAGCAAACTGCAGAACTGTTGAGCAGGTTACACAGAAAACAAACAAAAACCTTTCACTGGAATATAAGGAATCCCCAGGAGGTTTCTGAAAAAAAGCTACCCCCCACGAGGAAGGTAAGAAACTGCAAGAGGGGAAGACAGAGCTAGCTAAACCAGCAAGGATATGTGGTGTGAGTTGACTGAAGAGCTGTAATCATAATGCAGCAGTGATTTCTGGAGGAAACATTTCACCCAGAACCTGACTTATTTTGAGGACTGTATTTCTGCTTGACATGAGCTAGTTCACGAAAGCCATTCTTAACCCCGATTTGTGTTTTTTATTCACTCAAACTGCTTTTACAGAAGGGAGACAGCCCCAAACTGAGAGCTCTGCATGCTAAGAAACGAAGATCCAGCCACAAGAGTCATGCATCAACAAAGAATACACTTTGAAAACAACACTTACCTCATTCATAAATTATGAATTTCATAAGGCTTACTATTCTCAGCTTGCAAATGGGGAAGCAGAGAGAGATGGTTTGTGGTCACACACCAGGGAAAGCATTTACCCCCCCATTAGGTTCTCAAAGCCCATCGTAATTACCCCTTAGGTACTTACACTCATGATACCAAGAAATCCTGCAACACAGGGCAGCTGAGATCTCTTTAATAATTTATCAGTAAAAACCAAAACAAATCTTCCAGGGACAAAGCAAGGCTATCGACTGTTTTACAACGTCTGGCAACACTATTTCTATACTTCCAGATCAGAGAGGGAAGCTAGGTGACTGTCAGGACGGAATAAAGAAGTTAATTCTGACATAGTCTCTTCTGCATGTTGGACATGGGTCTTGTAACAAATGCCGGTGTTTATCGTACCTCGATTTTACAGTATACTTTCTCATAGGACTGTTTTTCATCTTTTCTCTATATCCAAGTTGTTACTAGCGTAGGAGTCTATTTTTATCTCGTTTAATCTGTCTGTCTCACACTCGACAAGATCTGTCGCTTGCTGCTGTACCCCCGTGGATCAGTTTGCAGGGAGAAGCCCTGCAGCCGTGCCATCAGAAGCTTCCCATCAGCCTTCTTGTGCCAACTGAAAAAAAAGTTCTTTTCCAACTCAGATAGCATCTTTTGCTGTTTATTTGGGCCCTGGCTCTACAAACCCTTATTCTTGTAAGTTATATACCTCAGGGTGGTATCATAAAATCAGTTAGCTTGTGCTAGAGTTACCAGGATCAGGCCCTAAACCTAATTCTAGTCATTGCTTATCCAGGTTGTGAAACGTTCTTAGAAATGATATTTCTTCTGCTCTTTCTGAAAAACGCCAAATGACATCAGAATAAACCAAAAGAAATTGCAACTAGAATCCAAAGTACCAAGTAATTGCGAGTGAGTCTTTCAAACCCACTTTTACTTGTAACAACATGCAGCTTCCAAAAAACAGCCATTATGAATCATATTCTTTTCTTCCATTTTGCTCCCAAACAGCTAGCTTTATATGCTTAAAGTTTTTTTCCCCATAAATCAAAAACTCACCACTGCGAACAACTTTGTCAACGCTACAAGGAAATCTGTTTGCTGTGTTAAATTGAGCTTCAAAAGCACCAATTGAACGTACGTTTGTGATCGCAAGTAATGCCTATTCTTATATCCATTCAAAGTGTTTACTTTATTACAGCTTATTATAAATGTACTGCCTAAAATGCAGCAGCATGACTGTTCAATTTCCAGGCCGTAATTTTATGATAATCATATGTAATATATTCATGTGTCTATCCACTGCCTAACAAAGCCCAAACTGGTTTGTCAGCAGCTCTGCTTTCCCCATGCTTCACATTTCTTCGCCTTGGAATGTTACTGAATAACAACAGAAAAAACAAGATATAATCAAAATTTTTCTTTATATTCTCACTATAGCAGTCATATGAAGAAACATATAACGCTGGAAGTTGAATTTGGCATACTGACATTATCAAATACTGCTATCTAAGTGATATGTAAATTATTAAACATGCTATGAAAGCATTATTAGAAAGGTTGGGGGTAGGGAGCAAGATTATAAATTTATAAATGTTTTCAACATCTAAAAATCCTATTAATACTTGAAAATGTTGAGATGGTACAGAGAAAATGGAGAACGTACCCACAAACTAAGAGCAGAACTAAGCAAACTCACTTTTAATCTCCCATATTTAACGTGTTTCAGTTTTTGCCTTGGAAATGTTTACAAAAAGTAGTCAACTTTTTTCCTTCATACATTTCAGAGGCAATTTCTAGTTACTCATAAATCTGATACTAGAGCATATACAGACTTAAGGGACCTGCAGGAAATAAAAATTCAGACAATTCCCATCCACTCCACTAGACCGAACGGCTTGTCATCAACTAACTCTCCTAAGAACCAGAGGGTCAAGCTAAGGAAGACAGCTGAGCCTTGTTCACTGCAGCTTTCATACAGTCTGTGCAATATTTAGTATCTTTAAAGAGTGCCAGATCTTGAAATCACACTAGTCTCTTAGAGTAGAGCATATTTTTCAAAAAAAGTTTTTAGTTTCTGTGTCTGTAAGAAAGCAAGAACTTTAAATTTTCAAAGACAGGATAACAAAAAAGTCAAACTACAACCATTTTTAAAACCTCATCATTTTGAGGGGACGGGACTACCCCCGACTGCCGAGCTTGGAGTTTGCAGCACTGAGAACTCAACCTTCATTTTTGTAGCTCGTGACACCGGATGAATTTCAGGTGACTGCTGGAACCACCTAAGTGAAGAAGCTGATAAATGCCTTAATGAAACACTGCAACAATAAAAACCACAAAGCCAAGAAGAGCCAAATAAATCTATTCAGTAATACTACAAAATCCAAATAATAAAGCAAAGATTTGGTGGGGAAAAAGAGCTGTGAAAGCCACGTTAAGGATTTTTCATTGTATTTTTCATTCTTCTATGATTTCAATTAGAAGGAAAACAGGCTTTTAGCTTTTTTCATTCCTGATACATCACAACATAAACAGATTAATGGCTACTGGCTTAACGCAGACTTTCAAAAATCAGCTTTGATCAAAGCAACTGCTGTGGTCTAAGTCCTCAACTGCCCTAACTCACTCCTTGACTGCCTTTCTAGTGCTGAGCTGGCTCAAACTCCCTCCCTTTCTTGAATCGTTTACCTTTAACTTCAAAGCCTAACTGGCTTTGAGGCTTAAATCACAGAAATCTTTATTCCTCCTTCTTCAAAAGCAATTAAAGATGTTCAGTATAATTTGACCCGCTATCTAAAAATCTATGCACGCAGCTCCTCCTGATCGTTGTGGGACTACAGAACGGAAAGGGCTAGATAGGGCAGTTAATGGTGGCTGAGATGCAGCAAATGGCTTGACGGTGCCCGTCAGCTGCTGAGGTCAGTCGTCTCAAAAAAGGGTAAGCAAGGGCTAATCCATCAATGGCACAAATTTGCTGGTAAATGAGGCAAAGGAGGGGTCCTTCCTGCTTTACAGTTCATTGCAAGCTCCTCCCTTCCATTTGTTATTAAAGAATCTGCAGGTTTAGGAAGCCAGATTTCCAGGGACAGCACTGTAATGGATGTGGGGTGGGTGACAGTCAGGTTGCTGTCGTCACAAGGTGGAGGAACGCACAGGGACGTGCAATAGTCATGGCCTTGCGAGAGTCACAACTGGCCTCAGACGACTTTACCAGATGTGGTGGTCAGAGACACTGCTAAACTTTTTGGTCTGTTTGGACAGAAGCATTTCTAGACAAATCAGGGTGTGTTTTTTTTGTGTTTTTTTTTTGGTTGTTTTCTGAGTTTTTGCCATCAGCTAAGAAACAGGGTTACAACTTTGAATGGTGAACTCTGACAAAATTCACATTTGGCAATTGAACCTGCCAAAACCCTGAAAGACAGGAAATTTGGAAATGCCCACTCTAGACGAGCACATTTGTCCTGGCTTTGCTCACAAACGTTGAGTTTATTCAGCAAACCAGCAGCAGCTGCCGCCAAAGGCAAGCAAATCCAAGAAAAGTCACTTGGGTTTTCTATCCCGATGTCCTTTCCAAAAAAACCTCCTCAGACAGCTCTGGTCTGCAAACGCTTCCTGATGGGCTGATTCTTAAACCCTCCAGAAATCGGAGAAATTAGAATTTGAGCACTGTGCTCAAGTTTTGTTTGAGTGGCCATCCTCCTCCACCTGAGGCCCAAGACTGAAACAACATTAGTGCTGTAAAAAATACAGTTTAAAAAATTTGATTTGCTTCCCACATGATGTAACAGCATTACAAATAACATCATAAACCCATTCTAGAGATGGCCAATGTCAAAATCAATCATTTAATAGTCCAGCCAGGAAGGACTTAGAAGAAATAAATTCCTAAAGGCTTTTCTCTACAAGAACAGGCAGTGCTGGAAGGAGGTAAGAAAAGGGGAAAGAACAGGGAACATCACCAGCAACTCTGATCATCTCAAAGTGTATTTTTCTACATTAAACCAACTTCATTAGTATTCTTTAGATAAAGGGTTTTATATACATAATTCTACAGTTGAAAAGCCCAAAGTAAAAAGGAGCTGATTTGTCAGACCAGAGCGCACACACTGGGGAAAACCCAAATTGAAACCGAAAGCCCTGTTTTGCAGCTTCCTGCTATAACTGCTAATTACTAATTACAGATTTTTTCCTTAAAGTTCTGAATGAAATATTAACAAGCTAGTAATTAAGCTTTTATTCAGAGTCTGTTTGCTTTAGTGTTAACTTCAGTGTTTTAAGTCTGAAACCTCTGACTCACTGATCTCTAAATGTTCTTCTAAATTATTCAGAGATGTCCTTTGTTTTCCTTTTGTTGAAGCTCAGTTACTCCGAAACCTCTTTCTATGCATTAACGGCGGCCAGAGTGTAACCAGTGGAAAGAGAACGTAATGATGTAGAAAAATACAGTGAGTAGCATCTTGCATTACTGTGTAAAAGAAAGAAAGCATTATTGTCTCCGATTTTGCTTTTGCATCTTCCTGTACGCTGTTTCTACCATACACCAGCCTCTTCCCTACATCCCACCCATGTTTCTTCAGATATTTTGTTTATAGAAAAGAAATGGTTTAATACTCAGTTCATCTGCTGCTACGGCGGTCAGCAACCAAGCATGGCTAACCATGACCCACTAATGAAATGAAGCGGGAGCTGGGCTGCACTTGGCTGTATTACCATTAAATTACAAGTAGATAGGCTAACATATGACACTAATTGGGCATTTTATTTCTCGTGCGATGCAGCGTTAATATGCAGGCAGTGCAGGCTCCCCAAGGCAGAGCAGACCATGGACGACATAAATACCTCCAAAAAACTGCCTGCGGGTTGGCAGACTTGGAGTGAAGAGCTGGACTAAGAGGCTCTATTTTCTTACAGCCTCATTCCCTCCCACTGGGTCTTGGATGACCCAGTGAAAAAAAGCCCGAGGATGACTTTTGCAGAGCTTATCCGAGAGAAATGTCCTCCAGCAGAAGCGAGGTGTTTATTTCCCTTCTGTGCCAATGCTGACTTCTCTGCTTGATGCACGAGGAATAGATAAAAATCCCGCACCAGTGCCTGTACAGAACCAGCACAGCATCTCATGAATCTACCAACTGAGAACATACTCAAATATTTTTTTTATTACAACACATTAAGCTAAAATCAATAGATTCATTTACTGAAACAAATTTAATACTTCAGCTAATCAAGAGAAAGTAACATTTTTCTGAAAAGAAGTGACATTTCATTATAGCATTCAGTTGTAAAGTCACTGGCAGAAATTTTTCAATATACCAATTAAACAGTAACTCAATGAAGTTAGTAACATAAAAAGCAATACTGCATATCTACCGTTTCCTCCCCAGTAAATGAAAACATCTATAGTTCTTCGCAATACAAACAGAACGTCTACACAATGGTTCTAACAATGCTGCCACATCTTTGATTTCTCCTTTTCAAATACTTCTACATTATTTTTCCCAAAGATATAACATGCTATTTTCTCTACAATCAACTTTTTTTTTTTTTTCCTTTGGAGAGAAGCAGAAGTGGCATTTTGAAAACTTCAATTTGCTGAAATGTAATAGCACCACTGAGCTCTGTTGTTCTTCACTTTTATTCTCACTTTATGCTAGAAAGATAGAACTGCAGTAGTTTTACTGTTGTCAAACAAAAGTAAATAAATAATGTTTTTGTTGACTATTACATAACAAGATACTGCATCTCTATTATTAAACTGAGTTTTAGTACATATTTCTCTTTCTTAGATGTGAAAATTTACAAATACTATAATCATTCTGAAACGCTGCCAAGCAATTATATATGCGAGCCTTGCAATGATACACATGAAAGTCAATTCATGAAAAAATTCACTTAATAGAATATTTCACTGCAAGTTATGCCCATAGAGGACTGAATTACTACCAGGCTGTGCAGTGATAGGACAAGGAGTAATGCTTTTAAACTGAAAGAGAGCAGAGTTAGATTTGATATTAGGAAGAAGCTCTTCACTCGGAGGGTGGCAAGGCCCTGGCACAGGTTGCCCAGAGAAGCTGTGGATGCCCCATCCCTGGAGGCGCTCAAGGCCAGGCTGGATGGGGCTTTGGGCAACCTGGTCTGGTGGGAGGTGTCCCTGCCCATGGCAGAGGGGGTGG
The DNA here is from genome assembly GCF_013377495.2 of Cygnus atratus. Lineage (NCBI taxonomy): Eukaryota > Metazoa > Chordata > Aves > Anseriformes > Anatidae > Cygnus > Cygnus atratus. Next base: position 38,761,177 of record NC_066364.1, read on the forward strand.
TGGAATTCAATGATCTCTAAAAGGTCTCTTTAAATCCAAACCATTCTGTGATCCTAAGAATGCAAAAAAATGTTCATACCTGATTTGCTGTCTGCGTACAGTTTTGTTTTTCCCTAGGATTATGGCCTTCCAGGTATAAGACGCATTCTTCAAACCGTACATGTGCTAGTTACCAGCTCCTTGCGTAGGAGATAAACACGCTTACTATTTTTATTAGTATGGAATCTCATCTTTCTGCAGACTGGACAGCCCTTCATGGGCACAATCTATTTTCATTCCACATTAATCAGCTAACCCTGGGTAAGAATCACCAACTTTCTCATCACAGGTCTAAGAGAGCTGAAGATTGAAGGACATCTCAGGTTTTACAGATTGTATTTGAGGATGTAAATGGTGGAAAAAAATAGATTTCTGGAAATCTATTAGCAGTAGTGGAAGTGAAATTTAAGCTGCAATGCCAGTCTGTGGGGAATATGACACTGGATATGCTCACTTGTAGTTAAAACAGCTGTACAATAAGAATTTGTTCTTATTCCTGTCTTTAATCTCATAATTGGAAATGTCTAGAGAGACAAGCAGCAAAAGTACCTGCACCATAACTTCAGGTACTCAAAATTTAGGATCTAGTTTTGCATATAATCCACTGAGGGAGACTGGCACCCCTAAATCGATTTAAGAGACCCAGTGAGGCACCTGTCAGGCTCTGCTCTTAGAGGTTCTCGGATTCCCCCTCTGGAATGAACAGGCTTCCATGGTCTATACAGGGAGCCTGTGGAGTAGGTGGTGGCTGAAGCTGCCCTCCTTTATGGGTATTATAATTAGACAGGATATTATCCACAACCCTTTTTCCTTTGTAGGTTGATATCCTGCATAATTACCTCATTTGATATTTCTTCTCCCTTCTGTGTTATTGTTTGCGGGCCTATTCTTTTCCATTTATCTAAATTTAATCTGCATTTGCCTTTTACTTGCCCTAAAAACAGCACAGTGCCTCTCAATACGATAATTTTTGCCAACTGTTTTTCTCCAATCTTATCACTATCTGACATTTTAAAATATTTCTCATTCATGGTGTTCACTGCATGCTTTATATATATTATAAAGAAAGGTCTCAGAAACAATTTCCTAGTCTAAGAATTGCCCTGCTATACCATCTCTCACCCTTTGCAACTTCAACATCTTGATTTATTCATGAGTAATTTATTTTAAACAGATTATCATCTGCATTTTGCAAAGGTACTACAAGTTCAAGCTCATTTATCAAGTTCAACCTCATTTGTTCAGTTCAGACTAAAAATCACTCACCCCTAAAAATCTTAACAAATTTAGATCTGTTCTGCTTATTAACTGTTAAAAACAACAGTTTGCTTTCTCTTCCCCCCTCAAAAGCCTGATCTTGGCTGTTCTCATGGTATTTTTAACCAATTAGCTGTTAATAAATGCTTAAAAAAGACCTAAAAGACTTTGTCCAAGTACCTTACCATTGTCTCATTCTATTAGAATTAATTTCTAACAGGATCTGATTTTTACCATTTTATTTAGAAATCATTTTTTATATCTGTTCTTCCCCCTTGACCATTATCCATCCTACTCCTTTTATTTTATTTGCCTGCACTACCAACAAAAGCCTCTGGTCTAATGCAGAAAGGAAAGACAAAGGCCTGATTTCAGAAATGAGAACAGATTAATCAATAACAAATATGGCATGAAAAGAGTAATTTCTGAAGGACACAATAAAGACATGCAGATTTAGGACACCCCTTTCTCTGAGAAGACACTATCTACAACAAATTTCCTAAATTTGACTACAACTCTGAGAAGCCTGGGCAGATTTGCTCTACTGTTCGAGTATTGAATTCTACTCAAAAGAAAATGCAAATGCAATTGCATTGATGGAAACTAAGTGTGAGGATGTCTGCATCAAAGGAAAAACCGTCTGTTTCAACCCAAGCATAGGAGCTGGCCCCACAAACAGCTGTTAGCAAGGTATCCTCAATTACTCAGAACAAATTATGCTCTCGATATAGACAGGCACACCCAAACAGGTTTCAGGATGCAATTATAGCACGGTAACAGCTGCAGCAACAAATTACCACATTCGAGAGCTTAAAATCATCGTGGACAAATCATCCCTCTTCTGCACAAGATGATTTTTTTAAGACAGAAGAAAGCAAAACAAAAAACGGTGCCAGTCCCAAATCACAAATCCCAAAGTCCCAAAATGTGTGGGAGCCAAAATGTTCTCAGACATGGAAGCCTAGGAAAGAACAACCTGACCAAGATGGGGAGGACAACAAAACACAACTAGCACCATGACATGGTGAATTTGGCAGTTTCGCAACGGCCTGTTCGGTTATTCCACCGTGACAAGTATGAGGGATCAATGCAATGCAGATGAGAAATAACCTGCAAGGCCCGTGCTCATCTAGTGCTAAAACAAACCTCTCGCCCCCTGCATCTTCCCCAGCAATTTTCAGTTGGCAGTGAGCAGTAACTCCGTGGTTCAGTGACACAACTTCACCCTTCTGTTCTGCCATCTCTTCAATAAGGAAAATTATTTAAAAAATGATTTGCATATTAGCACGTGTAGTTTTAATAATGAGACAAGCTGCATGTCTTAACGTTTACATAGTTTGTTTTTATACCTTTGGGCATAGAAAAGCTACTGTAAGCACAATCTGCACATCACCTGAAAATCCAGTTCTCCGTACGATTATACTTCTCACAATCGAGAAGTGTCACGCCTCATCTCAAGCACTATGTGCAGAGTTGGGCGCCACAGTATAAAAAGGACACAAAACTATTACAGAGTGCCCAACGGAGAGTTACAAAGATGGTGAAGGGTCTAGAGGGCAAGACGTATGAGGAGCTGCCGAGGTCACTTGGTTTGTTCAGCCCAAAGCAGAGCAGACTGGACGATGCTCTCAGACCTACGGTCTGATTTTTGGGTGGTCCTGTGTGGAGCCAAGAGTTGGACTCGGTGGTCCTCGTGGGTCCCTTCCAACTCGGGATATTCTATGATTCTATTCTATAGTAAAATATTTAGAAAATTACCCAGAAAAGTAAGAAAGCAAAGTCAGTATGAAGACAAAAACAGACAAAAACGAGAAAATCACAAAAAATAAAGTGCGATAACACTTCCATTAGCTACTGCTGGTTTCAAATCTTATTATTTACCAAATGAAACGAAACCAGAAGGTTCAAATCAACCATCCTTAATGCGACAAAGAATAGCTGGTTGGCTTCATCTCATAGGTATTATAACAAAAGTACTCCAAACAAAAGAAGCGAAGAGAAAACATGAATGGTCTGAAGGATTAATTTTGAGGGACTTTGCTTTGGAGTCACTGTGGAACAAAGGACACAGACAAGACTGGAGGAGAAGGAAAGGTATGAATGTCAGATGGCATGAACGTGGCTTCCCAGCATATAGTCTTGTTTCTAGAGCAACTTGTACTCTGTTTCTCACCACTCTACTGTCCATTATGCACAACAGCTACACGTTATTTCACACATTTACAACATCTCGGTGTGTTTGCATCCAATAGTTACCCTCTGGCTGCTCTTTTTGCAACCTGTTACTCTTGAGCTTTGCTACTCAGCTAGCCAATTGTACTACTTTTTTTTTTTTTTCTTTGCTATCTTTAAGATTAGTTATGTGGCTTTGAATAATCTATAAACCTCTTACATTTTATAGGCATTCCAGAGAACAGCAGCATCTCTCAGTTTCACTTATGTTCCCAGATTTTTAGTTTAAGCCAGCAAAGGCGCTTTATTCTCAACATATACCACACACTCCATTAAAAAATCCATACTGTCTCGTTACATGAAAAGAGCTGCAAAATTACTTCAAAGGAAAAACAAAACCAAACAATCCTTTCTTCTAAGTAAATACTATAGTGAAGAAAATGCTTTCTGAAAGAGCGCTATAGGATTTCTGGAAGGTAATGCAATTCTAGTCCTCAATGGAAAGAAAGACGTATTTTCTCGTATTTTTGATATTATGAGAAAAATCAGTCATTCACAAAGGCAAACATTTAACAGGAAAGAAACCAGAGATACTAAGAATGGAAGTACTGAAAGTAAATGCAGTAATAGTTGCAGCCTTAGGAAAAGATAGGGGAAGAGAACTAACTGGTATGCTGTGTATTATTTACTGAAATTAAGCTCTATTCAGTCAGCAACAGTGGAGGCTCAGAAGCATCCAACTGTACTATTTCCCAACGAACACACTAAATGATGCAGTTATATATATATATCCTTAAGAACTAGCTGTATTTCACAGTGCTGGTTGCTCACACTCTGGGAACATTCACGTTAGAAGGGACTTCCAGCAACCACCCCGTCCAACCTCCTGCCCTAGGCAGGGCTGACTTCAAGGACGAGTCAGGCTGCTCAGGACCTTTCCCAGGTAAATTCTGAAAATCTCCAAGGATGGACTTCTCTTCTTCAGACCCAATTTCTTTATAACCTTCCCTCATACACCTGGTGCTCCGCCCTTCCTCACGGCCCCCTGCAGCAGTCGCTCCAGCTGGGTGACTTCTCGTGCACTGGGGACTCCAGAACAGCATGCAGTTACTCCAGATGTGGCGTCTCAAATGCTCGAGTGGAGGAAAAGCGTGACTTTCCTTGATCTGACAGCTATGCTGTAGCTAACACAAACCAGGCTACAGTTGGTCTTTATCTTTATTTGCCACCAGGACCCTCAGGCCCTTTCCTGCCGAGCTGATGTGCTGGCAGTCAGCCTCCAGCCTGAACGCCACAGGGGGACTTTCGGTCCCAGATGCAAAACCCAGCATTTGCTTCTCTTAAACTTCACAAGGCTCCTTTGCCAGCACTTGCTTTTTTTAAGCTTTTGGGAAAATGAGGCATTATCATTCTAATTTTCTATCGCTTGGATATATTTATATTCCAAAACACCCAGGAAAAAGGCGGCTTTAAAAATTGCAATCTGTTCATTTTTACAATACTCATTATAAACATTTGAAGATATTTTCTTTCTTAAACAGTTAATACAGAAGTAGAAAACTAATATATATTGAAATCTACAATCAATTAGCTATTATTTTAATCTTCCCAGGAGGCTTAGCTTACCCTATGCTTAGCAAGAACAAACTTGGATGGATTTTCAAAAAACCTACTACATGCTGAAACAACAAAAGCTGCCAAAAAAAAAAAAAAAAACATCACCACCAACAACAAAAAAACCCATAGTCTAAAACCAAGCACCAATTATTCTATCTTATTGGCAGCAACAACAGAAAGCTGCAGAGGTAATCTTCTTAATTCTGTGGACTTCTATGGAACACTCTATACTTTACAAAGAACAAATTTGTTAACTAAATTCATGGGCATAATCATGAGAAAAAGCAAAATGGGGACTATCTGATCCAGCAGAACACAGTGAATTTATAAAATTATAGCTCATTAACATTTTGTTCTTATGGACAGCAATTGTGACAGCATACAAAATAAACTGCCTCACTTTCCCAGTGCTCAGGCAGATTTCCTCGTTGTTATTCTTTTTCTGTTTACATCACCAGTTCCAATGCTGGAGTTTTTTTAGTATTTTTTATTATTTTGCAGTGTGCCTGCAGAGAGCAAATGTGCCCACTGTACGCTGGCACCTCCTGTAATATACACAGACACACAAAATATATTGCTATTAATTTATATTATTAGTGTCTACAATTTCCAGGCAGGACTGAGGGCTCTAATATTCCATATACAAACACGTGGGCAGTCAGGACTCCTTGCCCCTAAGAGTTAGCAACTGCTTTTGAGAAAAACTGCAACAAAGAACATCAACGTGTAGAGAAGTGAAAAGAAGTCAAGAGACAAAGAATTAAGCTATATGTTTGTGCGTGTTTTTTTGTTTTGTTTTTTAATTTTCAAAGTAATTATTGAAAAGGATGCTATTTTCAAAAAGGATCTAAATTTGCTATCTTCAACAAACACAACTTTGAAATCAGCAGTGCGTGACTTCTTGCTAGCACCTTACAACATTTTCTAACCTTCAGTTTGTTCAGTGAATTCTCTCTAGCATCTCCCTCATCTTCTTTACAGGATACAAACTGAGTGGGTAGAGCAGTTTTCTACTTTCTTGGAGTTTTTCTTACTGCTATCACTGGTCCAGAGTTTTGTTTTTGAGTATGTTCAGACTATCATTTCATAGACCATATCAAACAAATCTGTATTACTTGTGAGCAACCAGAACCATACACCTACAGATAAATCCCCCGTTCTTTTCTCTCAGGAACGTCTCAGTCCAGAGGTTCTAGGGCTGTATTTCCCTTTTTCCATTGCTGCACAAAATCCACTTCTCTCAGCTCCCCTGTAAACAACCATTGTTTTTTCTGAGACACATCACTGTCAAATGAGGAAGCTTCAGAAGATGGCAGATGTGCTTGTTTCTGTGACTGCGTATTTTTATACTTTATTATGTTTCGTCCTAGCCTATTACCTACAGGCAAAGTTCAGTCAGTCCTCCCTGGGCTGCTTTTGTCCTGGTGCTGCTTTCAATCTGTCATCATCAGTACGTGAATCAGTCCACGAATCCTCAACTTCTGTACACGTAATCCTCAACTACACTAAACTCGTTAATAAAATTATTAACTTATTAAAATAATTAAGCATGTTCTCAAGATTAATTCTGGGGTAGCTCCACCAGTGATACACTGCCTACCTGACAGAACCCCACTCCCCAGGACACCCTAATAACTGAAAGTGATGGTTAAACCGTGTTGACAACTTATTTTGTGGATCATGGTGACAAGAGGGAACTGCAAAGATATGACAAGTTAACCACTTATTTTCTTTGAGTTGAAGGCATGATATTCTTGTGTTTTATTCTACTGCATTTGATCTCACATAAAGTACACTAACAGCACAAAATAATACAGAGACCAGCAGCAGAAGCAACACTCATATTATGACTTCACTGCGATAAACTAGAAATCCTTTCCTGCTGTGGCATTGAAAGCAAGTACCTCTGTCAATATTTAGCAAAGGCCAATAAGCAAAGTGTCATATAATTAGAGTACCAACATACCATTACTGGCTGCCAGCAGGCACAGAAGGAAAACTTTTAGACATATTTTGCTGAAAGACTGCACACACGATGCTGTTTTTGTGGATCTCTGTCAGGACAGCAGTTGAGTGGATGGGGAAAATTGGACTAACCCTACTCCTAAACTTTCAAACAGCCTGAAGAGCTGTACACCCTACCAAGGCACTCCACATCTGTCCTTTGGGATTAGACTGGTCAGAGGCACTCCACCGAGCTCGGAGATCGCTAATTGGAAGTAGAAGTCACTGTCACCCAGGGAGGGAAAACATCCCAGCTGCAGTCAACAAGTTAGCAGCCTAATCTAACTCAAATGGTCTATGGAAAGCATCTCTTTCACCAAGTCATGCCTTTGCCGTCTTCTTTTTTTGAAAAGATTGCTTTGAAAATTGTGGCCAATCACTTCAGCAATCATCTACACACGTTTGATCTTGCTGAAGGAGTCACAAACGAGGTCTAGCCTGGTTCTCAGACATGAGTTCATCCTCTGTGTCTGGAGAAAGGTGAAACAGCCACGCTGAAGATGTTTCGGCTCTCGAGAACACTGCAGTAAATTCTCTGAGTCACTGATAAGCTGCCTGCAGATCTCACAGTAAAGGTGGATAGATCTGTATCTGGAGGGTCTGCTGGTTTTGATGCGATCAGAGAAATGATTCTGAGGCAACCACCCATTGCAAGGCCTCTCCCTGCTAGGGCTCCGCTATGCTTTATTATGTTTTAAGTTAAAAGCGTATTTGCTGAGGGAAAATCATACAGTTGGGCAAATAATAGCTTGGGACCAAACTGCAGTCCCAAAGTGTAGGTGGGAGGTTTAGCCATCTCAGCCACACCGCTCTTCAGTTTAATAAAATCACAGATAATGGCTACCAAGCTGCAGGTCGCAGTACAGAGCTCGATTCTTTATTAGCCCCTGACAAAAAGATTGCTCTAACTTCAGCAGAAAATTCCCCGTAAGCAAACCTAAAACTTTCACAATCTTGCCACTGGGCTCATAGCACAGAAACAAAATATTAAGAACCTGTCACTATTTCCAAACTACTCTCTTCACCGTTAACTGCCCTCACATCCCATTAAATGGAACAATTCTATTTTGAACAAAGTAGTATTTATTACGTAACTTTTTAATAACTACTCTTAAAATACTAAAAATAAAAGAGCAGTAATTAATCTTTATTTAAATGGTAATTTAATGTGTTAAGAGCCCAAAATGAAACTAGTCATTAACGCAATAGTAAAGACTGCCAGAAGCTTCATTACTGATTAATAATGGAGAACACAGCGTACTGAACAGCTTCCCCTAATACAAGAAGCAACTGAGAACTGAACTGCATAAACTTTCAATCCTAATAAATTGGTGAAGCGATATCATTTCCTTTATAGAATTTATAATTAGTGGATATAGTGTAGCTAAGTTTTCATCCTAATCTCCATTGACTAAATCTCTATTTCAAAAGCAATGGGCCATGTATGTCATAAAGACTTATTGTTCTGTAAACAGGTTAAAAATCCCATAACGTACCCTTCCATCAGGTGACTATTATGTATGCTGGAACATTGACATTAGTTACTTCTAATAAACACAACATATGTATGGTAAAATTTCTGATCAACTTCACTGTTAGTAAAAGAACACTAACAGTAATTCATATAAATAGACTTAAGAAAGTTTGCCAGCTAATGTCAACTGATGTCATACTGTCATTTCATCCGCTTTCTTGTCCAAGAAATATTTAATAAAAATGACCACGTAAGATCCAAAAGCGGTGCAAATTACTGAATTGTTCCAAAGTTCACAGAACGAATGCAGATGCATATGACAGTGATTACCAACACAGCTACCTAAATGTGAAGAGATACAAAAAACAAACATATTTATGTTTGAAACTGTCCTCGAGCACCTTTGAACAGATGCTAGAATTAAACAGTAATTTAGAATAATTTAATTCAGAAACAAAAAGTAAGAACTACCTATATGAAATCAATTTCTTTAATATAATGTTAAAGGGCAGTGCCTTGAAAACAAAATGGGAATTCATTGCCACAGCATATTTGACTTTCAAATCATTAATTCACTTAGTGCTCTCACCAGCTAACCGGAATAGCCATCGTTTTTATGAGCTATTGAACTTACCGAAACCCATTGAGTATTACTCCAGAACAAGAGCAACCACAAACTTCATGCAGTAACGTAAAGATTCTGCATCGTGAACTCTGCTCAAAGTAGCAACATACAAAATCTTATGGTATCTACGAACAGGCACAGAATAGTACACTATAGGAAAAGAAAAATTCCAGGCAGATCCAACTGCTACTAGATACAGGATTCAAAAACTTCAGGAGTGAATGCTTCACATTCCTTTTGTATAATGAAGTACAGAGATCAAACATCTATCAAGCACTACCACTAATATCTCTGAAAGCAAGCCAGGAGGAGGGAGATAGGTAATTTCAGTTAATCTTACCAGTTCATCTATGTCTCAGAAACATTATAAATATTAATATATATAAATATTAATGAATTACAGATATGAGGAAGAAAGAGATAGAATAATCATCTCTAGAAGAGGCATCAGTATTGCAAAACCATTTCACAGACTTGCCATCTATAGCCTTCATCATCAAAGACACTAGTACAATTATCTTCCTGTACAGTCCTGGAAAATCAAAACTTCTGTGCAATTGCAAACAAACACTTTGATAAGAAGCTTCTCTCTCCAATCTTTTAAATGCACATAAATTGAAATATGAATTTATGAGTACTAACATGGCAGGTTATATGTTTACTATGAATATTTCAAAGACCTGGTAACAATCCTATTTGTCCTACTGAAAGTGCACTAAAAATGCATTGGAAGTACTGTTGTAAAAATAATGGTTCACTTAGAGTAATAAATCTACACTGACAGAGGAGTGTAGTGGTTTGGGGCATTCCTTAATGCACACGTTTGGCAAGAAATGCCATATCTTAATAGAAGGCCTTAATACTTAGGATGTTTGCAAATGAACGTGACTTGGTAATTTATATAACAAGAGAGACCAATCCATCACACAGTGAGCAAAAGCAGATCTAAATAAAAGGTTGCAAAGACTCTCCCTAATATATATATATTCCAGGACGAGTCTTTTAACTGATGGAATCATTAGCAACCACGTATGAAAGACCTAAAAACTGCTGGAGGAAGAATGAAAGAAGCTTGTGTCAACAGTTCCAAGAGACCACAGCATACCTCCAGAGCACATACATTTTGTTTAGCAGCACTATCTCTTAACGTGAATTATTACTCCCCATTTTTGATACTGAAGATCTCTGAGAAGTTGCAGCCTCATCACTCTACCCCAATTCTGCTGCTGTCGGGCAGCTGACATTTTCTAGAATCTCCGAGCAATCAGATAGCAGTCTGAATTAAAGAACTGTATTGTGTTTGTTAGCTGTGTATCATTTCCTGGTTGCAAACCACAGAAGAAATGATCCTCAGACAAGCGAGGACTTCAGGATTACCTTTAGCACCAGAAATGAAACAAAGCAGTGGTGTGCAAATATATGCACCATATATGCACCTATAGCTCCAAAAATAAACATTACTCTTTAGAGAGTATAGCCACGTGGAATTAGCTCGTTCAAACATGTCTCTATAATCTACACTAATTTAGCAGATAATAAGGTTTGTTTTCCCTAGGTGGTAACTGGAAGTTATTTTGAATATCCAGATTGCCTATTCTGTGGCAAATGCAATATTTAGTATGAGACCACAGCAGCAACATAAATTAGAAAGTCTAATATTAATGTACCCAAATTAAATGTATATCAGATATTTATCAAGCATTACACCATATATACAATATGAACAGCAAATATTGAAGAAAACATTGTTGTGCCTGTATCTTCAAAATTGTGCCACTGCCTACCTTATAAAAATGCAACAGTAGAAACGCAGAAGGATACAAAGAGTTAAAATGACGCTGATTGCAGATGTTGAATGGCTTAGATACAGGGAGCAATTAGATTAAGTTTTTGTAGCTTGGAATACACAAGACTGGGGGTGATGTGAAAAGAGAGGATAAAGTCATGCATAGAGAATAACTGCTAACCATTTCTCCTAACATAAGGCTTAGGTTGAAGCAAATTGAATTATCAGGTAACAAGTTTAAAAGAAATAAAATGATACTGTAGCTCATAATGATAGTATGGCTTTGAATATTGAAAATTCAGTGGAAAATCACTTAGGCACGTTCAGGGAAGAAGGTCCAAAAAAAGTTGCACAAACATGCAGGTACAACTTCCAGCAGAGAAGCCCCTGGATGCAAAGTGCAGGAAACTGGCTACGTGCTTTCTATATATACTGGTTTTGCACTTTCCCTACTCATGATATCACACACAGTCCTGCAGTTTGATCCCGTACAGGATCTGCTCTGGAGGTGTGATCAGAAGGGCCTCTCCTTGGCTGCAAGTGAAGGTGATGATACTGCTGTGAACTGGAAGTGGCTGAAGAGTGCAATAGTGAATTTACAAATTCTTCCCAGCCATGCAGAACTGCCCCCCTCATTTTGCTGCCTATTATTAGAAGTGGATGAGGTAGGGAGGGTGTGGATGGGGCCTAATTTGGAAGAACTGTATGAGAAGGAAGAACCGTATGAGAAGCTGGTTGTATCATGCCAGTCGTTTTTCCGTGGAAGGACAAAATATTTCCACTGCTGCCTGGGAGACCTGCCAGGGCTCTACCTCCTCTCTTCAGCCTTGCAATTACACTTGCACAGCACTCCGAAGTGAAATGCTGTCACATCTTGGAGAACACCTACGATTAGTCATTCAAGGCAGGGTTAAGCTCCCTGATTAACTCTGGGAAGGGACGCTGAGCGAAGCAACTCCTAAGAGGTGACTGTGAGCGAGGCCAGTTCCTACCACACACTAAAAAAAAAAAAAAAAAAAAAGGAATAATCACTCACCTCAGGCACTTTCACTCCTTAGCTGCTTATGGATAAAGGATAATATCTTACCAGCGGTACCAGGACCACAATAACAGGATGGAGCCTAATGGCAGCCCTCACAAAAATGGCATCCATCTCAAAGGAGGACTGATCTTCACTGGGCAGACAACTGCCAGATTACCCACCCGGAGGCAGAGTTTATAGAGGTGTAGTTTATTAAAACAGATTATCTTTTATTCCAGAGATGACAAGGTGATTACACTTAGCTTTGTGGACCAAGTGAGTTCAGACTCCCTCAGTATCTTTTTGTATTTTTTTTTTTTATGTTTGTACCTTTCATTTACTTATACAAAGCATTTAAACGAGCACTATTATAAAAGGGTTATCACAACAAATATACTAGCTAATTTGGAAAGAAACTTCTTGCAATACAAGGTTTCGTGCCAGAAACATTTTGAATTGTTTGATTTCCAAACTGAGTAATATACATGTAGGAACTGGGAAGACGAAAAGCAAGCATATGTTCTTTTGAAGCGATTTGAAAACAGTACCAAGGTTCAAGGTAGAAAAAGCAAATTTGCTAGATATGGTTGGGAATACTGTTCTTTGGAATTGTAATTAGGCATGGCAAAGAAACACGCTTGAGTTTTAGAAATCAAATTTCATTTTGATGCAAAAAAAATAAATAAGACTTTTAAAATTGAGAGGCATAAGAGTGTGCACGCAATGGAGGGTACAACATTGCCAAGAGCGCAGGATATATAGTAATTACTGGTATCATTTGGGACACATGAGCATTTCAACATTCTAAGATAGAGATCACATTTCCACATCCCACCGTAATGACTGACATGTTAATGCCTCTCTCTTTTTGTCCTAAAAAAATCCCAGTGATGCTCATCAAAAGCAGACCATATATCCTTGTAAGACATTTTTGTTTGCAAGTGACTTGAAAATAACTAATTAGCAACTGGCAATTAGAAATGTGAAACTATTATAGTTCAACTGAAGGAAAAGAAACAGTAAGTCATACAAGACAAATGATCTTCCAGCAATTGTATGAGCCCTTCATAATAAATCCAATAATACTGGGAAAACAATCTGTGCTTTTTACTGCGGTGCCTTCCCTGTCAAGGATCACTTGAAGAATTACAGAGTTCCAAAGTGGCTTTGTTTGAAATGTCACTGACAAGGTAACCTAAAAGAACATTTTACTTCTCATAATTAAACCAGAGTCAAAATTAATCAAAAGACAAGAGGAAAAAACTAAACTTCTTTGACAAGTTAAGTATGCAGTATGCAGTTGTAACTAAAATAAAACCCAGAATATGGTAAACAACACTAAAACAGCACTACTTCCCATTATTCTTGCTGGAACTGTATCAATACACTTCAAGTTCTCTATATCAAGACTTAAAACATACAGAAGTGAAATCAGTTAAATGGCCCCTTCCCCCCTACTTGTTAATCGTACCTTAATTTGTGCAAAAGGTCTGTCAAAGTTTCCAACATAAAGAAGACCAACATTCTGGGTGAGTAGCCTAAAAAAATGAAAAAAAATCTTTTAAGATATCACTTTATATCCATAAGTTTTTTGCATCCCCATTAGTTGTTCCTGGAATTCATTATGATAGCAAGAGCTACCTTTGCAAATACAATTATGCAACTCTACTTGAACTAGTACAAGAAGGAAGGACGCATTAAAGATGGATATGCACTGGTAATTTGTGTTTACTGTGAAGAAGCTCTTCAACAAAATAATTTCACAGGCTCCTTTGTGATGAACGTCACTCAGTAAGACACAAGAACAGCAGGAATGTACCATATCTATTTATTGGAGAACTTCGAGACAAAGAGACAGCAAGAGCACAGACTATAATAAATACATTCAGAGCAACAGGCCTAAGAGTTAAAAAAAAGATTAGGACAAACAAAAGCATGCACAATAATACAAACACATCACTAGAAGAAGAGAAATAACAGAATCTCTGCTATGTTGTCTAAGGGCTTCCTAAATAAAAAGTGCACCAGATCTGTTTTGTGCTAGTTATTCTACTCTCTTCAACTCTTTATAGAGCCCTTATGGGCACCACCAAGATTTGGAGGGCTGGTGGGATAAGTTGACTCAAAGGTTCTTAATAAGAGTCAGCTTCATTTCTGCAGATACTGGGCAAGTCAATGTTACTACTACACCAACTCCCAATACCACCAGAGGACCATTAGGAGGCCCCTCCTAAGAACAGGAAGACAAGCTCATCACTGAGGGAAGGTGCCCAGCTGAAAGTATGAGATCATTGTGCTGTTCAAACTGGACAACTGCTATTTTGCCCTTGCTAAGCAAAGGCAAAGAAGTCATCACCTTATGTTTAGAGGTTCCAAACACATTGCACTGAAGTACAGACGCCTGTAAGGAGAACTCTTTGATGACATACCATTGAAAGAATTTGTTTTGATTAAAAGGGACATTCAAAACTCAACATATTTTTCAGTAGCTCCAAGTTTTCATAAAGCGTTTGCTATTTAACATTTTTGAGTTTCCTTTGATTTTATATCCCCTTGCCTTTAGTAATAAGGCCTCACCCGTGGACTAAGTTTCCCCCCTTAAACAGAAATAACCAGAAATTAAGTAGGACTGTATATATCATTTTGCTAAAGCATGACACCAAGGTGTCTCTTTTTAATAACATCTCTATTTTAGGCATGCATATCATGTATATATATATCTTTAATTCATAGTGAGCTACATGTTTTTTTCTGTATATAATCTGGTTGTCATTTTCAACTGATTTCTCACCATTATCAACTCTATTTTCAAAAACAAAAGAAAACAAACTTAGATGACAGCAACTTGTACTTTTGACCTTCAATCCACACAATGAACACATCTTAGCACGACTTTGATTCTTGCCAGTTCTGAAACTGATATACTTGACCTTAAAACTGTTTCACTACCAGTGGAAATCGGTGGAACTCAGCAAAATGGCAGTCGAAACATTCGAGTATATAAACCAGTTTGCAAGACGTGGTGTCAAGCTGTGTATCATCTTCAAAATCCTTTTGTAATTAGATACTGTATACAAAAATATCCTGGGTATTGACAGAAATACCCAAAGGAAGGAAAGACTAGTAAGGATCAGAGCAAATCAGTCATACTATGGGCAGGTAAGCAACTTTCTCACTTTGCCCATTAGCGCGCCTAGTCTGGAAGACCTTTACTGTTTTGCAGTGGTTCTGCAGTATTGACATACAGAAGCCAGGATGAGCATGTCAAATTCATTTTCACTCACAGTAAGTTAAATTCATTTAGAACACAGGTCTCTGGAGTTCAAAAAGCCAGTGTATTGATCAAATCTTCTCCTAGGAGTATAAAGGAAATTCAGAAAATATTTAAGGTTTTTCTAAATGAAAAGAAATATGTGAAGTAATTACTGAAAAAGGTTAAAAAGAGAATCCATAAAAAGGATTCGGGGTATGCCAAGAGGCATACCCATAAGAGGCACCTTAACGCAACAAAGTATTCTTAAAAAGAATTACACATAGTTTTTGTAAGGCAAAGAAAAAATACAAGCCAACAAGCAACACCAGCTGCACTTCTAGTAAGGGACCAAAAAAAGAGAAGTGATATACAGTGTGATTATTCTCACAGTTATTCTTTTTGTTGTTTTCTTTACTGGAAAGAAATGAAGGATCATTATAAATTTGAGTCTTTAAATGGCTTTATTTAAATGTAATGAACAGCTAGGGAACCTTAAAACTGATCTTTTCTGAATACAACATCGCTGTCCCTACTTAACTTGCTATCCCCTGTTGTACATCCAAAGCCAACAAACACACTGCAAAGATTGCCTTCCTCATATGACTGATAATGACACAGAAGTGCAAGCTTATTACTATTTATTCACCTTCTACTACCTCAGCTGAAATGAGTTTCACTTAAATATTTTGATTTGTATTCACAAGTCACTTCAAAATTCAATGCAATTTTGGGAAATTTTTAGAGAAGTGAAAGTCACTTGTAACTCTCTTAAATGAAAGGCCACATTCTTTAGTTTTCACAATTCCTCTCGAGTTCTGAAGTTCAGAGTCATAACCACAACGCCAGTCCGTTTTCCACACAATGAGCACTCATGGTTGAAATGAGCATCCCAAGATGAACACAACGTAATGTCCTGAAATATTCCGCCCCCCGCCCCAAAGAGCCCGAGCAATCAAAAAATTCCAAGTCTCATGACTAGTATAAATGCTTTTAGGGTCATTCTTACCAGCAAAATTTCCATATTTCCGAGACGGAGCTCACACAGCAGAGTGGGGAGACGATGCAGGCTGCAGCAAGAGTTGCTGCTGAGGCTCTGGAAAGGCCAAGCTCCTGCAAGAGAGCTACCTCTGCCTCAGCTGCCACCAGTGGCAGATCAAAAAAACGATGTGCCATTGAGGAGAAGGGTGACACAGGGAGTACGTGCCAGTCCCCATCTCACCCATCATTTTAAGTAGTCAAAATTAACTGTAATGCACGTAAATTGCTACGGATAGTCTCCTAATGCTCTCAACTCACTACCCTTCTAAGTTAAGTGATAACATTTCCCTTTGAAGATTTCCCAACTGTGGTCAGGTTTGGTTATCAACACTTACATGTCTTCTTATGCCAATGCCTTCTCAAAAGTAGAGCTGTTTCTTATCTGATTTCACATTTTCACAGTTCTGTTCTCCAAACCACATCAGCAGTACCTACGTCCAGCCCTGCCAACAGCTGGACTTCACTGGCTGAAATCAGTACCAGCCTAGGAAACACTGGTGATGGTTTCACAGTGCAATGATCAGATTTGAACTTCACATTCAAATAACGACCTTAAAATTACGAGAAACAATCATCAAAAAAGCAAATGTCTACAGGCACTTCAGTACATACATGGACTTTTACTTTAAAATATGCAGCAATATACAAAGTTGCCTAAACTAATCTTATGAGTTTACAGATTGCAGTGCGTTTTATTTGCAGTATATTCCATTCAATACATTATCAATACAGTTCTCTTTTTTTTGGTAAGTAATAATAAAACAGAACAAACTTACGAAACATCACTCCAAACAGCAGTGGTTCTTTCAGATGTGCTGTCTGTACAGAAAATTACAGTCCCCATACTCCTGTCCCATATACCAAATTGAGCAACCATCTATCCAGACAGGCCTATTAGGGCTGTTTCATCAAGTTTCATAAAAACACCAGAAAAAAAAATGTATCAGGACCGTTTCTGACTTTTGGCAAAATAATGTCAAGGTCACACAGGCCTTTCCAGTACCAAGAGAACACTGTCATATAGTTACCGCCAAATGACCTATTTTCTGCCTTCAAAATCCTAGATTTGGCCTCTTCTGTGACCCAAAGCATGGCTGCGTTTTGAAAACCCCAGCTGTAGGAGCTAGGCTTCGTGTGCCCACAAGGGATGCTGACTGCAGGAGTGGGTGCACTGGGCCACAGAGCTACAGAAGAGTGGTGGCAACAGTGATGCGAGGGGGGTAAATGCAAACAAGTATAAAACAGGATTAAGGGCTGGGTGAAAGGAAACTGGGAATAAGGAGGAATGAGACAGCAGGGAATCTGGAACAAAAGAGTGATAAAGGAGTGGAGAGGCAGCCCTCTGGACTGGAAAGCATTGGGGCAGAGCTGTGGGGTGAAAAACCTTGGTGGATTAGTGCTACAGGAGCAGCCAGGGCTGACTTAGCACAGAGCTCACCCTCACAAGCACAGCTGACCTTGATTTGGGTGCTGGGACAGTCCCAGTACCATCATCTTCTTCCTACCTCCCTCTGCCTTTGGCCACGGGAGCCCTTGGGCCCTTGGCAATGGGCTTTATGAGGACAGCACATTTCAAAGAACCCCGATCGCTTCTGCTTCTCCACACACATCTATCCTGCTAACTCAGCAGGAGCCCGCCTGTTAAGATGAAGGTGGTTATTTCAAGATATTCTCAGCAAATGCTCAGGCACGGCTCGCTGCCATACAAATGCTTCGGCCATTAAGTCGCACGACGTGAAGGCATCGAACAGGTCCTCCACGTACCATTGGGGGATATGCCTCAAGGACACTACCTGAGGTTGAGGAGAACCCCAGCGTCTGCCCCATCGTACTTTAAGGGCTGCCTTGAAAGTCTGCTCGGGCAATCTGCTGGAATCTGACCAGTTCATACCCAAACCAACCGCGAGTTGCCCTCTGGACTGTCTGGATCCTAGCGCTGCTGTGCGGAGCGTGAGAGAAGGCTTCCAGAAAGGAGCATGCAGAGAAATACAGGAGCAGGGGTGGAGCTAGGAGCCGCTACCTCTCACAGGAGCAAGTTACTGCAGGTGAGCCGAACGCGGTAACTTGCTCCTGTGCGAGGCAGCAGCTCCTGCGCTTGCTCTGCTGCGAGACCCGTGGAGCATCGTGGGGGGACACACGGACAGTGCCGAGATTCGCAGCTCTCGCACAGAGGGCAGACAGGCCGGGGACACGGAGAGCACGGAGTGAAAAAACACAACGCGCGCAGCAGAAGGGCTGAGAAGAGGTAAGGTAAATGGCATTAGGAAGGTGGAAATGCCACAGGAAAACAGTGAAAAATGAGCAGGCAGATGGGCTTGAGACATCTGTTTTTTCAAGATGAAAAGCTGCATGAAGTAAGCAGCAGGAGGCATGCAGAACTGCCTACAGCAATGCTTCAGTTATTAACTACCCGCCTGAAATAGAAAATGCAACTTCTTCCTTAATTTTCCTCAATAATGTTCATCAAAATCCAAAAACTTATGACAATCTACCAAATGGTATCTTGCAGTATGTGTATTAGGCGATCCTAAAATGTATCTTGACAGCCATCACGGTTGATGAATAGTTCAATACTTCACATAAGTCACTGGATTCGGTATTGCTTCTGTACTGCTGGTTTTATCCTTGACTGTTGCCTGCTTTTCCACTACCACTTGCAACCGCCAAAAGGCCTGATTTTACATGAGTGGTTTAGATGTGCCTTTTTTTTTTTGGTAGAACTACAGGCTGGCAGCAAAGCTCTGCTATATCTAACACGACTTCACCGTTATGTTACATTGTACAGCCAGACAAGCACTTGAGAGCATTCAGGACTGCAGAAACTTCTGAAACTCAGCTTGA
This sequence comes from Cygnus atratus, assembly GCF_013377495.2. Taxonomy (NCBI): domain Eukaryota; kingdom Metazoa; phylum Chordata; class Aves; order Anseriformes; family Anatidae; genus Cygnus; species Cygnus atratus. Next base: position 38,780,304 of record NC_066364.1, read on the forward strand.
CAGCTCTGCATAGCTGTTTGTCTTCTAATGATGGCAGAGCTGGAATTCACTGCCATCACTGAAGGACAAGGGGCAGCACCTGCTACGTCTGATCCGTTCTCCTACTGGGACGAACGCGCTTCAGCTCAGACAGGGCTCTTTCTGGTTGATGGGAACGGTGCACTGACACCTGGAACACCCTTGCTGACTGCCTGGAAGGGATCCCACTGTAGTAAATACAATTAAACAGAAATACCAATTCCATTGATAAACAGGATAAAGATACATGATCTAATTTCACTTTACAGTCAGAAGCAGTTGGATGTGGCTTAAATGGGACTGAGGATCTGATCTAACAACTTCATCCTGCACATGCTGCCCAAAGACATTTGCAGTCTTCACAGAGTTTGCTGGTGAAAAGATTTCAGTCCTGAGAAGCTGTGTACCAAGTATGGACTAGGTGTGACGCAAAACCGAACAAAAAAAAAAAAATCAATCCTGATGCTCAGTGATGCTACTGACCCTTCTGCACAGCCATACCTCTATTGCTAGGAGTATCTCTGCATATGCATTAGTGAATGCTTAAGGCTGGAATGGGAAAAAATGTTTAAAATAAAAATTGGACAGTCAGATAAAATTTTAGGAAAATCAGTGCTCTCTCATGCCAAACGTCCACACTTAAAATAACCATACAAAAAGGATTAATATTAGTTATTACCTGAATAATTTTATATTTCATTTTAAAATATACCTTCTCTCTGATAAGCACATACAAAGAATTTCATTGTTATGCTCTACGTATGCTTTTAACTATCTGTAAAAATCTCTCCTGATGCATTTTCACATTTTAGGCAGAAATGACTGTTGTAAATTAAAAACACAAATGAACAACTGCCCTGAGAACAGAAGCGACCCTTTGTGAGTTCAGTAACTACATTTTCCAACATTATTTGAATGGCTTTGACACATACCTTTGAAGATAAAAGTAACTTTTATATGTAATTTTACAAATTTTGTATTCCATTATACAAACAAATTATTTCAGTGCTATGACTAGAGCACAAATAAAGCACCAGGGCACAGCAGAAAGGATGTCATATCTGCACAATCCTGCTAATGTCTTCTTAATAATACAATAAATATACTACATTTATCCTGTGTTCACTTAAACTGCGAGGGACAACAGCACACTGTGCTGCAGTATCTTAACCACAAAAAAGAAGCAGTTTCCTAGTCTCCCGAACCATATTTTGTATTCTACTACATCAACATTTCAATTATAGTTTGCTTCTTGTTCAGGTCAATCATTCCCTATTGCTTTTCAACTCTTATGATGTATTTCCTTGGAGTATCAAATTCAAGGAAAATGCAACAAAAAAAATCAGAAAACCATAAAAAGGGAATTATAAAAATTGATACTATAGAGAATTAACTTTATTCAACTTGAAAAACCATTAATTATTTTTATTAATTTCTCTCAAAGGCTGGTGTAACAGAGTGAAAATATGAAATTCGCTTTTATAAAATATATAAGTTTTTATAACAGGATCCAGTAAAAATCCAAAAAAAATTCTGCATAGATAACCTTGTGAATTTAAAATGACAAGCATATATGGTTAGCGAACAATGTGCATTCAATTTTGCTCGAGTATAAAGTGCCATTGAGAGTATGGCTCTCGATATACGTATTGAGAGTTTACATTTATTCAGCAATGAATCTCATGCGTAGAATATCGACAATGGAAAGGCAGGGATTTCACATATAAGGAAGAGCTTTTCCCTGCATTCGACAGTGTATTCATCAAACCACTTTTTTAGGCAATGGAAATATTATGACAATTTTTTTTACTCAGCAGTCGTGCAAGAAAAATAAAATGTTGATGGACAAATATATGCTATTCTAGTGTAATCATCATGGTAAAGAGCAGGCAAAAAGATTGTATATTTGATTTAGGACATTTTCCCTCAAATTATGAGCACATACTGGAAAAAAAATGAGGTGACTACAAAAGCCATTAAGCAGATCTGGTTATATAGAAAAGATGCAAAAGAAATGTGTTTGAACTTGGAAAGTAAAAAGCTTGGAACAGATAAAAGTGTTGAAAAAATAGATTGTAAACAATTTTACAATGTTAAAATCATCTCCGCAATAAAATGCCCAAGGTAATTTAAGTAAAACCTTTCCATTTCATGAATTCTGAATTTGAAGACTATCCCAAGCCAAGTTAATGGTGACAGCAATTAGCATAAAAATGCATTCTAAGTAATATTCATGGAGAAGGAAATGCAGCAGACAGCACAAACCAGAGAACTGAATTCAACACCCTCAGCCTTCCCCACTATGGTATTCCAACAGTGTAGGCTATTAGTTTTATTAATACCCACGCTGCTTTCTGAAACACACAACTTGGGCAAAAATATCAGTGTTACACGCTAACTGCCCTTCATAGGAAAAGCTCCCATGCTTCGTACTTGAAAGGCTTCGGTGAATTACATCACTCCTACAGTAAATCACTGTCTATCATTAAGTATTGATAGCAGGAATCTAGCAAGTAACTGATCCTTGAAAGACATGCTGCCACTGAATACCCTCACCACGACTATGTGCCAAACCCAATAAAAATGACATTTAAAGAGCTCCAAACTGCAAAACGAAAGGACCTCGTATTTGAGGCAATGGTCTGTAAGTGGTTCGGGATTGTGATCGAAAAGAATAAAACTGACAAGTATCAAGGTTTACTTTGACTTAGGAGAGTTTAATCAACATTATTTTTGCTTGAGTTTTTGGCTTTTTTAAAATTATTTATTATTAAATTATTTTTTTATTATTTTATTTCATTTGAGGGGAAAGATTATACATGAATGCTTTTGCAGAGGTGGATATTTTCAAAAAACACCCTTGTACTTATAAATTTAACCATACCATCAGACGTTTCCAAAAGGACTTTCTTTTGTTTGCTGTATTTATGCCTGGTGCTGATAATATTTTAAAATTTGTCCAGGCTTTGCCTTGCAAGCAAATCACATAAAGAAGCATTTTGACTCTATTTACATATAAGTTATCCATAAAAAGTAGAAAAGACAAGTAAATAGAAACAAAAAGTACCCATTAAATAATCACGGCCATTTCTCCACCAATGGAATATTATTCCCTGTAGTATAATGAGCAATCTGGCCAGGCTGGTCATAAATTATCTGAAAAATAAGGCTGCTTGCCTTTTCCTTTGGGAGATTATTACATAGTCCGAGAGATTTCACTATTAGAATCTACTTCTGATAGTAAACCTCAATTTTTCTTTTCTGAGTCTTTTCGTCCCTCTCATCTCACTGAAATACAGGACAGCAGTTAGGAACTAGTTCCAACTTGCTGGAAGACTTCCTGACATAGGCTGCGCAGCAGCTCTCCCCACATTTATCCACATCTTGTGAAACAAGAGCTGGAACGTACCCCGGCAGTGGTTTCACTGTCAATCTATCTTCTAGGTTATCCCATAAGGTCCTTTCAGCTTGGCCATCTTTTAAAACAACAAAACCCACAAAACTTGTAGATTCAACACATAGAATTAAGTTAAAAATTGACACCACAACGCTAAACTTTACAATAGGAGATTTCCATAAAATAAGGCATCTGACTACAGACATTCCAAAGTCAAAATAAAGATAGTTTGTCTCCACAGCTAGTTAAGAATAACGGACTCCTAATATCAAATAAGATAAAGAAGAAATAAATGAGATCGTGGTGACAAAATATCAAGTATATCCAAGTACAAATCCTGTAAAAATTCAAGAGATTCACCTGATCTATGGAAATACAAGGAGCAACTAAGGAAGACGGGCACTGCTGAAAGCTAGGTGATTTGTTTGTTCCTACTGAAAAACGCCTAGTTAGAAACTTCATTTAGGAAACTTTTAAAAAAAAAAAAAAGTAATGCCTGCAGAAATAGAGGTACTAAAAGAAGAGCTCTGGGGGTAATTTCAGGGAGTAATTATTTGATAATCGAAGTGAAATAAACCACCAAACCCAGATGTAGTACATCCAAGGTTCTTAAATCCACATTTCTTAATAGGTAGGGTCTGAATCATTAGTAACAAACGGACAAATAAACATAAATCTTTAACATCTAAATAGGCTAATTTCTGCAAACTTCTTGGAGTCCTGCCCTTTAGCTCAGCATCGTTCAGCATGCCCACCTTGGCCATGTGTGGCTGCACTACTTACGGGGTTGCGCATCCCCTGCACTCACACTGTGGCTGCATCTGCTTCTCTTTTGATCATTTTAATGAAAGAGCACTTAAGGAGGAGTGGGGGGACAGGAGAGGCACCACACTGACATAATCGATTCAGACTGCCAAAAGGCTTCTGCTACAGTCTCCCACAGTAATATACTTTAAAAAAAGAAAAATAAAACTAGGCAGTAAGTATTTTTTATGTGGAAAAGGCTACTTACTATTATGGATCAAGCCTTGGTTAAGGGACTGGAAAGGCAGAATAAACGGTCAGTTTTCATCTTGGCAAAGGCCAAGTAACTATTCAATTTCTGTAACGGACTGTTTAATATATTTATTAGTAATGTGAAAGAGTCATGGACAGAGAAAGTCTGCTGATGAAGCAAGTTACAAAGCAAAGGCAGGCAACTTCAGCTAGATTGCAAAGTTCATCACTTTGAGAGGAGGCTGATACCGTATTTACAATCACCCTTACAACCTTAACATTATTTTCCTCTGCAATGAAAGACAGGTGCTCCTGCACATATGACTTCAGGAATTAAATTAGCATTAATTAAGGAATGTATTCTAACGTGTATGAACCTGGCAACTAGAACTCTGTTATTTCCAAACACTCAAAGGCTCCATTTTGAAGCCCCATGAACTTTCTTTTCATGTAAGGTTTTGTCATTTCTTTGTCTTTGGTCTATTTTTAATACATAAAATAAATAAAATAAAAACTGATGTCCTGCACAACTCTTCTAAATCATTCAAGCAGAGTTGGAAATCGAAATTTTCAGCAATTTTAACACAGGGTGTTACTGCTGAAAAGACCATGACGAAATATTGGCAGGAAAGCTGTGATGGGCTGGTCTCATCTGGCTGTCATCTGTCCCACTCTGCCCTTCATTTGTCAGTGCAGCTGCTCCAGCACATTCCTGGTTTTCCCAGTGCCCTGCATGCTGCGCCAGTGGTGGCATGACCTCGTGGCACTGCCAGACTTGGACAGCCAACACTTCCAAGTAGAACAACCAGACCTTTCTGCAGGTTGGCCAAAGTTAGAGAGAACTCTGCAATAGGGAAAAAGCACTTCCATATTGCAGGGAGGTGACTCTATCATATATCAAGAAGTTAATGGATTATGGATGCAAAAGTTTGTCAGAAAACAAACTGTAAACCACTCTAAATCAAAGCATAAGGTATCCTAAATATGTTAGTTGGCAGCAATATCTTTTTGATAATGCAGTGCAAAACAGAGATTGATCAGGTGATCTGTATTTCATTTCTCAGAACAAAAGAGCAGGGAGTAATTGAATTATGCCAAATGAGGGTGAATTCAAACCTGATAAATACTTAATCACAAGACATCATCATTAGATGGGAGCTCATTGACACTGCCTTGGTGTGCAAGAGTAGCAGGGACTGAACACGTGGACATATAATAAAATCACCTAGAAGGCTGACAGTTTCTCTTGAAGAAAAAAAAAATCAGTGAAGAACAAAAATCATTTGTCTACATGGATCACGGACATGAGTATTATGAGAATTCCCACCTTCCTACTAAAGATGCTCTAGGGGAAGGCATCACAAATGTGCATTGCCAGACCAGTCTAAGTGATTTCTTTTTCTTCCTGTTTCCCCACATCACTCTAATGATTTATTCAAAATACTTTATTAATCAATCATGCCCAACCACAGAAATGACTGAACTACAATCTACAAACCATTTAGCTACAAGTTCAAGCGGGACTACGCAGACCACAATCCCAAAGTGAAGCACGAAAAGAACAAAGAATTCTTTGTTTAGAAGTGGGTGTGATACGCACACAGCCGCCATCTACCCAGGCACAAGTGCCACTGGCAGCGTGAAGAAAGCCCTTTATGTTATGAATATAACTACCACCCAAAATAAGGTGGGAAGGCTGTCAGGAACTCTTCTGAATGCTTCCCTCTCACATCTGAAACTGCATGGAAGGTGTGAGATTTAGCTCCTTTGTTCACTATAAAGTCCCACCATGTATTCATTATATGAGTTTATGAACTCCTTTTACAGAAATTCTTCAGGTAATAAGAATACTTCATTCAGCATTCCCAAGTAATTAAGAAACACAGCTGAAGTGTTTTCCTGGCTGTGACACAAGAAAGGACTTACCTCTGTAACAGCAGCTACCAATATCGTAATACTGAGCTTGCACCTGTGATCTAGAAGGCATCTCCACAAAGCTGCCCTGTCGTCCCGGTGTATTATCCTGCTCAAAAATTGGTACCCTTACCTCTGAGGCTGCTTTCTCTGTAAGGGAAACCACTGCTCTGCTATCAGGGTGCTCTGCCTCGCTTCAGAAGTGCCACATCTCCTCCTGTCCCCCATCTCTCCATTTCTTTTCTTCCTTTAACAGTCAGCAACTCCCCTAACCCACTGCCCCCTTGGTTTTGTTTTGCTTTTTAAGAGGCCTATCTCCCTCTGGTACATTTTGTGTACTTCTCCTTTCCCAATCTTTAGCACCTTTTATCCAATGATTCCCAAATGTAGAGGCGAGGCATACTTCCCGTGGAGCTCCCAGACAGGAGTGGGAATGCACGGGGAAGATGGCAGCTTGGACCGTGCTAGGAAAAGGAGGGCTGCCAGCCAGGGGATTAGGAACAAGAAACTTCCTGAAATGCCTCTGCTCCACGCACAGCACTGGCTTCACTGCAACAGACTGCTGTTCCAGCTTCTCCTGGGCACTCCCAGTCTCCACAGAAATTTAAGTTGGAGGCAGCTCAGCTACTAAAAACTCACGCGGCATGAGCCAGGCTCCCTTCTTCCCGGGTTCCTTAGGTACAGTCACGTCAGAGTTCCCCGCCCCAGCACCACAAGATGTCTGACACCGCCAGATCCACCTGCTGGCCTGTGCGTGGGCCACGGCAGAGGACCAGGACACAGCACCACCTTCTCCTTGCAGCCACAGTGTGTCCATAAGCAGATGCCTTGTGAGAGAAGACATAGGCCCTAACAGGCCATCTCCAAGGCCCTCTTCCCACCACACACATTGTCATTTTATATTTCTAAATGAAGTGACAAACAACTGTAAATCAGTCAAAATCCCTACACAGCAGATAGGGATGGAAAGTCAAAAGTGAGCAAAAACATGTTTAAAGGTTATTGCAGCAAACTTACAACGAAGATGAACACAGAAAAGATGTAATCAAAGCCAAGAAAGCATTTAATAGGCAGATACTTCTACAGATTTTTGGTCTAATACAACCAGTTTGTAAGCATTCTGTATACTATCAGTATTCCCAGACCCTTCCACTTCAAGGCCTTTAAAAAAAATATATTTTACTTAAAATGATTAACCTACATGTGACATGCTCTCTAAAAAGTCAAAGAAGCTGAGGGCTGGGTGATGAGCATCTTGTAGAAATATATCTTTCTTATACACACTAAGAAAAAATGATTGAATTCTTCATAAAAATTGCTGTATTATTATTACAGAAAGAGAGCATCTCTTCATTTACTGTCCTGAATTACGAATTTTATTATGTAGGGCACAAGTGAAAGAGCAATTATGACTAAATGCTAACTGCACAGGACAAAAAATTAGTTACTTCCAGTCCCTGGCTGATAACTAGTGATTTAGCTGCTATCAGGATGACAACCCATCTCTTCTTTCATCTATATCTGAGAAGATTTATGTAACATAAATTATTAAGGTATTAATTAACAAATGTACAGTAAAGGAGGGTGCTTTTTTTTCTTCCTTCCTCCAAGACATCATTTTTACTGCAAGCAATTTTGCATGTCCTTTTGGACTATATTTTATCCTTGCCAGAAAAAGCCGGCTGGAAGACCAGTGTAACATTCTTCTGTGTGCTTTGATTTTCCAACTAGATGATACTCAAGGCAGGATTATAAGCTACTTGTATGGACAGAGAGCCTTTTTTAGGTAATACAGTTAACTGCAAAGTACTGCAGAAAAAAATCCTTCATTATAAATGAACAATTACCTTAATTCAGGTCTGGTTTAAGGTAAGACGCAGTCTCTAGGAAGACTAACTGATATAGCTGTAAAGAACACGGAATAGAACATGCAAATTTTCAAGTCTGAAGAAAAGCTTTGATGTCCCAAAATTTGGCTATTTTTCAAACATATCAGCATAATAAAAGCTATTAACTCTTCCTATATACCCAGTCTTACCTCCATCTTCAGACCATCAGCAAGAGAAACATATAAATCAGTATACACGAATGTAATTTCAGTTATTTCATGGACATCCTGTGCATTTTATCCAGGACTTTAATCAGTATGGAATAAGAACTGAGAATAAATAAATAAAAAATAATCACTTGTACTGTGACACCAACCCTGAAGACTCGCATGCAAATTTGGGTGAGAGGAGGAAAGGAGAATAAATAAAATTTAGCAGTAACACAAAATTGAGTGTATATGGCAACAGTACCACAGAAAACAAAAGATGGAAACGGGGAAACTTGTAGAGCACATATGCCTATAACAGATTATGGGAAACGCATTTTAACTCATCTCTGCTGTCAAATTCTATAACAGGTAGGACACCCAACAACAAAGTGTCTTATACCTACTTTTACCACCTAGTTTCCTATGAGAAATTAAATTTAGCAGTTATTCCATTTATCCAGTTACTACAAGTCTGTTTGCTGGATCTGCCTGTTCCAGCACTAGTAACATACAACCCCTGGGTTCGACTCACTTTGGAGGAATTCCACTTCTTTGGAAATGCTAGGCTGTAACCTTAACACTCCTCTGCTATGTTTTAAGGCCAGTGGCAATGGCATTGCTTCGATATTACGTACAATTCTACATTTTTTGTCCAACGTATTTAATTTCACACTCAGAATATCACTTTAATTTTTCACATCCAGCACTTCAAGACTCATCTGTGATTGACACAAAATGTGCAGAAAAAAATTAACTCTAGGTTTACATTATGAGCTCACACTTATTTTCTTGAACCAGTAAAAGAACATCTACCAGACAAAAATTAGCTTAAAAGCTGCAAAATCAAGTTTTAATTGTTCTTTCAGAGAAATTCTTTACCTATTTGAAAATTAAGTAGGTCATTCTCTTCTTCGAAGCTACTTCCAACACCACCTTGTTATTATGCCCAGGAAAATTTATTATTGGACAGCAAACAGTCACTTCATTCAAGCATAAGTCACTCAGGGCAATGATAGAAGGCAATTATTGTATTTGAAATTTGAAAATGAAAAGGAAGAAAAGGAGAATAATTTTCCTCAGGACCAGAATATAGGAAGAGGACTGTTTAGACAAGCAAGGAAATTCACGTTCATTAAGATATTCTGAAGACAACCGGGCTAAAGATGTCTGAATGAGGAAAGAGGGCACAACCTCATACTAGGGAGCTTGAGTGAGTTGCAAAATTCCCTCTTACTCAACTTTCTCAAGCTTGCATACATGGCACAAACAGATTTTCTGCAATTGTCCCAATACCCTAGCCAGTTCTGTAGATCCAAGCTAGTCTCACTTTTTACTGCAGTTGAAACAATGGTTTTTCTCCTCAATACAGCTTATTTCTCCATTTGCCAGTTTTAAATATAACCCACTTTTGAATAAGTTTGTCAGTGGTGTCTCCTTATATGAAAGGCTTATATGCATCTTCTACAGAACCTCAAAGCTCATGATTTTTTTCATTTTTTTTCCCCAAATACATCAAACTTGAGTAGACAGATGCTGTTGCTACCAATAAATAGGCTGGAATAAAATAGTAAATACCAGTAAATATTTTAAATGAATCATTTAAAATGAGGATGAAGAGAAAAGCTTTCTAGAATTACTAACGTGAAGGTGTCCCCAGTCCACTTCCTCCCCCAGCTCATCCTTTCTCACTGCTAATATATTCCCTGACTCCTGTATCTTTTGCAGGCCTCCTTGACAATTAAATTCAGGATGAAAATTTGTCAAACAAACATACAAAACACCTGCTAACTTCTCTTCTCTTCCTGTTTTAGAGCTTGAGAAACCCACGCAATCTAACAGCAAACAAACAAAAAAAAGTATGAAGTTGTTTCCTCTCTCTCCCATTTTAAGTTTAAAACAAAACGGAACAACTTTGTGATCCTGGAGCTATTACAGCAGAAGAATTATTTTTAAGCCGTCATAACATTGCTGTTCTTTTGTCATATTCATTTCTGGTTTTCTACCTGTCCTGGTTTTGGCTGGAGTAGAATTAATTTCCGTCATAGGGGCTGGTATGTGCCATGTTTTGGATTTAGGGGAAAAACAATGCTGATAACACGCTGGTGCTTTAATTGTTGCAGAGCAGTGCTTACACAGAGCCAAGGCCTTTCCTGCTCCTCGTGCTACCTTGCCAGCAAGGAGGCTGGGGGTGCACCAGGAGCTGGGAGGGGACACAGCCAGGGCAGCTGGCCCAAACTGACAAAAGGGATGGCCCACACCGTGTGGCATCATGCTGAACACTAATACTAGGAGGGCTGGCGGGGGGGGGGAGTGCTGCTCAGGGATGGGATGGGCATCAGTAGGTGGGTGGTGGTGAGCAACTGCATCGTGCATCACTTGTTTTCGATACATATATTGTTATCATTATTGTTTTCCCTTCCTCTTCTGTCCTATTAAACTGTCTTTATCTTAACCCATGAGTTTTACCTTTTTTCCTCTCTCTGATTATCTCCCCCAGCCCACTGGTGGGGGGGGAGTGAGCAAACAGCTGTGTGGTGCTGAGCTACCTGCTGGGTTAAACCATGGCACTACCACAAAAATCCTCTACGCATGCACTTTATGCCTTGCAAGAAGTTTATACCATTTCAAATCTAGTGAAACAAAGCAATAATTTAGGCAGAGCTATCACAGAGATATATTTTCTGCATTAAACAAAAGTACATAATTAGATTGTACTATTTACATACTTCATTAAAAAACTGCGGCAAAAAAGGGACTCTGCAAAGTTTACATCTATACTATCTTTATGGTGTGGATTTTTCTGTATTAAATTTCGCTTAAAGGAATCATCAGTTTCATAACACAGCTTTCAGTGACAAAATGAAACATTTGGACCAAACACTATGTAAAATCCTTTGGGAAAAGAACGATTCTCAGTTTACACAATGAAAAGCAACAGAACAGCCAACGTATAATTTCCATACTAGATCCTTAAAAGAAAGGCTTTTCTACAGTAGTTAGGGCTCATTCCTGATCCTTAAGCTTGTCAAGTAAACTTCCTTGAGGTATTTAAGTAGGTTTTTAAGTAATTCATCCCATGTCTCTGAAGCCTGGCATAGCCTGTACCTATTTATTTTTATTCAAATGATAGCATTTTACAACAGTAAAGCACTGGACACTCATCTTGCCACAGACTGAACACAGGTATGCCTCTTGCCTACACAGGCTCTATCAAACCACAAAAAATCACCAGCCAAATAACACCATAGAGCCTTAAATTTTATCTCCAAAAAAGGCAAGATACTATCTTCAGAAGACATTTGGAAAATTCCTCTGTAGCATATGTCTCTGAATATTACAAAGAGAAACAAGAGGTATAGGATACATGAAAAACGTCTTAAGAATTTTAATGTAAAATAGATACTAGGATAAAAACCAGGAATTATCAGTGTGTGAAAAAAACAATCATATCCTATTATAAGAATGATTAAAAAAATGCCCAATTTTAATCATTTACCTTTAACAACATAATTCAAGTAACTGAAGCTTAATACTTCTGCTATTTATGATCTATCTCAACTTGACGAAAGTATTTGCATGTCTTACCATTTTCTCTTCTAAAACCAAAAATCAATCTAATTTAATCTGATACACAATTCATCTTCCAAAACACTTTTCTTAACACTCAAGTAATGGGTGGAGGCTTATTGAAGGGAGTGCTGTGCAGAATTTACGTACAAACATCTTGGTCAGTGAGGTTTGATCATTTCTGCTCCTCTTCCTGAATGAGAGTGGAAAGAACAGGGAGTTCTGAATCAGAACTATGTACAGCTCATTGTCATAATAAATTAAGAAGCAATAAATATTATTAATCTATTAGTTGAGAAGGGTTAATCATGCCCATAATGAATTTTCCCTTCTGGAAGGGAGATTAGTTCAGAGCCTTCGCTAGGGGACATCCAATTCACTTCTGAGTTTATCTGTCCTGCTCTACTCCCCAGATCCACTGATCTCCTACATTTGAGTATCTAACTTTTAGCAGAATTTTGTACTCCTTAATAAAAAGATTAAAAATCTGAGTATTTGAGATTTGATTCTTTAACATTCACCAAGTAAGTGGAGGCGACGATTTGATATGCAGACTTGAGGGGGAAAACCACAATCAAGTTCACTATGCTGTTGCACTCTCCTCATTCCAATTTTCTCTCCCCCATAATTAGAGGTATACACATTATATTTCATTTATAATCCATCGATAAGTATTTGCCCACAGTGCAATCCTTCAATATTTTGTGAAAAAAAAGACTATTTTTAAGTATGAAAATATCCAAAGATTATAGCTTTCAAAACATTTAGTAGTTATAAGGGGGAAAAATGCCATCTGCTGGGTACAGCTGAGGACTGAGATTTTTTTTTTTTTAATTTCCTACTAATATACCATGCTTCCCTGAGTGAGTTTTCTCTTCACTTTGGACTTCACTTTCCCCCATCTTAAAAACTGATCCAAGTAACTTCAGTTCTTCCAGGAGAATGTAAGAGCTGCCTTGTTAAAGCTATGTACCACCTGAGACTTCTGACTGTCCTATCTCAGAGCAGGAGGTCTGTCAGCAGTAGACATGATGACTAGCATACGAATGAGGATGCTTTTAATCTTTACATTAGAAATGTCTTTACGGTACCCAGTACTTCACATGTTTTTGCATCTCCACATATCTAAATTTTATGGTTAGATAATTAAATTGATCTAGCTTATAGAAAGCAGAGCAGCATACCACCATCTGTTTCTCTGTGAAGTCGTATACAACTTTTTTACCACTCAAAAGCCAGTGATGGAAAACTAGTTGCCAGAGTACAGGTGCAGAACAGGTTGGTTATCTGGCCTAAAACAATGAAACCATGGCCTTGAAAACCACACTGCTGAAGAAGGAAAAATAACCAAAATAAGTCCAGAATGTCCGGTACAGAAATATATGAGAAGAACTAGGAACTGGAAAGAGCAAAGTCCATTAATAAAATGGATTTTTTTTTTAATTATCAAAAAATATGAGGAAAGGAGGACAGTATCCTCCTCATAGTTACATATGGGAAAGAGAGTTTTGTTTTGATTCATAACAGCCAAGGGAATTCTCTTACTTTGTTTGTGTTTGTATTTTACAACACAAAGAAGCAGCTGTCACCTGTTTGTGTACACACACATACACACGCAGAGGCACATATATTTATAAATAAAAACACATGATTCATTTCACGTGAAGCTGAAGCAACTTACAACATTGGAAATTTGGGCTTCAAAATTAAAATGAAGGCTTATTTCTCACATATACAATAATGCTAAAAATGAAGTAGGTCCTGTGAAGGAACACATCTTCCATGCGTTTAACATAAAAGCATTGATTTCAAAATAGAATTCAGTACAAAGCTATGCTTGTACTTTACAATTGCTGTCAAAAGACTGCCTGATAAAAAACAAACAAGCATAAAAAGTATGAAAATAAGGAATTTTGGCCTTTATAAGATCCTCTAGCAGGATGACACGCTTTTAACTGTTGTTAGATGGAACCAAATCTCTACTGCAAAGCTCTGACTTTTTGCAAAGCACCAGGCATCCCCTGTCAAAGTGCACAACGCACACAAGCTCCACACCCAGCAGTTACTGTTCTTTTCCATACTGCTTAGATAAATAACAAGACGGGCCTTTCATTACCACTGAATCATCAGGCCTTGATTATGCAAATGAATCTCCCACAGACAGATACGTGCACCTATAGTCCCGCTGACTTTAATGCATTTCTACGACAGGATAAGCATCTTCTCCCACAAAAAAACCTACAAGCTGGGCATTTGCCAAAAAGATGGCATGTGTGAATTACCAATCCTATGGCAGATCCTAAGTCATTACAGTAACAGATATTAAAAATACCATTTATTTCCTCAGAATGCAAATGTGCTCTTAAAATGCTAATTTTAACAAACTCATAATAGACTGATTTTTTTTTGTAATCAATCACCCCAACTTGAATCCCTACAAAACGAGAGGCACTGTATAATTATGCTAAAAAATAATTATGTAGGTTTCTTTTTGCAGCGTTTCTGAGGTTTTAAGATAAGCGGATGTACCGAGAGTTTTTCTTGGCTATCAAGCAGAGAAGGTGAAAACGCTGATAATCTGCCACTGTTCTAGAACAGCACTGTTGCATGCACACCATATTGATAACACCAGCATGGCAGAAATGCAAACAACCTGTATCAGGGTCATTTATTTTGTTGGCATGTTTTGCTGACTCCAAAGTACTTGTGAATGCAGTCAGACAAAATCCTGGGCTTCTATTTTCTAAACCAATTTCAAAATGTTTTTGATGGTATCAAAGCAAACTGAATTGTACTCCTGGAGTTATGACTGTTATGTATTATCTTTAATATATTCATTATTTAGTACTTGTATCGGGTCTTTTATGATTTGTGAGTTTGGTATTATCAGAAAATTAAATAATAAAATGTTTGGAGTAAGACTGATGAAGAGTACAAAAACGCATGCAGTATCTTTTGCTGTCTGGTCTGTTTGTCCAATGATAACCTTTTTTTCCTCTTTGTTTGCTTTATTCTTCTTTGAAATACACTACAGTATGCAAGGAAGTCATCTGAGCTAAGGTTCTTCCTTAAATACATGTTTCTTTATTTTTGCATACCATGGAAAAAACACTTAGATTTCTTACATTAGAGAGCTGTAATAACTCTATGCTAATGCTCTTCTCCATGAGTGGTTCTAAATGTACCAATGTGTAAACTCAAGAAAACAGACAATAAAAATCTCTATTTAAGCAAAAAGAAAAACAACAACAACAAAAACAATTGGACATTAATTCTTTAGGCAATTCATGAAGGGAAAAATATTCTGAATTAAGTTATCATTTATGGCATATTCACAAAATATAACAAGAATTCCTTGTCTGTAGAAGACCACATATATACTACACACAAAAATGCAATTCAGAGAAGCTCATACCAGCTTATAAAATTCAGAATAAAAAAACACTTTGAACAGCATGTTCAAAAAACTATTAACTCCTATAACTAAAAAAGTAAATTTATATTGGTGCAAAAGAAAAATATGTTCACAAATGAAGTTCAGTAAGTCTGACAGAACTATATCTATTGCTTTGCTCAAACTCCAGCAAAAGGAAGATGAACATTTCCCCTACTGAAATTAGACAGTCCTTACATTATGCACCTGGCAAACCCTTACAGCCTGTAACGAAGAACCATGTTTAATACCTCCTTATACAAAACATGTTATTTTACTATGCAACTTAAGTACCTTCTCTAAAAGGCCAATCCCACAATTACTAAATTAAACACAGGTACAGTAAGCCTCCTGAAAAATCTCTATAATACGTTAAAGAAAGCATGAAGAAAGAAAAACAACGTTTTAAAGCATTTGGTAGTTAGATGTGAAACAGTTCCCTATTACTAGCAAAACGTTAAACATATGATCTGCAGATAATCACAGAAAAATTCTGATTGAAAAGGCCCACTGCAGGTCATCTGCCTCGTGCTCAAGACCAGGTCCACTTCCAAGTTGTATCAGGCTGTTCACAACCATATCCAGTCAACCTCCAAGTATCTCCAAAGATGGAGCCTCCACAACTTGCCAACCTACTGCAGCGTTTGACCTTTCTCACATAATTTCTCCTCCCGTTCTTCTACAATTTGTCTCTTATTTTTCATTATTTCAACATACATCTCAGTGCAGCCTGGCTCCATCTTATCTATAACCTGCTGTTGGGTAGTAGAAAACAGCAATGAAGCATTACCTGTCTTCCTCTTCTCCGGACTGAACAAACCCAGTTCTCTCAGGCTCTCTTTGTATGCTGTGTTCTCCAACGCCCTCACTGTCTTGGTGGCCCTCTGCTCCAGCACATCAGTATTTTTTGTCAGAGTGGGGGACCCAGAACTGGTCATAATACTCCAGATGCCATCTCACAAATGCTGAATAGAGGCATGGATCTCTTCCTTCCACGTGCGGTCCAGTTATCAGCTGTCCATCTTTGCCACAAGAGCAAGCGGCTGACTGATTTAAAAACTTTGACCTCCAGGCCCCTGAGTTTGTTTTCTACAAGAGCCCCTCTCCGGCAAGGCAATCTCCAGGCTGACTGTTCCAATCAGCTGCTCCAGGTGAAACGCACTGCATTTACCTATTTGCATTTCATTTGAGTCCTCAGGAAGTTCAGCTCATTTCTCCACCCTCCTGAGGTCCTTCTGAATAGCAGTCCTGTCCTCTGCCATGTCAGCCACTCCCCCCCAGTTCGGTGTCATCCATCAGCACTCTGACAGTGCACTTTATCTCAACAGCCAGGTTGCTAATGAAGCTTTTAATATACCCAGCCTCACTATTGTCTACTGAGGAACACTATTCAGAGCTGGCCTCCCGCCGGACTTCACTGACCATTGCTCTTTGAGATTGGCAGTCCAGGCATTTTTCCTCCTTGTAGTCCACTTAATCCAGACCATGCCTCACTAACTGATTAACAAGGATACTACGGAAGACTGTGCTGAAGGCCTTGCTAAAGTTAAGACAGCTTTCACTATTTTTGCGTTGTTCGCAGAGCTAGCCTGTTAGTTAGTCAAGCAGGGTGTGCTCTTGGTAAAACCATGCTGGTTGTTCCCAATCACTGACTTGTCCTTTTTGTGCATGGACAAGACTTTCAGAAGAATTTGCTTCACAACATCCATTAAAAACGACAAAATGCAGCCCATCTGCTTGTTGGTTCCATGGATGTACATATATATGCTCCATTTGATTAAATAGTCCTGAAATTGAACTTCCTCACCTTTGTGTAGTAATTGATTTCCCTGGGTACTGCCATGAGATTCAGGAACCACACAGGCCTGCCAGCAGACTTTACCAGTCAAGACCAAAGCAAAGATGACACCAAATACCTCAGCTCTTTTATCTTTTGCCACTATGTCTCCCACTGCATCAGCAGCACACTATTTTCCTCAGTCGTCTCTTCATCACAGAGGTACCTACAGTAGACCTTCACTTACCTTCAACTCCAGCTGAGTTTTAGCATTTGTAATTCCTTCCCTCTATATCCAAACACAATTTTATGTCCTCCATGGATGCCTGTTATTGTTTACTTCTTCCATAAAATTGCATAGGTATTTTTGGGCTGAATTTTGAAGAGGCTGTCCTTGAAGATCACTCACTTCTCCTGGGCCACTCTGTGCTTTAGGGTAACCTGCCATGGGATACTACCTATATGCTCCCTGAAAAAGCCAAAGCCAGCTACCCCGAAGCCCGAGATTATTTCTCCACTGCCTGCTTTTCTACCACCTCTTACAGTTGTTTCACTAGGGATGGCATCAGCCCTCAGTTTTCTAACCAGTTCCTTCCCATTCACAAGTAGCAAGAAGTCTAAGTTACATAGCTGAATACAAAATTTAGAATAAAATTCAAACCCAAATGTAAAATAAGACAGAGTACCGAGGATATGTGAGATAAGCAAATTTTAGAGGCATATGGTATTTGGGAGCTTTTCTTGATCTCGTTTACAGATAGAAATGGATCTTAAACAGAACCGATAATTGTTGTGATAGCTGATGCAAGCAACTGGAAAGACTACTTTAAGAAAGCAGCAAGTTCAAGAAAAGGGAACAGGGTATATAAAACACACAAAGCTACATTTACATTCCATTTAGCAAGCGTACAGATAATTTTAGGATGATATGAGGCAAAGCTTTTAAAAATCTGGAGAAATGAGTAGCTAAAGTAGAATAATTATCTGACAGATGGAGATTGCCCCAAGGCTGCCACTTCAACATATAAAAAGATGAGGCTGAGCTCATTTTTGAAATCCAACATTTGAAATTCCAAGAGCATCTTGCATATTAGTTGTGGAAGGTACAACATTATGTTCAGTATGCCAGCATATAAATACAGGTTAGATTCAAAGACTTACTTTGAAAATTGTTTTTAAAAACTGAAGCCTTACAGAAAGATTTCAAATACCCTCACAGAAGCATAGCATAAATACTTAAAAGTATAGTAAACCTGAAGTACGTAGGTAAAGTCTAGACGCTTTTGTGGTTTCCATCGTAACGCCAAAGGTGACAACTGCAAGTACATATTTCTACCACAGTAATATTTGTGCTTCCCCTTCCCATACTGCCACCTTTCTTTCTACACATAGCATTCTGTCTCAATCAGATTGCATAGCCCTACCCCTAAATTTGTTCAGGCCTAGTAAGACCTGTTGTGGTAACAGTTGAATGCCTGAAGATAACAGCTAAACAAATTACTCATTTACTTTCATTTGCAACTCTCACATTCCAGAAAAAGCAGGCAACTTTGAAGCACGCACTTGCTTTACCAACAGTACAGCCATAAATACAGTTAATATATTCAAACCTGCACTCCTCCTGCTGTCATCCCAGCACTGTGCATCTTTGCATCTATTTGCAACATCTTGTCCTTATTTGTTCATAATTGCTGTGGGACATCATCTGCATCCTGCTTCATAACTCCACTGTACTCAACGTAAACGCAACCCTAATCTAGACTGTGATCTCTGGAGGCTAGAGGAATATGGGATTATTATTATTATTTTTTTTTTTTTTTATCACCAGGGTACTCTTTGTAAAGCTCCCATTTTGTGATGGATGACAGTCGTAAGAACAAGTTTGTGTTATTTGATAACTGGCATTCTGCAAACAGGTAAGATTGAAAAGAGCTCACAGCCCAAAATAACAATTTATGGATCAAATAAAAAAGGGGGAACGGAAAGATAAGAGGAAGTACAAAACACAGACCAAACAAACTATCGTATCAGTTCTGCAGTTCTTAGCTTATTCAGTTAACTTTTATGATTTTTCAGCCAGCCAGCAATTTGTTTCAAAGCAGAACTGTGAGGAAAACTAGCTTTTAAGATGAATAAGCCACCTTGTGACAGACAACGTATATGACAGCAGATCAAGAACATCACAGTTATTTTGAACCAGTTGTAGCTTTTTTTTTTTTCCTTCAGATGCTCATTCTAATTTACAGAACAAAAAGGACAGCCTAACATCTAACACAAAAGGAAAACAGTCGCTTGCCTGTAGTCTCATGATATCTGTATCTGGTTGTCGAACTGTAATTGCCAGTGTACCCAAGATTTGAAGCCCCTGTTGTCTTCAAATACATTGTACTTCACCTTTCATTATTTATCACTCAACTATGAACAAGATAAACAGAACTTGAAACTTACTTGATTCTCCCCAGGTAAATAATATAGTTACTACCAAAGAGTTGATGTTTCTTTCAGATTTTTTTAACATATACAGATTATATATATATATATATATACATATATATATGTAAGCCTTTATCAGTATTTCTTCAGCATTTCAAAGATGAGTAAAATTCCTGATTCCTTCCCATACCTCAAAGTTCTCTATAAACCTTTTATTATTCTGTGATATGAAATGGTATTGAATGATTGATCATCTAATTGTTTGACCCAGTAAGATACTCATTCAAAGCCAATAAAGACCAAACCTTGCTTTTCGTTTGATTTTAACATGTCTGATTTAGATAAAATTTGGAGGAACTGCACAGGCTAATTAAAAATCTGGAAAAGCAAGCACGGACATTTTAAAAATTCTGTCCTTGCAAGCTACCACAAATTTGGCACTGAGTAGACATTTTCAGTTGATATTTGTGACATTTAAATACAGCTTAGAGTTGGTTTGGGGTTTTTTTATCATTTTTTTTTTTAGAAATATTCTTGGAGTCAGACATTTTGGGAAGAAAATCTCCACCATTTAAAAACAATCTTCTCTGTAATGTAACTGAGAAATCGCGCACAGCAATTAAACATCCTCTATATTCTCTTCTGACAAGGTCATTTAACTCATAGGCCATTTGGAAACACCGTTTGTGTGCTGTAATTTTGTTTTCCATGTGTATCATCATAACTTAGAAAAAAAGGCAAGGTACTGTTGTTACACGATCAAAGGGCTTTGCTTCAATATCGCTGATGAGAGACAATTATCTTAGTAAACCTGAAGAGATACAGAAGCGCTGGCAAGTGGATCTACTTTAAAGCACGTGAAATGCGAGGGCTTTTCAGTTCAACTACTGTGTTTCACCACAAATACACGCCACATTACTCTTTCATTTAGCTGATTTAATAGGTTGTTGGTTACTGTGGCTGGTTTTATTGTTGTTGTTTGTTTTACATAAAGTAACTATTTTGATGTGATCACAAGAGATTGAAAGACCATAAGCTGGACTTCTTGCAAAGACAACAGAAGAAGAGTTAATGTAAACCATCATTCTGATGCTCCGGCAGGCTGGTCTATGAGAGTACACAGGGGACAATTACCATGGCTCAGCTGATAAGCTGTAACTCACTAAGGTGCAACAGCGCAATTTCTCTCAAATATGTGCACTGAACAGAAGTGTCAGTATTAGGTCACCGAGGTTACAGAGACCCTGCTTTTCCTCGGGATGCAATAGTATTTTTTCTTTATTTGTATTCTTTGTTATGGAATCTTCATCTTAATAGTGCAGCTTATTCTAAAAGTACTTCATAGATCATAAGCCCGATCCTCCTTTTTAATTCAATAGCAAAACTCTCTCCTATCAATTGTGAAATAACTGAACCCTAGACAAAAGCAAATTGGTCATTCATCCATAGCTAAACTACATTTGGGGTGAAGCACAGCAGCTATTTTGCGGTTAACATTACTATTACAGACTGATCTATGGATGGAAATGCACAACTGGAAGCACAGGGGAATTTTAGGTGGATGGAAAAATAATCATACTGACTAAAATCAGGCGAATTCCCCAGAGAACTCCCTCATTCATAGGAAAAATGCACACAATTGTTTACAATTGATCAGGATCTCAATTACATGTGCCACACAAAAAACAGGTCTAACAGCTGACAGCACTCTCATCCCATGCTACTGAATAAATAATGCCCCTATATACTTTTTCACTATTTAAGTGAACAGGGGGCTATAAATACAAGGGCAGCATGGCTGGAGTTGTGTGGTAAGACCACACACAACAGTACCACAGATTTGGATGTCTGCATTTCAGGGTTTAAAGATGAGGCTGTAAATCAGAAGAGAGGACTTGGAAATTACAGACAATCCCCATTCTCACTGTTTCAAGCTGCTGTCAAGTATATGAGATCGATACTTTGATTTCAGCTCCCCATTTGTCAGTAAAAGATCAATACAAAGTCATAGATTCCTTTCCCATAAATATTATCGCTTTACTGTATCAAAATAACACAATTTTTTATAATTGCACTTTAAACACATTTGTGTTACTCTGCTGTCAAATGCATGCCAAATTTCTTTTTGGATTACTGAAGAAAAAGAAAAGTTTTTGTTTTTGTTTTTTTTTAACCTAAAGCACTGAAACCAGTATCAAATGCTTGCTTTTAATCTCAGTGGGGCTGGGGAGAGGCAGGAAGCCTAATGCTGTCATGTCAGAATTGCCAGTAGCAAGACATTCAGTTCATCAAAACAATTTTTAGTTTTGTCAGAAATCAACCTAACAGGCTTTCTTCACAGCCAGTTTATTATGGCAGTGCTCGGAACTCTGGAACTGCATTTTTCAAATCTAAAACTAAATCTGTTTCTTTTAAAACTCTCATCAACAGCTTCAAAATCAGTATATTTTAGATGTTTCCTTAAATAAGTTCGTATTTTACCAAGGAATTAATCAAACAATCATATTAACAAGTGATGTGCTTAAAGCCGTAGTATTTTACTCGCTGTTTACCTGGGTAGAACCTACTGTTTCATAGGTCATTACTCAACATAAATGCTTCTCTTCCAATGATGGTAAATTATTTTCCACATAGTACTTCATTAACTTCTTTTTGTTGGATGAATGCACCTGCGCTTATGCTACAAACAGCAGTCAACTGTGATATGAGCTAAAGTAAAACATTTCAAAGAATTGTACTTTCTCGAATGTCAGATTTCCACGATTATTTTTTCCTTATGCATGTGAGAGGAACATAAACATTAACGTATTTAAGTATTACAGTATTTACAGACCAATCCAGCTAATCATTTCCACAATATCAGCAATACATGTATTTTCACATAGCTGGAGTATGGTAGAAATTTTCCAAATGTTAGGAAGTGTTTCAGATTCTGCAAGGGAACACTCATTCTTTAATAACTTGCTGCTAACAGCCCAGCTTTTTAGAAACAGTTTTGCTGGCTAATATTTTATAACATTTTTATTTTCTGATCAAGTAATTGTCATCTATTATATTAAATGTAACAGTAGCACTGACATTTTTCTATTTGAAATCAGTGTTGAGTAATCAGAGTACTTTTTTTAAGGTGAAATGAAAAATAGGTTTATTTTGCTTCTGAATTATAGATTACTACTGTAAATTTATAAGCTTCAGCAGAAGTCATAAGAACCCCATAATAAAAATAGCATTCCTGTCAAATACCAGGTCTTTTTTTTTTAATAGTTTTCTTTCCTATTACTTTTCTGTGACTTAAATAAAAGTCAAATGTGAAATAGAAATTTATAATGAGTTGATTTCTCTGAAGTCAAACTTAAAATATTCCTGTATGTTCTCTAAAAAAAGCTGTGTTGCTTCTACGGACTTAATATTCCGCTTTCAAACACAAAAATCAGAATAGATGCTTCTGACCTGATGAAATGCTCAGAAGCTAGTTGCCAAATATATTCTGTTGAATAAACTCCACATTTTTAAGATACTATATATTTACCAAATATGTTCGGTAATATGACATGCTAAAGTGTCTAAAAGTTAGATGGGTCCGTTATTAACGCACTGAGATAAGTAAGCAATACGTCAAATGAACTGTTTAATCATATTGAGGTACCTGCAGCACCAAGAAAAAGAAAGGCTAAATATCAGTATTTCAAACTGTCAGTTGTAATGAGTCCCAGATGTTAAAACATTAAGCAACTTAAAAATCAACTCAGTTCTAAACAAAATTATTTCCAACGCAAGCTTTAATCCAGTGACTCAGTCTTCCCCCCTGCCTTCCCTGGCATGAGAATTGCCCCTCTTTAATATGTGCATTGCCTGAATTAGCAAATAGTATATAGAATTGATGTAATGTAATGATTTACATGTCTTCTGCTGTCAAAACTTACCATTTCTGAAAAGACTTTAATGGTTTTAGAGACAATACCAAAGAAAACCTATGAAGTATATTTTTTTTCTTTAAGAAAGTAAGTGTCATTTCTCATTATGCAGAATCCTAAAATGGAAGAAAACTTATGTTGGTATTATTTTGCATAAAGGCAATAGATCGTAGTTATTTTATGTAAGAATTTAAGCTAATATAGCCTGCCTACCTTCAAAAACATAAAGGTAATAATGCCAAATCCAAACAGGACTGGTTTTTCAGCAATTTTAGGAAACAATTTAAGAACGAGTAGATTTTCATTATAAGCATCTGCCATTGTTTTCAGTACAGCACTGATTGCAACAGTTGCTAAGATTTTCAACGAACAGATTCTTCTGAATATAGAGAGGCTTAGCCCCAGAAAATGTCGAGAAATATCAGAGGAGAGATTAACCGCTAAGGGACGTTCACTTGAGCATTATACGTTTAAAAAGGGAAGAGATTACATACCCTTCTCCACCAATTCTTGTTATCTTTAGACGAAAATCAACAGAGTTCAGGCTGGGTGGCTTCCATTTCAAAATATCATCACATCGACCAGGCTTGTATTTCTGAAGCAAATTAAAAAGCAGTTTAATTATGCTTATTGGTTTTCACTGGTTTTAAAAGTAACAATTCAGCGTTTCAGGCTGCATTAGATGTCTCTAATGAATTACAATACTTAGTGACTGAAACAATGAATTTCATTACCACAGAGGTAGTTGTGCTTCACTACTTTATTTGCTGCCTCCCTTTAAAACTGCTTAGCACGGTAGCCAAGCCATTGTATATAATGCAAAACTGAGAATGGAAATAAAAATTAGCATACTTCATTATCTCTGGCTAATGGAAAATTTCAAAAAAGAAAATACGACAGCACAGTTTTAATAAATGAGAACTGTGAAAGGACACACACAGAAGACGCATTTAAGATAACCTCAACATTTTTGAGCGATTTTATGAGCGATGTTGTTGTTATTGTTGTTGTTACTGTTGGCTGACACAACGTGAAAAAGCCAGCAGCCACCATACTGCCAGCTCTCAGAAAGGCCCATCAGAAACATGTTCTTTCGTATCAAAGGAATGTAAGTTATATAAAGATTAGAGAACACCATGACACACTGAAACATAAATAAGGGAGCATCTGTTGCTTAAGAGAAAGGGTACACGCTTGTCTGAACCAAAAGTTGCCATACTTATCAGAAAAGAGCAATTTTCTCTTGAATTAGAGTTTTGGTTTATCTCGGTCTCTTATCATCTACTTCAGTGTAAGTAAAATGCCACTTTGTTCATCCTCAGCTAACAGTGACAGCCGAGCCAGCTAAGCCTTTCCTTCCTGGAATATCTTTCATGGCAATGGAGAAAAGTAGAATGAGCATAAACAGGGCAAAAGCAAAAATCAGCTCCTAACACTCTCAGCCACGTTTCTGCTCTGCACAACAAAAGTAACCTACTAAAAACTCTTTTTGGAATCTAAACATGCCTGGCTAGACAGCATCTTCTCATTTTTTGACCATGGCTCCAGATTGTTTGAGACTGATGGCTTCAGGCTCTCTGTTGTTGTTCCCATTCAGGCCATTATAAACATGTTCCTAATGCCAGTACTGGAGCATCCTACCCAACTCACTATTCTAATCACACACAGCTCTGCACTGAATTTCTCCACAACCTTCTCTTTACACCTGAATAAAATTTAAATTATTTATCTTTGTCCTTAGGACAACGTGCGGAAGCTGTTTCTGACACCTCTTCTCTGTGCCTGCTCCCTTTCCATGTCTTTTATTTTATTCTTCCCCCACTATCTTCTAGTTGGTCTCTTGGAAAGCAACTTTCCCTTGTGGTCCCTCACATCTGGAAATCTTGCCAGATCAAATCAAACATCCTTATTCCATTTAAGTCAGGAAAATAGTAAGATATAGTGCGATAATAAAGTTATGTGTTGTTTTTTTTTAATTTCTTCTCTTCCCACCTTATTTCCCCTTTATATGATTTCTGTCCTGTAATATAAACAGCTATTTGAGAAATGCTGGTTGCTCTTATACGTGTCCAAAAATGGGATTTAGAAAGGTTTAAGAAATTTACAAAATAAAAATAAATCTTTCAGTAGACAATAGAAATACTTCTTTAGTTGCCTCCATCCTGCTGTCCTCAGTCAGCCTTCCCTCATTTCTCTGGCTCTTCATTTGCCAGAGATATCTTCAAATCACAAAGATCTCATCTTTGAACTCTTGTAGTAATGAATTATATCTTGCTTCTTAGTTTTTTTGTTCTCATTCCCAGATCTTGTACAATGAATAAATATTTAAATGAATATTTAAAGACTCACGCCATATACATCATATATACTAATCGATATTATATGGATAAGACAACAGAATATACAAGATAAAGAAAAAAGCTCAGTGAAGTATTTAATCTTTTCAGATCATATTTTTATATACGGATGGAATATTTAAATATACTTTAAAGTATTAGCATTCCATTTTAGAGAAAAATTACTATTTAATAGATATATTCGAATGGTTGTGTGCATTGAATATGAGAATTGCGATAAAGGTGAACGATGCCGAAGTCTCTTTGTCAGTCAAATTTTCCTGCAATTTTCTTAAACCTAATATTGAGAGAATACGTAATTAAATTCTATACAGCTTATTGCTAAAGTATGTTCCAGGAATAATGGGATGAAATGTGGTGCTTGTAAAGAAATTATTGCTGCTCTCTCTTGCCTTTTAATTAGGCCAAAACCTATTACTCTTGCTAGGTATTTATTACTTTGTTCAAATAAAAACTACGAGGAACACCTCTGTTTGGGACCAATTTCTCCACAGAGTGAAAATTTAATTTATGAAGCAACTTCTACAGCAGGTACCAAGGAACACGGAGTACAGCTGAGTAGCTGAAGCTGTCAGAACAGATGTTGGTTTTGCTGCATGGAAGATTCATCTTAATGGATGCTCATCTGTCCCTTTAAACATGACCAAGGTCTTCAACCATTGCATAAAAGTGTCATCTGTCAATCACGCCTAAGCCCTAAAATCTTTTATTAAGCCTCTGTGTGGCATAGCTTCCAGGTTATTGACTTGCAATAATCTTCCAAGCAAGATTACTGGGGCATTTACAATGATGGATTTATTAATACATACTCAAGTAATCAATTTCTATTTAAGCCATAGATCATATTTTTGAGACTTTATGAGATGTTAAGACTTGATCCAGTCTAATTGACTCTAGAAAACAATCCCAGCTGGTTTAATATATGGGTACAAACCATCTTTTTACATATCACTCCTTTAAAGAGAAAATAAAGAGAGGCTAACAGACCTCAGGACAGAAAAAATTATCTTTTTTTTTGTATAGAAATACCAGTCTTAACCACAAAGGATACCATATTTTGTGGCCAAAAAGAAAACTTGGACTGCTCTGCATTCAAGATTACCAAGTATTTTCTCCCAGCCATACAGAGGAGGATTTATTTCTGCCTTGAACATAAACCCTGAAAAAGCTTGACATTCCTTTAGGAAATTAATTCTCCTTAATGTTAAAAAAAAATGTACCAACCTCTCAGAGTCATGGCACTGAAATCCTGAAGAAGAGATGCATCTGATCCATCTAACAACCTAAGAACAGCCTCACTAGAGTTCTAGCACCCTGGCTCTGTCAGTGCCCAAAAGCATATGCTTAGGGCAATCATATATGATGTTTTCTACTGTTACTCTCCCAGAGACTACTCATTTTCAAGCTCAAAGCCATCCTGATGTAAATGTGATTCCCAGGTATTTAGTGATTTTCAGCCTTCCCTGCCTGAGCTCATTTAGCTCCCCACTAAGACCTGCAAACCTCTCCCAGCTGTAACAGCCTACAGCACAGCAGCCCACATGCAGCCGAACATATTACAAACTGGAATACCAGTTTAGGCATAATCCTGTTTTTCTGAGTACAAGGGACTCCCCTCCAGCTGTGAGGACTGACCAGGACCCTATCCCTTGACTCCTACTTTTCAACCAATTGTTTATCTGTGCAAGAACTCTTTCTTTCATCTTGCATCTGCTTTAGTTTTTTTCTATAGTTTTGGTTTTTTTTGTTAGAAACACTGACAGAGGCTTTCTGGAGGTCTAGGCAGGGAATTCCACATGACCTTTACTCAAATGACTTTTGATTACCCGGTTGGAGAGGCATAACCTTCCTTTCATAAAGGCACGTAATTTTTCCCAACTATATGATGTTTACCCAGGTATCAACTACTGCAGTCCTTATTATAGTTTTCACTACTCTGTCCAGTTGAGACACCACACTTGTAGGCTCTTCCCCGACCTTCCATGACATCTGTCCCCACCCTCAGGTTTTGTTTTTATGGGTGGGTTTTTTTGGCATTATATTTGCTGTCCTCACATCCTTATGCACCAATGTATACATTCCACATAGGATCTACTACAGGACTTTCTCAACCCCCATTTTTTTTTTCCTCCCAAGACTGACAAGTAATAGCCTCCTAAAAATCGAATGTGAAACCAACTTCAAAACAGACATGAGCAACTATTCCAAGATCACTAATGAAAAGCAATGCTTTGACAGGATATATCTGCATACCTGTAATTTCACTGACTCAAGTTTAATTACAAAATTGATTGGCTGACTTGCTTGAAGGAGAGTTGGGGGGGGGGGGGGGGGGGGGGGATTTGTTCTTTAAGATGGAGTTACCTTTCTTGCCTTTCCCTCTAGAACCAGCACAGTGCGAAACAAGTCTTGGCTAAACATTTTGTTCTATTAAAAAAAAAAAATAAAAATGAAGGAACAATCTCTTCCACACTTCATGTTAGCGGAAGAGATATTGTCTAGAAAACAATGGCAATAAAAATAGCCTTTTGACTATTACACTTGGTCTTGATCACTGTCAATACACTTCCGACTTCACAGTAGATTTGTTAAAATTGAACAGCTAATAAAAGTAACACAGTCTACAGACATTTTTCTGAAACATTTACAAAGGCTTAGATAAGCAATCAGACTTCAAAGTTCACATCAGGAAGAAGTTACATGGTCTCCAGACTTCTACTGTTATATCATAAAAAACAGAAAATCACGGAAATTCACCTTAAAATGAGAATTCATCCAGAGGCCATATTAACAAACCCTGAGGGGGGTGTTCATTTCTGTAATGGGTGAGCCCATATACACAGTACAGCAGTAGCAAGTTCTTGAATTTGAGTACTAAGTGCAAAATCAATTTCTTCAAATACGAGCTGAAGCCAAAGAAGAATTCTGCTTGTTAAGTACATGAAAACTTCACCTTAGATGAATCATTGCATACTACAGACCTGTACTGCCTAAAGTTATTCTACATTCCATTTCCAAAACAGAATGTTAAACAATCTGTCTGAGATCAAACTACTCCCTAGCATTTTAAATATAGCATTTATAGCAATGATATCCTCAACGCTCTCCCCAAATACGCATGTAACATGACTACTTTTAAAACATATCAGGTCACGTAGCATTTCAAATACAAAGATCTTGGTTCAGACCGAAACCTTTCCACCTCATCTAACCACAGGAATTAGAACTCGACATCCAAAAATATACATTAGGAAATCAGAAAATATCTAAAATAGCTTTACAGGACTGGACCAGCTGATTTGCAGTGCCAAGTGCCAATGACTGTGCCTTCAGGATGGCCATTAACCACCTCCCCAGCCCTCAGATTTTAGCAGCCCTGTTACTCACTCAGCATCTACCCAACTTTTTTTCCATCTCTGTTCTACTTTTATTATGATTACAATAAATGCCCCACCTTCCAGGCAGAATGCAGGTGCTCTCCAGCCCCTCTCTCCATCATTCCCTTCTTTTTCACAACTTCCTTTCTAATCGGTGTCAACCACCTCAGTCCCCTACAAAACTAAGCCTGGCCAGTTAGGGCTTGTGGACCTTATCTAGCAGCAGGATAACTGGCAGAATCGAGAGGCTGCTAACCTCAGGTGTGTTCCAGGTTACAAGAGCACTATCAATCACTACTATCTTAATTGAAGAGGATGCAAGCCAGGCACATGATGGGCCAGCAGTAGCATGGCAAATGTGCCCCTATTATGGAGATCTTGAACTTGAGGTACAAGCACAACAACAAGCATGACACTCAGCTGCACATCCAGTACCACAGGATGCAGAATCACCACAGAAGACCGCCCAACAGAAAGCAGAGCCTCCCGCACCCATCTCAGGTTGCTCAACCTGACCAGTTCCTAACCCCAAGCTCTCAGGTGTGTCCACTCAGGCCACACTCAGTAAGGCTTTTTGTTAGTCCCCAGTGAGCCACATCAGCACTCTGGGGCAAACTGACGGGTGTCTGGTCATGCGGAACCCCAGCCCCCTGCTCACCCCAAAAGTATTAGGTCTAGTTGTTCCCTTCCTCCAGAGCTGTCCTTAGAGGAGGCAACTCCTTTCTCCCTCCCTATGAGAAAGGCTGGCCCTCAGAGGATAAAGTTCCCTTATCTCAATTTTTGCTGACGCAGTTCTCGCTAGCTGCAGATGTTCTTCCCACTCAATTTATGTTTTCACCTGAAGCCATGCATCTTCCCAGTGTTCGCACTCAATGCTCAGCAGAAAGCCTGGGCAGTGTGGATGCTAACTGCCCATAACGAGAATAAAGTTTCTCTCCAAGCAGCTGCTTTCCGTTAGCACATGGTAGAGACTTTGCTGCTCAGTATTTCGTAGGAGGAAGAGCGGAGTTAATCTCTGGGACCGCATTCTGGACAGGCAGCGTGGGCTGTGGGGTGTTGTTGACTCACCACGAAGACACCCACCTGGAAGACTGAGTAACTTCAGCCAAAAGTCTGGACAAAACAAATGGATCAGCTCTCCTAATGACTGAAAAGGAAGACATGGTGGGATGACCAGGAGAGGATGACCAGTGCTGCTACTTGTCAGCTGTCGTCTCCCTCAGCACACCTTTCAGACCTAGCCCTGCAAAGGAGCCAGACCACTGCTAAGGTAGAAGTCACGGGCACGCACCAATGCAGGAAGAAGGCTGAAAAAATAAAAAATAGCTAAGAAGGGAGGGGACACAGAAGGTCCAAGAAAGATTTGTTTGAAAACCCATGCTTGCCCAAGAGGTATGGCAAGCTGAGTACCATCAGGGAGCGAGGGCCATTGGGGTAGGAGGGGACGGGGTTAACCAAGAGAGACACTGGGAATCTGCTGAAGTTCATTTAAACCTTCAAATGTCATTTGCTACATTGCCAATGACATCAACATTTAACCACACTGAGTATATAATTAATGAGTCTTGAATATGAAATATGAATATGAATTTGAAATATAGATCTTTCTGTATCTCATAATTTAAGTTACAAAGAAGTTACCTGGCTAGTTCATATTTTAACACCAAGAAAAATATTCTGCCATTACTTATATGATATTCTGGTATTTAGTCACTCTCACTTATCAACATAAAGACACAAAGTCTTTTAAAACATACTAGAATGCTTCAGATTCACAAACAGTAAGACATTTCTTACGTTGTAAAATTTACCCATTTCTGTTACCAATATTTTTCCTGTGTTTTAACCAGATACTTTGCAAACAATTTGGTATTCAATATTATGCTAAAGCTTTCACCTGTA
Organism: Cygnus atratus; assembly: GCF_013377495.2. Taxonomy (NCBI): domain Eukaryota; kingdom Metazoa; phylum Chordata; class Aves; order Anseriformes; family Anatidae; genus Cygnus; species Cygnus atratus. Next base: position 38,811,427 of record NC_066364.1, read on the forward strand.
AGGAAAAAGTTAACTATTGCAAACCTGTAACAACAACAAATCTACTCCTCATGCTCACTTAAAACAATGGTTAAATGTTTTCTCTGAAGAGCTCTACATTACTCTTAGGCCTCTTAATATCCATATGGCACCAACTGCCCTAATCAATCTAATAGTTTGCATTCAGTTGTGTAAATATAAAGACTGAACAATTACTAAGTTTTTATTTTCCTGCACTAAATGCCCTGAATCATTTTAAAGAACCAAAAGGATCGATTGTAATCAATCATTTCAGGCTAGACCTGACAGAGAGATGAGCTGAAGAAAGAGAAGTTGCTAATATTGTACGTGAATGAGTCACATCAATGGATCAAGAAACCACAAGATGAAAGACAGCCACTGACTCAATTGCATATTCATAAATTTTTAAGACAGAAAAACATCATCGGGTTCATGGAATCAGCTCTGTTGCACACAGCACAAAGAAACTTGAACAGTAATGTTTATATCAAGCTTGCAATTCCTATTCAAATTACAGCACACCTTTGTGAAAGATACTAAGCAAAGAAACAACATAGACTTAGGGTGGTTACCATGATCACTTATTACACTTAAGATTAAAAATGTATGCTTATTTCTACACAAAATGCCTATGAATCTTGTAATGCCTTAGTTTAGGCTGAAGCCCAGTTCTTCACAAAATTATATCCTTTTGATAAGATAAAATGTTTAGTCACTGCACAGGTAATTTTCCATTTGGCTAATATATACATGAATCTTAACTGCACAATTCTGCCAAAAAGTCTCCAAAGATTAGACAACAGAATTGATTCTACTATTCCAGTGTTATTTTCACTGCTTAAGTATACAGACATATTAAAAAAAAAATCATGTTTTCTATTCTTTTACATTATGCATTTAATGCATTTTATGCATTAAAATACATTGATAACTACCTGAAATAATTCTTTTCAGAGTGACGCCTTCAGCTGTGACTTAATACATTTCCTCCTAGATACACACTCTACTTTTGGCTGTATATCTTTTTGCTAATCTGGTCACCAAAACAGAAGGGAGAAAAAAACACACACAAAGAAATACAATAAAATCTACATGAGGAAATAAGTTATTGTAGTTAATCTGTGACTCTTAGCCTCTGAAAGTATTTTGTCTTCTGTCCCTTCTACCCTCCCATTTCAGTTCCAACCTATTTATTTCTCAGTGTCCATACAGACAACTTACATCCTTATGTTCCTCATAGTCCATCACTGTAATACCCCATTCTTCCCCATGTATTCTACTTACTTTCCCCTGTTAAAAAAAAAAAAAAAAAAAAAAAAAACTAGGCAAAAGGCACCAGAAGTGCCTTGGTTATTGATGGGTAAACATGAGTAATGCTTGCTCTTGCTGCATATTGAGCAGATAGATCACTCAGAATTGGAAGAAAGAGATACACTAAGTCTGATCACAAGCCCACAACTGCCTGGTGGAGAAGGAGAAAGGTCAGCATTTCTTAATTACGTCTAAGGCAAACAGATTATATTAGAAAATCGCTTCAAAAATACCGGACTCATCCCTAATTCGTATCTTTGGAGGTGAAGGCAAATTACATCATGTGCTATGGCATATATGGTGTTTGGTGGTGATCACTGGCAAATAGTGAATCAACTACAAAATTTAGCCAATGTACCACAGGGACAGCTACACTGCATGTCGACAATCCAGGAGACAAAGTAGAGGAAGGCCCAAGAGCAAAAGCCTTCAGTTTCAAGACAGGGTGCTTCATTACAAAGATGGATGTACAGAAAAAGTGATAAAATTAATGCATTGACCTGGTGGGGACAATGGAAAAACACCAGCACAATGCTATCTACTAAGACAAATATTATCAGTCAGTAAGAGAAAAATACTATTGTTTACTTAAACATTAAGTCATCCTATTTGGTTGCCTGTTTGGTTGTTATTTAAAATATATCAGAGCTGGCCAAACTGATTATCTATTGTATTCCAAAATCTTTACAGAGGTGAACATTTGCAAATACATTCCACGTACCTCTGAATCAGACGGGTCCCGGGGAACACTGGACACACTAGTTTTCACCTGGCTCCATTCTTCACGTAGGTAGAAATAACCATCCCTGTCCCTGTCATTATTGTTGCCCTGAACCACTCACACCCCACATCCCCTTCCTGGGACAACCACTGCACAGCTCATGAGTGCCACTTCACCACCCCGTTGGGTATGCACCCTAAACCTCTACACCAGGTTCAGAAAGCAACAGCTGACACCCAGAAGAAAACCAGGCTCATTAAAATTAGGTTATACACACTGTTCTGTACCTTAGAAAATCTTATTTAGGCTTATAAGAGTTAATGGGACTAATGTGAGCTAACTGTGATTGTTAAGAATGAGAACTTTTAAAATTATTTCCAAAGACAAACTTAATTGTGACTACTTCTCACAGAAAGCATGTTTACCAAGGATAGTTGGAGAAATTCCGTTGTATTAACAAAATGTTTGATACCTGAGAATCCAGTTAAGACAACTTACTTAGATTTCTAGAATGCCTTTTATAAAAAAAGAAGCTCACAAGGGACCATGCAGGAAAAAGTACGTATATGCAAGTCTTTCAAGCCTACGAAACTGTACCACGCAGTTGCCATTGATCTGAAAGTTTTAAGTGCTCATTATCTCTGAAGGTTGAGAAACACACTTTGTTGTGCAAAATACGCATTTAGCAGTGCCACAAGGTGATTATAGTAAGAGGGCAGTAAAATAAGATGCTGAAGCTGAGGTATAAACGAAATTGGTTGATCAAGTCTGGAGAGTTTGAAGAATTCAGAGTCACCTCAGAAATTTCTATCAATGGATGCAGTAGATGATACTCATTGTTTTCAAACGTGAAGGAAAGATTTGCTGCATTTAACTTGACTGCATATATTCAGCTAAAATAAGGTGCTTCAATGAAATCTCTTCAGTAGTACTCACTGTTCTCAAAGATGATTAGGATTCCTTTATTAGTTAGAAAAATCAGATGTACCCAGTGTTGTTTTCGTTCATGCAGATGTGACTTCTGTATAATCTCTTGAAATTTTGGAGCAGGCAGTTCTGTTTGTTTTTTATTATTATTTTTTGTTTGTTTTGGTTTGGGGTTTTTTTTTTTTTTTTTGTGACTTCCCCTTCTCCCCCCATAAATATGATTCAATTGTCCCTATATTTGTAAATGAAATGCACAAAGCCATGATTTGTAAGTACTCTTACGAGTGATCAGGTGGGGTAAAACTCATGGGCAAACACCAGTATTTTGCAAACACCTGTCATTTTGTGAAAGGCATTTTCAGAGCTGAGACAAAACAGGAGAAACTAAACACTGAATGGAAAACATGTGGACACACAATATGGCTACAAAATTTATACCACTAAAAAAATGATCCAAACACTTTCCAACTTCAGGCAAACACTTTATAAACCTTGCACCAAGCCCTTCACCCAGCACAACTTGTGTCTAAGCATGGACAGATGGCCATGAGGCTTTATGTAAAGAAGATAACAAAAGCAAATTGTTCCCCTTCAAAGACAACAAAAACAAACAAAAAGAAAATAATAAAAGCTGCTTTTACTGCTTAATGTTCTGAATTACTGATTTAAAACACCTGAACAAAGAGCTGCAGTCCTCACTAAACTTCAGCTTTTTGCCTGGTTTGGTAATTCGATCAGGATGTAGAGACAGGCTGATGCTCCATAAATATTTGATCAGCTTTAATATAAGGTTGTTAATGAATTTCAAACATTTTACACTGTACTGTTGTCACATATTAGAAAGCAAATATGTAGACAATAACTTCTGAAGCTCATAAAAAGAAGATGGAAAAAGACAGCTTCCTTGCCTGAGCTCAAATCATTTAATGTCCAGAACTAAGCCAAAACAATGCCAGAGACAACTCTTGACAACAAAGTTTTAAATAAGTCATTACTTGATGGGGTACAATGCTGCTTTAACTCCATGTAGTCAAGCAGATTTGTGTAGTTTCTTCCACTCCTCCACTTTAAAAAGCAAAATAAAGAAAACAAAATTAACCTGTGTCCTAAGGCATGCTATCTTTGGTGTACTCCAGAAAAATTTCCTTTAGAAAGCTAGTACCGTTCCTACTTAGTGTTTTTCTTCTTCATACACAAGCACAGGTAAGTCAGAAGCAGCTGTTTTTATTGTGAAAATGTTACTGTATCACAATTTGTCTCCTATGAAAATATGACTTGAAGCTATGTGAAGTAGAAAGAAAATGGTTATAATCAAAATGGCCTCTGAAATATTAAGCTTAACTGTCAGAGCATACTGAAAAGCAAAACATGCTACTAATGTGCACTCATTTAAATAGCGTTAGATTATGTTTCACGCTAAGGATTTTAGCATATGAATGCAAATAACGTTTAGAAAGTTAACCTGTATGCAGAAATTATTCTGTTAATATTTTAATAGATATTTTTCAATTGCTTTTTCCAAAGGTGCCTCGGAATTTCAAGTTAATGCAATATTTATATTGGACATTTTGGTAATTATTAGGCTAGATGTCCCCTACTCTTGCACTTTAATTTAGCTTTGCACCTCCAGCTTCATTAAACATCTTGTTTCGTAACTACACTAATAGCTTTTCTTAATATTCCATTAAGCAAGGAGAAAAATGTGATGAAATTTTCTTCGTAACTAACTCCATTTACATATTAATCCTTTTAATATTTGATAAATTCAGTTCAGTTCACAGCCAAAAATCCATGTTTACAGCAATCAGAATACAGCAGTCACGAAATTACTCATTGCTCTTTTTTTTTTTTCCTCCAGCACATCACTGCAGCAGAAACCTATTCTCATATACTTCTGTTTGTAGTCATCCTTTCATTTAATATTATGAACTGGAACTAGATACTCCAACACTTGATCTGAAGCAGAATAGAAAAAATAAATGGCTTCAAGTTGTTGGCTAACATATGTGACCCCTAAGGGACTAAATTGTGTCTGCTGTCAATTTTAAATTCTACTTTTGAACACAGAGAAATTAAAGCAACTGCTAAAAAGCTACATTCTCCTATCTTTGTGAACACAGACATGTCCTGACTATACAACTGTATTTCTCTTGGTAAAAGGAACTGGTGATTTTCCAGGCTGTTGCCATTTTATACTCCTATTAATTATTTTCTAATTTTCTTAATCTTCACCATCTAGGATTTATTTCCTTAAAATGTGTGCTGTGTTAAGTCTTCAGGAAAAGTTAACAAAATGACACAAACAACAAAGATGCTTCACACTGTCTTCTCTTGCTTTCTTTATTGCATGCTGCTTGTTTCACTTTGCGTCACTTGAACTGGGGTGACATCAATATGTAGCCACAGCACAAACTGTTACCAGCATGCCACTGTGACTACAAGATACTACTGTATTTACTTCTCCAGATGAAATTTTCTTGTAAACTAAGCTTCATAAATCACCAACAGCCTTAAGCTGAAATTAATATAATGGAAAAAGATCAAACCGACATAATTTTATCCCTCAGCAATACATTTTTAGTATTTTTCCCCTCTAAAAATACAGAAAAACACAACTGAGAGATAAGAAGCTAAATCATTTGGAACGACTGTCCAGAAAGACTGGTGAAGGATAGGCTAAGTCCACCTTTTGTCCCCAAACCACCTTTTCTTCCTGAAAACTTCAGCACGATCATTGCTAAAAATGACAATAGTTAGTTTGGCACTAAAATTACGGATACTTTTACCTTTATTTATTTTTTGAACAGGTCTTAATCGGTAAAATTTGATCTAGCTTAGGTAATACAGAGACAGTAGAGTTCTAGGTGTGTACTGAAGCAGCTCCCCAGTAAGCCCCCATTTCCCATATTTCTCCCAAGGTATCCAAACCTTTCCACATGCTTTCAAACCTAATTTCGAAGGACAGGACTCCATGCCGTTTGTCCGTCTTCACTGAATACGATGAGTATTTAGCCATCTCCTGTTCAAGAACTGGGTCATAATTTGCGTTCTATATTTTCATGCTCAGTTACTCTTCAAGTCAATGTATTACCACGTATCTGAAAGACAACTGTTTCTTAAATAACAACACTTGATATCACTAATGCTGCTTATTTTTGCTATTCTTTCAGGCCTAATGAGGTATTAATGTGCTTAAGAGAAATGCAATGTTTCAACTGATATGGCACAGCTTGGACTGTGAAAGGCAGGAGCAATTTTAATTCTGTTTTATTTATTAACCGATTTGCATTATTTTCAATCTGTACTACTTGAAACCTAGAAAACAACATAGAAAACCTTTGGTCAACTGTATTCCTAGATAGCACATGACAAGGCTCAGCTGATGCCTTCTGTGCGTACAAATAATTTTTTAAACTATTGTATAGTTGATAACTCTTCAAAAATTTAAACATTAATATTCCCTTTCCATTTTGTGTTTAATGAGACTCTACCCAGTTCATCTGCTAAGGACTGTTTGTAACATTACACGGATAGACAAGTTGATGACCAAAGATGAAGAGAAGTCTGAAGAAAACTGTTGGGACAAGCAAGATAATACAGAAGCATTCCTGGCCCCACTCCTTCACTTTCTTTTTAGTTCCTAAAGCAATGTTTATTCTTCTTCTCCTCTCCTCCAGTGAAACAACGAATCTCTGAGGGAGTTTTAGGGAGATCTTCCTTCCTCATTTCACAATTTTATTGTGGAAAAAACTAACAAACTAACAAAAAAACTCTTCACTTGAATAAAGCCAGTGATGTTGGAGAAAAATTAATTTTAATTCTGTGAAATGGTTACGTGCAGTTTTGTCTTCACATCAGTCATAAAACAGTAAGGTTTTATGAATCTTACTGTTTACATCCTTTCATGTGGTTAGAGCTTCATACGTATCAGCCTAAAACTTCTCTCATTTCTCAAAGCCTGGTGGTCCCAATCTCTCTTCACCTTCTGTCCTTTCATTCTCACTACGTCTGTCCTAACTCAAGCTTAAATGTAGTCACTTGAATTTACACCAGACAGAGAGGGAAGTCAGTCTCTCAGAGGACAGAGGAACTTATTTCTTTGTGGATGGTTAGTTTGCGATCAAAGGCTCCCAGAAACCTCACTAAAGTTAGATTGGATCAGCAGGAAGTATTCACCGCTTGATGCCTTACAACAAAAGCATCCTTCTTGTAACAAAAGAAGCTCCATGAAATAAGAACCAGTGCTCCTGGCTGACTCACTGTGATAACCTGATTTGTAAGTTGGATAATTTATGGGTATTAGAGACCACATTTGTAGCAGCTACGACCTGTAAATTTAAGGCTTCATCAGAACATCGGTTGTGTTGACATTTTTCTCAGGCCACAATAAGAATCGGTATACCAGGAATAGCATTGCCACAAATCACCTTAGAGCTCATGAAGATTAATGAAAACTACCAACACTAAATAGAAGGATGCAAAAATATATTCCTTCTTCAGGAACGTCAATCTTCGAAAAGAAGAAACAAGCCTTACATCAAGAGGCAGGCAGTGAGCTAATCTGAACATAAGGAGAAACGTACAAGTACAAACTAAGAAATCGCAGCATGCTGGTCTCAGACGTAGTCTAATTTCTCTTTTTAATTCCAGAGCTAAAAAGCCCCTAGAGCTGAACAGATCTGCATGAAAGATGATACACAGAATTGCCAGCAGGATTTTTTGTACATGTTGCCAAATGTATGTTACACAAAATTGTCATTAAGGGCTAGCTTATTACATTTTAGAGGGCTACAAATCTCCTTGAATTAAATATTTATGAGTCTTTCTTAGAATACTGAATCTTGCAGTATTTTGAAAGAAACAACAGAAAGTGGCCTTTTGAACTACGTATTCAAATACATAAATGATCAACTGATGAATTTTAATTATATTAAATTCATCGTTATGTATGTAGATTAAAATAGCAAAAAACATACTTTGCATCCTTAGTTTCACAAGGAAAGATTCGTACAAATTTTCTCAAGATCAAGAAAGTAAATCCAACCCGTGGAACTCAGCATGCGCTTCGCAGTCCTTCGGCTTTGCTAGCAGCAAGCTGATATGCTTGGAGTTGAAAAACAAAGCAAAAAAAAAAGCGTTCCCTGAAAAAAACAGCATGTAATTTTTCTTTCAAGTGTTCTGCCACAAGACTACTACAATTAAAAGCTGCGTTTTGAGGAGAGTAATTTGGATAATGAGGAGCGAAAAGTCCTCTTGTAGGGGGAAGAAACAGCATGCTGAAGGAGAAAATGGCAGAGACCTGCCTGCTCTTGGTAAGAAATTAATCCTTGCAGTTTTGGCTTAGGAACAAGCAAGTCAGTGGCACTGGTCAAGCGCCAAGAATCGCATAGGATAGCTATTTCCTGAGCATTACAAGTAAAGGGAGAAGAAGTTTAGGTTGTATTAAACGAAGCCACTCTGAGAACTTCGGTTACTCCAAAGGTTAGTTACTGTCCTTCTTAGAGAGCGAAATTCTCATGTTAAAAGCAGTGGTTCTCAAAACAGTTGTTAATCTTGCCTTGTGAACAGTCTGAATACACAACCAATAGTTGTATTTTCACAACTACAACAGCAGAACAGTTTCCAATGGTTCCCAATCTCGGTCACTTTTTCCCCTTTTATTTCTCTTAAATGTTTCCTCTCCTTTAATTGTACCAAGAGTTAAACCATTCATCCAGCTATGCCCTGAGCAGGCAAGCAGCTGAAGGTACACAGAATTAGAGGAGAGGGTACATGACAATTATGCTTAACAAACCCAAATGGTAACAAGGTTAGCAGTTTTAAACCTGCTACAAGTAGTGATGGGGGAACAAAAAGAGTGATAATGTATTTTAAAGACAAAATTCTGTTTCTTAAGCAAGAGAACTATCTTCATGGGGCCAATTCGCTTACATCCATCAAGTGAGCATTGAAATGTTCAATGAACAGTCACTGGACAGTTCTGGGAGAAGCAGACACACCTGAGACACTTTACAAGCAGCTTTCTTCATATCTGATATCCTTCTAAGAGGTTTTTCCACTTACTCATTTTCCCCTGCATCCTTTTTGCTACTGTGATAGAAAGACAGAGCCCTTCAGAATCTCTGGAACATCGAGCTGAGTAGCTCTGTCACAACTGAGAATGGTGTAGAAAAAATAAAAAAAATCACTAAATCAAGCAGGAATCTGTGACAATGTTTGGAACATGTTTTACAAATCCCCTGTCACCCCCAAGATCAAGCGAGTTTATCATTAAGGAGTACCTGTCACCAACATCTTTCCAATGCAAACGCTACCAAAATACAAAGAGATAGTAACGAGCATGCTGGTGTGAGCTCTGAGCCAATAAACCCCACTTCTGTGAAAGAGCATCACATTTGCAAAACAACTTCAATAGCATCCTTCAGAAGTGTTCTAATAGACTGAGAGAGGAAAGGTACAGAGATGGCAGCAGAGCGAACAAATCTACCTGCCACCAGCCCAGCAGGTATTCCAAAAAGGATTAGAGGCTCACGTTGAGCTACACCTCTGTTGACACCAGGAACAGTAAGTTCCTGCTCATTTTATGAGCTGTCTCACCAGAAAACTTTCTGCTGTGTATAAGTGTACACTCTCCTCCTCAACAGAAGGAGGACATGACTTTCATAGACCAAAGCGTTCAAAAAGTTTTTTTCTTTAAATGGAATAATTTTGAATTCTGAGTGAAGAACCTGAATCTTATAATTAGCAGACTGTTTGTCAGTGGTTGTGGTTTTGACAAAAAGGTCTACGATCTCCATTGAAGTGGAAACCAAAGACATCTTAGCCTAAAAAATAAACAAAACACTATTACAAGGATTGTGATAAAAGCTGAGAGAGGGTATTAGGTGAAATACCATCCCTCATTTACCAAAATACTAATATAGGCGGAGCAAAGTTTTAGTTGCGTTACACAGACAATTCGGAGACTTTTAGGCTAGCAAGATTAGTTCTCCCTTGCTTGCATGTAAATTTGTGTTTCCAAAATATGAAACCTCTGAAAAAAATGGGTTTCTGGAGGGGTATCAGCTTAAGCGTTGACACTTGTTTATAACTGTGGCAAAACAGACATACTAAAAAATAATTTGCTCCAAGTATCACAAGCTCACAAAGGATCAAAGTTTTAGACTCCCACTTGCAACCAGTGAAAAAGACCATTAATAAAACCTCTGGGATGCTGAAAACTGATTAGAACAGAAGAGTGGTATACAAAGGGAAAAAACAGTCAACAGTTCATTAGGAACAGAGGACAAGCAATTTTGTGCCGGGGTGGCAAAAGAATACTGAACAGTGTTTAAGTGCATCCCTCCTCCCCAGCTCCCTTTGTACAGGAGAGAACAGGGGGCACAGCAGTGTTCAGCAAGCAAAACCACTGCCAAGCTCCCTACATTCACGTGCCTGGGAATTATACCCACCTGCACTGACGTGTGCGCACTCCTGTGCTTTTAGCTATGTATGTGACTGCAGTCAGAAAGTTTCAACAGGGTAGCCCAAAACCTGCCAGTAGGTTACCATGATATTGCCATAATTACTGTTCTGGGGAAAAACAGTAAGAAAAGCATTTTTTTTTTCCAAGTCTAGTGAAAAAATGGCTTTTTTTTTTTTTCATTTTACCCCTGAGCCAGTAACTAAACTACAACATGAGTTGATTTACAGTTTTACTGCTCTCCAAAATTCCAGTACCACGCAGACCTCACAAAATAAAGCCATTAGCTAAACAGCGAAACTAATTTTTTTTTCTAAAACCAGTAAATTTTCCCTTTACTTCTTAACTAGCTATGGATTTTCTTTAATTAACCAAAATGTAGCTAAGCAGAGCACGTTTAATCCAGTTAAAACTGAGCTGGAATATCTAAAACTAGTTAAAAATAAAGATGCTAAAATGCTAAAAGTTTTAATAACTTTTCATCCACTTTTTTTTTTGTTGTTTTTTTCTTGGTCAGTCCAGTCACCATTAATATTCCTAAGGAATTAGTTAATACATGTTTGCAGTGAGACACTGAAGGGCTTTAGAAGTAATGAAATAACAGCCACCAAATTTGACATAGGACAAAACTCTACTTTTTTTTTTGAAGGCCTAGCAAAATAAGCAAGCAAATGTCATGGAAACAGGAGCTCTCGCCATGGTAACACCATCCCTGGTATGGCAGCTAGCCACTCTAATTTCTAACATGCTCCAAGACAAGGTACCAGCTTACTTCCATTTTTCATTTCAGTGTATTTCCATAACATCCCATACATCCAGTTGTTGTAAAGCTTTAATAAAAACATTAATAGTTCATAAGCATGCAATATTAAAGCCAAAGCAGAACATAAGCGTAGGGGCGAACTGATTAACTGTATTAAAGCAAGTCTGAGCAAGTCTTTGAGAAAAACAAGAGACTGATGGCTACATGAAGAACAATTATATTACAGATGTTTCCCATCACGCCATCTGACTCATGCAACAATTGTCAGATGCGTGAGCATCTTGCAGGAAATACGGAAGGAACTTTAATATAAAAAGGTACAATCCATAATTGCAGTTACGTAATCCTTGCTACCTGCCTTTATACAGAAGTTCAAATTTTTAGCAACCAACCACAACTCTCAAAACCTGCTGAAGACTCTTTAGGAGCACGGTAGCTGCTCTCCAGAGATGGGCCAGCTTAGTGCACAGCAATCAGAGCCACGTGAATGACTTTCGATGAATAATTTATCTGACAAATTAGGTCCACTTCGTTAAGTATCTGTATGCAGCTGATGACTCTGACACAAACCACTATCCAAATTTATGCTACAACAATGCTTGCTGAGTATGTTTTCCGATTTGATTACCAATGCTACAAGTTTCACTTCTCTAACTGATACTAGATGCAACTCAGATGGTGTAACGTGCCCATCCATTCAAGAAACTGAAAAGGGTCAGCAGTACAAGCATGTAGAATAAATAAATACATTCCCTATAATATATTTGCAAGTAAAATACTAGGTTTTGCATAAACACGTACAGCAATCATAGAAAACGCAGCTTATCTTGCAAAAGTCTTGAAATGTGAACAAATATTCACAAAAATAGCCTACCTGGTTGTTCTGGTCCATGTGCAAGTTATAAAAAGTACACTCACGTTCTTTTCTTTTCTGGTTCAAGTATTTTAATGAAATGTAAAGTTTAAATCAAAACCTCTAAGAATGAGGAAAACATCACGACCGTATTACTCTGAAAATGTGAAAAAAGCTATATTGGTAACTCTCATCTGAAAAATTACATAGAAAATACTCAGTTTTGTTTGCATACCTAACCAAGAGGAGCAAGAAGTATTTTCTAGGGTTTTATTATATGGAAATAGTATTGTGCTCTCCATTTGAAAGTGTTGCTGATGATCCTCTCAAAAACAAAACATTCTCCCAAAACTATGCTGATGGTCTGGAAAAATGTCCTGAAGGTTTTATGAAAAGGATATACCTGGTGTGGTCCACTGTACACCTAAATATTTGTCTAACAGAAAAATCTGTATTATTATCTGAAAGTGATACATTTTTATACTCTGTAAATAACATGCAAGCCGTAACATAAAAACACCAAACAAACCTGAATTTGCTTACTAGCTAATTCAGCTGATGCTAAGACTGTTGCATAGGAATTTATTGCCTAAAAACTAGCAAAACCTGACCTCTGCCATTCTTTTCTCCAACTAAACCTTCACTTTTCCCTCACCTTTGCTCACTACAGAATGCATCAGATATCCTCTAAAACAAATTTAGAGAGAAATTTTGAACTTTACACGTTACACATCAAGACAAAGAAGGAACAACCCTGAGGGTCTTGTTTTGTTAACCTTATAGTAAACCTTTTACACCTACTTTGAACTCATCTTATGAGCACTGGATCCTGTGATCAATTTACAGTTGCCAAACAATGAAGCATTTCCAAAACTACTTTTTATTAAGGCTATCTTTTTATTCTTCTGTTGTTTTATTTCCTCATTGCTAGCAGAACTAGCCATATTTTCACGTAACAATGGCAACATCAATTCACAGTCTGACAAGTCCCTAAGACACACATTTTAATTGCTCTCACAAGCTAATAGTTCTCTCTAGAGAACCCCATTTTGCATAAAATTCACGTCTTGTTTCAGTGGTTGGATGAGTATACACATCCAAGATGATCTTGGGATTTCCAGCAATCTTTGTTTGGAAACAAACAACCTACTGGTTGTCAGTTGAAACTCGTCAAAACTTTCAGATAATGTTTTACAAGTGTATTAAGTGTTTCTTTAATGAACAATCCAAAGTACACAGAATATCTGCATTTCTGAGGGCTGGGATGTTTCCAGCTAGGCCTTTTACTCATTTTCCCCTTTCAGAAGGAACCAGCAGACACACTGCAGTTGTACATCCCTCTGTCTTGGTGGAAAGCTTCTACAGTAACATGGATCCGAAGAGAGTTTTATTTCAGAAAGACAACTGGCAACATTAAGAGAAAACAAGATTTTGTTTTCTGATTATCTGCAGTAATTACGGAAGTAGTTTGCATTAGTTTCATATCTCTGACTTCTACCAATTATGGCACGACGCCCAGCACTGCCCTTCCAGCTCTACACTTAGAAGACCGTAACCTGCACGATGCAATCACATCTAAATTATTGAGCACGGATGGCAGTGGAAGAGAATGGACTTTTCTTAAAAAACAATAGACAGCTTTCATATAAAGCTCAAGACTTGCATTTTTAATTGCTCCATTTTAATGGAGCTGTTTTACTATTTTGGAAACGTCAAGGACTATGAGAGCTAATGAATGGAATTACAACTGAAACTCAAAGTTACCAGAAGCCAAAATGAGATCAAATTATCACAACAGTGTCCTGCTGTACCTCCTCAATACACAATGTAATTCAGCAGGCACCTCTGAGCCTGGCAGAGCATACTGTGAGCCTTGAGGACCATAGTGTGTTCTGCACAGGACACTGTTAGATAGCTAAGTGTATATAATTTTAAAATGTTAGCAAAAATACACAGCTGCATTCCATGATTTATCTGATAATACGTGTTAGCATCTAAAATAAAAGGTATATTTTGTTAATTGCAAAAATTCAGCTACCCATTGGTGATATTGATCCTCCATTTTCAAATTTACTATTTGTAGCAAGAGAGGATACATTTCAAATTACGAGTAACATAAAATAGTGTTCTACTTTAATTTAAAGAAAGTATCTTTACATTAAGCATTTTGACCATCCATATGCCAAAATGCAAGTGCCAATATTCCTCTGAAAGCAACCCTGCTTGCACAAATCTCAGGTACGTACATCATCTTCCTGATATATCGGGATGCTACTTACACTAAAACAGCAGGATGAAGATCTCCTTAAATATTCTGCTTTATCCTGATACAAACCACTATTTTTACTTTACTGCTATGCCCCTGAGTAAGAAAAAATAAGAGCATTTCATGAAGGATCTTCATCAAAATTAAAAAGGCCTCTTGGCTGTCTTGTCTTGGCATGCAAAGGAGAAAGTTTGGGAAGAAAACAATCCCAACAAGATAGTGCTTTCAGGTATTTTCTTTCCTAAATCTTTTCAGTTTGAAAAGTATATAGATGAGGCTTTTTGAGATTACATGAGGAACTCTGTTTGTTGATAGCTATTCAAGGATATGAAGAAAAGAGACTGTTGTCGGTTACCTTCCACAGTACCTTCCAGTTTCCAAGTCACTCCTGCTCTACCAAATTCTCAGCAGCAGTAAGATTGTTGTAAGATTCAGGATGAGTGGGAGCACTGCCGTGGAAACAACTGATCATTGTGCTAATGGCAGCCCATGTTAAGGATCAAGAGCTGAATAGACAGCTATAATCTAGTAAAGAATTCTCATTGACTCAAAGCAGAACCTCTCCTAGACTTTTCTATCCAGTCATTAAATGGAGGTTTGTTTTTCAGAGCTGACCCACCACACATGTAAGTTAACAGTTTGAGGAATACAGACTTACTCTCTCAAAAGCACGCATATTTTGTAGAGACTGAACAATTGGTTTGGTATTCTCACCTGAATATCATGGTTACAGTACATATGCCTAACAGGTATTTCTTTTAGCTAGCAAATATGTGCAATCTGACAGTTGTGAGCATGACAGCAAGTGCACTCAAGCAGCTCCTTGGAAGGACTTTGAGACAAAGCAGATATGCAAAAAATCGTATTTGAAAGCCCTTGCAAATGATGATTCTGCCTATCCTAACACAAAATACATCTTTGTTTTCCCAACATTTAAGACAGCAGCATCCAGGAAAGACATTTTTTCAGAGAATCTCTCAAATGAAACATATACAGACACCACCATATTAATGGCAATTGGCAATGCTGAGGATAATTAGCACACAGATCATAAAATACAAGAAATAGACCTTTCCTGCCTAATGCCATTGACAGACACAATGATTAAACTGCACAACAGAAATTGAAGAACCTATTTAGATTGCTACTATAAATGTGATTCATTGCTTGAGAAATCAGAATTTCAGGTGGCATAGGTCATAAGCAAACAAATGAGATAACTTACTGAATAGAGCTAGCACTTTCCTTAGGTAATCAGACTTAAGGCGCTGACATCTACTCAGACATAAAGGAAGTCAGGATAAACAGTTTTGGCAAACAGCATAAACATTTGCTTCTCTAAATGTAGCAGAGGACCAATAGCAGAAATTTAAGCGAGGACAACTCTGCTACATCATCTCCTTATTAAATTCAGAGCTAAAAATGACTCATAACTTCTCCCCCTTTCTGGCCATTTTTTGACAAGTGTGGATGCTAGGATTTTGTATCTGTAAGACACGATCCCGAGGAGCCAATTATCTCAGATTCTTGGAAAGTAAGTGGAAATCATAAAAGTTTACTAGGTTTGCAAATCATGGCACTTTCATCTAGAGTCTAACAACTCAATTACATGAAGTCTAATGAGTTTAACTAGATGCTACTCATTGCTGTTTAAGTTCACGTTTCTGTTGTTACTGTTCCTTCATTTTCTGGCTTTTCTAACTTTCAAAAAAGGTATAAAACAAATCACCTCAAGATAGCAAAGCCGAACTTGAATTGGTATATAAAAAAATTTCTTGTATAGTCACAGAAAAAAGCTCTACGAAATACCGTGCATTGCTAATACGTTTTAGTACGTTCATAAAGCATATGATACGATGGTATATTTGAGATATGACTAGCAATTTAAGAGACGAACTGCGAGGAACATTGCCATGGCAATTGAATATAACAACTATTCATAGGCAGAAAAGAGTTGTAAAGCTCAGTGGCATTTCAGGAGATTGACAGCAAGTTCTCTGTTAAAAGGAAAACCTGCAGCAGCACGAAAAGTGCACGCTGACATGACAACAGCAACCCCTGACTAGTAATAGATTCAGTCATGAACATTCCTGCTACAGAGGAAATCACGTTTAGTAATGAGTCATTCCAAAGATACACGAAAGGTTTTAGTAGTATGGGTCAACACAAAGACTGATGAAAATAATCCTTGCCTGATTCTCTTCCTTTATGCTACAAACTCTAGGTAAATAAATAAATAAATTAATTAACGATTAAGGAAATCTTAGCACTTATACTAAGAAATCACCACAAAATTAGAAAGCAAAGTCCAGAACGTTGTATACTTGAGGGGAAAAAATGATGTTATGATTGTTCCTAAACCTTTATATATCATCTTTAGTACTGGGACTACATCTGGGCCTATCTGAAGCCATTATTTGCTGTTACAATAAAAATATTTCACAACAACTGATGCCCTATCGCCCACAGACATGATGTTTAAGTTTCAAAAACAGGTCAAAACTGACTTGGTGTATATTACAAATGATCCAACAAAACATATACTGTGGAAGGAAAGGCTTACCGATTATATAGGATAATATATGGCACTGTTTAAGGAAAGAAAATATGGCCTTTTGGAGATATGTCATTTGGTGGTATCTTTAGCAGGTATTTCATTCAACGTTAACTTCAGAGATCTGGGGGGTAAACTTTTACAATGACAGAAAAGAATAACACAGCCTAATATACAATCATAATAGGACAAATAATTGACAGGCAACCAAGCATTTCAGACCACCACTAAGTCTGCCAAAGGGTGGCAAGGAAGATGTATTAAAAACTCATGCAATGTTAGACAGTAATAGAAATCTGTTTGTTATTCTCCTTTCATTTTAAAGGCTAAGCTTTTTGTTAGCATTCAGTATTGAGATTTTTGAGTTAAATAATTTAGCCATTCTTTAAAATAACATTTATCTTAGAACAGAGCTCAGCGGCTGTCCTTCTTCCTTCCCTGGAAAAACCCCAAGCCCACACAACTGGATTTTATGCCTCATCCAAAATAAGAGAACAGAGAAGTATCAAACAGAATTCGGCCTGAACCAAAAGCAAAAAACATCACAGAGCTCATGAGACAAAAAGATTAGAAAGAAGAGAATAAGTTCTGATACAAGTTTTCCACAAATCCTCAAAGTGTCCTTAAGCCTTCCTAACTGATGGCCCACAAGCCTCCTTTTAGGCTCCTGAAAAAAAATAAAAATAATTCCCTCCATCCTTTTCCCAAGCAAGGTAAAATAACAATAGTTGTAGCCAGCAAGAACATCAGTTGTTAAGAGATTGCTAGCACAAAAATTAGATAGTCACAGGCAGATACCTAGCGAGGGTATGATTTACAAGGCAGATAACACAAGTAATTTCACTGATGAGTGGGCACCGGTCAGAGCTAATTCTGCCATCAGAAGATAAGAGGCCATTTTTGAGATTTCCACTAAAAACACACAGGTTGGCAAACTGCAAATGTTCTAAAACAAATGTACAGCGCTGATCCCTGTTTTTAAGTAACCTTTCAGAAAAAAATGATCGAAAGCTTCCCGTCGTTACACAACAATTCAGAGCCTGTGAATAAGGTGTTTGGCTTTTGCCTGCCAACTAATTTGCTCTTAGTCTGGGGCACAATCACAGGGCGACGTACCTGTCCATGAAGTTTCTTGCTGGCCTGTTTCACTCCTCCTAATTAGCACTTAGCTTCGGTCCCTGCTCTGCAAACCTGTTACATGTAGAGGGATCAGAAAGCTGATCAGATGGAATGGAGCTGACTTAACCATATGGGAGCTATATCAGGAGCATCTTAAATGGAGAGAAAATGATGCGGAGAAAAGGAGCATTAGGGAGAAATGACTTGAAAGGGAAACCAAAAGGAATGTGGATAAAAAGGCTACTGGGTAGAGAGGATGCATGGAAAGGAAACAAAGGAAAGAAAAGAGTACAAAGGGAAGAAGAGAAACAATAGTAAGAAAACATTGTCTTATATTTGTCTCTCACCATGGAGTTTTTAGAGAATGGTTGGTATGACAGGGGTGTACAGGGTTACTACTGTGAAGTACACACCACATCAAATCACCTACAAAGCATTCTTAAATTATCAAACAAAACAAAAACCCTCCATCCCTTCCACTAACCATGTTCTTCTCATGATCTGTGAAAGTTTTTTATCTTCTGAAAACAGAGAAAGAAGGGAAGAAGAAAGGAGGCCTCAGTCACTGCCCTTTAATTGCAGTCGTGAAACTAAAGCACTTAACACAGCCTCGGTAATACGCAGTATAAATAACAATTCAGGTAGCTGATGAATTAATTAGGAACAATAATGCACAGCTAGCATGATCTTGCAAAACAAATTAAGCTGCACAGACAGGAAACAACCTCCTTACTCCTTAATGTTGTTTCTACCATCACCAGTCACAGTGCAAAACAATTTCTGCTTCAGTACAAGAAGTTTGCTATTCATAATAAGAGTTTAAGCAAAAAAAAGCTGACAGAAGAAAATAAACCCTATCATACCTAACTGAAACCATAAATTTGGCGGTTAAACCTTGTCACGAATCCTCTTTCACCAAAGCGTGAACGTTTCTCAGAGCCAAACTAATTCACAGCCACTTTGATGATGAATCTCTTCAAACCCAAAAGAAAAGTGAGAAAACCCAGAGCTTTTAGAGGCTGCAGAAATCATTCTTATTCGCAAGTAATTTCAGGTATTTTGATGTTTCTTTTATGACATAATTAAACCAAAACTTCAAAGCAACCAAAGTATTCTTTCTCCATCTGTTTCTACTTCTGATACCAGTGTTGCCTATAACTAGTGGCGAATATATCCACACACTCACGTCTGGATAGCTGTATCCGAGACCAGAGATGAAGAGAAACTTTTGACTAAACACAGAAAAAGACTTTCAAACAGACTGAACTAATGAGTTCAACACTCTTTATATTAAAAAACGAGTTAACTTGTACATTCTCAATTAACTACTAGAAGCATGGAAATTGTTTTTCCCCACAAATTGTCCTGTCTGTAAATGGTCACATTTCATTCTCTGCTGCCACTTCATCCTTCTTTGTGACCTTGCTCCAATTGCTGTTGACTTTTGCTTTCTCCTTCCTCAAAACACACACGAGACTTCGGGAGCTCCTAGAAGATTTTCCATGAACTTCCCTGTTTCTCTGTAAGTCAGCAGCATTTCTGTCTGCCTCTTTTTCTTACAAGATCAAGTACGTCAATAGAATAGTTGTTGAAAATTGTTTTACTGTGGATATGCCATGGTCTCTTCACTTGAGACAAACTGGTTTATTTAGGTCTGTAAGTCTCACCATGACCAAAATTCAGCCTCTACCCCACTCAATAACAGGTACCTTTCTCTGAAATATAATGTAATACATCACACATATAACTGCAACTAGAATACAAAAAGAAAAATTATTTCAGGTAGTATTCTCAAGGGATCATTTATGAATTATTATATTCTGTGGCCTTTGTGTTGTTGCCTATTACTTTGTTCCCTGATACATAAAACTAAATTTAAAAAAAATCAGCATCAGCTATCTGTATCAACTTCACCGTTTCTAATTAAACAGTTTTAGCGCTTATTTCCCAATAGGTGTACAACCATTTCTTTTACACTAAATGTATTACTTATATTTTCTCAACTACACAAACAACTGAGAAAACTGTATACTGCTTCATCTAGGAAAACTGGTTTTAATAACAGATGTAATGAACTTTATTTCATAAAACCTGAAATAATGCTGAAATTTGAGCATTAAATTGGACTAAACAAATATAACCCATATTTTAAAGATGAAAAACCTTTATAAAGCATTTATGCAAGAAAATGAGTTTTTTATTGGGTTATAAATTTCTCAGTATGCTAAATCAGAAAATACAAGTTCTAGAAATACAAAACATCAGATATTAATTTCCTGCAACAGCAAAAATTAGAAACACACATTCTGCAGTAATTTCATTTCAAGTAGAAAACATAATTTTAAGTTTAGCTATAGTAACTCTCCATAGCTTAAACTCTAATATTCAGAGAGGTGGTTCTGAGAAGCCTTTACAGTTGCTTTAGATTTTAACAATATTATATGGACTAAGATATCAGGACTTCCGATATATAAATTTGCTTTGCACTAGTAGCTTTTCTTTGAATTTGAAATAGCTATATACTAAAAAAAAAAAAAAAAAAAAAGAAAAAAGAAAAAAGTATGTGGCCTAGTTGATCGTTTGTTTTGTGGCTAGCTGATGTAAAACTTGCAATAAAGATCAGAGGTTAATGATATTTCCAGATGGGAGTGTCATCACCCTTACTAAGATCTGCAATATAGGAAGTATGCCAGAAAAAAAAAAAAGTGTTTTAGCTGGAAAACTAAATACAAATGTTTTCTATGAGTAACTTTAAGGATAGAATTATCTGTCAAATTTGAAATCAAATACAATTCCTAATCTTACAAGCTAAGAAAAAAGTGAACATTGAGTGATGTTACAGTCACAACCCACCAACCTACAATACACATTGCAGTGCGCCATTGTACCCAAATCAGTAGTAGTGCTAGTAGGCTGAAAGAGGCCCGCTACTGAATTCCTTTAAAGCCAGTTTTCCTGCCTGAGAACTACATATTTACATCACTTTTTCTAGTCTGCAGAAATGTGGTGACTCCCCCCACACTGTAGTCACATACCTTTATATTGGCTCAAATACATATCACAGAATCATAGAATCATTAGTGCTGGAAAAGACCTCCAAGATCATCTGGTCCAACAATCCCCCTACCACCAATGTCACCCACTAACCCATGTCCCTAAGCACCACGTCCAACCTTTCCTTGAACACCCCCAGGCACGGTGACTCCACCACCTCCCTAGGCCACCTGTTCCAATGCCCAACTATTCTTTCTGAGAATAAATGTCTCCTAATTTCCAACCTGAACCTCCCTGGCGCAACTTGAGGCCATTCCCTCTTGTCCTATCATGCTTTAATTGCACTAAAAAACAACATGCATCATAAATGTTACTAAAATTTTAAATGCGTGAAATATCCTTGGGAAAGAAAAATAATGCAAGAACTCAAATCAATGACTGAACGATTCACAGAACTCATGCACTCAGAAAAAATTCCTTCTTTATCATACTACAATCATCATATTATGAACAAAAAATCCACAAGATGATTCCTGAAAATTATTACCACCAAGTAATCCACAGTCGCATATATTACAACTGTGATTGCAATTACCTGAATTTAAGTAGTCCGAGGAACTGCAAAAAATCAGAACTAAATTCAAAAAGTCATCCCAACCAAAACAAAGAGTAGGTAGTAGATAAGAGGATGAGATGGGAGTGAGGGTGAGAATTTCCTTTGGGGCTGAAGGGAGAAATATCAATTATTACATTACTTACTCCTGTAGGCTGAAATATCAGTCCATCCACTTCATGGCTAACTTCTCTAGCAAAACTTCCTTCCAGGAGCTGCAGAAGAGAAGAAAAAATATATATATTTTTTTTCCATAGAGAAACATGTCACTCACAAGATTTTATATCAAAGTGGATTATTTCAGAGCATTGTCCAAAATTCTCCTTTGGCATACCACTTAACTGGGGAATAATCCTCTACCGCAGCTACGCTACTGTAAAACCAACCACCTGAATCAACGCAGACCTAGCATATTCCATTTTACTATCTGAAAGACTCTCAATTCCATACGGAGGTGAACACATCCATCAAGGTGCATTTACCATAGAAAAAAAACATCTCCCTAAAGAAACTAATGAAATCAGATACTTGAGAGTTATGGAAATGGATCATATACTTCTATGTTAAATTATGGCCTGCCTAAGGAAAAGCTTAGTGACTAGTGAGAACCACAAATTGACAAGTAACAGCAAAAACGAGGACAATTGCCAAAATACCTCTTTACTAATTTCAGTTTGTTTTACTGTAGAGATGAAGAATCTGTCAAAGTTCTAGGCTGATAAACTCTGACATGTAAGTTACCATGTGGTCACAAAACATGGCAAATCCATCTGAAAATCACAGGCAGTTTTTAAAGCAACATTTTAGCGTCAAATATTAGCTTTCTACCATTTCCTTTGTATAGTCCAATTTCAGTGAAAGAGCCACTGCCTAAATTATTCAAATTAAGTACCAACCTCTGCCCTCAGTAAAGGGCAAAAATATGAAAGAAGTCAAGAATTAACATTTGTGTGTTACTGCAGGTTGAACAAGTCAAAGCAGTGCAGCTAAACACTTAATAAATCAAAAGCTTGATGGCCACATATTTTAAACAGTATTTAAAATAAAAATATAAAATATAACTTTTTTTTTTTTTTTTAAAAAAGTCTACACAAGCTAAGTCTTCTGGAAATAACTTTCAAGGTTACTGTATAGTTCCAAAAAATCTACTAGCCAATACGAAATCTGTAATAAGAATACACTTGATATTTACAAAAACATATGGGAAAGATTTCACTAAATTCAAGCACCAAAAAAACCCTCTCTCCAAAGTAGGAAAAAAAAAGGACTAAAAATAAAATACAAATTTCAAGTTACCTATGACTATCCTTTTAATAGGTACTTTTCTAGCTAGCTTATTAACAGGCTCTAACCAAACCAGCATGCAAAAACCCTTATAACTTCTTAAAAGAAGTATTTGAGGAGATGGTTATTTTGGCATTGGAGCTTACATAAACTTCATCATTTAGTCTTTCCCAAAATACAACTCAAGAGTACAGAAGCAATCGTTTAATCTGGAGTTTGCGACTCTTTAAGGTAAAGCACAGAATTATTATCAAGCTCTCTTTTACCTGCAGCTCTCTCCACTCTGCTCTAACTAAGGTTATAGAGAATTAAAGCACTACTATAAAATTCATAAATGGGAGAAAGATGTGATTTAAAAATATATCTTTACTTAACATTTCAAAAATACTTTCTGGTATTCCTTTTCATTCACTGCTCTATCAGAATTACAAAATGCGAGAGATTCCTTCCCATCAACTTGACATCCAGTTTCAGATTTCCTGGAGACTTGAACTCATTCCCTCATTTTGGAGTTCCACGGTCATCTTATTAAGACATCTTTCCTCAAGTGTCAATTACGCATCAAAGACAAAAGGTTTTTAAAGCCAGAACAGATAATTAAATGTCTTTGTGCTCCCGGTTATTCTGGGTTCATTCTCATTAGGTCAATTACAAGTACTTCAATTATAACATTCTAGAAAAAAAAATTACTAAAAAAGATTGGAACGAAGGGAATGGAAATTGTATCTGAGCTTCTTCCCATATACTTTTTCTTCAGAATTAAACAATTTAGAGCTCGTCTGTGAACAGCAGAACATGTATCTATTGAATACTACAGAAAGTTTGAAATGACAGGAGAATGAGCAGAAAAGGAATGTTTGACATATAGGCAAATATTTTTGACACCAGGAATATAATTGATGTAAGGTTTTAAGGTTTATGAACTTAAAATGCAGATAACATGGTTTATCTTTTAAAAAATGATGTTCAATTTTCCACACATGTTAAAATTTCTAATTAAGTTGAACAGTCTTTTTAATCGGCACCATGATAAATGGCACACCTGCCTGACTGGGATGACTGCCAGGGATCAGATAAAATGCAATGCATCTCAATGTCATTTCATAAAAGATGGGTAAATGATGCGTGCAAGCCAATTCTTCTGCCCTGTAGCCTCACGGCATGTATTTCCACCTGTGAAACCCTTTGTTCACTTCTTGCAGTGTCCTGCTTTACAGTGAACATTGCAATGAAGCATATATTCTTTCTACAATTTACTATTTAAAACTTTTCCTTTCTTATTTTTTAATTTTAGTTTTAAAGTATTTGCTGTATCTAATAACAGGCATCTGATAAACAGAATGGCATAATCACATGAAATGACTGGAGCCGTACGAGGAAAAGGATTTCTCCTTGCTTTTGAGCCACAGAGGTCAGGAGCAGCCATACGTCATCAAAAGCAGTACTGATAACCTGTGACACTGATTTTGCTAAAACAATCAGACAGCAAAATTTCTGGAGTGGATAGTTGAAGAATCGCACTTTAGAGATCTCTCCGTAATTAACAATAAAGAAATCATTTGGCTCCTTCAGCAGGAAGAGGAGGAAAATTTGGTGCGTACAGATTCCACACAACCCTGGTAGCTTTTAATCAATGTTGCTGTAATTCTGAGGCCAGCCATGTGGTCCTTGGGAGCTTTCAGATGCCACTCTATTCATAAAATAAGTAAGTTCAATGGGTAGTACTGTGCCTTTTCCTTCCCATACAAAAAAATATGGCAACAATATGGCTGGAGAATTATGCAGATTCCAAAATGAAACAACATCCCTGCTAAGTCATATCAACTTTCTACAAAACCATTGCCTCAAATCCTTGCCCGCAATTACTATGGAACTACCGTCACAAAATAGAAATACTCTCAACAATTTTGTCTGTTTGATTCAAAACTGACACTTCTTATTCACCTAGTGAAATCGCTGGGAATACAGAAACAAATGACTTTGCATTTTATAACACAAGACAAATGTATGTCCATTTGCCTTGCTTTTTCAATTTCAGACCGGCTATATGCTTCATTCAGCTTTCAGTCAAGCGACAGCAGTTCTGCACGCACCTGTCCTGAAGCAGTTTTTCTGAGCCATCTTCGTGTTTGTGCTCATCTACCTGTTCACCCCACAGTGAAGGCTGGGAAAGGGAACATACCTTATTCAAAAACATTAGATACAACCAAACCAGCAATTGAACTGTCAGTTAACTAGAATCCGAAATGCCTTCAGACATGAGCATCCTGTCATGCCTAACTTCACGTAGCCAACATCTTAACTGAGTCAAGTTGCAGCCCAACTTCAAGGACGATCTCTTCATCTCATGATTACAGCCTTCAGCACGAGACTACAAAATAATTGGCACATCCTGAGAGCTGTCAGGTTCTGCAGACGTGGGTTCATAAATAGTAAGTCCCTGTACAGATGCTGCAGACTTTTTTCAAACATATTATACAGTCTCCAGAAAATATTCCGTTGTTACCAGCACTAATAGCTACCTTATCTGAGAGGAAACAATTACCATGGCTCTTTCCTTGCATTACTCTAAAAGAGATGGACTGTTCCGCTTATAAACCAGGATATTATTTCTGTTTTATTTTATATTAGTTTCATCTTATTTGCCAGTCTCTGTATTTTTCTGAATTATCTGCTCTTTTTTACATAACAATTTCCTCAATAGCCCTCAATAGTCTCACCTTAGTACACCCCCTTTCACGAGGCCTTGATTTTCCAAGCTCAACATAAAAATTAATCACTTTAACATTGCTGCCTGATGTATCTAAGACATCCCAGGAAGTTTTACATCCAAGGTGGCAGGCACAAATGTTTCCAAAATGTACAGTGGTTTAAAAGCATTTAATAAAACATATAAACGTATGTGAATTAATTAAATGAATGTCTGCTCTTTTTTTTTTTTGCGCTAACTAACAAGATAAAGCAATTTCATCTCTATTATTACATATGGAAGTCTCTGAAGAAAGGATCTCTGAATAACAAATCCAGTTAAAGATTTGTGTAACAAAACCACTGTTTCAATTAGGAAGCCTTTACGGATTTAACATAAAAAAAAACAAACTGAAAAAAATGAAAACCCGCTTAACAAAACAATTTTGCATTAAAAAAATAGAATTCTTCCTTGTTAGGGGTTAAAGAAAAATACGTCGAGAACCTCCTGCATACTTCAGAAATCCTGACTCTGAATGACATCTGA
Source organism: Cygnus atratus (assembly GCF_013377495.2). Classification (NCBI taxonomy): domain Eukaryota; kingdom Metazoa; phylum Chordata; class Aves; order Anseriformes; family Anatidae; genus Cygnus; species Cygnus atratus. The sequence continues at coordinate 38,837,529 of NC_066364.1, forward strand.
AATTCTATGGAATGTGTTATATGTCAAGTTCAGTTTAAGTTAAAATTACACAGAAATAGTTGCTCAGATTCATTCCCACAAATGACAATTCCCAAAAATAAATCAATAAAGCTAACTACCAGTGATGGCTGTCATTCAAACTATTTACATTATAAACTCCTTCTTTCTAACATCACATTTTGAAAAGGAAGCCTCCTGAAAAAGAATTAAAGGTTTGTTGGTGGAGTATAAGCTTCCTTTAAGATGATACTCATGCTACTGTACAATACCTGAAAATACCACCAATTGCAGCTTCAGAGCAGATGAGCAAAATTTTCCCTGCAAACCAAGGTGTCAGCTATTCCTTCTGCCCAGAATCTTTGTATTTTCCCATCCTGTAGAAGTGTCTTTTTTTTTTTTTTTTTTTTTTTTAAATCAGAGAGAGTACCAAGATATAAATAAGTGAAAAAGCATCCAATATACACTGGGAGGGGGAGGCTACATATATTTACAATAAAACCCTCAAATTTTACACGCACACAGGAAAAAAATAAAAATGTTGTCTATCTCATATTTTAAGAGAATTAGATTCCAAAACAAAATGTCAAGAGAAGTTTGGATTTTGGTTCTTTGATAAAGCAGATACTTACTGGCACTGAAATTTCTACAGAAACATGGCAATGCTTTCAAACTAGTATTTAGTGACTCAGGAGAATACACAGCCTTGAGAATTAAAGGGAGCACAAACCTTCTGAGAAATGGCAAAAAACACGAGGTGAAGCCCCTCAGACTTGTCTATTTTCCATACGTGGGATACCATTCCCCTCACCCAGTTTTAAGATTTGAAGTAAAACAGCTGACCCAAACAAACCCAGTGCAAATTAACAGTTTCTGAGGGGAAGGATCAAAGACCTCTGGCAGTTCTACTCCTTCCTTCCCTCCCTGCCCCAACTGTGCCATAGCCTAGATCACCAGTTTGGATCAACTTTCAGTCAGCTAGGAGGAGGAGGAGATGATGAAAACCTATCCTCTCATGCATATGGAAGTTACTCTTCAAGTGATATGCTCAAGCCCCAAGTAATCTTTTGGAAAACCGTCCAGTCTCAAGCTATAGATAGCATGCAGTAATGGAGAACCACAATTTTTGTTGAGTTGCTCCTATGGACTACTGCATCTGCAATTAAAAAATTAATGCCTATTTCTCAGCAATTTTTTCTTGCTTCAACTTTTCTTCCTTGTTCCTCTACAGGAAGAGTGACCGAGTCTCCTCTCAGGAGTTTTTCATGCAAAGAAACTAGTGTCACATCTCTAACGCTTCACAAGCAAGCTGATATAACTCCTCAAATCCATCCATAATTTCTCCTCTAAACTCAGTTATTTTTCTCCCCATCAACTGAAACCATTCAGCTGGTCTTGACAGAATATTCCAGAAAAGCCGTATCAGCAAGAAAAAAAAAATGCACTGGGGAGTATCCAGAGATGTCCAAAGGAGACATTAACACTTGCCAGAGAAAGCGTTTCACCAGCTGATAGCTCATTACATCTGGCTGCTTGACTCAAAGAGGTTTGTTCCTTCCAAGTAACTGTGAAGGTCCTGAAAACACGGCCTATGATGCCCGAAGTGAGACTTGGTACATGGCTGCACAAGGAAATATTTTTTGCTTGCATCCAGTCATTCTAAGAGCTGTAAGTAGAATTTCCATGTGAACATTTATTTCCCGCTTGCTAACATCTGTAATCTGTGCCTCGTTCATACGATTTCATGCTTTCCTCTAAATCACCTATAAAAAATGTTGAAGAGTAGGTTTTTAATCAGTTTAACATGATCCAGTTTGTTCTGCATCATTCTCATTACCTAACCAAACCACGATACACTCCTTAAAGTAAGAGCAGTATTTAGTATGTTAATTGAAGTATATTTTATAGCAGGGTAAAGGCCAATTTCTCAATTTTTCATTGTATTTGGCTATACTTATCTTAGAAATTTTGATTTGTTAGGAAACCAAAGAGAAATGCAAGGAAGGAAATGCAGCCTGTTAACTGAGAGTACAGTCACAAAACCATAGTTTATTCTTACATTAATATGTAAAAAAAAATAATGAGCCTATAAACTATTTCTTGGTTCATGCTATTACTCTTAAATATGCCAAAAGAAAGAGTAGGATCACAATATGTAGAAATGAAAAGTTTAAGTCCCTGAGAAAGAATTATCTAAAGAAGTTTGATATGCTCACCAAGAAGCAACGAATATTGAAGAATAGCTGATCCATTTTTAGTAAACCAGTGAAATGATCTACATTGCCTTAACTGCATAAGGAACTCAAGTATGAACTTTTCAGTTCCTCATTACTTAAAATGAAATTTCATGCTCTTTGGCTGTAAAAACACTGTATAATACAAATTGCATGAAAATCCTTTAAGAAATTATATTTAAAGCTCAAATCCTAGGTCTCACACAGCCATCCTCTCAAGATGTTAATTCAAGATATAAACAGAGAAAAGCTGTAAATGTTATTTTGTCTATATAGAAGTGTAAGGGTTGAAAGCACTTTATGTTAACCAATAACTCAGTACTAAACAGGAAGAATAAAAGTAAACTCCAAAGGCTCATCCATTTAACAAAATCACTGCTATTTTGAAGTGTATTCTGTGGCAATAGCTGAAATATATTGTGATGAAAATTATACTAAACTGTCTAAAGAAACATGGGAATTTTCTCATTTTATAAGATTAAAAAATAAATACTTTTTATAAAATACTATTTTATGAAGAGCCTTTCGGTTTGTTAATTTAGTAGAAGCTCCAAAACCAATCCTACAGCAAGACTAAAAGACTAAAAATAACCTCTTTGCCAAGTTAATCATACAGAACATTTTGGCTCAAAAGACATTAAAAACACCTAATTACTGCAATGGATTTGTTCCCTATAAGAATGAAAGCAGATAATGGGAGCAATGTGAGACTGATGTTCACTAATATGATCAAGAGACTAATTATTATCCATGAATCATTTGTAGCATTCAAAACTTGATTAATGTCAGGTCAAGTTTAACATGTGATAGGTTTTATTAGTAATGCTCGGCTATCCCACAGCTTGTCAGTTTAAGTGAGTGCCATCTGTTCCAGGCAGGAATAGCCAAGAGTCCAAACAAAAGCACAGTGGATACGACTGGTCACTGAAGGACATCTTAAGAGGTCCGTAAGGGAGCTACGCTAGTAATTTTAAACACCAGACCAGAATCCAGCACAAACAAACACCTGCTCAAGATGGGACATTTGTAAGCTGTCATCATTTTAAAGTCTGACCGAAGGAGTGTTAGTACTACTGGATTTAGCTTCACTGTATGATCATTCTCCAGTAAGAACAATTCTGTTGCAAGAGGAGAAAAAAATCTGTTGCAAGAATCGATGCATCTTCCTCTCTATAGCCCTTCATCACCCTTAGGAGTGCTTTCTTGTACGGAATACAGTACTTTACCCTTTAAAGCTCAGTCACGGTATTCAAGTGCATATGGCCCTAACTAACGGCTCGTGCAGCAAAATAATGCTAAAAGACACTGAAACTGAAATTCATATTCCATGAGAAAATACTTACTGACAGTGCCCTACTTGTTGTAATTACAGATAACTACAAGATACAGATAACTACAAGAAATCCTTTTGCAACAGGCTCGCGTCCTAGGGTTTCCCAGCACTTTGTGGGTGACCAGCTTCACCAGCAGCCACCTCTCCCGGGCACAGCCCATTCCCAGCTCTCGCAGCATGACAGGAGCTGCCCTGATACTGTACGAGCTCACCTGGTCACTGCACTGAACCCTCAGCAGCTCTGTATTAATAATACCAGGAGCAGCAAGGCTGAAGTAACATGAAGAAGCAACGGGCAGGTGCATGCACAGAGAGGAAGGAGACTGACCTCATTCTGTCTGGGTTTGCTCTTGCACCTACCTACTCTCCTCTGGTCTAAACCTAGAAATTCAACAGCAAAGCAGAAAGAAATATTTATTAACCTCACAGCTACAACAGCCCTTTCAGATGTAATGTAAACATGTTCTCATCCATAAAGCAGATGAAGCTGAAAGACTGAGGATTCAAGCTGCCACTAAAGCGATTTTTGCTCCATACTTCAGCTCCACGCTTTAGCTGTTTTGTGGCTAGAGGGCAGGACGTGCAGGGCTCCCAAAGATTCCTTGACGCCTTCACATCTAAGCCAAATCCTCTGAAGATTTGGTGCTAGTAGGCCACAGAACATAACACTGTAATTCAAAGAACCACAGCTACAGCTTCTTCCTTCACCATTTGCCCCTATAGTTTTACAGCCAAGGACCCAACCAACAGTGCCTTTATTCTTTCCAGAGTAGGAAGGCAACAGGCATTCTTGTTGATATTCACATGATGCAGAAAGAGCAGCACCCCCAAGCAAGAAATCCAAGAAGACTGATCCCTGTCTGTAGCTTGCTTTGTGTCCCTGGTTGAGGTACCTCTGAAAAAAAACAAAAAACACAAGTACTCCACACACTGGATGCTCAGGACACTTCCAGCCCATTAGAACTGCTGCTAGTTTCACAAAGGATTGTTATAGACTGCTTCTTTCAGAGAGGACTGAAAGCAAGAGAAACCATATACATGATCTGAAACCTGCTTCTTCATCTTCTCTAGCACCCCCCTCTAAGAGATGTAAAGGAAAAGCATTTTCCAGATGTAAGATTTGCTGCAAGTTACTGCAGTCTGTGATGGGATGCAACCTCTGACATGGAGAAGATGAAACCACCACACTGTTGAGTTCATTAACCAGTCCCAAAGGAAAAAAATGCTGTGGTGAACAACAATAAAACTTACTGGGGGTGGGGAGGGAGAAGGGAAAGGGGAAAGGGAAGGAAGGAGGAAACATGCTTGATGGTTCTATTTTTTAATCTGGTTTTGGTTTTACAGCTACTTTATTAACTGCATTCTGTACAGCTGCTACTAACACTGGCTGTATGCTGCGCTCCTTATTTGCGCAGGGAGACTTAAAAAAAAAAAAAAAAAAAGGTAGAGAGCAGACCACAAGAGTGCCACTGAGCTATCACCAGTTTGCTGCTTCTGAGGGAGCAAATCCAAAGGTCACGCACCTAATATATTCAAAGCAATACCCAAGAATAACACGAGTGCCGCGTGTGTTAATGCTTAATTTGACAGCACATCTGCATTACTGAATTCAAAATAAGCATTAGGCATTTCTCGCTGTCAATCTCTTCTCAGAAGCACAATTGAGAAATTGACATCAATTAACTAAGATGTTTTCAAATGCTTCTTTCAAATAAGAGAAATAGGCTGCTACAAGAAAGTTTAATTGACTTTTGTGATAGCTTCAAAATGAGATAAACACTCTCAAGGCTAGGAAGGAACGCCGCTGCTGAACAGCAATGGTCTTTCAAGCCCGTTTTACCTGATGAAATAGAGCGGTGTATACTGCACAGCTTATTCGTGTAATTTACTGTGCTCTTTCCAGTTCTCTATTTCAACGTGCAAAGTAACTGCAGTTTTTTCTTTTAGGGATTAGGACTTGGTCCACAACACTTTCCCCCACCCAGTGATGATGGTGAGGGGTGTCAACACATCATACGTACCTGGGAGAGCACACGTGCCTGAGACTAGGGTCCTGCTGGGGCTGGAAGAGGTTTAACAGGTGCCGTTAGCAAATTCTTAGAGCTATTTACACATGATATACATGTGTACAGATGAACACATGTACATCCGAACGTAGACATGGCAGAGAATCAGCAAATTCTGTGTTACTCTATGTCCGCAGCTGAGCAAGGTTCTCCTCACTCACTATAGCTAAGAAGCTCCCCAGTACTCATTTTGATCAAATTCAGCTTTAGTCAAAAGCTCTTGTGATGTCAAAGAAACAAGTGACACTGGATTGAGCGCAAGGCCTTACAAATGTGGCCAAGTACATTTTAATTTGTTCTCTAAACGATCTTCAAACATTATAAAACTGATAAGGTTTATTTGTTATCCAGCCCCTGTGTAAACTGCCATAATATAATCCGATCTCTGCTTATCAAGAACTTGGACAGACCTGTTTTAATTAAATCAGATAATTAAGGATGATGTTTTATTATGCATTTCCACTAAGACTCATGAACAAAGCCAAATTTGTATACACAATAATTCAATTAACTATAAAATGGATATTCACGAATACAAAGTCTTTGCACATTTACTGTTGCAATGCCTGATTCAAAGTGTATATTGCCAGTATATTCCACGGGGCCCCAGCGCAATGACTGTAACACAAAAATTAAGATTCAACATTATATTCTGGATATTTAAAAACATCTGATTCTTCTGCTACGCAATGGCACTTGAGGGCTTAATTTGCTACAAAGTTGAATTAAAACTTGCCATGTTAAAGCCATAACAATAAAATGCTCCAATTTTAATATTTCTTAATTAAAAAAAAAAAGATTAATTTTGCACAGGAATTTTTTGCAAAACTGGGCATACCACAAGAAAAGAAAGAGCTAGCAGGGATGCCTTACAAACTTGCATCCTAACAAACTGCTTTAAATTTCACCCCCCCATCTTTACAATTTTCTTTGTGCCTTTATTCATTTTATCCAAATTAAGCGCACGTCTCCTGCAAACCCTTCCAATAGGAGCAGGCTGACGGCTTCCCTACGGAGCGCGATTGCCAGGAGGCAGCTCGGAAAAGTGACAGGCTGTGAAGTGGTACAGCGGACAGTATTAAACAGTTGCCCCTCAATTAATGAGTAGAGCGACCCACTTAGTCACCACAGCTGAGTCCTCCAGCTAATTCAGAAGATAGCGGATATCCCAATTCCATTTTCCATACTGGGATACCAACTAGTAATTAGGTCCAAACAGATTTGCATTTTCCCAGTTTTGGTCATAAATCACAAAACCGAAAGTAGAAGTCAGTTAAATATCTATAGGCATTTTTCCTACTTAGACAGTTATATGAATTCCCTTGCCCAAAATATGTACTGTTCATTGTGCACCAAGTATAATGCTTCATCCATATGCACTTATTTTTCTGCTAGTTTCATTGTTTTCTTTCCCACACTAAAGTTTCAAGAGTCAGAATTACATATTCCACATCTGCATTACTGTATATTAATTTAAGTTGTACCACTAGCATGGCCCACTAGTTAAGAAAATAGCCCTTCAGGAAAATATTGAAGAGTGTTTGTTTTAACTTCACTAGATCATTTCCCAAAAAACATAACTGATGTGTGAATAATTTCTTAAATGAAAAGCAAAAAACGATCTCCCTTTTTCTCAAACCAAAATTATACTGTGCTCAAATATTATCCTTGATCTTCAACATCACAAATAATAACAATCAAAAGCAAGTAGCCTAATCCTCTTTTGTTAACTCTAGGAAATGAACACAGATTCTTGGTCATGAATGGATCTCCTCAAGGACTCCATCAGAGCAATGAGGCTAAGAGTTAGCCATAGACAAATATTTTTTTTTCTAACATGACTTAAAACCTTTTGGTGTACACCTGGAAGACCTGGCTCTTGACACAGTTACATTTCCAGCTTGTGTTCCTTGAGCAAAGAAATCAAAGTTGATTTCACTTATCAGCTATGCCAGGCTTCGGGCAGTACACGACACCTCTGCAGCGAAGCCTTTCCCTCACCTGGGCCCTCCACACGGTTTTGCAGGGAACTAAGCAGATTTTCAAAGGGATATATGGTCCAAATGCTTTCTGAACCTGATGTCTGATACTACAAAAAGTAGCACAGATAGACAGCACTGGCTAATTAGTTACTGTTCATTGTGCAAAACAAATGAGTCGCTGAGTGAAATTATGTCTGCTTGGACATAGAATCATAGAATGGCTCCAGTTGGAAGGGACCTTAAAGCCCATCCAATTCCAACCCCCCTGCCATGGGCAGGGACACCTCCCACCAGACCAGGTTGCCCAAAGCCCCATCCAACCTGGCCTTGAACACCTCCAGGGATGGGGCATCCACAGCTTCTCTGGGCAACCTGTGCCAGGGCCTCACCACCCTCTGAGTGAAGAATTTCTTCCTAATGTCTAATCTAAACCTACCCTTTTTTAGTTTAAGACCATTCCCCCTTGTCCTATCATTATCTACCTGAGTAAAGAGTCCCTCTCCATCCTTTTTAAGACCCCTTTCAACTTCCTTCATTTAATTAAAGATTCAATATATAGTATGTTTCTATTTGATATCACCAGAGGTAGTCTAAACCAGATAAGAAGAGTTTAGGAATTCTGTTTGATACTGAGAACGGAGCATAAACTCCATCTTGATCACAGAAGTAAGATTTGAAGATTTTGATCACCTGAGCTACGCCTGACAATGGAACAAATACTTCCACTGAAATTTCCTAACAGTGACACAGAAGTGGTAACATTTAATCACAAAAGCATGATTCCCACTGACGTAGAAACACCTCTCAGGAAGATGTCTGAGATTTGGAGAGAGGAAAAAAAAAAGAGGGAAAAAAAAAGCATTGAAAACTTACATAGGGTCACAGTGTAAATGACAAAATACTTTTATGCATGCCCAGTGGAGAGGGAAACCAAAGACTGATCTAGAATGATACTGAAATATGGCAGAGAAAGAAGTATATTCCTTGTTTTAATGGGTATGTAGCTTTTGAGATAAAGACTAACTATTTAATAATTCTCTCAGACTCAGTGCATTGTTGGATATTTCTGACAACCGGAGCAGGTTACGGAAGAAGGCCCAAGCACTGGTGACAAAGCCCCAACCTGCTGGGCTGTGCGATCTGCGATGGAGAAAAGTGCAGCTTCTCTGCACTGCAGACAGCAAAGCAACACCCCGAGGCAGCTGGAAACCTCACCAGTCCTGACCTACAGCATCCCTGCTTACTCTCATGCTCCTACAGCCAGAAATTACTTTGACTGAGCAGGACCCATCATCACCCCAGTGCTGCAGCTGGCTGCATGAAATAGTTCCAGTTCAAGCGCTGAATTTTAAGTGGTAGTAATCTACATCCAGCTCAAGAGCCACAGTTTGGTCGTTTATTGCACATTAAAATTTACAAAGCTTCCACTTGGTCTGGTTTGTTGTCCTTACCTTTAAAATTCAGAGGATAGATCATTTTGAAAAGTCAGTCTGAAGAACTACACGCTGGGATACAGGACAGCAGCCAGCTGAAGATTTTGCATCCTAATATAAATGAGGCAGCATCTTTCCAGCTTCTCATTCACTAGTGGTTTACTAGGCCCATTGGGTCGACCATTATGTGCATTTATGGGAAGAAAAGCACTGTGATGATTTGAGCGAGAACAACCACCAGCACAAAAGCCTCTAGGAGCGGAGTAAGGCACTACTGCCCTCACATTTGACTTTTGATTTTCACGATGGAGCAGGGCTAAGTGAGGAAGAAACGTACAGAGTAAAGAAATAAAAGCAAATAGAAACAAAATGGTCAAGGGGAGAACGGGTTAGGGGATAATTAAAAGGAGGTGAGATGGTAACCAGGCCAAAAACCTGGAATCTAACAGATGGAGCGAGGGCTATGGTGTAGGCCAGACACCGCCAAGTGACTGCCAGCTCTGGGTGAGGAAATGCAGGATTGGAAGGTGAGCCCATTAAGCTACTCCTTAAGGCACAGGAAACAAAAATAAAAACAAAAACAGTGGAAACAAGTCTTCTTGGCACAAAAACCCCCTCCAGATGGTACCATGCTCTCTCCACCTAGATATAGGTTTCCAAATGCCCAATAAATACACAGATTATTTGACACTTCTGCTGCTGCCATTCCTACCACTGATTTTTTGTCGGCTTCCATCCTATTTCTGCAAACCTTCACCACTTTTTTTGTCCACAGGCTACTTGGTGACATCAGACGGGCCTTTGAGGTCTTTTACAGTCAGTTCTGAGTTAGCAGCTCTCTAATCAGGCAGAAGTGAGTTACATCCACATACTCTGCCTTTTTCAGGCCCACATCTGATTGACTTTAACCTCACAACTAGCGGCTTATCGCCATCTCACTTCCAAAAATACATCACTCCAACATCAGTAAGTCATATACTCGCGTAACTTTCTTCATCACCAAAGCGGTCCATAGCCTCTTAATTTTCCAAGGCATACCACCTCAACAGTGGCTGTGTTTTTATTGGTACAACATTTTTAAACAGTCTGTTTCCTAACTACAACAAAGGCAGTTTCCCCAAAAAATATAAATAAAAATCCAAATGTCAAAAAAAAAAAACAACACACAAAACCCTAACAAATACAAACAAAACAAAACCAAATAAAAACTCAGGCAAAGCAGGGGTACAAAGTCAGAGATGTGTCAGCTCACAGATTTGACTGAAAACTTTCAAGAAGACCCCAGACCATTTAATCTGCTAGCAGGGATTACTCACCTTCATTCTAATCCCTCCAGGACCAGCTGTCATTTTAAGATCAGATAATAGTCTAAGAACTGACAACTCCTTGATATACGGCATGCTAGCATTTGAAAAAGGTTGTTCATTTGACCTGTGTCATTGTTTAACCTTTAGCCCTATTGTTCCATTGAGGGAGATCGGCACAATTCTCCACGGGACCATACAGAAAGAAACTTTTTTTTTCCAGCCCTGCTAGACAGCGCAGTCACTGGACACTAGGCTTCAGTAATGACATCCAGGTTGTGTGACTGCCCACACAGAAAAGCTTTGCAGAAGAACTACAGATCAGCTTTGGCATCATAAGCCAAACATTTACGTCATTTCTGAGAGTTTCATTATTGCTTGCCTGTGTACCTGTATTTCCTGCTCAACATAATGGATTTCACCCTGGTGAAAGCATAATAATTTCAACCTGGGGAAAATCCTAAAATATTTGTACAAATAAAAGGCTAAGGCTCCAAGTCTTATTTCTTACATATTCTTATATGAAGCATTATAACACATTAATCTTGTTGGTCCTCAGTGTTTTAACATCAAGGAAAACAAACCCAGCTTCTTCCACCAACTGGTGCTGTCCTTACAAGATGGGAGTGAGTGCAGGCAAACTGAACCATATTCTCTCCTTGACTTCTGTTGCACACTAATCCGTGCAAAGAAAACAAGCTGGGCAACCAAAGTGACAAAACATGCAAGTGTAAGGACAACAAAGATTCAACATTGCTCACAAATATCTTCCTAAAATAATTTGGAAGTCGCATTAAAAGGCAAAAGTGCTCACAGAGTGCATCTGTTCTCAGCTGACACTAAAAGACTAAGCTGTGTTTAGCAATTCTTTGATTATAGAAGCAGACAAAGTTAGTGAAACTGTTTCCTCCCCCAGTATCAAAGTTCAGCTAGGGAACATTTTTTTGTCACCTCCGTATGGGCTGTAGATTCTCAGGATCTTTATCTTTCTTTTCTTCCTGTTACCGTCAAACCTCACTCTTACTAAAACCAGCAGAAGTCCATCAAAACATCTTAAAATAAAGCGGAAGACGATATTGTAAAGATAGCCCTCATTTCAAAAATCTAGTACCAACAACAAATGCCAAGGCAAAACTGTGAATGCTGCCATAATACTTTTTAATTGCAACATTGAAAGTGTATTTCAGTTCACAATAAATCAATTTTTGGATTAGGAAGGAGTCATTACCCTTCAAACGCTGGTATTAAAGCACCAAATCCGTAACTTTAAGAACTATTTCATTATTGGACATACTGCATAGCACAGCACAAAGTTTACTGCTGTTTCAAGTAATTACTTTCACATTTTCACTGAAAATAACTAAATCTATGTGGAAAACATCATTTCTCCTGGTATAACTAATAGCAGAGTCAGTGGCTAAACCTTTTAAATACAGCGCTGAGATTCCTGGCCTTTTTCAGGATTCTTCCTACAATCCTCCCAAACACACAGCTATTTACCCATATGTGATATTATTAATAAGAAGAATGGCCAGCACCGGCCTTCAGTTTGGAACACCAGATCTTAACTCAGTCCACAGAAAGGATTGATGGAACGAGGCTGTGAAAAGCGGTCTAACAATGTTTACTTTGGAGAGATTTAAAGTTGTTTCCATGGAACATATTTCAATAAGTGAAGTGTCTCAAAACAGAAATATGTGATGTGTGGTTCCAGCTGAGGGAATTCAGAAGTACACTTGATTCTTTTCTTGACCCTAAGCAAAAGACAGCTGTGTTACAAGAAAATCCAAGAAACACTGCTGATGATACAATCTCCTGTTTATACCTATTACTCCAGGCACTCAAACTGAGACATCTGAGTCACCCAGTACACATATTCCCTGCTTCTCTTCAGGCTGGCTAAGGAGTACAAAGCTTAAGGCACATCTCTCTCCAAATCTTCTTCTCAGATGGAGATGCTGATAATCTGGGATTCTGCAAGACTGAAGGTAGGACTACAGAACGTGTATACATACTGCACACAAAGGAAGTCCAGCCTCTTTTCCATCAAAGTGTACATTGGCTTGTCACTCAAAGGGCACAATCATAAAGTATCACCTAGCTAAGAAGCTAAATTTTAGTCCCAGATAAACTGCAGGACCTCTTTCAAAACACAGTACCTGAGGCAAACTTCATGAACGGCAAAACTCCTGAGGAAATTGTGCAAAATACTCCAAGGGATTATCCTGAATATGTATGTGATTAAAATGCTATTAAAAGAGGCTATTTTTTTTTATTCAAATCTTGATAAAATATATTTTGACTGATCACTGATATGGGCTTTCCACTTCTACAGTGAAATATGCTGGCACAATCAGAGATCCAGCTTATCTCTGGCCAAAGGCTGCTACGTCCTTCGATCCCTCTGGGAAAAAAGAAGGATCCCTCTGGGGGTGACTCGAGAAGACACATCTTCTGTCAGTGAAGTACAAGAGCTGGGCGTAGGGAAGAAACCCACACTTACGAAAACACACACTTTTCCTGAGATCCCTCAAGGGTGCCAATCTTTAAGGACCTCTGGTCAAGAAAGGAAGGAACCTGTTTGATCCCAAGAAGAAAGGAGTCTGCTGTTCTTGGAGAAGGACAAGCCAAACAGCTAATTAAATATAAGGAAAAGATCTACCTGAGTAGGTCCCCTTTGTCTGTCCTTTAGCGTTCACTCAACTGCCACTGTCTCTGGAGATGGATTGATGGATATGCTGAGTCAATCCGAGCATGAGCAGATTTAGAAGCTAGGAGGAATTCCCTGGCTCTCTCCAGACCCTTGCTGTGCTGAACACAGAGTTGGTAAACCCTACCAAGACGTTTGTCATTGATGCTACAGAAACCCAGCCTGTTCTCTCCGCTACGCTAATGAGGTGTTCATAGCTGTGAGTACACTTGTTGCTATAGTTGCAGAGATGACTGAATAAGCATAGGAAAAAGATCTCGAGCAAAGCGATACTATTTTTAAATGGTCCTTTTTCAGAATAGGACAACGCTTCTGAACAATAGCCTGCTCCGGCCATATGTAATTAAGCATTCTGTTCACAAAGTTGTGATGAGTAGGAAGATGTCACCCTTGCATCATTATCCTAAGGCAGTATTAGAGAATCACACACTCATCAAGTTCACAGACCTAATGAAATGAAAATTGTATTTTTGACATAACAAGAATATTTGAAATAAATTTGATTTGAAATAAATTTTTAATCTATAGAGTTCCCTTAAGCATTTATCAGTATTGCCTTAGATAAAACTCCTCATTGATGCTGGTAGTGCTACCTAAAATTCCCTACAGTTATAACAGGCTGTACAAACAATACTTGGATATCAACACAAAACTTCTTTCTTACTCAAAACAATAATCAGAATTAAAGCCTCATTAGTTGTTTTTTTTTTAATTATTATTATTTTTTATTTCACTATATAGCAGTCACTTCGAATCAGGACAGATTGCTTAAAATTGCTTAAAACATACTTCATATGTTGTACAAAAATAAAATGTAAAAGCCTATGGTTATTTCCAATTGAAAATGCAGAAAGCTTTAGAGCCTGCCCTGGCTGTCACCTCAAAAAAAAATCACCACTCCCATCCCCTCAAAAGAGGCAATAAACCTCAATACCCCAATAAATTTAAAACACCCAGACAGTACTATCTCAAAGATGATTTTAAGGTGATAATGCTTCAGGGTGAGAATTTGTTCATTGAACTGCATCATAACCTCAAACGCAGATTGCAATGTCCTTAGGGTTTTATCTGTTACTGCAGACTTTCTGCTACCTTCAAATAATGCTTTTTAAAAGTTTCAGATAAGTAACAAAAAGCAAAGAGAGATCCATGCTTCACATTTTCAGATGCCCTGCTCTCAAACTGCTACTTCACTACTGTATCTGTTTCAAAGGTGTTATCATTGCTTATAAAAAGTAGCAAAACCCTCAGAGGAAAATGAGCCCTCAGAGAAAGAAAAAAGTGCCATGTAACTGTTGTGCAAAGCCGTTATTGAATTTTACTCTAATTTGAAGTTAAGTGACAAAAAGAGGACTACTGAAACAATTTCTTTTTAGTTAATAAAAGGTAAAAAATAATAATCTTTCATAATATGCACTTCAATAAAACCCACAATATTATTCTTACTTGCTTTATTTTCTTACCAATTTGGTCTATTATTTGTGTGGAGTAAGTAAATCATGAATGTTTGAAATAATTAAATAAAAGAACCAACTTGCTCTGCACTGCCAGGTAACTCTACTTCTCCTGCTCTCTCTGTATATCTCTAACTGCTGCATACAGTAACATTCTTCAGAAAAAAAAAAGGAAGAAGAAAACTTGCCAGAAAACTGCTTCACTCCGTAATTCACAAGTTAATCAAACCTCATGGCAAAGAGAAGCATAAAAAGATAAAAAAAAAAAAATCTTGTCCAAGCATTAGAGTCAAAAGCAATTATTAATTTATCATGAAACAAATTCTAGTCCTGTATAATTTCATTTTCCTCACCAATATATTTGATGCTTTACTGCTGGGTAATGAGACACCACGATCTTGAAGAATTTATACGCAAGGGTTGGAAGAGGAAGAGAAAGAGCAGTAAACACCATCATTTCTTTGCTGACTTTGAACAATGCTGCAGTCAGAATTATTAAAATCCAATACATGGACAATTAAGAAACCTCATTTAGATAGGAAAAAGAAAGTAGTTAAGTGTAATTTCATTTCCTACTCTTTTTGGGAAGCAGATGATCCTTTCAATAGTCATCTTCTGGCTGGTTCTAAGCTGTACCTCACAGAGCTGCAGTACAAAGTATATTTTTACGAATTTTGAACTTTACCCCTTAAGAGGAACCAACTCTTAACAGATAGGCTGTCAGCATTTAACAATTTCATGTATAAAATAATGATCAGATATACCTAGCCAGAGATTTGTTTATAGATGTGTTTTACCCAGACAGCTTTCTAGGAACGCTTCTGGGCATGTTCTCCTGTGATTTTCAAATAAGGTTAAATAACCTGGAACTCCAGAACACTTCAAGAAACTATAAATTTAGGTAAGAAATCCAGTTTTAACACGTTCCTTTTGTACTAGTTCCTTTTAATTTCAAGCTTGAAATTACGTCCTAGACAAATAGCCCTTTACCCCCTATGAAAAATTTACTTCGAATTCACGATGCTGACGATATTATTTTACATAGATGATCCAAAAAAAATCAACCGTACACATCCAGAGGAGCGATCAAAACATTTACAGTGTTTTATCCACACAACCTCTCTGATAGAATTGTTTGTGACAAACTTTCCCAAGACTGCTACTCTGCCAGGTGTTTTGAAAGTCCAACTTACGCCTTATCTCTTTATTTAGTTTTCAGCCACCTATCAGTTAGCCAAGTTTCCATTACTGCTTCTCTTGGGGCGAGATTTGTTACCTGCTACAGGCTCAAGGAAGTGACAAAAGCAAATGGAAGGCACCAGTTTGGTGTTCATTGTTCTGCATTGATGAGACATGGGACCACTTCTAACAGCAGTGCTGAGAAAAACTAGTTACTCTAGATGAAAGTATTATCCGTGAGCAATTTAATTCACAGAAGAGAATAAAAATATTTTACAGAATGTTAGGATACTTCTAAACTGAAGAAAAGAGTGCATAATGAAAGACAGAAACTCGTATATATTTGAAAGTCATATGCTTCACTTCAGAAAACCTACGGCGGTGTTTTAATAAGTAAAGCGTGGATGCATTCACTAGCATGGGCTCTTAGTAATCACTGCTGAACATGAAGTGGCAGCCCAAGCACAATTCATGACTCTTATCCTATGGCCAAATGGGAACTGGAAGCAAAAAAAGTTACTTTCTTACCTATGAAGGAGAATAGCATCGAAAGCATAGCTCTCAGATATTCCTTTAAGCTCAGAGGCATTTCAAACAAACTATTAACTTCTATGTCATCACTCAATATTATGAAACTCAAGAATTAGCTTTTGCCAAAGTACAGATTTAAACATAGGAAAAGAGGAATTCAGAAGGAATAGATGGTCTAAAACCACTTTTCAGAGTATCCCAAACTCCCATTCACCACCCAAAAAAACCCTGCTGAATAACTAGTCAGCAGAGCAATTTGCAGAAAGCTAAAAAAAAAAAGTCAAGGGAAAACCTATACCCAGCACTGCATTGCTGCCTTCCGCACTCCAACATAAACAACTAAAATCAAGTTTACCTTTCTTGAAGCGTAGATGTCGAAAAATGGCTTGTTTCGAACACTGAATGGTTCCTGTGCTTTGTCAATAAGACCAGTCTTCATTTTTTCATGTCGTGGAAATATAATCTCTTTTTCTATACAGGCAAGCCGAACATTAAAATCACAGTCTCCAACTGGCTGTCCCTGCCAAGTTACAAAAATCAGTATTAAAACTAGACATCAAATTATTTGAATAGTATGTTTTCCTGACATAGCATTTAGAATCACACAGGTACATTTTTTTTTTTCTTAATTGAACATACACATTTTTGTCAAGTATTTGTTTTTCAAGCCCTTGTCTCAGGTTGTAAGAAGTTAATGAAATCAAAGGTCACGGAAGGGTAAAAACCTACAACAACGCAATTTACAGAGTTACGCAAAACCACTGCTTCAAATGTACTTTATTGATGTTTTGAAAGAAGCATTAATCGTATCACTGAAAAGAGAAAACTACAGCTGCAGCTGGAAGTAGCGTCAATAAACAGTGGCTGCAGAAACCTGCAAAATACAGGATGGCTCAGTCAACTAAAAGGTGGTAAAAGCTCTTCTCTAATTCTCAATAGCATGCTCTGACCTTTCAAGATCTGATCTAAACCAGGAACTTTACATTGCTGTTTGTACATTCGGTGCATTGCACCAGTCAGTATGAGCATTCAAAACGCACATTTGTCAGATTATGAATTGCTCATAATGGAGTTTTTTTTTGTATTTTGAACATTAGATGGTGATGAGAACACACTGTGGGCATCATTCAGTGAAAATGAGCAACAGGCGACTTGGAAATTTTCAAGTCAGTTTCAAGGAGATGTGCCACTTTCACAGCAGTAAGGCACAAACTCGTACATCTGCGCTGCTACGAGCAGTAACCAGCACAGGAAGTTATTTACAGGAGATCAGCCCTTGTTTTGCCATCTCATTCACATACACACAAAAAAAAGGAACTTGGAAAAACCCTCCCTTTCCTGGTCTGCAGAAAATAAGCCCATAGAGTGTCAGCTTCAATACCAGGATTTTCCAAAAGCTGAAATCAACGAGCACAGAAACTGGAGGGCCACTGTTCGTCCTCCAAGCATGGGATACAAGCAATAGACAGCAGCAGGACAGATGAGGAGAACCAGGCAGGTATTTCCCACACTACACACAGCTAGAGAAGAAAGAGAAGGAGAACCTAAAAGCAAGAAGTCCCACGCTAACACGTGGCAAAGGGAACCGGTCAGTCTGAAAGAACACAAAGTAGGCAAGTGTCAAAAACGACATCCTGAAGAGGCGCGCAAAGGCAAGAGATGGAAAGAGTAAACCTGAACAGGTATCTTGAGGCAGAGAAACAGTGAGTGCTGATATTAGATGGATGAGACTCACCCTACCCTCACCGGCAAGCCTGGTGTTCCCCAACACCTTCTACATTTCACGCTCCCAAAGGGGCACTCGCTTCCCCCTGCATTTCTTCCCTAGCGTCACATCCTTCTTAGACCTTTATCAGAAGTCCTCACTCAGTCATTGCCACAGCTTTAGGAAGCATTTGTTGCTCCCTGACCATACGGCTTGGTGTAACTCACAGCCACTGCCTTACAGGACTGCGCTTCATCTCCAGCAGGAGAGGCAGCACAGCCACCAGCACTCGAGGGGCAAGCACGTCCCGCACCAAGATGCCGGCAAATCACTTGAGAACTCAATTTAAACAGTGTCTGAGCTCATCTTGGGTTGTATAGCTGATTAAAACAGAGAAAACCGTCATCCTGACCTGTGTAATAACCAGCTGAAGAACACGTCATTCCTTCCTGCAAAATGTGTATGCATTCATTATTTCAATTTTATTACTTGTAAACTGTTCCTCAAGTTTTAGCAACATATAGTGCTCATGCTCTTTTCCCTTAAGTAGCTTTCCCACTCAGCCACATTTTATGAGTAGGTCTGAAAGATCGAATGAACTCATTAGTAGGCTCAAATATTTGAAGCCTACAATAAGCAGTCACATTTTTTAGAGACCTTCCTTACAACGATTCATTCAGGAATTCAGCATAGCAACTTAAATTTATTTCAATCTCCTAATAGTTAAATTAAAAGTTGAGATGACTTCATGTGCACCACAAAACAGCTGAATCACTTTCTTCTCCTTTAAATAATCCTCTCGCTTCTCACATCTACTTGGAACTACTTATTTCCTGCAGCTCTGCCAATCACGTATTTTTATTTCAAAGCCTGTTAAGCAGAAGGGAGTATTACTGGGATATACCACTCGCTTCCATCACCGAAAGGTCAGAGCGAGGCTGACATCAGGTTATACGAGATGGGAGAAGCCAGGTAATGCTGCCGAGCAATTTCTTCATCAGCCAAGTAAGCCCAGAAGTTAAAGAGTATTTCATTCTCCTCAAAGCACGGGATATTAGCAGTAAGAAAACTAACGTAATGTTGAATGTAAAGCAAGGATATGCTGGATAAAGCCAACATTGGGACAGGAGGGCAGCTTCTTCGTTAACAGAAATTGCCATAATCACAAAATAAATGTTGCTAATATACAACATATTTGTCCCAGACAGATCCAAAACCTTCAAGGGGTAAAATCCTAGCTTTTAGCACACAAGTAGGAGGGCAATGTAGGCTGCAATAAATAACTTGCAGACCTTGACAAAACAAGGATGAGATTATTTAGTTTATAAAGCACACATTTAGAAGTTCTCCAGAAACAAGACATCAATGCATTCAAAATCAAAATGCAGGCACTAAATACTATTACGTTTTTAAGCAATACAGAGATGTTTTTATTAATTTAAGCATTCAGACATTTGGGGTTTTATTTCAGTATGTAAGCTTCTACTCGTTTGAGAAGGATGAGGGTCAGCACCACCTAACAGCACACTTACTTAGATGGCAATCCCTGCTCTAGACATTTCCATCCTAAAATAAATTTGCTAGCACAGGGTAAAACCCAATTAACAAGTAGCCTGTGTTTCCTGTCTATGCTAGAAAGTTACACTTCCCCCTCACAGTGATTAAAATGCATTCCAGAGCAAAATATCGTTCAGAAGAGCCTCGGGAGAGGAGTCATCTGTTGACTCAAGACCTCTTCCCAAATTTTTTTTCACCTGTTGAAACCCTGTGCATTGCACTACAAGGTCACAGCTTGCAGTATATGTGACGCTTAGAAAAATCGTTTTGATTTTAAGCACAGTCTCCCATGCATCCTCAAAACATAAAAGAAGACTTCTAATGAGATTTGGAAGCTACACAAGATTGAACTTTTCAAAATTTTAACTTAAAATATTTCAGCTGAACTTCTCACTTGAACCCATACCCAATAGGTCACATAAGAATCTAGTGGACCACGGAAGAAATAAATCTAGACATATGAAAAAATCTGAGTGTACAGCTCTTTAAGCATCCATTCTCCTAAGGGACTAGGGAAAGGCAATTTATTTGCTAAAAGGAGCTTAAAAGAAAAAAAAAAATCACAATCCCAACAGGGTTCCTCCAAATGGATGCTGAAAGATGGAATTTGGTCAAGTGTTGGGTTCTGTCTTGGTACATCAGGGGTGGCTAAATTGCAGCTCCTGTGCTTCTCCGGATCCTCACAGACTTCTGTGTTGAAGTCAGGATCTCACGGCTGTGTGGCTACGAGGGGCTGGTGAGTGACTTACACCCCAAGTCAGTAGACACAGGAAGATGGCAGAAACCATTGAGAGGGGTCTATCAGGATAAGAGTATTTCTGCTGCGTGCCCCACTTCGGGCCCCTCTCTCTGGGAAGGAGAAAGGGGACGTCTGAGCAGCTCCTGGCATCCACCAGCTGTAAGTCTGCCTTCCTCCAGCCTCTAAGGCTGACCTTGTGGTGACAGCTCGGGAAATCTGGTGAGCTTTCCATGGAAAGTCCTTTGGATGTGGGACAGATAACCAAATGGGGTATGTAGGTGCTAAATCCAATAAAAACACTTCCTATTAGAATTTGATATTTATCCAGCTTCTGCCCAACGCAACCGGAGTAAAAAGAAAAATAATGTGTACACTGTTGATAAGCAGCTTGGTCCAGGACGAACTGAGAATATTTATTCTCTTCCTTTATGAGATATGGTTCAAAGCCTACCTGCCAGCAAAGCCCGTTCTGTTTGCTTCCCCAGAGCAATACCTTAGCCATGAATAATTCAGCACAGACACGCATATACGTTCTGCGCACGTCCTCACTTATTGAGCCATAGCAGAACATATGTCACAACTGTCTTAGCTTTAATGATTTTGAGAGAAGAATAAAGAATAAGCACAGGCTAATATTCTACCCTGTGTTTAGCATTATTATTGACAATTCAAGGCACCCACAGCTGACATCTGCATTTCCAGCTAAAGCCCATTATTAGTTCTCCCGTTTTCTGAAGACCCTGCAGTCAAATATTTCGCATTTAATATTAATGGTCTGGCACGTAGTTCTTCTGACTGGGGTTTTATAGATGCTGCTATTTTTCCGATACAGATAGCTTCTACATAAAAACAATCTGGAGGTGCTGTTTCATTCTCCAAATAAGATTATTACTATGTTCAATCAACTAACTTTTTTTTTTCCATTTTTGATGAAGTTTTCTTTTTAAAACAGGACAAAAAGTATTAGAGAACTAAAAAACGTTGGAGAATTATGACTCCAACATTTTTCATCTCTAATACACAAAAGATAAGGCAATTATTCTAAACTGAAAATACAATTTAAAATTCGTTTTTTCTAACTTTTGTCCCTCAGATGTTCAAAAATAATATGTTAATGGCAAGCAATTAAGTGGTTTCAAAATGGTTTCTGAAATTTATATTTGCACCCATGAGGTACAGTGCATGACATTATTTCAGTTGTCTCAATTCATCCAATGTGTTGAGAGAACATAATTACTATTTATATGTTGTCGGTTTATACAACAGAATATTGCTTTGATTTTAGCACAGAACAAAATTGGTTTGGGAATCAGACCTATTAAAGGATTACTTAAGACATGTATTTAATTATTTGTATTTCCTTTTTCACAAAAATAAAACCACTGATAATAAATTCATATATGTATGAATCAACAAAGGAAGCAAATTTGTATTCCATGCATAAACATCAAGGCCTAACAGAAGATACAAATATAGCTCCATGCTTTTTTTTTAATTATTATTATTATTAGCAAATGTAACTTGAATGGAACAGCAGGACTGTCAAAACTGTGACTAAACAGATAAGATCAAAACAGAAGTAGATTGTACTACAAACATTGCTCCCTTCCCCAATTTTCTCCCCCTTGAATTGCTCAAATGAAAATACATATTCAAGACAAAAACCATAAAACCTTAACTGCAAGAGGATGAGAAGTACACTTCACCAGTGTAAAGGTAACGTGTATACGGTAGAATATTTATGATCACAAGTGAGAGAATTATGATTCTCACCAGTATCGCCGTGCAAGAAAGAGGCAGACTTGTGGAAACTGGCAGCTACAGAGGGCATACACCTTACCGACCTCTTTGGAAAGCACAGCTCTAGCAAGGCATAGAAAGCTTAGTAGCTTCTACTTTGGGAACACAGACAGCTCTGTCCGATTCACTGTTTGACTGCATGGACAGTGGCTTCATTTAGCATCCTTATAATCCTTATAAATCCTTCCGAGCCTTCAAAAACAAAACTCAATCGGGGGATTTTTACTGGGGTGTAAATGATTGAAATCTACAGCAATGATGTTTTGTCTAGACTGGCTGCCTCCCTCATGTGTTTTGAGGAGAAGATGAACTTCCCATTTTTAATTACAGAATTAAAGTCAGAATTCTAATAATCCATAGCTGTAAGACAGATTCTCTATAATCATCATAGGACATTTACACACAGATTCACACTGTCCTCACAAGAGAATATAAATTTAAATCGTTTATTCAGCGCTGAATTTAGGCTATCAGCAAAATAGAATACTGAACACAGGGCTTTACTGCTTCTGCTTTTTTCTTTCTGATTTTTGCTTGTGCTGTTGTGCACACAGTTTGGAGACATCTTAATTGTTGCAGCTACTAGTTGGTCCAGTTAATTCCAGTTATTCTCTTTCTGCTCCTGCTCTCCTCATACTCTTCCCACCAGCCATTCAGTGACTCATCATAGGGACAGTTACTGTTGGCTTTTACAACACTTGTTATGTTGAAGAATTATCATTCCTGTTGATTAAAAAAAAACATGGGAAAATTCTCACAACTTGGAGACATTGTTCAGAATATTACATACTTGAAAAGATTGCAGCACTGAATTTTTAGGATAGAAATCACTCTGTAGTATTGTAAAATAAGACTGCCCAGTAGAGTAAGCGTAAATTCTCCTAAGAAAATTAAAAAATAATAATCAATCAACAATCAGCACTGGTTCACAAGTGTTCTCTTAAAAAGGGAGTCGTATGCTTTTCCTAAACCATGATAGAATTAAAAATTAAATATCTGATTATTACATATTTCACACTCTTAAGACTTGTAAAAGATCTGTAACTTTAAGGACACCATTTTTCTAAGATACCTATTTTGTTATGTGCATGGTTAGCTTATGAATAAGAAATACTAATGAAACGCTATCATACTTATTTCAAAAGAAGGTGTTTTTCTTTATACTTGGTTTAAATAAGAGAAATATTCTAAACAGGACGAAAATATGACCTTCACATTCTCTCCTACCACAAGTCCTACACCAGATGATAAGAGCCACTCAAGTTATTCAAACATACTGAGAATGGAACAGAGGATATTAGAAAGATACTGCTTTCACCTTCATAAACCCTATCCTGTATTACATAGTTCTATTTTGGTTTATTTTTTAAAATTCTTTTCACCTAGAAGCAGGAAGCAGATAGGAAGGCAGAAGACAGAGAGGAAGCTGAATATATGCAATATTAGAGCCAGAATGTGTAGAAAACTGTAGAAAAGAAAGTGTAGAAAAGGAGAAATTAAAATTAAGTTAGGGAAACAAGACAAAATTTGAACACACTCCCACTGGTTCCATGTAATATCCTTCCAACCACCTTCTATTTTGCCTATACTTCTTCCCTTTTTAAAATATATTGGATAAAAAGCCCTGCGTTAGACTTAAAGTTCACTTTCCTCAATACGGGAAATAATAATGCCACTGGAAGACCTGCCCCACTGTAAAGTTTTTCAGCACTTTAAACTTCAGTTGTGATCACTGCCAGGTTCTTGAGAGATCTGAATATTTGCCTAAGACAGGAGTTGGGTCCAAGTCTACTTGGCAGTTCCTATGGTAATGGCTGTTATAAACTGCAAGGAGAGAGAATTTTTCTATTTAATCATGTTACAGTTCCCAACGCAAGAAGATAAAAAAATATTGCAAATAAAAAGTGAGGATATTTTTTTAAAGGCTGAAAATATGAGAGAGAGAAAAGCAGGTTAGTAAAAATACAGAGAAAATTATTTTCATTTACAATGCAACTTCAACATCCCGGTCTCATGTTGTAATTGTCTTAGCAAGTATTATAGTTTGCTGAAGAACTGTCACATCAGAGTAAATAAGAGCAAAACCTACGTAACCCAAACACCTGAAAAATATAACAGATTTAATATCATGGCATCTTCTACAGCTGCTTCTGGAAAACTACTTGTCCCTGTATCTCTCTCCCAGGAGCAACACTTCATGTCTTTTCTCCTGACAATTATACTAGTGGTGATCTGCTATTCAAAGGGTTCTCATGAGGCTTGCTTCATACGAAGGCATGGAAACACTTACCTTTGGGAAAAAACAAGACATGACAAAATTTAATACAGTCCCTTTGCTTTTATATAACAGTCCAATAAGCATTCTCAGTTTTGACAATTGTTAAAAACAAACTACCTTCACTGCGGTTTGTAATGCCCCCAGGGTTTGGAAAAGGAGTATCTAACTCAGAGATGCAGGGGAAAGGAAAAATATCACATGTACTTTCCACACAATCTAACCAGAAAGTAAAACAGTCATCCTTCAAACTAATCACAATGCAAAGGAATGCTTCCTGACAGCAAGCAGCTTATTAGATAAAAAGCACATAACGAGGAACAAGAAAACACCGAAAATACCCTGGTCACCACTCTTCAGCAGCGATTTAATTTTTGCAGGAGGGAGTTTTAAAGAGGGATGCAAAAATGCATAAGAATGTT
Organism: Cygnus atratus; assembly: GCF_013377495.2. NCBI lineage: Eukaryota > Metazoa > Chordata > Aves > Anseriformes > Anatidae > Cygnus > Cygnus atratus. The sequence goes on from NC_066364.1 coordinate 38,862,250, forward strand.
ACCTTTTGGTTGCATACGTACTTTTCCCAAGCCCAAGGAGCAACAGGGAAGAAAACAAAACTATTGGAAATTCACAAAATAAGTGAAGATATTTGCACATTTTGCTGCTCAGACATACATGTCAGTCTTCTAATAACAAATAAAAGTGATGATCAACAGGGAATGGGGATAAAACAGGGAACACTTTGAAAAAGAAAACTACTCAGTATACGTTTCTGTCCATCCATCTCCACAGACCTGAAAGCTTCCCCCAGCATTCCCTTACTGTATTGATTCTCCATCTTACAAGCTCTCCTAACCCACCATTTGTTACCCTCCCTATTCCATACCACCACCCTACTCACGTACCCTTTAAAAATACACAAATTGACTACAATATGTTGCTTCCCCTGGCCAAGCTCTCCCTGCTCTCTACTCAACATCCAGTAAACTGCATTACAAAATTCAGAGGAGGAGGAGAAAGCAGTGGTATTAGCAGCTGTGTAACCTCATGAATTCAAGCAAGAGATCTGAAAACAGCAGAGAGGCTCTGGAGATGCCAGAGTACTGCAGACACAGGCAATCTTGCACGTCTTTCTCAGTGTTTCACCAGAAAGTAATGTGATGTATAATAAGTAGATGCTCTGTATTTCATTTACCTGAAAACCTCCTTCCGTCTTTGCTGTGATAGGAGGATGTACCTACAGGTTTTTAGAACATAAAGCAAAGACAACTTGTAGACATCCAGGCACCTGTGAGGTATGTCTCAGAAAAAAAAATAGCAGAAAGGATTCAAGTCTAAACACATGCACAGCATCTGCATTTTCCAGGGTACTATTAGCAACAGAAGTTATTTAAACCTGTGCTTTCAAGTGATACCATTTGAGAAATAACCTCAGAATTAGAAGCAACAGTGGAAAACTCATTGGCAGTCAGGTGCATTTGTAAATGGAAAAGATTATGCAAGTAAATGCTTGCATCTCTGAATTATGCCCTCAGAATTTTCATAGTATATTTTTAAGATAAGGTTACTAGACTAATAAAGCAGAGACAGCATGTACTGCGAGCTCTGCATCACTTTAAAATTAGGTTTATAACAGAAAAGTCGGACGTGGTAATATTTTACAGGGATTTAAAACAAAAAATTTTCATGCATGAATTCAATGAACCCACCACTGGCTGTGGGCAGGATTTATGGCCAGAATGTGTGTGTACAGTGACAAATTTAATCTAACAGCTACAGCATTGTTACACATGACAGCCACAGGAATCTTGATCTTGACTTAATTTAATGCACAGAATTTTTAAAACTTTAATCAAAACTATCTTCTTTTTAAACATCAAAATAATTATTCTTTTTCAAGCATTCAATCTATTCTTACCATTGCAATCTGCTCTCAGGAAAACTTGGCTAGAGTTTAAAAATTTAAAGGCCAGGGTTAGAAAGAAAAATAAAAGCACAATTCTTTTTCAGCATCTTTGCTAAGAATCCATTAATTAGATCCTACATTATGCCAATGTACTTTTTATTACTTAACTAAGTAAAAAACAAACAGTTGCTTAGCTTTAGTGTTTACACATCTAAACGTAGCTACTGAGTACGATCTAAGAAAAAGCTTGTCAAAGCAAGGTTTTTCAGAAAGCTGTCTCAGAGATGACTAGAGAAGGCCAGAGAAGGAAGACATTTTCTTTTGTAGATTGTTTCTGATAACAGGGATTTGGATTTACTTGTGTTTACTTCTGGGACTGTTAATTTTTCTGTTGTCAGCTTCCTCTATTAAACTAGAATTACCCACCAAGTTTGAACATTTTACTAACTATTCAGGTGAAAGAGGTAAGCTCATAATAATAACTGCAGTTGTATTGCATTATCTACATATAGCCAAAATACAGGAAGCTGGAAAGCACAGTACCTGAAGTACTGTGCATCTGGATTACTGCGTTCAGCTCTGGGGCCCCCAACACAAGGACATGGACCTATTTGAACAAGTCCAGAGGAGGGCCATGAGGATGACCAGAGGGCTGCAGCAAGCACCTCCCTTGTGAAGGTAGGCTGAGGGATTTGGGGTTGTTCAGCCTGGAGAAGAGAAAGCTCTGGGGAGACCTCATAGTGGCCTTCCAGCACCTAAGGGGGACTGCAGGAAAGGTAGGGGGGCTCTCTGTCAGGGAGTGGAGTGATAGGGCAAAGAGCAATGACTTTAAACTAAAAGTGGATAGATTTAGATTAGCTATATGGAAGAAATTCTTCACTCAGAGGGTGGTGAGGCCCTGGCACAGGTTGCCCAGAGAAGCTGTGGATGCCCCATCCCTGGAGGTGCTCAAGGCCAGGCTGGATGGGGCTTTGGGCAACCTGGGCTGGTGGGAGGTGTCCCTGCCTATGGCAGGGGGGTGGAACTGGACGGGCTTTAAGGTCCCTTCCAACTCAAACCATTCTGTGATTCTATGATTCTATCAAATAACAGGAAATAAATTTTCCTCTCTTCTTTCCAATGTCAGGAGCCTTCTTGTCCTCTACCCTCAGTCCCCAAATTAAAAGCAAAATACCTGACATTTCAAAAAAAAACATCACTTCCCGAACTTCAGAGAGAAGATGTCAAAGTCAGTGAACTAGAAGACACTCTTACATCTGCGCTGGTCAACTAACACTGCAAAGCCTAATCTCTGGCCTTGAAGCCACTGAAGTCCAACAATGTTCATCCTACGTTATTCTCCAAAAGAGAATCTCAGAATCTCATCTCAGAAAGGCTGCTAAGAATGGTCCCCGAGCAACATTAAATCTTAGACTATTCCTGAGCTCAAGAGCACTGTAGCCACCCAGGGCCAAAACTCTGCCAGGGTCCATTTTAACTACTGAAAGAGAGGATGAAGTTTCAGTACCAGCACCCTGCCCCTGGCACAGTTTCATGTATTACTACAGATGTGTGTAGCCTTTAAGAACGTGGTTTTGAGAGAGAATTTTATATACCCTGAGGTGGTTTTTGTTGTTGTTTTGTTTGTGTTTTGTTTTAAGAAAGATCCAAGCAAAGCAGAGGGAAAAAAAAAAACAGTAGGGGTTGCTCTGGGTTCCCTCAAAGAGTTGAGGCTGAAAGGTTGACTTATTTCATTTGCATATAGCTTCCTTTCTATGAATTTGCTTTTAGCACGTGGGATGAAAGCAGTAATACAGCAATGTCATATTTTGAGTTGCCATTAATAATAATTAACATTATGATTCAGACTGAACAAAATGACAACAATCTTTTTTTAATCTCCCGAAGAATCATTTGTTTTTCCTGACATAGGCACGTCTTGTAGCACAACGGGATGACTTACCACAAGCTTCTGGAAACTACATGTCACAGAAACAAGGATTAAGAAGAAATGAAATCAAATTGTTCCATCAAAAACCATGAAAACTGACTTCTTCAGCAGTTACAGGTGATAAGCATCAGAATTCAATAAAAGATTTATCCTAGAAGAAGACAGCCAAGGCAGATTATTTCCATGTTTTCCCTGAGAACTCCAGTATATGTCTCTCCCAATCAGTGAAACCCTGTTTTTATTTTTCCCTTCTTCCTAAGACTTTTCCTGTCTAGATACCTAGAGTCAAATGCTCAGTACATATTTCAATCACAGTTTATTTTCTTGGTTTCTTTCACCTTTCTAGAAGGCTGCTGTAGTTGATTCCTGCTACACCACAGCAAAATTGAAAAGCTAAGTAACAATAAGCCTCACCGATAACAATGTGATTAAAATTTTTAAGACTGGTCTTCTTCCACTCACTCTCACCTCTAAATCTGCTCCCTGGTTATTCTTTTTAAGTTGTTCCTATAGCCTGTACTCACCATTAAGTTTCTGTTACCATTCTCTCCTGATGATCACATCATCCTTACTTGCAGTGGTTTCCTCGCCTTCTCTGTGTCAAGCTCAGATGAAACACTGACCAAGTCTGAAGAAAGATCCTATAATCTACTGAGACACTACACTCAGTGATTCCATGATTTTTTCCCAAATCACAGTATTTTACACAAAATTAAAACCCTTATTTTTATTCCCAACTGATCCATGACTAGCTGACCACTGCTGCTCTTAGAGCTCAAATTGGTATTTGTCTCAAATAGGTAACTGTTCGACATTCCTTGTCTCAGACAGACTGTGTTGTCTAACTGCCACACTTCCGAACACCCATTTTAAGAAAATTTAGCCCCCAAAAATAAGGCAACAAAGAACTAAAATAAACACAAGAATAGAGTACAGCCCAATTTTGAAGCTTGACAATAGTGCTGGGTGAAAACACTGAGAATTGTTCAAAACAATATTACAGCAAATGACAATTGGACACTTTAAATTATGACATTATTTTGCTGTGATCTAAAATGTTAATTCCATGATTTTTCTCTGTATATGTTAACAGCCTTCACTGTACTATTTACAGCCATCCTGAGGGGCGCAAGCTGACGTCATTCTTACTATAAATGTATCATGCAATCTGCAGAACTATCTATCACCTTACTTAAGCACTGTTCTGTATTTCTGTGTTGGTGCTGGTCATCCTAACGCAAATCCTCAGCAGTATTAATAGTGCACATAAGTCTTCGGGACTTAGCGTAGAATCTGTGAATTTAGTATTTTAGAAGAAATCTTCTGACAAAGACCATAAAACTTTGTGCATTTAGCTAGTATAGGATGGTGTGCATGCAAAATAGGTTGAATAGTTAAGAATAAAGTCAACTGAAAGTACCTCTAGTTCACTAGACCTCACTTAAACATAAGACTTTCCTGAGCAGACAAAAGTGTTCATCAGCAGCTTGTATTCACATTTTCCCCACTGCAGTGCAGCATCTCTAGCAGCAGAGCAAGCAGAGGATGAGATGGGGATATGCTGGAAATCTTGTCATTTAGATGATGGCCAGTGAGTATGGTAACTCCACTACTCACCTTCAGAAGACACAACTACTTGCAAGATCCAGAGCAGCAGGGCAGAATTCCCCCAGCACTTCGTGTAGCCCTCTGCTGTTGAGGGGGTGCTTTTGGAGAGGGGGTTGGTTACGTGCAGGGGGATGTTTTTGTTTTGAAACAGAACTGGTGTTCTGTGTAATTACTTGATTTGAAGCTCTGCTAGGAAAATTATACAATCTGACTTACTCTAAAAAAAAGGAACTTATTCTTTCCTGCCAATTACAAGTTTTCAATACATTTACCTCTCTTTGTGATAAAATTCTGTTGACCACTTCTTGCCAAGCCAAACATCCTCGGGTGCCCAGTTTTGTAATTAAGTATCTAAAATTAACCTAAAATCCACTATGCTTTTTAATCTTTGTGGTAGGACCATTGCTAATGAATTCTTGCAGCTGAAGCCCCGCTTGTACTCATCCTGATAACATTGTTTTAATTTGTCCTTGACATTAAAATTGTATTACATACTAACCAATTCCTCACTCTCAGTCCCAATGTTAAAAAACAAAACAAAACAAACACACTAAGTTTAAAGCATTTACAGCTCTGCTCAAAAGCAGACTTTCCTGAAACCTTAACAATGCTCTGAAAACCCTCATCATTTCTGCTGTTTGTGAGGTAGGATTCTTCATGTTAAGTTTGGACATTTGCTACAAATGAGGGTTCCCTTCCCTCACACCCCAAAAAACTTTCACCGAAGTATTTACGACTTATGCTGGGCCGCCCAGTCAAGCTGAACAGCATTTTATGCAAGTCTAGAAGAGTCAACGGTAGTTTAAGAAGTGGGAAATGAACTGTGTTTCAGTAACACCGTTTGTCCTGTTAGGAACGCTAAAACAATTCCGTATTTCCAGAAGCTCTAACAGATACTAGCCTGTTTTTCCATGGGCTATTTAGTCACAGGCTCTGTGACTACATTTAACACCCTGCTGTGGTTTAAATCCAGCAGGCAGCTGAGCCCCACACAGCCACTCGCTCACTCCCCACCAGTGGGACAGGGGAAAGAATCAGAAAGGTGAAAGTGAGAAAATTCTGGGTTGAGATGAAGACGGTTTAATAAGAACGGGAAAAGCTGCGCCTGCAAGCAAAGCTGCATAAGGAATTCGCTTCTTCCCATTGGCAGGCGGGTGCTCAGCCATTTCCAGGAAAGCAGGCTCCATCACACGTAACGCTTCCTTGGGAAGGCAAGTGCCACAACTCCGAATGCCCTCTCATCCTTCGCCCTTCCCCTATCTATTATTGCCAAGCACAAAGTCATCCTTTGTGTACCGTACCCTTATCCAAAGGTATGGGACATCCCTTTGGTCAGTGTGGGCCAGCTGTCCTGGCTGCGTCCCCCCCAGCTCCTGGTGCACTCTCAGCCTCCTCACTGGCAGGGCAGCACGCGAAGCAAGGAAGAGTCGGACACTGCGCAAGCTGTGCTCAGCAACAACTGAAACACTGGTGAATTGTCAACGCTGGTTTGGTAACAAATCCAAAACACAGCACCTTATGAGCTACTAGGAAGAAAATAACTATCCCAGCAAAAACCAGCACACACAAAATTATTTTAAACATTTTAAAAAGATACGTATGTATAAATTGGTCCTTCCTGAAAAACATTTTCTTTTCCTTACACATAACAAGAGAAATCACCAGAAAATGTATTTCATAAGTGATAACAAGTGAAACACACTGTCAAGTTTAGTTCTTCAAATAAGCTTCAAATAGGAGACCCTTTCATAAGACCAACTTCAAATTTCACGTATATCACGACTTTGGAGGGAAAATACAATAAATTAAACAAAAAAAATCTACAAAGGTAACATGCAATAGCCCTTTGATGACTTTCAAACACTTACCGTATTTGAAAGCTGCTGTAAAAAAAAAAAGTTTCTCATTCTCCCCATTTTTCAACAGTTCTCTCCTGTGACCACAGAGTCTTGATTTCTAGCTGTCAAAATAGGCTTCTCCTTTTCCACAACATTTTTCTTTCTCACCTATTTGCCCTACAGCCAGCATAAACAGGAGAGTCTGCTGTTGAGCACAACTATCAGAGAACCAGATGCCTGGTTTCAAAGAGAAATTTGAGAAACGGGTGATGGAGTAGCCTAGCAAGGAGCACTGTGATGCTTGGGTAACATGTATGCCACTGACAGGCTAGCTTTTCCATCCACTCTCAATTTTCACTGTCTCTATACTTCAGACACGTTCCAGAAATGGGAAATTTTCACACAGTCTTTAGCAGAGTGTTTCAAACCACCACCACATGGAAATGAATCAATGCCTATTAGAAGGCTGCTTTCGATCTTAATTCTGATGCACTGCATTTTATTGACCTGCAAAATACCCAGACACTTTTGGTGCTTAGGTTTATTCTCAAGCTCTTAATAATACAGATAAGATTAAAACAGAAATGAGAATCAATAACTAATGATAAAACCAATAAAACCAAAAGTACTTACATTAAACTTAATAATGTCATATATCAAGTACCGAGGAACAACCTGTCCGTTAACCTTGTCAATGATCATTTCCTAAAACAAACAAAAACACATTTAGGTTTATCTCATGAATACAAAAAGAAGTCAGCACATTTATAGCTAGCATTTATACCTGTAAGCACGATGTAATCAAATAATGGCCGCATTTTTATTATCAAAAATATTTTACAGTATGTCAGCATTATAGAAGTATTATTGCCCTAAATGCCTCATGAAGCATTCAGCAAAAAGCCAAGGAGCTGTCCTAAGGTTCCATGTTTTGATCTGCAACATTTACCCATTAGTTTCTCCACAGCTTTCACAATCATTACTTTCCTTGAGAGAATAATGTGTTTTTAAAAACCTCAGTAAGAAATGCAATCCTAAGTGAACTAACCACCTTTGGAAATCTGCCCTACAAGGAGAACTGGTAAACAAGCTAAGAACAAGCATTACCATCCATTTTCTATGTTCAGCTTGGGTCTTTTCACATTAGCTGTGTTCTAAGCAGCGGTGACAAGTGCAATTTGTTTGAACGTTGCATTGTGACTCAGCAGTAGGGTTCCTTCAAATGGAAATATCACAGATAGTACCGCTATCACATGAAACTAGTTCCAATTCAATATATACTGGTAATCCACCTTGAAAATACGTCAGCAAGGAGAAAGTCTATTAATGATCACCATACAATAAATACATATACCTTAAATGCTGATACTTAAATCTGTGCTCAGACTTGTGATATGAATTAGACAAGGTTTATTAGCTTATTAAACTAATACAAATTATTTAGTTTCATGTAAATTAGTCATGATTGAAAGTGGTTAACAGTCAACCAATTGGTAAATCTTTCTCAAGCACAACTTTGAAATATTCACTTCGCTAAATACTATGCGTCTTCCTCCATCCTGCTCTCCACCACCCAATTATTGGTTATTAAGATACTTGTATCTACTAAGGACTTTTTGCTGCCAATAAAAAATTAAAATTCCAAATTCACACACATGACATGAAACAATAGGAGAAGATAAAAATATTTCGCTGTAACATGATGAAAACAAAGCTATGTGCTCAATAAGTAATTGAAGAGAACTTTACATCAACTCAAATTCATATAAATGTTTCCTGCTAGTTCAATAACATTTTTGCTTTACAACCTTGTAACTTCTCTCAGAATCCCTAACTTCTACAAAGTAAACTTTAACAAGATTTTCATTGTAAGATTAATTTTAAGTCTGTACACATACCAAACTTCTTGAATTGTACCTAGAATTTAATCACATTTGGCTTTAAAAAAATAAGCAGTTTTAAAATGTAAATTTGTCTCGAAGTAAATACAAAGCTTGAGGCATTTAAAGCTTAACTAGAAAACTCAAACCTATTGTTCTCAAATAACAATAGGGAAGCAGAAGTTGGCTTTTTTCTTTTTTTTTTTTAATCTCATCTTTTATAAACTGAACACAGAAATGGAGATTGTTTTTTCATGGCCAAGACCGAAAGATACTCTGAATGACTAATCTGAATGATGCAAAGCTAGCATTTGTATACAAAACCCTGAAAACATGCTAGGGCCTGGTATGAAAGGATTTTATGTCTAATTTTCCAAAATCTGGATCTCTGGATATTCTTTTTAAGACTAATTGTAAAATACAGCCAAGGGGACCATGCGTGATCTTTAAGTTTTCTCTGGGATGTTTAGTTTTAACACAGAATTAAATTTAAGAACAAAACCTCTTCTCTACTTCAGACACATATAAACCTTTTCAACCCTACTGCAGGTTAGACCAGCCTCTTGCCACATCTCCGTTTCTTTTCTTCCTCCTCCTCCCTGCCTCTTTTTCTCTTTTCAGATCCTGACTGAAATCCCAACTACCAAACACACGGTAACACAATATGCTTCAGTAGTAGAGATGACAAATTCCTGTCTTGCTCATCTCCATCATGACACCAGTGTTCGCTGCTCCATTAGTTACGCCAATATAACTGTCATAAGGCAAAAGCTGCAATGTGATCATAAGAATGATTCAGATTAAAAGTACTCTAACACATCATTATTTAAGACTCTGATTTCAGAGTATTTCTTGAAATTGTAAGAATTGAAAAACACCTCAGGGATTAGATCTCAGAAGCAAGTTCATGGAAATATGAACTATTTGAAGAACTCAAATTCAAACTCACTCATTCTGATCTGATTAATAACCTGATACTATAAGGCTATATTTAAGCCGATTTCTAGGTAACTAAAAACTTAAAATGAAAAACATTCACATGGCAACATAATAGAACACAAAACTATTCACAAGACACAGCTGCATCCGTGCACTGCCTTCTATGTATCCTGTGTAGGTTTACAGGCACTGTGGTGTGTTTCCATATTACCACTGCTAGGAGATCTGATTTTTACCACTTGTCCATTGGCTGCCACTTTAGATACTTGCTTAACCTGCAGGTTTGCAGAACAAGCTCCAACGGCCAGTTTCTTTAATGTAATCTGGAAAACTGTGCTGGTGTTAATCTTCTTTTCTGGTGCTGCGGTGCACACTTTTACAGCATATTAGAAACAACAACTGTGCTAAAAGCACTGAGCTGGACACGAACCAAAAAGAACGATGCTGGACTGACAGCTCAGGGAACTCCCCATCTTTCCATGAACAGCTTATTTAGCAAGCAACTTGGACTTAAAATAATCCAAAATTTAATCACAAATCAAAGGATATCATCTTACCAGTAACATACAGAACGTACAGTTAGTTGAAACAGAGTATGAAGTCAGATCCTATCACACATCTGTTTATTGCTCCTTTTCCTCTTATCCCTTGCCTTTTCCTTTATCCATTTACCTTCAATACAATTCTAGCCACTGCTGTCTTTTAGGAATATAAAGAGCTTTAAAAGAAATCTATACTGCACAAGGTGCCAGTTTTTGCAAACTCAACAAGTTGTAAGCTGTGCCATTCCTGACAGAGCTTACAAATACACGAGGTCTGTATTGACACAGAAATGTACAAGGTTCTCACCCTACAGTGACTGCAGTTCTGCAGGACGTCTTCACCAGTGTGCATTGCTCCCTGTGTTCACGCGCCCAGTAAGTTTTAAATTAAAGCTCTAGGAGAGCCACATCCATCTAGGATGTCACGTGTCAGGTACTCCACCAAAAGGACATAAAGGGCAGAGTGACTGAAACCTTCCATTTATTTGACTTGAAGACAAGGAGGGTTCAAGGATGCCACAAGAGGCGTCTGAGATTGATATACATTTATAATACATGACAGCACGTATGCCTATACCACTGTTGCCGTTTTAAAATTTAAGTAATAAAAGATGACAGCCTTAAATGCTTGGAAAAAAACAGATGTGTGTGTTTTCTTTTAGTACTTTTTCTAAGAAAGTCCTCATCCAGCTGAATTTTACTGGATGTTCTGCCACACTTGTGAGCAGTTTTGAACACCAGATGTTTTGCTCACAAACACAGATGACTGACAGTTAGTTTTATTTGTGAAATGATGGGAATATCCTGACAGCTCAGAGATCACATCTTATCTCACTAGCTGAAAAAAACTTTTTAATACACTTAGATGCTGTATATTTAAAATGAGCTCTTGTTCACAAAAATATTAAATAGCAATTCAAAGGAAGAAAATATTTCAAGCCTAAGGACACGTCTGCATTTTCTACTAAATTGTTCCAAAGCTATGTACAATATCAAAAAACTTATTGGAAGTAACTAGCTTTCTTGCACAGCAGCCAAAACCCTTGATGCACTTCATTTATTCCCTCAGACAGTGGTAAGGAGACCAAACACTTGGCTTTCTAAAGGAATACCTCATATTATGCTAGTCACCTGTAGGTAGCGTTCAAATTAGTTTCAATGAGCTTTGCAGAAAACTTTCTTCCATGCCAGAGGAACAAACACAACTGAAGAACTGGAGATGAGCACGAAGTACTGCAGAAAATCTCTCCTCACCCAAGATGTAATTGATCACAGTAAGACCTGCTTGCAAGTAATTTCAGCTTGAAGTGAACCCTAAACGCATTTGAGATTCTCAAAGACAACTGCATGAAAGGCTTACATCAGAAGCCTTAAAGCAAGTTAAGAGCTCACTGAATTCATGGAAATCACCTTTACCAAAGTGACAAAGACCATTGTCACTCAAAGCAAGTTGGAGAGACTACTTAATCTTTTGTATTCTGAACACATGCAACTGTTTCACTGCATAGCACTGATGAGTTAGAATTCATCTGTTTTCTTTTCTTCCTTCTTATACTTTTAAGGATTAATGCAAAGCAATGCCATTTGGGCACTTCATTCTATACCATCATTCTCTGAAAGTAAAAAAGCTACTCCAAGGACAGTAAGTATGAACTACTTCAACCTGTAATTAAAGAATTAATTCCAACAGTACTAATTAGCAAAATATGTTAATGCAAAAAAAAAAATTCTTCACATAGACTAAGAAAGAAGTCATTCATATATTCAGAGTAAAGGAACAGTTATGAAAATTATCTTTTGGCATGAACATTAAAGAAATATTGAATTTCAAAGTTAAGCTTGTGACACTTCAAACAGTAAACAAGTTCTAGTATCAAACCTGTTGAAAGGAATTGCAATTGAAAAGAAATATATTCCAAACTTTTATTATTATTATTATTTAACTGATCACACAAATTAATTTAAAAGTCTGCACTATCAAAGTATTTATCCATCAAAAGATTTTAGTTTTATCTCAAGGTGCATTACTCAACCAAGACTTCATTTCATTTTGCTTTTTACTTCACAAAAAAAAGGGAAAAAATCACTAATTTTATGCCAAGAGTAAAATATTCAAATATTTAACAATCGAACTTTTACAAAGCAACAAATTAAGTGGTTAGAGCTCATACCCTAGGTAACTGTGAATATGTGATGCAACTAATGACTGACTGTAAATTCTTTCAACTTCATTTCTTCTTAAGAGACAAACTATAAATATGGGAGTCACAAAATGCCAGATCAGAACCCCTCTCCTATGCCTCACAGTCACTGCCACATTTACATAGACATCAATGTGTGTGCTCCCGTCATCCACCATATGCATATTAGCCCACCTTAGTAAATCACCTGTTTTAAGACACAGAAGAGAGAAGCAGTGCCCCTGAGGAACTATTGAAATAATCCTTTCCAAAGACTTCCTAATAAACCAATTGCTACAAAACAATGACAGCAAACTATTTGCTCCTTTACGATTCTGTGGGAAGAGACAATGAAGTCAAAGGCAACCTATAATTTAACTCTGAGATAGATGACTTGCCTAACCTCAGCCTGAAAACTTCATCCTATGTGTAGTAATTAGTAATAAGGTGCAGCTCTTACTTCATGAAGTCTTCATTTCTAATAAAACTCTGAGTCACTTTCCTCAGCAGGAAAGCACTGCACAATTCAAGGTTCCCATAAGGAAAACAAAGGCATCATATGGACAGAACGTATTTTACAGCTCATTCTTCGCTGGTTTATGACCAGAATAATATGAAATATATTTGTGCAGTAAGCTTTAAATTCTCAAAAACATCTGAAATCTTTCCCTAACTTATCAATTCTTCCTGTATCTCCTCCAGTGGCAGTCTGGCATTGTAATTTTCCTTCTTAAAGGGCAATTCAGTAGATTTTCTTCCTGACACTATTAAGATCCTTCCCAGACTCAGGTCCTACAGAAAAGTACATTTTATTCTGTGCATTGGCTGATCATTATTAGTAAGATGATTCTGCACACATAGATCTTTATCCAATATAAATAAAAATCTCAAATCCTCTCCTTTCTATCTCAACTTTTATATGTACCTTCTTTTGATCTCCTTTTTCTCTATAAGCATCCACTGAAGTTATTTCATGAACTCCAGATCTTGTTTATTTCTATTAAATTGCTTCAGCCTGCTAGCCAACAACTGAAGATTTTAATTAATGTGAAAAAGCATAAATTTCCTTTTAAAGATACCGTTGGTTTAAAGCTAACTGGATGTTCACCTCATCTCAAAACATCTGTCATTTCAACAAGTTTAACTGCTTGTTAAATATGATTTAATAAACTATAGCTACGGACTACACTTCCCCCTCCCCTCTGCCCCCCAGTCCTGGTATAGTACATTACCTTAATAAAGCATTGCACTTTATTTAGCCATGCAGGTTGAAAAATCAACAGCTTCAGAAGAGCAAGCTCCAATTTTTTCCTCATCCTTCCCTGTACGCTTATAGAGCCAACACTTTCCTCTTTCAATACAACCTTTGGATACTCCTTCACAATCACAGCTAAAGGGTGAGGGAAAAGAAGAAAAGAGCCCAAACCCATAACTCTCAAGCGTTTTGGAGAGTGGTGAGCTGAGCACTGTCACTCCCACTGACTGTCCCCTCACCTGACGTAAGAAGTCAGTGCAAGCAGAGCCCCAAAACACGTCTTGACAGAGTGCTCATCCTGTTCACCCCATGGGCGACAAGGGGCACACCACTGAAAAAACTACCTAAGTGTACTGACTACAGGCAATTTCAGCAAGGGATTCAACTACAGTTTCAGAAGCTTTGCTATCATCCACAAACATTGTTTGGGTTAGGAATTAATAATTCCTAGATAGGAAGAATAGGAGGAACTCTCTTCAACAAAAGAGGATTGCAGCATATGGACATTGGCAAGCCATTGCTTTTCTCAAGAGCCTTAGAGAAAGAAAAAATAGTACTAGTCTTACCCCAACAGTATGGAGCCTAATGTATGCCATTAAGAATATTTTGAAGTATGTGGTTAGGAACCTGTCTGGCTGTAGAGGCTCCTTCCAGACATGACAGCTTGTGCAACCCCTTCTGAGCTGAGAACATCACATTTACCACAGTATGCTCTCAATTTTTCAGTAAAGCAAAGGCAGTGGGAAGTATTCCATTATCTGCTTCTCTGCCTCTCGGACAGTATGTTGCCCCTTGCAATAATTCTCCTCACACAGAATCAAAGGATCACAGCATATCCTGAGTTGGAAAGGACCCACAAGGGCCACCGAGTCCAACTCCTGGCTCCACACAGGACCACCCAAAAATCAGACCCTATGTCTGAGAGCATTGTCCAAATGCTTCCTGAATTTCAGCAGGCTCGGTGCCCCGCTCAATGCCCTGGGGAGCCTGTCCCAGTGCCCGACCACCCTCTGGGTGCAGAACCTTTCCCTAACACCCAGCCTGACCCTCCCCTGTCCCAGCTCCATGCCGGTCCCTCGGGTCCTGTCACTGTCCCCAGAGAGCAGAGCTCAGCGCCTGCCCCTCCGCTCCCCTCGTGAGGGAGCTGCAGGCCGCCATGAGGCCTCCCCTCAGTCTCCTGAATAAACCAAGGCTGAACAAACCAAGTGATTTTAGCTGTCTGACTCTTATGTCATCGCCTCTAGGCCCTTCACCATCTTCATAGCCCTCCTTTGGACACTTCCTAACACCTCCGTGGCCTTTTTACACTGTGGCGCCCCAAACTGCACACAGTGCTAAAGGTGAGGCCGCACCAGCACAGAGCAGAGCAGGACAGTCACTACCCTCAGCCAGCTAGCAATGCTGTGCCTGATGCACAGATTCGATTTACATACGCTTCCCATGTGTAGTCAATAAGACATGCCATACACAGAAGTGACATTTCAAGGATACTGACAACAAAGGCCTGAGAAAGGAAAGAAAGTAACAATGAGAATGACAATATGGCCCTCCGCATGTGAAAGGTGCACTGAGCTTCAGAAGACCAATATAGAAGATCAACTCAGATATTCAGCATTTTACCAAGCAAGAGAGACAGCAAGGTAGAACAACTCCACTGCTACTGAAACACAATAGGAAAGTGAATTCATATACTAAACACCTGCCAGGGTAGAAGAACTAATGCCGTTCTTTTCTTCTGCTAAAACAGGGAGGTCAAGAAAGGAATATTCTCTTCTTGTGGCTACCGTTCTGAAAAGCTTAGCAATTAAGAACACTCCAGGAGAGCTTTTTAACAAATACAGAGGTTTTACAGCTTGTTTTACAACTAGCTAACAAAGTTCATTAGCACATTTACATAATCTAAATTAGCATGACTACTTAGAAACGTTTCAAACAACTAAACCATTTCTAAATTAGTCAGTAATTCAAATTAGTTGAAAATTGAGATGACAGAAGCAAAAACATAAGTTTACAAGTCTATCAAAATATCAAAATTTTATCAGATTTTACAAATATTTACATTAATTGGGTTAAATTCACTATGTTTACTGAATCAAAACAAAGCTATAATGAGAGATGATGTTCTGTATTTATTTCTTTAGATTCTTTTCAAGCTTTTTCTCATACTCAGAGAATGTCATCTCAATACCTTGATTTATTTCAAAGACAAGTAAACAGCTCCCCCCAGAGCAGTTATCATTGCTATTCTGTAGATAAAATGTGGCTTATGAACAGTGTGATTTCCACATTCAGCCAGTGGCTGAATCTATTACTCCTAAATCCCATGATTCACTGATCCAAGCCTAAAAAACTTGGTGCTGTTTCTGAAAAAAAAAAAAAAAAAAAAAAAAAAAAAAAAAAAAAAAAAAAAAAAAAAAAACACCTGCTGAAATCATTAGAATTATTATACAGTACGCTCCTTACCCCATCTAGAAGAGTGTTTGTTAGATGTGTGCGAAGATCTTTGCGAAACGGAAATTCCAGATTAGATACGTGAAAAATTGAATTGTCTCGATCAATCATATAAACTTCATTCTTGCCATCAACAAGCATCATGTACCTGCAATGACAATGTTAAGATATTAAAGATGCATCCTCTAAATTTATTTAATTTATCGTGTTAAAAAACAATCCTGACAGATGTTATAAGAGAGCATTTAGAAAGGAACTTTTTATAGTTTAAAATTTTAACTTATTGCTTCAAAAAAGCAGTTAGTTTGATCCAACTATCACCAAGAAAGTTTAGAATAAAAGTTCAAAATATACCTACAAGAAGGTCACTGTGTAAAGATAAAATTAATATCTATCAAAAAGAATAGAGATCTCAAAATACTCTAAGAAATGCATGAGGCTAATTCAGTTAGATTTAACTAAAAAATCTTTCACTCCAATTTTTCTTTATTGAGTGGGCAAGAACTTTACCCATTATAAATCTGTAAAGCTTAATTCAAAGAAATATCTTTTCCTGACTATCCAACCCTGCAGTATTACAAAGTCTCAGCCAGATATCAAGCCTCTTTTCATTAAAGCACTCGGAAGTTTAGACAAGGCACATTCTTCTGTCACCGCACACATAAAGAAAACCCCAAAGCACGCTGTGCTATCACAAGCAATTTGTGAGCTTGGTTCAGATGCAACCATCCAAATTTTCTTAAAAAAAATCCTTACGTTATGACAGCACTTGGCAGCCCAAGTCAAGAATTTAAGACCTCTTTGTGCTAAACCCACAGAAGATTGTTCTAATCTTATACAGTTTACGTTCCGTATACAATGAAAAACAGTGAACTGAAAGTCAAAGATGACAGGAGTTTCATCATCCACACCAAAATACTTTGAAACAGAGAAGGCATATTTTGAAGTCTCCTTTCAGCAAAGAACTTTGCATACACGTAGAAGTCCTCAAATACACTAACTGTGCTGTGAAGGGTAGAAACATTACTTCCCATAATTCAACTAATTCTCCTTGGGAAGACCTGGTTCTGAAGAAATAACGAGTTATCAGCAGTTCTTTCTATAATTCACCATTGCTCTTACAAGTAATGCCCACAGGATTTCTGCTGTCAAAACAAAGCAGCAAGCATCCCCCAGAAACCCTTCAGGTGCTTGGTCTACACAGGCAGCTCAGCTCGTTGCCAGCACAGATCCCACCTCTAGAAATCAGTCAATCTGATTACAGGAGCACAGATTCATCCATGCAGCTTAAATACATACTTTCTTCCAGTGTTATGACTACAATCATAACACTATAGATCAGCTTAACCAATATTTCTCCACAGTACTTCGAGATGTTATGTGTGCGTTGCACAAAAATAAAGGTGATATGTAGGAGCAGAAAAACTAAAGTCGCTGGGAGAGATGGGAGTAGATTAAATTAATGCAACTTCAAGAGAACCAAAAGCTGTACAAGATGCTCTATGAAAAAAATAATTCAATATATACCTTTTAACTAGATGACTTGATGCCAGTTCTTTAGAAGAACAAATAACTGACAGACAAGATTAGTTCTTCAAACCACATAAATTTATTCAAAACTAATTATAAAGAGCAGGTTGTGTTTTTCTCAAAAATTAAAGAAATCATGGGTAGGGAGGAAGAGGTATGTAAGTAAGGGTAAAAAGTTATGTACACTATTTTTAATTTAAGTAAGCTTAACTGACCATCTCCACCACACTTACATATTCTTCACCCTCTTAAGCACATGCTTTCATTGTAATTTGCCTCAATGAGAAGTTAGCTTCGGAAGCAAGTGCTATATCTTTTGAAGTATTAGAACTTACAAAAGCAATAGTTGTCATCCTTACAAATGTGATGCAGTACAAGGTCTTAGGACTGCTTTAAAAAAAAAAAAAACAGTTAAAAGGTTCATTTTCAGCCATCTATAACATCTACAGGTTCAGAGGACATACAGAAGGTTTCATAGAAATGTTAGTCGAACATCAAAAGAAATATTAACAGCACCACTTTCTCTAGGTCTTTCACTCAAAATCTATGGAGATTTACTTAAAATCGGGATAGATCCCCAATTACTGTTGAGATTCCTGCTCTTTCAAACCACGACACTAACATTACATCTCCTCTCTCATAATCTCTTTTTCAACTGTTTCATTTTTAGGTGTTTATATCACATTCTAAACAGCAGGAAAAATACAGGACTTAAGGATTGCACACAAAGGATTTCCAATCAAAGGCCACAAGAAATCACAATTATACCTTACTTTAGAGAGCAAGTGAGAAAGCATGCACTTTGAAGACAAAAAAAATTGGTCTCATGACAATAAATGAGCCTAATGTAGACCATTTGTATGGATCTCATGATAATTTAGCTGCACTTACCAGCTACAGAAGACCTGCTGTGCAGGAGCAAGGCATTAGACTGACTCAGATACATGAGTTTTGAAAAGTTTTGGTTTGTTGGTTTTTTTTTCCTCCTTTTAATGCTAGAAGACTGAAAACATTCCCCCCAGTTTAATAAATTAATTTACAGATTTAATATATTCAGTCATAGCAAGGAAACACAGGCATACACAGCACATTAATGTTTTACTTACTGCAAACTACAGCTGAAAACAAATTAAGGAAACAGAAGAAATCTATTGCATTATCTAATCCATCACCTTGACACAGAAAATTTCCAAATTACAAACATCCATGCTGAAGTCTATCTTTGAACTGTTTCCACAGCTGCCTTTGGAAACACCTTGTTTCAAACATATCTCACAATATTCATCTATCTTCTCTCTGTGAATTTCTCTTTAGTGAGAAGGGCTAAGCACATTCTCTTTGTTTTAGAGCACAGGCTATATAAACTATACGAACTTGTACTCTCTCTGTACAGCAGATTGTATCTAAATGATCATCACATTCACTTTAATTATCAAAGCTTTCTCAAAACAGGAAAACACCAGTTATTTCAGAGTTATTTTAAATCAGCTTGTAGTTTTGAGGGAAAGCTGTGCCACACATTCCTTTGCACAAATATACATTAAAAGTTCAGGTAATTATATTATTATTATATTGTTATCTCAACCCAACAAAAGGGACAAAGCTACCCCTGAATTCCTAATCCACGAGTAAGAGAAAAGCTCAATATAGTGAAGAGCAAGTCTCAAAAACCTTAAAGGCTTTCAAATTTTAGAAATCAAACTTTATTAAAATCAACCCACCAGCTAGCAAATGCATAAAACTTGGCTCAAAAGCTCAAGCTAGGAATATCTTATATATCTTAATGGTTACAACCAGTAAGTATTAACCTTAACTTGGAAAACAATCAGCACAAGCAAAAAAAATTTTTAGATCACCATTTCTTGTTTCTCCATTTTAGCACTGACAGGAAAAACTACAGTTTGACTACCTGTAAAAATCAGTTATAAAAAAGTAACACATACCAATGGCCACCAAACACCCAGGATCACACACTTAACAGTACCATTTTTTGGTTTCTAAGAAAAAAATTCATTTTGCTCCTAAACTATATAACCAGCCAGCAAGTTAACTCAAGCAACTTACTTTTGTCTGGCATTCCATTTATAGCAGGATATTGTGCAAACGTTTTTCATAGTTGGACCTTGTTAAGTGAAGTGAAAGATCTGAGGAATCTTTCACGTCCCTGGATCCACTTTGTTGATAAACTCCTCCTAAAGACAGCTAAAATTAATTGCACATCCCAAAGCTAATGATATCCGCTATCAAACTGGAAAGTTCTGTGCAACAATTTCAAGCTTTTAAACAGCACTAGCACACAGAGAGGGTATGTGTGGCTGGGTATTTCCCCCCCCAAAAAAAATGTTTTAAACTTGATTTTAGTTCTACCTCAATGCTAAGAATAAATACCAGTCCTTAATAGACTCAGTAAAAGACTTCGTTAATTTAGAGCAGGATTTTATGGATCATCTGCTCTCCTGCTGTGCAACACACATGAAAAAGAGCAGCAATGCTGCCAAGAGAAAAGGTAGGTTTAAAATATATTTATGCTTTTAGGAACTTGCTATATTTTAGGCAATGTATGGTAATGCTAACAGCAATTAACCAAAAGCAAGGCCAAAATTAGAATTCGCATTTGCAACAAAACATCGCATTTCTCTGATTAAAACTAAGCTATGAAATCATCCATTTCTTTAAGTCTCTCTTGTGCCTCAAATCCATCTGTTTTGATTACGAGCTCACATGACAACAGAAGTGACCTATTCCACCGCCTAAAAGCTGTAGAGGATTCAGTGGCTGGGATGGCAGCTGGTTTCTTTATGAAGGGCTGTTATCCTATTGCAAAGCTAGTCTAAGGAGTGTTCAAGATGCATTATACATACCCAGAATATTTTTGTACAGTATAAAGACAACTTTAATCCACATAATAATCTTGCAGGTGTCAAATACAGGAATATTTTTCAGCAAATCAGCTACAAATACTTGCTTCTTCCTGTATTTGGTACCCTTACCCACAGGTAATTTAGCCTATAAAAGTCAGTATCTTTATTCAACTAACAATAACCAAAACTAAGTTAAATAATTCCTTAGGCCTTCCATTAAAACTTATAAGAAGTTTTTAAGACTGCCTAAAGAGTTTTGTTTCTTTGAGTTTAAAAGTTAGGTATTTCAAATATCCAGAGAAGAAATTCAGTGTCACTGTGATTGCAGAAAGCATGACTTGAGAAAAGCGTGGACAAATTAACTTGATGTAAATAAAATAAATACTCTATACATAAAAACTCTGAATCTGTTCCAAACAACAATTCATCAAAATATTAATCATTAACAACATTAGATAGAAGAAATCTGGTCAAGGATGGACTGACAACTCACAACTCATGAGTAGCTGATAACTGAAAATGTACAAAAAGCAAACGAGCTACACAACCACACCAAGGCTTTGGTCAAATTGAATTTATTAATTAATGAGATTTTTTTCTATTTTTCTTTTCTAAGTGAAAAGGTGTAAGTTCACATGTTTAACGTCAGGCTTCAAATTTTCTCCACACACTTCAAGCTTTCTTGTAGAAATCTTGTAGACTGCTGGTCAGTACATTTCTGAACATTACCTGGATGTGTCCTAACAGCTGATGTTTAAAGAAGTTAATTAAGGTATTAGCATCACCAGCACTCACACCAGAATGCAGAGAAAGCCTCTTGGCAGCACCACATTGGCAAAGAAAGAATAATGTCCAGTTCTCAAATACGTTCAATAGGAACTAACATGGCATACAGGAGCTTAATTGCCTTGTATTGTATTGCATACTGTGAACACTACTTACTATTACAGCTGTACGTTTATTACTAATTATTTCCATTGTGTGAGCACCCGAAAAGCTCCAATTAGGAAGGAGGCCCTATTGTATTAGATTCCCTGCAAGTACACAAGATGACACGGTCCTGTATCAGACGGCTCAGTATGAATTTAAAACAAGGCAAGTGAATAAAGAGCAAGACTGGAGCAACAATAGAAGAGTAAAGACAGAACTGGTCATTTACCTTTGGTGACTATACATAAAACCGGAGAATCGTGTTTGAATGACAAACATCATCTCTCCAAACTGCCAATCTACCCACTACAAACCAACCAATTTTCATTGCAGCAAAAGTTCTGACAAGTGAGTTAAAGAAAAAAGGGTCACAGTGTCCACACGGATTAATCTCACCAGCAGATAAAATATCTGCATTCATAGAAATCATAAAATCTAAAGTTTCATTAAAACCTTTTTTTCCACTCATTTCTGGTCCTGAGGCAAGGTTCATTACTAATTCTAATCAGACCTTAGTAGTAACAAGATGATTCAAGAAAACGGGATGAAAATTTCATAGGAAAAAATTACATCTCTTGGCATTAGACAGGCAGATCTCCAAAGCACTTACTAGCGTATAATAACTTTAATCTTTAAACTTTAAAGAATGTCAACCACCAAACATCATCTTGAAAAGTTCTCTTCAGAAATCAATTACTTCTAGCACGTCCAAGTAAAGGCAATTGTTTCAAAGGCCCAGGTTTGCCTTTACATATCCTCTTCATGCAGTCCACATCAGTTGGGCATAAAATACATGTTAGAAGAACGATTTTATTAAAATTCCATTTTTAGTTTTTGTTGTGGTGGTGGTTTTTACACAGTCCCATGGCTGACTCAAGCTATATTGAAAATAAGTTAAAAACTCACTTTTCTACTTCATATGGATGTTTAGTATTTTTCACCATTAAATTTTGAAGTACCCTTTGGGAAAATATTATTTGAGCCAAAATACGGCAAATTACTTAGTTCCCCCTCGATCTACAGTCAGGAACAAGAGCAGAACCATATCTCCAAACCCAATACTGCATTCACCAGAGCGTGCTGCCTCATTCCTCTTTCCCAGCCGATTAGCACCGACAAAGCTGGCTTTGAAAGTACTCAACACAGTACCTAACATTCAGCATAGCATTTGCCTTTATATATTTATGGCGAAATCGGTTTCCTAGACGTTCAAAGGAGTTTTGCAACTGACATCATCTTACCGTACGCCCTACCTATGTTCAAATTCTTTCTCCCAGCCAAAATCCCAGCAACTACTCTATCGCTAAGGCAATATATATTAATTTTGTACTACTCCGAAGGAGTTTTGAAACTTTATGAACATTAAAACATACAGCACAGCTTTCTCAAAATTTGAGACCTCTTCTTCTAACACAAAAAGAATTTTCTGAAAAAACAAAACACCCTACATATAGCAAGTGGATTAGTAATAATTTTTAAAGGAGGCTTAAAAACGCAGCTCATACAGGAGCTTTTTTGTCCCACAGTATTTCTTTAGATGGGCTGTAGCACTGTTTATTAATTACTTTGACAGGGCATTGATGGTTTTTTTTTTTCCCCTTAGTAAATACGCTTGTGTCTATACTGCACATTAAAGAAGGTAAAGCTTAAGGAATTCCGTCGTCAACTCTTAAGTGCAAAAGCACGACAGTTCATTCCCATGGGATTTCATTACACAGGCTAAAATTCAGCTTTGTGAAAGCTTTGCCCTCCCACACAAATAAGCCTTACCCAACTCAGAATAGCAATTAGTATTACTAACGTGTTTGCTGACGCACCGGCAACAACAAAATGCTGTTTTATATATCATTTTTCATTTCTTAATTTCCTTTTATGACTGGCAACACTTCAAAATTATGAGTGTACTGCCACTCCTTAGATACATCACCTAAGATGAGGCCAAGCCACTCAAGCATTTTACTTAGGATCCTGCCACTCCTTTCTGACAAGACAGCATCAACCTCTGGCCAGACACATCAAATGCTGTAGAGAGGGCCAGGAGAATGAAAACAAATCAGTGCCCTTTATCCACCGACACTAGGAGATTGTCTATCTGTGTCACTAAGCTGTTTCAGTTCCACGTCCTGGCCTCAATCCAGATTGTGCTGGGTCCAGAGTAACAGTCTAAATTAGATGAGTTTGTAGTTGGCCTGTGGCAGATGGAGCAATACACCCTAAAGCCCCAAGAAACGGGGAAGGCTCAGCTTGCTTTCTTCTTACATTAATTGCTGCTGGCAATGGGCACCGCTTCTGACTGGCTCCTGAAGGATGACAAAACCTGGACACAGGGACACTAACAGAGGAAGTTATGTGAAGATTCAGAATATTATTTTCATTGTGTAAACAAAAGGAAAACAGTAACTTTCTAATCAGCACACTAGCAGCTATGTCACAAATACCATTTTCAAGTTCATACGCACATTTTCATTTGCGCAAGCAGATAGTGTATCTGACAGCATGAAGCAGCTACACGTAAGCAGCTGTGGGATTACATACCTGACTTGATAATCCAAATTCTGAAGGAAAAATCTGAAGGGAGAGAAAACTATATGTAGGCCCCCTGGGAGTTAGACTGCTCTGAACATACCAACACTTTCTATTTCTCTCACATAATTCTAGGTTAAATTCTATTATCAACTGTTTGCACAGTATTTTAACCAAAAAATAAGTAGATTCTGACTGACAGTAACTTCCAATTAACAGCCTCCAGCTCCAGTATTTTGTATTCATGACCTTGCATTTTCTGCAACTAAATATCCTTCCACTTTATTATTTTGCTCCTCAGTGTCTTCAGTGACTTGCCTCTCTTATTTGTTTGTCAGAACATACTTGTTTTCTGTTTCAAAATTCTTATGAACATAAAACGGGTCCCAACACCTGATATCAGGACCTCCGCTTGTGGCTTTCCATACACTTTCTTCCAAAACCACCCACTGCCATTTTCTTTCAATCCATTTGTTACCTGTCTTGCAATTCAAGCATACTTCATTAGATCCAGTCTCTGTAATAAATCAAAATTTTGCCAAGGTTCACAGGCATGAGATCTGACACTATTCCTTCCTTAAAAAAAATAATTAAAAAAAACTCCTTTACACGGGATATGAACAGCAACTGAAATGGATGCACTCAGAAGAAATGAAACTCATCTCTACTGGAAACTGAATTCCCCACTCCTCCTGACCCCTTTAATTAGTTCCCTCAGTTTATCCAAATCTGTCAATCTAGAAAGAAACATTACTGATCTACTGTTACCTTTCATTGCATCCACAATGCTTTAAATTTAAAGCAAAGCCTTTTCATCAATGAACCAAACTTATCTTCTACAATCAAGATTTTATTTATTTTTTCATTTCCTCAATATTAAAATACTGCCTTATATGCTGCTACTTAGTAAATAAATTCATCTCCTATTACAATCAGAAGCACCTCAATTTGTCAGTAGTCAAATTCTCCACCAACTAATCCCTGGAAAGAAAAGGTGGAATTCAGCTTCTGATTAAGTTTCCGAGTTGTAAGGTGTCTACTTCAGGGTGAAATTAATAGCTCCCTAGGCTTCAATAATTGTGTTGCCTAAATTCTTACTACATCAGTGGAGATCTAGACACACAACTTGCATTAGATATTAAAGTGTGCTCACATGACAATTCTAGTTAAGCTGAGTATCTGCAGCAGATTCAGCAGTAACCCAGAAGTTTATCTTAACAATCCTGTAGTGATTTTTTTAAAAACAAATTCCATACTATTTTTCTATCCTTCAGCTGTTACGAAAACAAAGTTAACCCTCAAAATTTATTTCGCATCTTTCCAAAATAATGAATGCTTTCTAATACTCATGATAGTCAAGAAAATTATCCTAGCTTATCTGCTATACCAATATGTAATTTCATGAGAATTTTGAAGTTTCCCAATATTCAGCTTTATGTTCTGAATCACTCATTCAAGCTATTCCATCTTACCACCCTGACTTGATGCTATTATGGGAAAACAAACAAAATCTTGTCTTATTGATCACCTCATATTACAGTGAAAGTGCTATGCCTACTTTTGCTTATTTGAGACCACAAACCTCTTGAAGTTGGTATTCCCCTGAATATATACACTTCATGCAAGTTACCACTATAGAATAACAGACATCTGATAGCTTATACAAGTTATTGTTCTTCATAACCTATACTACTTGTTGGTCCCCTCCATTGTTACCTCACTCAACACCATTTTCTTTTTCTCCTCACGCCTACCACCGCTCTCCTTTCAACTCTGAATGCAAGCTTTCCTTTTCGTTTGCTTCCCTTGACAACTCAGGGTCCAGAGGAGATGTGTTGTGATCATTAAGACATCATAAAAAGTGAAGCAGTGAATCTATAGATTACACCACTTAATATAGAATGCCCCAAACTACAATAACAATGCAGGTTTCAATACCCAGAAGATACAGAGACACAGGCAGGAAGAGATAGATAAGACCACACACTCCCCCTTACAAGCTTTTAAATTAACCCTGCTGGCTGAGAAAGCCGATACAGCAGCCACATTTTAGAGGTCAGTAAGACCACAGAAACACTTCTGCAGTCAAAAAACAGCAAACAAATCATTAGGTCACACAACTAAGAGCACAGTGCATAACACAGAAATAATGTTGCATTGTTACACAATTTACTAGCATCCCCTCACCTGGAGTAATCTGTCCACCAGCATTAATAGGGAAACAGTTTTTGATTAAAGGGGGAGCTAATGGTAATACTCTGGAGCACAGGAAAATGCAGAAGTGTGGAAGCTGGTATTTTTTCTCCTAATAAAATATCGTAACCTAAACTGAGTTCAAACTTCAGTTTTTCCTGTTTTATAAATCAAGGATAAAGATGCCTTTAATTAATTTAACAGATGGCAAATTAAAAACCAATGTAAAACTGTGTTTTCTATCTGAAGTATTATTAGATTGTGAAACTCTGCAACAGCGCTGTTAAAACCAAGAATTTAGCAAGGTCAAAAGAAGACTATCCAGTTACAGCATTTTTCTTGACTGCCTTCCAAGGTTTTAATTAAGTTAAAGAAACAAAAAATCCACAGCACTATTTCTTAAAGGATATTAAACCTTATGGGTTAAATTTGAAGTTATCATCTTAGTATCATTATTTGACCTACTACAAAGGGTAAGCTTATTTATAACTAACATATAATGAACTCTAAGAATACTTCAATACGAAGTATCTGGTGTTGGAAACAAAAGAACTGTTATCTAGTTAGAAAACGTGATCCAGTAACAGAACTTGTATACTAGCAGATTAATTTTAAAGAGTAGATTCTCTATGCATCACCCAAACTTTAACGAAGATAAGTGGTCAGGTACATATTAAAGTAAAGTACATCTCTACATTGGATGGAAGAACACTATTGGAAAACAATAGTGCAGCGTAACATTCCGATTACTTTTCTAAAAAGTTGTCACTTGTTTGAATAATCTCGTAACATAAGCTTGACTGAACTAGTGAATTCTCTCAAAAGTAAATTCTATTACTTATTGCAAATATTCAGCTTAAAGCTTGACTGAATTTGCTTGACTGCATTCCTCCTCCACAAATTTTAGTCTGAAAATATCTTGTAGATTTAAAGGGAAATTCATGCCTGAAGCAAAGAACTCAAAAAATGTAACGCAGCAGCTATGCGGAGGTATTTAAAAACAAAACCAAACCAAACCTTAGTATCAAATGACAAATAATTACATTCCTCCCTTCCGCAAGCAAGAGAACCTTGTTTCTCATGGAAGTCCACTATCTAACTGCCAAGAAAAGCGTATACAACTTTGAAAAAGGAGATTCCCTTAACTTTGATTTGATTTTTGCCAGAATATATGCTGGGTTGATCCTGTCTACATCACAGGCACCAGCCACAGAAGAGTACAACTGTCATTTGTGTTCACAGATTAGAAGACTAGCTCCAAGGGAAAACGCTGCCCTAGATATTTGTATAGGTACACTCTACAGACTCTACTATCATTCTTCCCTGAATAAACTTAATCCATTACACTTGATAAAATGTGCCCATAACGCTCCCAAGAGAACCAGCAGCACAGGACACGCTGTTCCACCTTCAAAAGTGGTCTATGAGGAAGAAAAATTAATAAATAAATCATTAATCACTGATATTCATGGCTTGAACATCAGGTACAAAAGGAGGCACACCATTTATCTCAATCTAATTAGAATATTCTAGGACTACAGTTGAATACTCTAAGATTAGTATTCACAGCACAAGCTACATAATATGCATTTTAATACATTAACTCTTTATAAATAAACAAAAGAGCTTGCTTAAAAGACAATCTGTTCAAATATTCCAATAGTTTTATATGAATAATTAGTTAACCAGTACTTTTCAAAGTGCTCAGAATTATGAGCATGAAAACTTGCTCCAAAACTGTGAAACATCAAGTCTAGTATTTCAAAAAATGAACTTTTAATGGCATGGTATCACATTGGAAGTACTCTTTAACCATCTAAGAAAGGGACACAGAAGCAACAGCTTCTATTTGTGGTTTCTCCTCGGAGTTGTGACTCTGTTTTAGGCACGTATAAATGAGACCACAACCTAGAGTAAGAACGCATTCTTTGGCCATTTGAGTCAATCTGGATCCAAACTGGGGATAATATGACCTGTCGTACCTATTATTTCTATACATTGATTCCATGATTTAAAAAGACAGACTTCAGGAGGTAGAGAAGCAAAAAAATAAAAACAATGACACCCACACCAAATGAACCAAATGACACCCACACCACAGCAGTGTGCCCTCATGGCCAAGAGGGCCAATGGGATCCTGGCGTGCATTAAAAGGAGCGTGGCCAGCAGGTCAAGGGAGGTGACCCTCCCCCTCTACTCTGCTCTGGTCAGGCCTCACCTGGAGTACTGTGTCCAGTTCTGGGCTCCCCGGTACAAAAAAGACGGGGATCTCCTGGAAAGAGTCCAGCGGAGGGACACAAAGATGATACGGGGCCTGGAGCATCTCCCCTGTGAGGAAAGGCTGAGAGACCTGGGTCTGTTCAGCCTGGAGAAAAGAAAGCTGAGAGGGGATCTCATCAATGTGTATAAATACCTGGTGTGTGGGAGACAGAGGGATTTGGCCAACCTCTTTTCAGTGGTCTGTGGGGACAGGACAAGGGGCAGTGGCCACAAGATGGAGCACAGGAAGTTCCGCACCAACGTGCGAAAGAACTTCTTCACGGTGAGGGTGACGGAGCACTGGAACAGGCTGCCCAGGGAGGTTGTGGAGTCTCCTTCTCTGGAGATATTCAAGGCCCGTCTGGACGCCTACCTGGGCAGCCTGCTCTAAGGAGCCTGCTTTGGCAGGGGGGTTGGACCCAATAATCTTCCGAGGTCCCTTCCAACCCCTTCAATTCTGTGATTCTGTGAACCATTAAGATTTAAAAAAAAAAAAAAAACTAAAAAAAAAAAACACAGCTATTTCAACCTAGCCCAACAGGTGTGAAACTGCTCGATCTGGTCTATAATACGTATCACTATTTAAAATACTTTCTTGTGCAAACTTAAGAGTAACAATACTTATACACAATAGTCCCAGATACTAGTCTAACACCTTATGACACTGCACTGCCTCACTTGACGTACAGCCTCTCCGTGAAGAGAGACTTTTCCTGATTCCTAACCAATACAGTCAAACAGAACCGACAAGTTATCTGCAACTCCCCTTAGAGTGGCTACTGAAATCTCACAAATCCTGTTTTGCTGCAACACTGCCAGAAAGTCTCACTCAACGGGTAAAATGCGAGAAAAGACCAACATATTCTTCTACAACATGTCAACTGGTGGAGATCACAAAGGCAACCTTGTGCTAGATCTTCTTCACCTTAAATGACCTTGAGCTAGAACATCTTTACCTTGACATACCGGACACGCTAAATACTGATAAAGTGCCCTTAATCAGACCTCATCCAAGTTGTTTTTTGTTTTGTTTTTCCTCCACTCTCAAAATAAAAACTCAAGTAAGGATGCTATTTTCATCATTTCTAACACAACGAAAAACAGGCTTACACCAGTCTTGCAGTCCTAACTAAGATTATTGCTCAACAAGACTACAAGAGAGAATTAAGATGTATCAGCTACTACAAATCCACCTTTCTAGTCCCAAAACACATCTTACCTGCTCCCTACTCCCCACCTTCTTTTCCTATCCTACCTAAGTACAGAAATTAAAACCAAGAATTAGGCATCTGCTTTTTCAGAAAATTAAGAGGAATACCATTTACAATGCTGTAAATTCTACAGATTGTTCTTTCTATCAACCATTAGAAAGGCAGTTAATACCATTTTCTATTCTAAAAAAGCACAAATCAAGTAGGTGCAAACTTAAAAAAAAGCCTCACTTTGTAATACAGAATCGTATATGCGATTTCTCTATACTCTTGGGGAAGCTTGACATTATGTTATCATTACACACTTAAAAGCTCAACTGCAGGTGCTCAAGAACTGATTAGTACTGTAGTGCTCAAAAGCTATTTACAGCATTTAACCTTGTTTGGAGGGGGGGAAAAAGCTTTATTACAACTATTTTTTATAGATTTCACAACTTCAGTTTTCCATCCAGAATATATGCAATCTCCATTTAAGTATATTCTTCAAAATAAACTCAGTGAAAGAAATCCCATGTAGATTCCAAACGCATCCTAAATCAAAGTTCTTCCAAATGTAAGAAGCAAAACTACATAACTAGTTTAAAAATGAGCAAGTTAAAATTAACTAGATCTTTAAGAGAAAACAATTATAAAGGAGGAACACTAGGGGATATACCATAGTAAATAAATTATTTCCCTCCCAAAGACCTTAAAAATGTAGCATGCAACAAAACAGTGCAGAGTTAGGAATAAGGGAACAGCAAGTTAGGTTTCTGATCCAAATCTCTTTAAATATGATTCCATTTTGACAAAGTTTCAATGGAGTAATAGAAAATCCCTTACCATTACTGCCTTGAGATATTCAATAAAAATAATAAGTGTCTGACCAGCAACTGTCCCCACCCACCCACACAATTTCTAACTAGCATTCAAGAGCCGAGGCTTTGCCCATTGCTGAGTTACATAAACACACATTATGAATAGAGCTTATTTAACGTGGAATCAAACCACCTGAGTTAAGCCCACTTGTTCAGAAAAACTGTCACTCCTATAATAAATTCATTTGGACATGAAAAGTCTGTTTAATACAGATCCAAACCCAAGACTCTCAACGCTTCTGGCCTTCAAACTTTCAGACAATAAAAAAGTGTCCTAACAAAGGAAGGGATAGACAGCATTACCAATCAATGGTGCAAAACTGATAAATATCTGAAGTATATATATAATTTTTAAGATTACTGAGAACAGGAGGACAGGAAAAGAAAAGAAAAGAAAAGAAAAGAAGGTGTGGTTCAAAAAATGCCCAGGTAATTCTAGTATGGTTTCTTCACCTCATCACATCATTAGGAGGCAAATGCTCCTTCCTGACCCCGAGACTGGAAACATGTATAACACTGAACACAGTCAAACAACAAAACATGCAAAATGCAACATAAAATAATTCCTTATTTGCTAGCCATCTAGGACCAGAAAGTAAGGCCCCCTTGAGAAAAGCTTTTTACTCATAAATGCTTTTCAGGGATGAACAGCCCTAAACCCTCCTCTTAGCAGCATTTCTGAAGCCATCTGGCAAATCTCAGTAGCCTACTTTTTCGTCTTCCTCCTGTACATTGGGAAAAAGTTAACTAACATTTGTGTAAAACTCCAATTCAGGCATTTCCCACAACTGGCCATAAACCTCCATACCCATAAGAATCTGTTCATGTCATTTGTACATATCTGTAAACTAAACTATGTCTCCTCTGGAGATATACAAAACCTGCCTGAATGCGATCCTATGCAACGTGGTCTAGGTAACGTTGCTTGGCAGGAGGGTTGGACTAGGTGATCTCCAGAAGTCCCTTCCAACTTCAAGCACTGTGATTCTCTCTCATTCCCAGAGTCTCCTTCAAGTTCAACTCCACCTTAATATCTTCTCTCCCATGACACAATCTTTCTGTTCTCCAGACTTGCTTGCATGACAAGCTGGCCTCTCATTCTTCATAAAGAGTTCTCAGTTGCATAATTTGTTTTTTATTTGGATTAGTACTACTCTCTCATCTTCTCCGTCTTTCATT
The DNA here is from genome assembly GCF_013377495.2 of Cygnus atratus. Taxonomy (NCBI): domain Eukaryota; kingdom Metazoa; phylum Chordata; class Aves; order Anseriformes; family Anatidae; genus Cygnus; species Cygnus atratus. The sequence goes on from NC_066364.1 coordinate 38,893,765, forward strand.
TGGGTTTTTACCTCAACTTTCTCTCTTTGTCCTGCCCCTCTGGGATGATGACTTTTCCATGAATCCATCCAGCCATGTCTTCTTTACTCTTATGTAGGCAGGTGACCTTTCTTCTTCTGTGATACCTTATTTTGGCCTAGTTCCTTTTACCTCCTAATTTTTAAAACAGAAAGTTTGTTTCTCAGTTTTCTCTGGTTTTATAGAGTTGTTCTTCAGCAAATGATCACTTTTTCACAAGTTACTCAGATCTCAAAAGACTTCTGGATAACTTTTCATATTAAGAATCTGATATTTCTCAGTTATGTGAGTACACTTTACCTCACTATCTAAAGGACCAAAGAATAGGAAAAGAAGAAAGTACTTAATCATGCAAATTCAGGGAAAAAACTTTCATCCCTGCGTTCATCACCTTCTGACAACATGCGTGAAAAGATCAGCCAGTAGACATCCTTCAAGCAATGTTCACAAGTGTTTGAAGAGGTTGTAGCAGGAAAAACTTCAAAGTTTTTCAGAAAAATTGAAAATTTCCTAAATTTGTACCAAAAGCATCTGGGAAGCTATCACAAGTTACATGATTATTGTGACTTATCAAATAATAGTAACATATATGCTTCGGATTAATAAACAGTTTTAAAATTTGGCTACCAATTTTATCATACAATGTATTTTAATGTATTTTCTATTACAGTACTATCAAAATGAGAATTATTTAGGCAACAGCCCTTTTTCAAAAATGTAATTTGCTAATTATTTAAAAAAAACTACTAACTTCATAGATGTTTCTAAACATTTTGTTACAAACCTTTTAGACAATTAGCAGGAGTTCTTATAGATACTATAGATGTGCTGTATCTACTTCTTTGCATTTAGGTATCTGTAAGCCATCAAATTTATATGAATATTCTTCAAATATAATAGTCTTTGGCAAGAACTACCTGTTCTGCATTTCTTCTAAATAGCTGGCTTACCGTAATTGAACAGCCATAGCACTAGTAGAAAATAATAAGAACAATTTTAAAACTGCATGCATACAGATGTGAAAAATAAAAATGTACTCCCATAAATGTAAGAAAATAATTCACACTCCTTAATAGCTTGCAATTTGTTCAGGTCACATTTTACCATTACAAAACCTAGTCCTCTTTGACTGTATTAATCTGAATTATTCTATAGACATTTTAAAGCTTTTTATTCTTCTTGATGGGAACAGTCTTTTTTTCAAAAACTGGTGTCTCATTACTTCACCAACCCTACTCCTGTCTGAACATTCAGCTCCACTCATTAGAACAAACATCTGCTACAAACATTATTAATGAGATACGTATCAAGGGATAGAGCAAGCCGCTAACCACCTGGGCTAATCACTTTACAGTACAAAGTTGATAACACTGAGTCATACAGTACGCCTTGAACATACTGTAACAATTAGCTTATTCAGTTAGCAACTAATATTTCAGCAAGCCCAGCCCTACGAAATTGGATGCATTTGTAAAGCCATCCATACCTTGTAGCTATTGCTAATATAAAACATACATTTCATATTAAAAAGCCAAAAGGCATGATTTTAGTAGTGGAAAATTTGTCCTTTGGATTTCGGTGCCTCATGAATAGATTAGCATAAAAATGATTTTTAAGACACCAGAGGTTTGACAACTGCTCCAATAAATATACAGAATAGAGCTCACGCCAAACCAGGCAAAATAACTGCAAACTTAAGTAATTTTTTTAATAATACAATATGATTTTGGAAATGTTTTTCCCAAAAACAGAATGGCTTCCATATAATATTTACACGCAGGCAAAGAACTGGCACAAAAGAAGTATTTTTCCAAAGAGAGACAATGCTAAGTGAACTTCAAAGGTCTTTTATCTTGAAGATCATTTTTCTAAACCTGAGATGAACACGTATACATGTCCACACGTAGGCATTTATAAACAAGCTTGCTAAGTTCTTTGCTAATGACATCTAGTCAGCTCAGTGAAGAAAATATTGAGTGATTCCAAGGATCAATCGTGAAGCATATACTGTACGCCTAGCTGAATCAACCTGTAGAAGGCGCAGGCTCCAACAGGAGTTAGGTGTCTCCCAGGCCTGCCTGTAGACACCTGCCTTAGGATGTCTTCTCCATGCCAAACCGTGCTGGTGCTCTGTGGAGCACTGTGAAACACATTACAGTCCTCCCAGGAAGCCAAAGGGGGACATGAGATCAAAGCCCAACAGCCTACTGTGCTATACACCAGGACTTCCTCACATGCTTCTGGACACTCATGGAGGCAAGACAGCCCTGAAATACCTTCTGTCCTTATTCAGTTTAGAAATGTATAAAATAAAAGCATGCTGCACTGTCATTTACCAGAGTGTCTTTATAGCACGTTCTGTGGGTATATACTGCATGCCCCTACAGACAGTGCAGGAGTACTCAGGAGTGTTTGAGAGAACAAAATTTGAGAGAACAAAACTGAAAAACCACCCTGGGCAGGAGGGGAGAGGTAATTTAACCACGCAGTATTTCCCTTTGGAGTAAACATGTTGGTTTGCTCCACAAGGTAACATGGAGCAAGAACAAGGCACGTGCCTTGGTGGTGCTCATGGAAGAAGGGCTCTGGAAGTGAGGCACAGAACAGGCAAGAGCACTGGTGTAGACACATCCACTGCAAATCAGGACACAGTAAGCAAGGATAAGCCCAAAGATTTTGAACCTCGGGGTCCATTAGAATAGGGGAAGATGAGTTTTGACCAAAAAACCAAACTCAGAATTCATACATTTCAGTAAGCGCATAAGATACTGCTCCAGTGAATTTCTCCAAAATGTTTTATAGAATCAATGTCAAATAATTTAACTGATTGAATCACATTATTTAGTCAGTGCACAACGATAAATAATGCTCTTTTGTTTAGGGAAATACTTTTAAAAAAATATTTTATTTTTTATTATGGGAAGAAAAATATAGCAATACTAAGAAAGCAAGGATGTTCAGCTCCAGTTGAAATCAATAAGAATAAGAGATGCCTTTGGAGAAAAATTTAAGTCCTCAATGAAATCACTGACACTATATGCCAGTTAAGGCAATCTACAAATAAGGGTTTCAGCTTTGAAACCTCTAGAGAAAACTACTGCTGAAGGAATAAAATGCAAACATTTAACAATGGTGAAATATAGGAAGTTTGGCCAGGCTAAGCAAATACTGTTATTAACCCCTATGAGAGGGTTTTATTCAAGTGAGAAAGCATAGAATAAAGTTATTAGTTAAGTACCTACTTTTCCATAAGTCCAGCCAGCCTGATGAAACAGCAGTACTCTTTAAACCAAAGAGACAGACAGACAAAACAACAACAAAAACAACTATGCAAGCAAAATAACATTGCAATATGCAGACCTTAGGCTGCTGCATCTGTAATGCACTTAACAGAATATGTTCAAAGATGCGTGACAACAGCGGTTTCATTTCCAGACAAAGTGAGTAAGGTATCTGTAAATGGATCTCCAGTAACTCACATCTTAATATTAAATTCAGGAAGGTCGTGTCTGTCAACACAAACATTCAGAATAATTAATGAAAATCTGTTTAATTACCCAGGGAGCCCGGACCACTGAAGAACAACAAAATAATTAGAAGCACATCCAATGTAAAAATTGCCAGTCATTTTTCATTGTTCATTAGTGTGGCTATCATGCACAGTGCCTACATGACCAAGTAATAGCTCAGGTTTTCATCTTTAATCTCTTTCATAACATTCCTTCAGCTGAATTTCATTAACACTGCATCTGTGTAGCACCAATTTCTTCTCTGAGTATACCTATCATCTCCATGACTGTGTTTTATTTATTATTATATAACTGAGCAGTTCCCTCCGTTTCATTCTTAATTATTCATTCTAAATTTTAAAAACGCAGGATAAAACACCCCAAATACTTAAAATTCCTCTAAGAGAGTATATACACAGGACAGGCAGTCCTTGCAGTGCACTAGTATTTCATATATAAGTATTCCACTATTTGCAATGAATGCATCCTGTACATTTGAGTAAGAAAAAAAGAATATTCCCTAAAACTTCACTTTTCCAAATGAATACAACATGACAAAGAAAGGCTTCTCATATTGAAAATATAAAAAAAAGTGAAAAACAGTTTACAACCCTACATCTTACTATTTGTTGTAAATTGTACAACATGGCATCAATGACCCACAGTTTTAAACAGATTATTCTTCAGTTGTAATGCACACGAGACGTTACAGATGAAACATTTTTTTCCTTTAACATCAAATACTTTTCAGTAAATAAATTATTTTAAAAAACAAAATTTTTTGCTGCTACTCTTTCTGGAAGCAACAGGCTTAGAGTATTTGAAAACATTTCCACAAAATATCTTTAATACGTACTAAAATACTAATATAAATCAATCCCTAAAACAAAGGCTTCCTTAAGGAGCAAGATGTCAAAAAGACAAGGGCTACCAATTGCAATATCTGAGCTTCACAGGACATTAATACTTTGCAAACATTTTCATAGTTTTAGAAGTTAACTTCATGGATAGTATATCGGGAATGTGGATTAAAAGCATAATAAATGCAAAGACTCCCATCTGGCTCTTTGCATGGTCAATTTAAGTTGGCTGAGTTTATTTGTTTAGGCTCAGCAGCATTTGAATGCACGGTACCGCTCTGAGAACAAGCCTGGATCTCCCAACATGATGTTTCTGTAACCCAGCACTCTCAGAAAGCCTGCATCACATTAACATTGGCCAACTGTGTGCACAAGCATTTGGGTGATAAGGCCAGCATTCCTACCCTTTTCTTAAGGCTTGGATGTCATACTGTGAGCTTACTTTGTGTTTTCACATCATGCTCTGCCCAAGCTAATAAACCCTTGAAGTAAAAACAACACAGAGGAGAGGCATCTGAGGGGTCTTTTTTTAGTGGAAGATGGCTTAGTTCTGGCTGAGCTGTGCCGATCCCTGACTTACTCCATGTGGACCCACTTGGTAGTTCTCATAAGACATCCAATTCCCCACATTTTCCAGACTTTTCATTATCTAGGCTATTCCATGCTACGATTGAAGGCACCAAACCTAGCAAAACAGTGAATGCACAGAAAAACTTTTGAAGACAGCCTACCTCATTTGCTGATTTGGTACTAAAACTTTACTTTGTTGTCTCAGCACATGGAAGGGAGCATGCCTTCCATTACAAAGTGCTGAAGCAAAACTTTTTGCCTATAACTTTATACAAAACCAGTTTGAAAACAAGAACTCTTATCTCCTCACATCTCACCCATATAACTGATGCCTTCTAACTTCTGCTCATGTGACCACTGAACTCCCGTGCTAGTCTAAAACACAGGGCACAAGTAAGCCTAATAGTCCTCCTCTTACCACATGTACGTTCACTGTAATTGGGTTTTTTCTAATCATGTCAAGGCAGGTTGAAAATCTATTCATTTGCTTTAAGTGAATAAAAGTGAAGTCATTCCACTTAGCATAGATTACAATTGCTTAAGTACTACTGCATGTAAAGAACATATTTTAGAAGTCAAAATCAAACTGTTGAAAATAATTAGATGCATCACACAATTTAAGTTCTTCCTGATAGTGAGACACTATTGAATAAGACATTCCCGTGAGACACTGTTGAATATGACGTAAGAAGTATCTATTAACTACCTTAAGAGAGTGCTCACAACAAAATAGAAGATCATGATCTAAATGCTACAAGTGGCATAGGTTAAGACCATTTCCATTAATATCTAGGATTCTTGATTTTAGTTTTGAAACCAGAAATAACAAAGAAAAAAGGTTAGAGTATCTCTCCCCATTGATTATGATTCCAGTCATCCAAGGTCTCAAGAAAATGGTTGTAATTTCAGAAATGTTCCAAATTATTAAGAACATTCAGTCCTATAAAAATAATTCCAATTTTGGAATTTCAGAATTTGACTCGATGAAGATTTGCTTATATGAAGAGCCACGCTACCTTTTTGCGAGAGTACATGGACAACAGTGTACCCAACATTTGGGGGTTTATTTCCATGTGATCAGGAAATACTTTCTACACCTCATCAAAACTGTTGGGGGTAGGGGGAAGACACCCTGTGTGACACAGCTCTTTCATACAAGTCTGAAAGCAACAAAAGGATACCATGCAGATGACGTTCAGATCAGAATATCACGAAGCTAGTCAGCTTGAGAACCTGTCCTGGGGACTGCACGACAGAAAATGTTCTAGTCATGCTGGAGTTAGCTAATACTGAATGCATTTATTAAAATATTTACAACCATCAACTGACCTATGCTAGTAACAGCGTTCAATGAACAAACAGCTGGCACAGCCTCTCTCTTCATACTTTTCACAAAGCTGTTAAGTGATTTTGATCAGGACCATTAAGTTTTGTTAATATCAATAATTCAAGCAAGCACTGAAATACTAAAACTGCATAACAGGCAACCGCAGTTGTAGAAGCTATCAAGTAGGAAAAGTTGCAAGTGAAATAAGTGTTTGTCATTCCGTATTTGGTAACATATGGAGTTTCTTCTACTTTGAAATGCTAACATTAGAACAAAGGAGAAATTACATATAAGGATCCCTGAAAGTGTTCAAGGCCAGGTTGGATGGGGCCCTGGACAACCTGATCTAGTGGGTGGCATCCCTGCCCATAGCAAGGGGGTTGGAACTAGATGACCTTTAAGGTCCATTCCACTCAAAGCCATTCTATGATTCTCTGATAAGGATGCGTTTCAAACCAAAAATCCTAACATTGAACGGATTCAACACATCATCTGATCAGGTTGTAGTGTGTTACAGAAAAAAAAATTGACCCCTTCGCAGCCAACCAAAACTACAAGTTTGAACAAAGGATCACAGCACTGTACATGCAAATACACTTTTCTGGGAAAATACAAACCATCCATCCAACTTACGATGTGGTGTTTTTGTTTTTTTTTCCCATTTAAAATGAGCTTACCGTGTGCCGTCTGCTTTCCAGCTAACTCTGTATGGCTTCTGCTCCAAAAATTTAATATTTTGCTTGTCCATGGAAACAGGCTGTGCTCCAGGGAATCCAGACCTAAAAAGAGAAACATGTTTATTAATGTTCTGCAATAAGTAGTCACAAAAGGCAGTGCATTTTTTCTTCAGTCTGAAGTGACACCTTGTACTAGACTTGCTGCAAGGTTAACTTGGCAGAGTTAGAACATCTTCCCCAACAAGGTATTTTGGGAGAAGAACCAAATGTTTTCCTGATAAGAACAAAGGTATTTGTTCATGACAAAACAATGAATTATGTAGAACTTCAAAGTTTTAATTTTAGATGAAGAGAGGTTTGAATTCAAAACTAGAAGCACGGGAAAAACTATAAGCTTCAGAAAGTTAGGAAGCGCTGTTAGCAACTCCCTGGTTCTTCAGCTTTATAAAGAAGTTCAGAATCTGAGACATTAAAACCAAAACTCTCATTAACATCGGACGTAAATCCAGGTTGGCCATAAAAATGAGTATTATACCTTACAACTGAAGCGTAATTGCAGCTGTATAAATAAATCTACTGCATGAAGAAGCACTAAATTGTACACAAATACTTGGACTAGACTACGTTTTGAAACCGCATGGCAGCAATTCATCTAAAAACATTGTTATCTCAGTGTAAAAGCAATTTGAAAATCTTGTTTTTTAATATCCTCCACAGTTGATCATTCTGTTTTATAGGACAATGTAAGATCCTCATTTGTTTCAGTGTTAAGGTTTTTTGGACCTTTTTTTTTTTTTTTGTAGAAGTCCATCTAAGAATAATCACTTTTCATTTTTAATGAGCCGTTCCCTTCTGCAAAACTAGAAGCTTAACACATTTCTAGACAGCATAAATGACAAAGTTCTAAACGTTCTCCTACCCTTCCCATCCACAGAACTGCTGGCACTTTTGCTGTATTCCTCCTAACTTTGGTTGCGTTGTCACCTGGGTCACACATTTAACTGTTACACCTTCCAAGAAAATTGCACCCTAAATAAAAATAAAATTAAAAAAAAATAGTGCGTAAGCTTTCATAAAAGCATATCAGAACATGTCAATACAAGAGTCAGGCTAGTTTTGCAACACATGACCTTCATGAGCAATACCAAGCTTGAAGACTCCTTCCAGTCCAGCACTACTACTCCCCAAAATACCAAGAAACACCAGTTCAACTTTGCCAATAAAACCAAATATGTGGGCCATATTATGAACCCAAGAATTGAAATGATTGGGAGGAAGGGAAGAAGGGAGGAAATAGTAAGGGATAGGCACTGTAGAACTCTCAATAAAGTTCTTACATCAAGCTACAGCTCTTTTTATTTGTAATTAAAATGTTTTTATTTAAAAAGAAAGTATGCTAGTATCAAATATTTAATTGTAAATTGGTCATATGTAATTTGCATTAGGGATCAAATTAATAATCTCTAGTACACTTTATTATAATAAAGTTGTGTCAGACATATGGATGTGGATGAAAATCTGGACCTAAACAGTATCGTAAGCCTGGAGAAAATCACTGTGCTGAAAGGTCACAAAAGTCCTTCTTGCAGAAGTCTTTATGACACCATTTTAAATGTGTCAAAAAAAAAAATACGGCCTGAAAATAAGTGAACTAGACACTAAAGACAAAGTTGAACTATGAAGCATTAAATAAAATTTTTGATATATAAATTTTATTTCTAGACCAACAACTCAGTGTTTTCCTCCATCCACAGAAAATAATACTAACATCAGCAGAGAAACTTAAGTATAAAAGAAATTAGCCTACTAAAGTCATGGAAACATCTTTGGACACTTTTTTTTTTTTTTAAAGCAAATACCTCAGTAGATGAACCGATTGAATGTTACTTTTCTTCCTCGGAATCTTTGAGATACATTTTCAATTCAATAATTAATTTTATCCAAATCTAGATGGTAATTCCAGTACAAGATGCTTAAACATATGGATTTTACCTCCACTTAGGTATCTAGCACATTACATGTTTCAAAACTTAAACTTACACTGTAGGGGCAAAAAGGTGCAAGAGTGAATGTACTCCTGCAGCACCAAATTTAAAGGGTTCTCAGTTGATCTAGGACAAACTTCTTAACAAAAAAGAGAACAAACAGCTGGTCTGTAACAAAAATATGTGTGTGAAAACACACTTGTATGACCTTGTTCTCAATCTAAACCAGGCTACCAAAATGTAGAAGCTATCCTGAATGTCACAGAAGAGTCTCAGTAGAGATCAATAAAAGAGCACTGGAAGTAAGACTCAAGCTCAAATAACCTTTGTGTTCCCAAAAAGGCTTGATGATGAGTGGAGTAACAACAAATTCTGCACAACAGAACACAGTAAGGTCATCATGTTGAGAAACCAACGTAACTGAAGATTTCTATGGAAGTTCCAGACCTACCAGGCTTATTTTAACAGCGAATCAAAATCTCAGTGCTTCTCAGAGAAGATCAAAGCATGACGTTTTACTTGTTGAGCTACGAATTCTGCAAATGAAGCCAGAAGCATTTCCTACCTGTTCTCTAAAATGCTTGCAACTTGCTTTAACAAATCTAGCTCTGTATTAGTGATGAAAGGAGCCTTTTTGCTCCCTTCCCCTTCCACACACCATTGCACTCATCTGTTCTACCCTTGAGCAAGTCTCAGAACTAAGTTGGCAAAAATAACAACATGAATTAGTAATATTCTGCCAAATTAGTATCCTAAACTAGCTCACCATAGGATGAGTCAATGCTGGAGCCAGCACAAGGGAAGCAGAAGGAACACAGGGAGTGAAAGGAAAGAAGAACTGGAGTCTTCAGTACAGCCTGCGTTTAGTTAAGATTGGCTCAGTTGCCTCACCAAGTCATGTTCTAAGAACAGCATATCCTAAAGAAAAAAACTAGTCCATAACCTTAATTACGTCAAGCTCCACGGACTTTTGGTGCATCACTTATCCCACGTTATTTCTGTTTGCACCAGTAGGTGCAACAGCACACAGGTGACTCAGCAGGGAAGACAGACAGCCACACATGCCTGGCCAGCATGCTGTGTGGGTTCTGAATAAGGGGTTAAGAGGACCTTGAAATAAAGGAAGCTGACTGTGACTTGCTTCACAGAACGCCGGAGTGCAATGCCAGTAAGGACTGCTAAGGTGAAAGCAAAAAGCAGGCAACAGCAAAGATTAAAAAACAAAAAAAAAGAAGTCAAATGTGAAACCAGTGCCTGCCCTTTGAAACTCTCTCTTGCAGATTATCTGATTAAGAGAGTTATGCACGTACACAACTGGTTCGGAGCTGCTAATGTCAGAATGCACAATCAAGTAACCGTGTGAACTGAAATCAGCTGCATGCTGCTTCTACACTTGGTATCCCAAGCGTGATATTGTATCACTATAACTTCGAGAAGTTTATAAAAATTTCTGTATAGTAAGAAAGATAAAAAGTTAGAGTGCATTACTCAAAATTACAAAAGCATTAGCTTCACAGCACATAGGAAGTATACACACTAACTTGGTTCCAGCTACCTTGCTTGGTTTGGTTGTTTACTGTAAGAAATTTCAACTGTTTACTGATTTTAAAGACCTGACCAGGTGCAGCAGGGTCTCTTGCATAGGCGGCATGTGTTTGATGCACACAATGACATATATATATACACACACAATTAGGTTTTGAGGGTTGAGGAAAGGTGCAAGTCTGAAAGAATTAAGGAAACAACACTGCTTACAATTGGACAAACAAGCCAAGCTTTTGTGTTGTTTTTTTTCCCCCATACAGGCTTCTCCATTCCTCCGGTAGGTACCTTGTAAACTCTCCCTGTAACGCTGTCGATTTTAAACAAGTAGAGACTGGAGAGAGTGAGGAGCAAAGCGCTCGAAGTCGTAGGATGAAGATGAGGTTGTGAGGTGAGACAGTAGGAGAGTCAAGGCAGAGAATATTTCACTTGATTATTGCAACCTAAGAATATAATCAACTCAGTTATCCATGGACTTCATCCAGACGCTAGCTTAAATTGAGCCTTAGCTGTATGGCAAGACGAGGCTTTTACAGAATAAGGTCAGGCCCCAAACATACTCAGCAGCTAAGGCGCAGCAGTAGGAAAGCAAGGTGAGTCACCTGCGTATCGAAGCTTGCTTAACTCAGCACTCCAGGGTTCGTGAGGATATTTCCTTGGATAAGGTGCCAGAACTGAGGCAGACTGGTAGACTTTCTGCACTGTTGTTGAGCTAACAACCCCCCATGGGGGGTGAGCAACCCCTCGGGGGGTGAACACGGCGCAGAGATGGCAGAGCAGTCAGGTCAGCAAGAGCACCTCGGGTCCTCAGAGCTGCTATTACACCCAGAGTTACAAGCACTAGGGGACCCAGGGTAACTACACGCTCTTAGTAGCTAGGCTCTGCACAACCTTCATACCATCTGTACTCATCAAGCTCTTCCCACCACACCTCTCTGCCCATCACTTCAGCAGAAGGAGAAGCGGCAGTGTATCACCGCGTCCTTGGGTCTGATTCTGAACCCTAGCTGGAGGGGTGGGTGGGTGGGCACAGCCTCAACCCTACGCCCCCCTGACCCCGGTGGCTATCACCAGGTCTGGGCAAGAGCCATCTTCAGCTACTCAGAGACTTGACAGAGTGCAAAACGCTCAAAGACAGCCCTTCAGGGGGCCAAGAAACATTCCAAAGCTTATCAGAAAAAGAGAGAGAACGTATCTCCTGAAAGAGAGGAAGAGAGGGACACTGATCAGCTTAGATTTGATTCCAAGAAATAGAGGATCACATCGCAAGAACTGCCTCTGAGCATGAACAAGCAAAAGAAAAGGCAACAAAATCCTACCGACTGCCACTCAATAACAAACTGTTCAACTAATCATGTTTTCTGTGGAGAAGCAGGCTCCGCAAAACTGGGAGAAGCAGGAAACATCACTTCTTTTGAGCTTGGCTTTTGATCTCATCATGTTCTCGCAGATGTAACTCAGAAAACATGGGGTTGATGAAACTTCTGTAAAACAGAAGAGCAACTTGTTTCTAAGTCAGCCACAGAGGAGTTGGTTTTTTAACTAAAAAATGGCAAAATATTATTGAGGAGCACCTGGAGGGTCTGATTTAGGTATAAGAATTAATTCCACTTTTCCTAAATTTCATAATAGCATATTCTTAGTTTTGTGACAGCTTTGGATTTAGTAACAGGGTGGTGGCAGCTTTAAAAGTCAGTGCTATCCCTTAGGAAGGGGGGGGGGAGAGAATACTGTTCCATTCAGTATAAATCAAGTCCTACACTTAATTAAGAATAAGCAATTACACACCAGTAGACAATTAACAAAAAAGACAAAGAGGCAGCAACAGACCAAAACCTGAATTAGTATTATTTTGTCTTGTAAAAGGCATTTATATTGAGATACATAAGCAGAAGCATTAGCCTTAAGACATATCAAACTAATTTCTCCCTGTTAAGCACTGGGATGGCCTCAACTAGAGACTTGTGTTCAATTCTGGGCACCAATGCCTCAGAAAAACGTGGGTCAGCATGACAGGAATGGTCAGAAGTATAAAAAAAATGGACCATAGGGAAAAAGTTAACAAAGTGGTATTTAATGTGGGAAAAGAGAAGGCTGAAAGCAAACATGACACCTGTCCTTAGGTGCATAAAATGCTGCTGCGAAATAAAAAATAATCTTTTTCCTATATCCATCAAGACATGTCCACAGGCAGAACACTAAGTATATGGGTTAAATGTTGTAAGAAAAAGGGGTGTTAGAAGGAGAAAAATGAAGCCACTAATATTTGAATCGATGTACTTTTATACTTAAATATTACCCTTACTAAGTATAACAGCCATGAGGTTTAATGGTTTCCCTCTGTCTCACAGATGACCATAAGACACCTGCCCTCAAAATCATGAAACAAATCACTAGCAGTAACCACCTCTTCCAGACTGGTTGAGATGTAACCACCCATTTTAGAAGCATTAAATATTACACTCTGTACTTCCTGTGAAATACACAACTTACATAGGAATAGAACAGATGGTACTCCTTAATAAACAGTAAAAGATCGGGTTGACCCATGAAAAGTTTGAACGTTCTGGCTCAGAATTCTAACTTTTTGCCCTATTTACAAAATACTTGGAGATTATTATTTTTTTTCCCCAAAGTGAGATTCTAAGTGTCAGCTAATATTGCTTCAATGCTATGGTCATTAGAGCACGCACTAAGGGAGTCAAAACATGTTTGGATTTGCTGTGTAACACCTGAGACTAGAGCAAAGAGGCTTGCTGTTACCTGTCAACTACATTCAGGTGATGAAGGAAACTGTAATGGCACTATGTTCTAACTGTTCCAACACTTTGTAAGGAAAAAAAAAAAAAAAAAAGGTTGTCAAGACTTTTTGACATCAAAATACAGAAGTTTTAGTTAAAGATGCTGCAGTAAAGTTTCTCATGTCCAGGACATTATTTCTGAAACAGGCAGCATGCTAACTTCTCCTGTGGGCTATCTGGGCAGTTGCTCCTGACTGTTCATTGTCCTAGCAAGATGCCTGGGAAGCATCTTCTCCTCTACCCATGAAACGTTACTTCTATTCCCACAAAGACTTGTGTCAAACAAAAACATTTCAGCACATTAGTATCATACCAGTCCCCATCAGTTTGACATTGCACACCCCTAGGTGTTTACAGAAGGCGTCAAATTAGGAAGCCAAAAACATCTGCTGTGGGAAATCAACTGTAATGATGAACATTGAGCCCTTTAGACAGCAAAAGAAGAGAAAATCTAGAGCAAGAGGTATTTACCTGATAATCATTCCCCCTGTAGATCGCATATTTACAAGGAATCACAAACAGACTGTATCCATGTCTACTCAGTTAAGCAGCAGTCCAATCTGCCAGCCAAGAATCATGGTAAAGAATTCTCCCCGTGCCTCCTCTTCATGTCAAAGACTGTTCCTCCAGAGCTGCAAAACTGAATTATACGAATATGCATATTAACTAGATGACTTTCTTTCATAAATTCTCTAACTCTTAATTAAGTTTTAGTTATTAATATGCTTATTCGTATAATTTAGCCTCCAGCTTTCAAAAAAACTATGCTGGCAGATAAGAAAAAGCCTGGGAAGCCAGTATTGTGATTCCTGTTAAACAGATCAGTTTAGCTTTATACTTGTGGGGGAAAAAAAAATAAAAGAGTCACTGGACCTCGCCATCACACCTCAATTACTAATGTATCAAAAAGCAAGTCAAAAGATATTAGTTTGGCAGTTAAAACCCAAAGAAAAGTTTTTAGATACCAAGGCATTACTGCAAGGCTAATGGAAGTAATGGCTATATCCCTGAATATATTTTGACTATGAATTTTTACAGTATCAGCAGTCTTTTATTTCAGCTGATGGTCTATTGGAAAGTTTCCAAAGTTCATCTTGCTTCTTTGGACAAAGTTTTGCATTCCTTTCAGGCTAATTTCTACTATCTTCAATCCGTAAACCATGATGAACAGCTGCAGTAACAACAAAATGCATTTCTGCAGCACGTTTCATGTGAGGATTTCCAAGTGCTTGCAAACACACCTCAGCACACAAACAAAACAATTCAACAGTATGCAAAAGGATCTAAATCTAGTTTTGCTGTCAGTAATGTTCTCCCGTACTTGATTTCTATACAAAACAAAAGTCACAGATTTGGAAAGAACTGAACAATTAGTATAGTACAAGAATATTCTTCATACTTGAGTATTAGTTCCACACTATAATTAAACTACAGTAACTTAATCCCTCAGAATTATGCAAATTTGTCTAAATAATCACAATATGTGATCAGATTTTTTATTTCTTATCACTATATAGTTAAAATAGCTTTGAAAAAGATATGATTTCAAAACTGTCATGGGGTTTTTAAGCTCACCTTGCTTTTTGCTAATCCTAGTCTCAACCCTCCTGGATTCTCAAAAGTAAGAATATTTATTAAAATAAGCACTGAATTTAAAAGATTTTGAATTTTATCCACACATGGCTACAAAAAATAAAAACTGTTTTACATACACACCCCATAACATTTCACCTCTGAAGACAGACTGAACAATTAAGAAGAGCTCTACTATCTCAAGCTTAAAAAAATGTTGTATTAAAATAATTTTAAACCATTATTAACTCCTCACCTGTTTCAGTTGTAAATGTTAAAGTTCCATGTTCATACGGGAAACAAAGTTTGCAACAAGTCTACCTGTTTTTCCTGGTTAGAGACACTACTACCTGTTCCTGACTTGAAAGAGCACTAGCACTTTTCTGTCACATACAATGTAGTAACATATGACTAAGTTTATGAAAGTAATTTTAGCAATGAGAATATTAAGTTCTTAATCAAAAATACCAGTTTTAGGCGTTCTTTTCTCCTTTTGCCAAAGGAAGAGCTTGATGATCCAGGTTCTGATTCTTGGCCTCCTGTTCTACCAGTGTCATCGTCCTCCTCTTCATCTTCCTCAAAGCACCATTCTGGGAGCTCAGGTGGTGATGGCGCATCATCTTCATCTCCATAACGACGGAATAATTCCTTCAAATAATCACCTTTATAAATACCTGGTGGTCTAGCCTGAGCAAAAGTAGCCACAGCTGCCTCAATACTGTCAAATAAAAATGGGAAAATTACTCTGTATGTTTTATTTAGTAGTTAGGGCATAGCATGACTAAAACATACTTAAAATGTATTGGTACTGAGAATTCAGAAAAAAATCCCAAAATGGTAATTACAAAAACATTCATGATATTCAAATCATCATCATACTTAAATCAGCCCAGCAACTGTATTGCTATTGCAAAAGATTTTGCGTGATTATGTAGATACTGTATCTTGGTCTGCTTCATCTCCTAATTGCAGCTAAGAGCAGCCTGCTGGTCACCTAGGCAAAACTTTTGTTGTAACTACAACTTTTATTATTGCTGTAGAAAAGGAATGGATGACAGGTAGGTAAGTACTTAAGGACTAAATGAAGAGGAAAAGAAGTCTTAATGAACAGAAATTCAAGTCATGAAATTCAAATAAGGCTACACATTTCTTCCTAAGAGTTATCTTCCCTGGAGGCTTTGCTATCACACTGACAAAATGCATCCAAGTCTTTTGTAGCGACTTCTCTCACAGGCAGTTTCTCTCAAAAAAATGTAATTTAGCTGAACAGGAAAGGACTTCTAACACTCAAACTTAGCTGCAGTAATAAGCTGTAGACTGAATCACAAAACAAGTTTGAAATCAAAACTAACAGCCAACCACCTTTACTAGCCAACTGGAGAACACTCCAAAATTTGTCAGTGAGCACAAGACACCAAGTTAGGCATGAGTGTTTATCTGCCCGAGGGTAGGAGGGCTCTGCAGAGGGATCTGCATAGGCTGGACTGATGGGCCAAGGCCAGCTACATGAGGTTCAACAAGGCCAAGTGCTGGGCCCTGCACTTGGGGCACAACAACTCCGAGCAGCCCTACAGGATGGGGGAAGAGTGGCTGGAAAGCTGCCTGGTGGAAAGAGACCTGGGGGTATTGGTCAATAGCCGGTTGAACATGAGCCAGCAGTGTGCTCAGGTGGTGGAGAAGGCCAACAGTATCCTGCCTTGTATTAGAAAGATCATTAGGACCAGTAGGACCAGGGAGGTGATCGTCCCCCTGTACTCGGCTCTAGTGAGGCCGCACCTTGAATATTGTGTTCAGTTTTGGGCCCCTCAGTACAAGAAGGACATGGAGGTGCTCAAGCGTGTCCAGAGAAGGGCTACGAAGCTGGTGAAGGACCTAGAGAACAAGTCTTATGAGGAGCTGCTGAGGAAGTTGTTTGGCCTGGAGGAAAGAGGTTTAGGGGAGACCATTTCATGCTCTACAATTACCTCAAAAGAGGCTATAAGCGGGGTGAGGATCAGTCTCTTCTCCCAAGCACCAAGTGATAAGACAAGAGGAAATAGCTTTAAGTTGCACCAGGGGGAGTTTAGGTTGGATATTAGGAGAAATTTCTTCACTGAACGGGTTGTGAAGTATTGGAACAGGCTGCCCATGGAAGTGGTTGAGTCACCATCCCTGGAAGTCCTCAAGAAACATGATGTAGAACTTAGTAACATGGTTGGTGGTACACTTGGCAGTGCTAGGTTAAAGATTGGACCGGATGATCTTAGAGATCTTTTCCAACATGAATGATTCTATAAAATAGATCACTAAAAGGTAAATCCCTGTTAGGCTTCTTGACAAGCACATATCTTAAAGCTGGAAATGAAAGCACATATTTGCTGTGAATTTTTTTTTTCAGATAAGAAAATAGCCTACCACTGGAACAAGGAAACCATGTAGATAAAATGAAAAAAATAGTTAAATACAAAAATCATTTTTTTTGTCTGATCCATCCAGTACAAGACAATGCCTGAGAACTTTGAGATAAGTGTCCCAAAAGAAAGAGATATACTTCCTAAGAAGCAGATAAGTTTGGTTCCCTCTCCTGATCTTTAGTAAAAGTAGAAAGCAAAACACTTTCAGGAGTAAGGCTATCAGATGATCATCAGATCTCAGAAGTGACAGTTTAATATCTGAGTTACTTAGAAAAATGTTCTTCGTTCTGTTTCATAAAACTCCTAGTTTCTTCCTCACGAGACAATTTTTATTTTTGTATCTTTCTTAAATTGTATTATATCTTCTGTAATCAATGCTACTAAAAGCCAAAACAAACCAAAAAGAGATGGGGCCTGAAACACGCTCAAATTTGTCTCCTATTAAATTAGAAGAACTCTATACTATTATGGAATAGATAATAATGAAAGCCAAAAGAAGCAGTACAAATTTTAAGCTCAGAAAGCTAGCAGAAAGAAAACATACTGTGCAAGTTCTAGAAATATAGCCGTCTTCCAGGAAAACGAGTTGTGAAGAAAGAAAATCTGGTAAGGTTTCTGATGACTGGCTAGAGGGCTTTCAGTCTGGATGACCTTTCTTTAAATTAACTACGTATTTTAAAATACCTCTCTGCATTCACAATGCATCGGCAGTACTCTTGTATCATACGCAAGGAATGAATATGGATGGATTTTTCCATCAGGAAAACCTTATTTCCTCTACAGCAAATAACAGTGCCTGATTTTAACGAATGATACAGCAAATTGGATTTATCTTGATACAATGCTTAGCATTAAGTACCACCTTGCACAAATTCTTTTGCTGTGGACATTTTTACCTATCAAGTGAAACCTGAATGTTCTGTTAAAACAGTATTACAGAGAAGAACAAATTTGATATAATTAGTTATTTGAACAAAAACAAAAATAGAACAAAAAGATATGGCTGCTAAGTTTTAAGGCTTTTCCCACAAAGGTTTGAAAATAAAAAGAGGCTCCATAAAAGGACTTTCAAATAGACTTATGGTCCTTTTCTCCAAAGAGGAAATGCACAATACTGAGTCTGATTACTGCATGCTGCTTTTAAGTTGTTACATTAAAAGCATACAAATTTGCTATTTCACAGGAATAACTATAATCATACTATAAAAATCTTGGTATCTGTGTCTAATTCCTGTACTCAGCTAAGATTCTGCCAAGAATCAGCCACCCACTGTTAACAGTGTTCTGTCTCCATTACGCCAGTACCTTTATTCCAAGTTTACTAACAGAAAGCAATGACCCAGTTCTTTGCAAACAGCTTGCAAATACACGGTAATCACCAAGTGAACTCTATGTCCAGTCACAAGAACAGGCAGCAACCGGAATAGAATTTTCTTTCCTTAAAGGTCCGTACCAGAAATATCATCCAAATACTGAAAGGACTCATTAAATAACACACCTTGCTCGTGACCCAGTCAGCTCAGAAACAGTGTTTCATGAACACTACCAAAGGTGCAAACTCAGGCTCATCAGCACGGTACAGGCAGTATTTCTTAAAGTCAGCATTATTTAGTAAGTTCATTACTATTTATGAGGGCACCACACTTTAAAAATACAGGTGCCTCTGTAGAAACATGCCACAGACTTTAGTCAAACAACAACTGTAAACAAGAACTGTGCTTCCCCACCACCAACCTAGAAGCATGCATGTTTCTCTGCTGTTGCTCTAGCTAATGTCTCATTTTCAGAACTCAAGAAACTAAAAGAGCTACACACAGACCTTTGTGAGAAAGCAGAAGAAAAAAATCTCTCAGGATTCTCTGAACTCTACATTCTTACTCAAAGTGTGGGCTATGTCATGGGGGAGAGAGACAGCACAATCCATACTCTTCCAAAAGCCCACATGCAGCTGGCAGAGCTGACTTTGACCTACCAGACCTGAAAATTTTGACTGGCCAAGGCTAAGCTACCTTAGAAATACTGTTAATATTATTTGTTTACTCAAAATTAGTAGGAAGTTTCAAAATAAACACTGAATACATTAGGATAGCTGTCAAGACAAATAAAACATACTGAAGATGCTATTAGTCTCAAATTCGTAGAAATTAAAATTCAAAGTTACCTCCAGTCCAGCTTTTCAACCAAAAAGGCACAGATCAGAAATCCAGTTCTATTGAAACCATGCGTGCAATGGACACCTATACGAAACAAGAGAAGAGCATAATCATTCGAAAGTAGTTTTAACAAACGTGTTTTAGTTTCACAAGTGTTTTTTGGATCCTTTTATCTCCATCAATAACACAAATGAGGTTGTGTCCCTTCCTATCAAGGCATCCCAGATTGCTGAACGCATACAAGCCTAAAAAAATATTTATTACATTCTTCCTGCAAATTATTAGCAGAAGAATATAGGATACCTCGGATTGCCCCAACTCAAGAACACTAACTTAATGCAACTCAAATGTGGCTAATACAGACACGATCCAAAATCGTTCTTTGTTGTTTGTTTTTTTGTTGTTGTTGTTGTTGTTTTTGTTTGTTTTTTTTTTTTTTAATAAATGATCAAACACTTATCAGAGTACACTGCAGTCAAATTTGATAACGGTGCTTTAATGGATTCAACAAGCATTACATTTATTTCACACCATCAGGCATAAAAATCATACCCAGATTACCGTATTTCAAACTTGAAAGAAGTGTCAATAGACTACAACTCCGTGTCAAATTCGTAATTACCATGCTAAGACCAGACATACTGATTTCAGAGAAAAATAAAACACTACAAAAAGAAAATTATACAACAATATAATTGCCATCAACTACTAATCTTTTCAAATTAAGAAAAAACATTTTTCCCCTCTCTTTTACTGAATTCATTACCCAGTGAAAGGAGGGGAAGTCAAACATTGGAACTCCTCTTTTTTTCCTGTCCATTTCAAGGCAACAGCACCATCTAGTGATATACAAACCAAATCTGAAACTTGTAGGACTAAAATGACGCGAAGGATTCAGGCAAAATGTTGACTCTTCCTCACAGTGCATTTTTTTTAAATGGCAAACATCACAGCATCAAAGCTTCCACTCACACCGAATGTAATTATTCTTAATATTAACGTATTTTACAGTTCTGATTATAAAGCAGGCTTTTATTGATTTACTTATTTCTCTACCATAGTTAGCAGAGTAAGTCAGCAACAATTTGAGCTTCCCTTCTTAATAAAGCAAGGCAAGAACTACTAGGAATTTCTTGGATTCGCACATTCTAACCATTAATAACAACAAAAACTGTAACTTGCATCAAATGAAATTAATTTTAGCTTCCTTATAGAATTTGTTCCCAGCAATCATTTCTCCTTTGTTTTCTGCTTAAGCAAAATCTTTGTGTTTTGTTTCCTTGAAGTTGGCAGGCATACTGCAGTCCTTCAAGTTGCAAAAATAAAGCTTCCATCCTATAGAGTACTAGCTGAATAGAAAATGTTGATCACTTATCATTCACATTTCAGGCTCTTTTCATGTCTAATCTTAACGCTAGCAATGAAATGGCACACAATTGCTATCAATAAACCCTGCAGCTGTTACTGCTACCAAAAAGGTTAAGTCAATAATTTTGTACACATGACAAAGATAAGAAGCATTTCAGCAATGAGACCAATGGCTTGGAAAGGAACGGTCACACAGGGTGCAGTACTATCACTCTTGCAGACTCCTTTCCCTCCTGATAAAAACATCCTCCACACCAATCCCTCGGATGCTCTTTCAGAAGAAGAAAGAAGTTTCCAGAACCAGAAATAACCTTTCTGTAACTAATGGAAGGGAAATGGAATATCCCAACATTTCACTTTCGCTACAAAAGTCTAAACTACAGGTCAAGAGCTTATTCAAGGCATTGATTCATTTCTATGGAAAAAAAAAAAGTCAATTAAGAGTCAAGAAAAAAAAAATACTCTAAATAGTGTAAGAACATTCCAAAATTCATGTAAGTCCAAAAGTTAATGACTCAACACTAAAAGCGGCATTTTAAAAGTTTAAATAGCAGTTAAATGGGTCTGCTATTTCATGCATATCACTATGCTATCCATATTACATATAAATTGCTGACCCATAACGATATTTCATTTTCTGCAATACTGCCAATAGCTGATCCCACTCGCTCTCATTTAGCGGTTTTTCATATCACATACTTGTGCTACAGTTCAGGGAAGAAAACAGAGGTCTCAAATTAAAACTTCATTCCATGAGGAATACTGAAATAAGAAACTATCTAAAAGGAAATTATGTGAAGATCTTAATAACGTGCTTCAATTAAATGTCTCAGCATTGACAAAAGTAAGATTCTCTGTGGTATCCAGTGACAGGTCAAGAAGCAATGGACACAGATTGAAATACAAGAAATTTTGTTCAAATGTAAGGACAAAAAAAAACCAAGACTTTTTTTATTTTAAGGGTGATTAAACACTGGAAAAGGATGCCAGAAGGTGTTGTGGAGTCCTCAACCTTGGGGACTGTCAACACCTAAAGAAACACAGTCCTAAGCAACCTGCTCCAGCTGAGCCTGCTCTGAGGTGGGGTGATAGGCTGGATCGTTTCCAGAGGTCCCTTCCAACCTCCACTATTCCAAGATTCTGTATGAATCCTAAACTGTGTGAGCATACTAGCTTAGTTTACCAAGCTCTCATCAATGACACCTACACAAACAACTGTTCTATGTGCTTTTAAGTCATACAGACACTCTTTTTCAGTCAGGTTGCAGAATTATCATCAAAGATGCCCAAGGACAAAACCCATTCTGAATGTGGAAACTAAGCTGCACAGTAATTTCTTGTCTCTGGTAGTTTGCAGATAGAGTTGAATATTAATGTGCTTACCAGAAATCAGAATAAAGTGCTCTTAGTAGAACTAAAATTCACTTGAGAACTTTTTCTGCTCTGAAAAAAGTCAGCCTGACGACATTTGAATAATTACTATGAGACAGGATACTACAGAAACAGCCTAATGTTTATTATCAATTTCTAGCAAATAATCAGCTGTTTTGAGAAATTTGTTAAAGAACATCTGATAATTCAGTTACCAAATACAACTTAAAGGAAACCAGACCATCGAATGCTAAAACAACAAATCAGGCAATGCATAACCTTCATCTGTATCAGCAGAAGTTTCAAAAACATACTGCAGGTATTTTGTGTTTGTAGACAGTTCTTAATTAAGCCTGGGTATTTGCTGCATAAGGTCAATAGCTGCATTCAAACTGACTTATAAAGATACGTACTGGTTTCTGTAAAAAGTAGTAGTTTACTCAAGTTAAAAAAATCAAATTTATATATAAAAACATAAACACTGTACTGCAGAAATTCTTTGGCTTATATAAAGTAACAGCAAAAACTAATGAAAACAGATAAAAGAAGGCATACCTATAAGCTCTGAGGGATTCTTATCACTGAAGTGTTCACATACACGGATAAATGTTTCTGTATTCTCAGGTGTAGGACACTCACCATGCCTGATAAACATGGGAACACATAGGTTAGGATAAAGTTTTGGAAAAAGGAAGGGGTGAGTGTTAAGGGGGGGAAGAGTAATTACTTCAGTGTGATCTTTCAAGTTAAAAACTTAATATTAAAAGAGTGAAGACAACTTACCCTTTACACTGGAGCTTTATATATTTAATTCCCTCTTTCTCTATATCATTCCTATCATAGAATCTAGTAGTGTTGGTCAAGTCCACCAGCAAACCCATTTTAACCTAAAAAATAAAAATAAAGTTGTTGCATATATTTGGTCCAAATATTAATGAATAAATATTAATTGGTTAATAACATCCAAATTGAAAATAGTAGCAGGCTGTTCCAAGCTTCAAATTTCTCAAATACTGTGTTCCAGAAGAACTATATAAACTTCATTCTACCACCACAGTCATTTTTTCTTTGTGAAACCTTGTGTCTGAATTAGCACCAGTCATCAACTCAAAAGCCCTCAATTTGTTTCCCCACCAATATCTCCAAATAAGAAAAATCTGCTAACAGCAAAAAAGTATATCTTAAAGAAGTATTTAAACATGTTAAAAGGCATAAAGCTCTAACAGGCGCTCTTACACTTTACATAAAACTTTAAACAGTGGGAATAAGAAAAGAATAAGAAAAATTACCTACTGAGACTTACATAGAAGTACCCTCTTAGAAAAAACTTACCTTAATTTACCCATCTGTTCGAATGCAAAACAACACTGTTTCAAGTTTAAAACAAAAATCCCTTAAATGCCTAGAAATATTTTATTCACAGCTGAGACATTAAAAAAATGAAATCTTTAAAGATGCTGCTGGTTAAGTAAGGTTGTAGTTTTAACCGTTACAGACTTTGGGACATACCTGAATTAAGGTTACCTTGTCCACTCTGCTCTAATGTGTCCCCTTCTGCATGAGTTTGATTTTGCAGCTGTAAAATAGCTCCTTTACAGCAGCCTTATAGAAGTTAATGTGTTTAAAAAAGCAAGATGAAGAGCAGAAATTCCAACAGGTGGCATCCTACACACAGCTCATCAGCATCCTACTGATTCCTCACTTAAGCTAACAAGGGAAATTAAACTCTACAAATTTCATAAGATTTCTTAATACAACAGTGGAAAAGATTTTATTCCAGGTTCTGGGGAAACGTTTGCCTTTAAGTCACGGACATAGGAAGTCACAGAGAAACAGAACAGGGGAAAATAAAAAAGTTGCATGGCAATCTGCTGACTCAATGTTAGCCTCCTCCATTCTATGGAATTTCATCACTGGTCCACGCAAACCTTCTGTAAAGCATAAATCTCCCCGTTACTGCACAAAAACAGCTTACTAGTACACCTGTGTGCTGAAAGGATTCCTGGTTTCCTACTTTATACATACAAGTAATTGCTTTTGGTCAAAAAGCAAAATGTCATGCTTTCAGGTAGGACCCTCACCACGAGGTCGGATGTCTATTCAAAAGCCATTTTACAATGAGTCTTTTAGCAAAATCCTCATTCTATAGTCTTGTCTTTTTAAAGAGAGACATCAACAGTGCACTAAAAAATACGTTATCACTGAAGCACGTTACACATGCAGAAACATAAAAGAACACCATGTCTTCAAAACATTTAAAACTCCAACTCACATTTATAAACAGGGTTCTGATCAGTTCTTATCTACCTGAAGGTGAACAGACTGCTAATAATTTAGAACTGCAGCTAGAGAAATTACAACTTAGAAACACTGCTTCCAGACAATTCAGAGAAGATAAATTCCAATTTTAACTGCAATACAGTTCAGACACAGCAGATTCACCCGTGTATGTAAATCAGTAGACCCCCTGAGGCAAATTTCCAATTCTCTACAGAGGTAGTCATGTGTGGTATTCGAAGTTCTTAAGATGTATTTCCATATTTTTATATTTATGTGTCATAGTGTTATGTCAGCAGCACTAAGTATATGTACTCTAATGTCTACATCAGTTCTAAACTCCTCCTTCTTTCTCAAATTCAACTTGTGTTTTATCCAGAATGGTTTACTGAGACTGTTTTGCAGAAATATGAGCTACATCAGTAGCAGTACACCTGCAAACAATGTTTTATCATCTGAAATTTCAAGTATTTAGTGTCAATGGAGCTGCTAAACATATGGACTGACAGTATATTATCCAGTGATTAATTTTGTAGGAAGTATACAAAAGGCAATTAGTTTAATGATTACTTTCCTCCACCTCCACTTTCAACAGCATTTCGCAATCATCTCAGAGATTACTTAATTGACAAGTAAGACCATGCAAGATTTCCAGGTGCTATGCTCTAGGCTCATAACACCACAACACTGAGTTAAACCAGTTAAAAACAATTGTTTGGAGTACAGCGGCGCATTCCCACACCAGTACTTCCAGATGAACATACAGGACAACACGCTAGGAAAGAAAAGCGAAACATAAAAGGGTGAAAAGTACGTTTAAAATGAGATAGATGAAAACTATTTAGGTATTTTTCTACTGTTCTACACAAGCAATGGCTCTACGTAGGGAATCCCCACAGCGCCTTCCCGTAGCATGCCCTGCCTGAAGGGAAGTACAGCGAGTGTCTTTTGTGCTCCGAACCCTATCCGGAGCGTGGCTGAAGTTGACAAAAAGGCTGGTAAAAGAATCAGCTGTGTTGTCCCCAGAGCACTCTACACTATGAAGCCACGTAAACGGCCCCCTAAATGTCCTCTGGCCCAACTGCATAGCTAAAGTTTGACAAACTATTATTTTATCTAAAATACAAGGTTAGGTATAATAAACTATTTTTTTTTTTATCTAAAATACGAGGTTAGGTATAATGCTTCCAAGATATCCTCAGCTAAAGGGAACAAAATATTTTCAAAGTAAGATTCAAATTATATTTTCGCTTAAAGTGAAGGACTTGCATTCAGTTCCACCGTCGTAAGAAAAAAAGACACTCCAAAATGCAAATCACTCTTGAATAAAATGCTATATCAATCGGTAGTCTGCATATATGGAAAAAGAGTTGTTAGGAAAACGAGCTGATTAATAAAATCATGAAGATAAATTAAAAGGTAACACCATTTAATATTGCAAGTTGTAACAGAGAGCTACAAGAAAAAGTGCAAGTAATTTGTGAAATATAGTTTAACATCTTCTCGTCCAAAAGATACAGTTCTACAGTACTATTGAAAACTCAAAGCCAATTCCCAATCCCACTGTTTCCCACCAGCGGTTTCAAATGCTCCCACCAGAGGCTTCCAAACTTCCCCAAACTCCTCCCGCAATGAAGAGTTGTCACTGAGATGCGAGAAAGTTCAAAAATTAATTTCATATCAAAGCATTTAAGCTCAAAGGATACTCAAGTTTTTCCTTCAACTTTTAGAAATTACTCTTTTAAACGTATTCATGTACAGACTTCTGTCTCCTGACTGACCTACAGAACCCAGGAGAATGCTACAATGCTCTTCAGACCCCAACTGTCCCCAAGTTGCATTTAATGTTGCATTAAATGTTTGCATTTAATTTTGGGGATGTTGCATTTAATTTGAACAGGAGGATGACACAAAGGAAAGCGTCTGTTAAGGAGGAAATTCAGAACTACAGGACTCCTGGCCAACTATTCCTCTACAGTTATTACAAATTATTTGTAAGTGAAGATCCTGTGAAGTGACTGCGTTCCTCATGTTTTTTATGGAGCAGTAAACCACACAGGCATCTGGTACAATTTAGTCAAAACTCTGAAGTGGAATGTAGAGCATAAGGCCTGAAATCAAAGTATACAATTATGAGACTCCAAAATCCATCTGAAGACACACTGGTCCTACACGAATCGAAACACTTCAGTCACTGAACTGGAGTTACACTGTGCTTGCACTTGGCCTGATGGACCACAGTTCTCACCTACTGCAAAGACGGACATTCATCACGCAGGTCCTTTGCTCTGCTCCCGAACCCTGGCATCACAACATAGGTTTGCTCCTAGAAAGTTCTTAATAGGAGACGATTTTTGAAGGACTACCAAAGTAAAATAGACAGTTACCCACTGGAAAAAAAAAACACTATTTTTCCATCCAGCGTTTGGTATGAATCATCCTTCAGTCCATCATCAACGACACAGCTTTGGAAGAAAGAATAACTTTAAACTGTTGAGCAACTTCTCTTTAAAGCACATACATATTTCTCACAAGGACTGTTGCAACAATAAAATCTTACTGCATTGCAACACAATTTAACTAGATATTTTTCTTGCTTGTAATTGTAAAAGATGAGTGAATAGAAGAAAAAGCTCACCTATAGCTTGAAACCATCACCTTTTACATACAATAGCATCACAGTCTTCTTACTTATTTTGGCCAGTCTCTCCACATCCTCCTACTGTTACAAAAGCCTTCTCCTTCTCACCTTCTCACATACCAGCTATCTCAAGCTACTAATGCCTTATGCATGCGCTCTTCTGCTGCTGAGCAAATAAACAGGCTTAGCTACGTTCCCCTTGCATGACCCCAGAAGTTTCTCATTAGACGCTGGAACTTGAAAACATCCTCCCCAGGAGGGTGAGAGCAATACTACAATGCAGTGAATTCTCTCCACTCCCTGGACTTTTTTCCTATTTTTTATTTGAGTAAAGTAGTTTAACTCAGTGACTGAATTTATCCGTTAAACCAATAACGTGGCTGAAAACCGGTAATTAGTTTTCCAAATTGGAATTCGTTTGAGTTAAGTAATGCCGTAGCTCCTTGTGACAGAAATAAAATGAACTTTTATAAAGCATAAATATTACTAACTTACCTAACTTAAGAAAGAAAAAGAAATTATTCACATTGTCACCAATTGCTCCTCCAGTATTTTTTAATAAGATCATTAAGATACTGTGCCAGTATTAGCAATTTTAAGAAAAAAGGAGTTGCCGTCCCTTACCAAATCTGTGTCTAACATTCAGATTTTCAGCAACTGCACAGGAAGCTGTTCAGGCGAAGTTCCACCTCTCAGACAGATGTTGTCTTAAATGCTGAACCCGTACCTTCAAATATCTGCGCTAACAGCAATACCTCACCACCACCAAAATCCAGATGTCAAAGCTTCTGCTGAAATCTCTGCTTCGGCAGATAAATTGTACGGACCTAAGTAACACCAGGGTTTCAGAAGTGACTCATTTGGCTAAGTATGAGCATTTAACATAGTGAAATAAAGTGGTGACAACCATGCCCAGTGAGTTACTTTTCACTTGGGAAAATCCACTTTTTTCTAGGTCTCCTCAATTGCACGCTCATCTCATGTTGCCAGACTGTTGGTAAATTGCTGTTCTAGGAATGCAGCTCTCTGGTAACACATGGCCTATCTTGGCAAGTCAAAAATTGTTTAATAGATTTTATGAAACTATGGAGTTTGAGAGAAATTATACATTCTGCTTACTAAACAAAATGAGCAATACATTAGCAGAGAACCACAAGCTGATACCTGCACTATTAGACTAACCATTTAACGTCACTAAGACTTCATAAATTTGTAGCATTGCAAAACAACTGACTGATACGCCTCATGGAAAGACTATGAAGGCTCGCCGTGGTTTATTTTTTTGGTGACAAATCACTAGCAAGCAAATACTCAGAAATTCTGAGCAAGTCTGTGAAGTTCTCTACAATTTTAAAAGACATACAGAATTTTAAATTACTTTAAACCATGAATAAGATTGCTTTTGGAAAACTTCTAGGAATGGCCATTAAAGCTGATCAGAGTCAAAAAATGTATATTACGAAAAAGAGAAACCCAAATGGAATTTAGACACATAGACCCAAGCATTCAAACAAGAAAAGTTCTACCAGCTCAGGCACATGTGCTTCGCATTCGCCCACTGGTACCTCTATCACTGCTACACCGAGTACCTTAGCATCTACCCTATGCCTAAACCCAAATAAGATTCACAAAATGGAATTTCCCACATTTTAGTCATCTGACTCTTGATGCTTAAGCTCCAGTTGTTAAACAAATTCAGAATTAATCTTAGATCAACAGAAAAAATAAATGAAAAATGTCACTACCATGCTTAGCTTTATAAACTGCACAGCCAAAGCAAGTAGTGCCCACCTTCTATGTAAGAGTTTAATAAACGGATTAGAAGAACAAGGTTGCGTGCCTTTCTTTGCCCGGGACGTTCAAAATCCCATCTCCAGATGCACCCAACTATGCACAGCACTGCACAGACCTCTACATTACACGAAAGGTTGGAAAGGCCCTGTTCCCACCTTTCTTGTCAAAACTGTGCGGTCATGCAGAACAACATCCCAGTTGAAGGAGGCAGACAGGAGTGGGCTGAACAGAGACAACGAACCCATGTTCTATGAAATTTGCCTTTCGTTTTTAAATGTTTTCACTCATATAAGCAAAATTGCAGTCTAACATACCCATACACAAGAGTCATCTGTAAAACTACAAATTATCTAAATTTTGACAATAACATCTAACCAAGGTGTGAGAGTAGTAACAGGAAAAAAAAGTGAGTTTCTTGCTGGTAACACAGCAAATGAGCTGGAGAATTTTGTACAGTTCTTGCCTATAATAAGAAAGTATTTCTGAAACTAAGGGGTTGCAGAGAAAAAAAATGAATTTTTTTTTAAAATAATTTTTCTGTACGTGTCCCAAAGGAAGCCATCAACAACATTTTTCTTAAACCTGAAAAGCAACGTTTGAGTAAGTATTAACAACAACAGTAACATTTCAATTAATAGAAAATTTCACTTTACCTTCAGGCTCTTTAAATAGTTGGACAACATGCTTGGGTGAAAACGATTTTCTTCAGCAACCTGATCATCGTATCTTGGTCCTAACATTGTCTTCAAAGGTAAAAACTTCCCTATGAAACACAATCAAATTTTGCAGCATTTTATGTATACTCATGTATAAGATCACTTACAACTTTGTGATTTCAAAGCAGTTTTAGAGGTTCATCTACAATGAAAAACAACTGCAGGAAGAGTATCGACAACAGTTCAACTGGAATTTTTCTTTGCTACAAATTCTCTGAACGTGCAGATAAGTTTAGAAGGAAACAAGTCAGAACATCAAAAAGTGGTATTTTAAACGTTTTAGCTAGTTTTTAAGTGTGATTTAGGCTGCAGAGCTAGAGCACGCAAGAGAACAAACAAAATTTAAACTCATCAGAGTTAAATACATGGAAAAACAACGTTAAATGCCAGTTTGTTAGCCAACCACGTGAACTGCAGCTTGGAGCACCTGCAAGCATAAAAGATGGTGAAGGTTGCTGCAAAGCAACACGGTTGGCCCAGAAGAGCTGTGCACCACAGATCTGTCCAACGTGCTCCCTAAGGCTTGTCGGGAGAGTCCTGCTGCTGTGCTACAGCGGGGCGCAGTTCTCCCTCCCAAACACAATGCCTGTGTGTGGCTCAGGCTCCGTGTAAATCACAAAACCGACCGAAACTTGATGGGAATTAGTACTTATGGGTCACTGCCACCAGTCCCTAAAAACCCAAGATTTATTTAACACTGCTTTCTTTCTTCCATCCATCAGATCTACCGCAGAAGATCCCAAATAACCTCCAAGAAGGTCTCCGGTGCTTCTTGGTGGGACCCCAGCGAGCTGTGGGCATGGCTCTTCCCGGGGAGCCCAAGACAGCAGCGCACCTACCTCCTGCTGCAGTACCCAGGACCGCACACAGTGGCAAGCTGCAGAAAAAGGCCTTAAATTCATGGAAAGAAAAGGGCCTGGCGTAGCTGCCCAGCTGCAGCCAGGGGAGTGACACAGGCAGGGAGCAAAGCTGGGGGAACCTCAGCATTTTCTGCACGTGGGAAGTGCAAAACAAATTATTGCCCCAGAATTTTCATCCTTTCTCTCCTTTATTTAATAGAACTGTTTCAAAAACGCAGCCTTTCTAAAAACAGGGCAAACGCAAGCGTGTAATTGTATCGCACAGAAGACCAGCACAGAGGCTTTTTAATGCAGGAAGAGCCCCAGACAAGTCTTTCTAGGAAAGAATGTGCCACTAGATCCTGAGCTTGTGGAAATATATTTTAAAGTCCTTCTGACAGCAATCGATCCACCTATTTCCCAGATTAAAGAAAGACAATTCACTCTCTATATAACTACAATTAAAAAAATAAGAAAAATTTAGAAACGTTTTAAAAGCTTTCCCTATTTAGAAACACAAATACCCACTCAACTTTTTGAGCTCACTAGGGAACACTTTTCTATACCGTTTCAGGCACCTGTTCAGCTGCGCAACGCAGAGTAACGACCCATTTGAACTTGCAGTTTCATATCCTTGGGTATTCACCCAGCACAGCTAACCCTAACGCCAAGCAATTTTTCTGAAGCACTCAAGAAAATACTGTTTTCTCATCAAGACAGAACATTTCCTCATTAAAAAAGGAAAAAAATCCTCCCACTCTCAGCAAACCGAAACCACAAGGAATGCAAAGACACTAATACACCCACTGCATTCAGCTAGAATGCAAGTTTTGCGAGAAACGCTCACTGATCTTTGTAAAGATGGAAGAATGCAGCCCATTCTCACTGCACGGACACGCAAGTGTCTGCTGAGAGCTTTTCCTTTATGCAACATATCCATAGAGATCTCTGTAGCCTTCAATTCTATCAGAACATCTCATGTATTTTCACATAAGCATCTAGCTTTTTAGGAAAGAGTCATCAAAAATGAGAAGATGGGCAGATACAGAGAGGAAACTGCGGAGCTCCACACGACTTGCTAGCTCATTTCTGACGCTGTCCAGCCACGCAAGAAACACCTTTACTGTCACGCTTGTCCAAGACCACTTCAACCTGCAGAGAGCTTCAGGAAAAGTCATTCACGCAGTCAACATACGCATTAGACGGTAATAAATTTACAGCCTCTCCAACTCATTGGACTATCAGAAAAATCCCTCTCATTACCGTACTTCCCTCTGCCTTTCCATTCCATTAGCAGCACATCCTGCTCTATGAAAGCAAGGGCTTTGGGTTGTGTGTTTTTTTTGGTTTTGTTTTTTAAAACAATCACAGCTCTCAGCAATACAGACTTACATTCTGCCTTTGAAGCAAGCACTGTCTTCAGAATTTACACTTCTGCTATTTTCTTGGTTTTTTTCTCTAAATTGTTACTGCTACACCTGTAGAAATGATCTTCAATACGAACTCATACAATATTCTTCCAGTGACAGAAAACCAAACTATCTTAACAGGCAAATTTGGTGTTTTTTGATCTTTGTACAGAACCTTGAAAATCCTCCTTCCTAGCGTACAGATAAGCCCCTCTCAGTGTCATTAAGCCACAGAAAATCTAAGCTCTAACGCAAGGAAAAAACTCTAAACTTTCCTAGTAATATGGGAACTATAAATAAGGCAGTAGCTACAGTTTCTGCTACAGATCTGACATACAGTTCATGCTAAAGAAGAGCTGCAAACAGTTATTACTTCAACAGTACTTCAGCCTTCCTGCATAAGGCTTTGAAAATTAAATAGGCAATTCTTTATGTTGAACAAGATGAACTGACAGTAGCAAGGTGGTATCTTACATGGACATCACAGCACCCAAAATCATTAGTGTAACTAAACTAAATTAATAATAATTATAATAATAATTGTAATTCCTTGACTGAGTTCTCAAACTTCAAAACATTACCAGAAGCCTGACTACCTTATCACCTACTACCACAATTAATTTCAAATTTGGCAAATAGTTGTGGAAAGTGGATATTAAAAACCATTCTCCCAATCGGAGGTGCCTGTGTAAAAGACGGAAGATTAGTATTTCTTTAGGATTAAAAACAGGTAAAAATTCTAAATGTAAGCGTCAGTATGTCAAACATACTGTACAGACATCAAGTGGATAACTCTTAGAGAAATCAAAGTGAATAACTTAAGACTTCAAATTTCCTAAGTACACGTTCAAATTTAGACATATTTTTCACCTTTTCTTAAAGGTTTTATCTAGAGCATGCCAGTGAAAAAGCTACCCGTAACGTAGCCTAATTTTTTGTGACATGAAGCTATTAATTCAATATGTGGCAGGAGCTACGAATAATTTATGACCACGGTTATGTTTAGATTGAACATTGATTGGGAAGGTTAAACACAATGGAAAGTGACCAAGGTTCAGCAAGGGGAACTTCAGTAACATGAAATAGTCAGTAAAATCTGCAGTAAAAAAAAAAAAGTAAGAGTCTTCTGCCTTAAGATCAGCTACAGTGGGTCAAAGCACCCGCTACACTTAGTATCTCATCACCAAATCAGGCCAATAACAGATGCCTAGGAAAGAATATAAAACAACAACAACCACCACAACCCATCAGCAAATTACTCCCTCAAACTACAAGCAGCTTTCTGAAGCAGAGGTGTTATCTCCACATGCAATAGAGATGTTTTTCATAATAACTGTCAGTTCTGCATGCAACTAATAGGAACCAACAGCTGACTGCAAGACATTGCTGAGACATTTCTCACGTCTCTTCCTCAATATCTTGCTCGCACTCTGTGTGGCAGAGAGAACAGACCTGACTTTGGGGGGCCATACAAGATAGGCACCTGCAAAGACAGAGATGCCAAGGCTGAAGCAACCCAACAACTTCAGTTCTACGAGTTCAGAGAAAGCTTTTTGTCAAGTGTGTGACTGAGCTGCTACCACAATACAGTACAATGTGAAAATGTTCCATAAAATCAGTGGCAGCAGAACACCAATACTTAAAGAAATAAACTGGACAACAGAGGGAGACATAGATCCACTCACTTCATTCAGAATGAGCCTAAATGAATCACAGAATCGAAGGGGTTGGAAGGGACCTCCAGAGATCATTGGGTCCAACCCCCCTGCCAAAGCAGGTTCCCTAGAGCAGGCTGCCCAGGTAGGCGTCCAGACAGGCCTTGAACATCTCCAGAGGAGACTCCACAACCTCCCTGGGCAGCCTGTTCCAGTGCTCCGTCACCCTCACCGTGAAGAAGTTCTTTTGCACGTTGGTGCAGAACTTCCTGTGCTCCATCTTGTGGCCATTACCCCTTGTCCTGTCCCCACAAACCCCTGAAAAGAGGTTGGCCAAATCCCTCTGTCTCCCACACCTCAGGTATTTATACACATTGATGAGATCCCCTCTCAGCTTTCTTTTCTCCAGGCTGAACAGACCCAGGTCTCTCAGCCTTTCTTCATAACCCCATCTGGGACAGCAGAAGAGCTCCAGACCTCACTAGTTCTTGTATTTGAGGTCACCTCGAAATTATAGATGCCGCAATTGTAAGACAAGAGGGTCATGATCAAACACTTGATGAATATTAGGTCCACAGAAACCAGACAAACCTTGCTTAGCAACATTATAACTACTATACTGTCAAATGGGAAGCCATGCACAGATGCTTACAAATTTGTTTGAAATGCTAATTAAAACTGGAATATAAAACATCTGGCAGACAATTTTTAAATTCATTGTTGTTGTTTATGTATCACTAAAATAGTAAGATGTGTTTGAACGTAGAGTAACAAAAGAGGAGAGAAGACTGATGGTGTATTACGACTTTTGATTAAGTTGTACGCACAAAAAAACACTAAAAATTAAGTGAACTAATATAAGAATGTATTGGGATAAAGCAGCCAAAGAAATGAACTTTTGTGTGTGTGTGTGTGTGTGCGTGTGTGTGTGTGCAGTAATTTTTTGTGTATGATCACAGTGAATAGGAAAGTTACCCTGCAGCTACTGAATAAGCAAAGACACAAGCAGTCATTGCACAGCAGATGACATGCTGATGAACCACATTCTGGCTTAATGGATGTCATTTTTTTGGAGCAGCCATGGCTTAAGAAACAAACAAAACCGACAACTTCTAGAGATCAAGAACTTGCTGATAAGAATAAAGATTCGTTAGTCTATTTTTGTCATGGTCAAAGGTTAACAATTTACACTATCAAATTTATTACTAGATAAAAAGCAATACATTTGCCAGCAATCAGGAAAAAAAAAAGGGAGATAAGGGAGATAAGAAGATAATGCTGTTATTTAATAAAGTCAAGCTCAGAGAAATACGAAGAACTTGAGGGAAAACAGTAACCCACGAGATGAGGAATTAAAATACTGATAAATGCCAAGTAACGCATATTCCCGGCAAGACTAAGCCTACTGAGATGTCTGACCAGGTTTTAGATAAACCTGTAAGCAGCCGTCAATGCCTGCTGCTCCACAACCAACTGCAGCCAAAAAAGACGATGCAGAAATGTGGGACAGAGAAGGCTGGAACTGTAACGTTACCCAAATCATAGCACACCGCCATCTAGAACAGTATGCGGAGCAGTAAACGCTGCGTGTTGGAAAAGCACCCTTAAGTCATCACGGATAGGAAGATGGAGGAGTAAGAACTGCGAAAGCACAGGGAAAAAATGGGTTGTTGAACTGTCTACCTTAGAAAGGCAGCAACCGTAAGAGAACTGAGCAGAGCAGTGTCTGTCCGCTCTACCTCAAACTAGGCAGCGGGGGAAAAAGTTCACCCGAGCCAGTCTGGGGGATCACTCCCCACCAAAAAGCATGTCTGTAGACGGCACCCAGCTCCTGCCACCAGCACAGCCGGGCACCCAGCAAACCTCCAGCCACAGCAACCACTGCCAGACCCCACTGAGGATGAGCGTGCAGCTTTGGGGGGCGGCACAGGCGGCCACCCCACAGCTGCGGGGTCACCCCCGGTAAGCACCCCTTCCTCACGGAGAGGGAGGAGGAAGCTGGAAGCCAGGCCTGAGTGTGACAGCGGGCTCTCCCCAAAGCTTTTGGGGTGGAAGGGACCTTACAGCTCATCCCCTTCCACCCCCTCGTCAAGGCTCCCGGCCTCCCCGAGGGGACCCGCCGTGAGGCTCCGTCCCCGGCCCGGCGGGGGCTCGCCGAGGCCCACGAGGCCCCGGGACCAAGCTCCCCGGCCGGGCCAGAGGGCGAGGGGCCGGGGGGAGACTCCCATAAAGACCGGGGGGGGGAGCCCGGGCCGGGCGAGGAGGGGGCCGCCGCCGCCGCACGGCCGCCCCGGGGCCGGGCCGGGCGCTCACCTGCCACGGGCTGCCCCCTCCTGGGGCAGTGGAGCCAGCGCGGCGGGATCTTGTTGTAGGACATGGCGGGGCCCGGGCCGCCACCGGGACGGGGGACGGGGAACAGGGGGCGGAGGGGGAGGGCAGGGCAGGGCAGCTGGGCGCGGGCCGCGGCCCCTCGGCGCTCAGCGGCGCCCCCGGCCCCTGGCCCGCGGCGCCTTCATTCAGAGCCGGCCCCGCCTCGGCTCCGCCGCCGCTTCCGCTTCCGGGGGTGGCGGGGCCGGGGGTGGCGGAGCGGGGCCCGGCGGGACCGGCCCCGGTGCTGCCGATCCGCGGGTACCGCGGCGAGGGGCCCCGAGGTCCCCGCTAGGCCCCGCAGGCCGTCCTGAGGGCTGGCCGGGCTTGGTCTGCCCCCAAAAGTAGTAATAAGAACACACGTCGGTCTGCCTTCGCTCCACACATGGTAATAAAGAGATGTATCGGTCTGCCTTAAGTCCAAAAAGAATAAGAAAAAGGCGTGTCGGTCTCCCTTAGCTCCAAAAAATGATGATGAAAAGGTGTAGCAGTCTCCCTTAACTCCAAAAATAATCATAAAATACATACCAGTCTCCCTTAGCTCCAAAAATTATAATCATAAAAAGGCATATCGGTCTCCCTTAACTCCAAAAAAAAAAATAATAATAAAAGACATACTGGTCACCCTTAACTCCAAAAATGATAATAAATAAGACATACTGGTCTCCCTTAGCTCCAAAAATAATAATGAAAAAAACACATTGGGACTGGAGGTTCCCTGTGGAGAGTGAGGGACATGTTGTGCCCAGTGGCCAGCCCAGGGCTGCTCGGCCCGGGAAGGAGACATGGCCAGGATGAGAGACATGGCCAGGATCACTGACATGGCCAGGATCAGCCCACACAGAGAGGATGTCATAAACCAGCCCCAGCTCCTCCAGCGGGGCTGTGGGGACAGCGAGGAACAGCCCGCAGCAGCTCGCCTGGAAATGTGTGGGCACAGCTCGTGCAACACAAGCTGGAGCGTCGGCAAAGGCCGTCGTGCGTGCAGAAAGGCTTGCGTGGGCTTTAGGGGAGGCTGGGCACGTCGCTGGAAGAGAAGGGAAATGAGGGTTGCCAAAGTAGGACGCATCGGGCCAGGAAATGTCCTGAGCTGGCACG
Source organism: Cygnus atratus (assembly GCF_013377495.2). NCBI lineage: Eukaryota > Metazoa > Chordata > Aves > Anseriformes > Anatidae > Cygnus > Cygnus atratus. The sequence continues at coordinate 38,930,707 of NC_066364.1, forward strand.
CAGCTGGAGGATTGGGGAAATGAGAGATGCCTCTGTACCAGGCCTTCAGGCACAGCCAGAAAGATTAGGCCTGCGAGTAGGTTCACATAACAAAAGCTATGTTTCTGCACAAACACCAGCAAAAACTCCCCATGGCCATAAAGCAGTCTGCTTACATCCCATGTTTACCTGAAAAAAAAACAACCAAACAAACAAAAAAAAGCCATTTAAGGTGGTTTCAGTGAAGCATAAGCTAATTTTCCAGTTAATTACATTTCAGTACTTCATACAGTGGCCATGTTTCCTGCTGCATTTTAGTACTCTAGATTTTATTAGATGTAGTTTCTTCCCTAGAATATCCTCTCACTGAGGCTAATTTACAAACTCTCCCTTGAGTTGAGTTGAGTAATTGAGGTATCAGTGAATTAGTTTGCCTATCAGAGTCACTAGGTTCTCATGCTATGTTACAAGTTTCTGAATTTTGACATCTAAGGTTATTATATATTAATCTTATCATTCTTGTCAGAATTGAAACAGTCTTGCTACACTGAAAGACAATTTATTTCTATTATCTTCCTTAACTGTTCAACGCACTTCCATTAAAAGGATACTGTATGATGTTTGAAATAAGATGTTGATTTTCCCTCTATAAAACAAGCAACAGTCAGACACCAGGTGGTGCCAGAGACCAGCCGGAACAGAAAGTGAAACGAGTGCAGGGAGCGTTCAAGAAGCCAAGAGCAACCACAAGTGTCCCAGTTTCTGATTTCAGTACAGTAAGAGGAACGGTACAGTACCGTCACCAGTACGGCAAAATTAGGAACGAAACCATTTTCAGAGGTGCAGAGTAGTACAAAAATATCTCATGAATGAGCAATAATCTATTCTCATCATTTAGTCGTAAGGTTCTGATACGTTTTTTAAAACATTTAACAGCTGCAGAGAGCAAAACTACTTTCATGTAGAGATGTATAGTTAAACTGGGAGTATATGTACATGTTTTTTATTTAGCAGTGCACAAGGCAAATAAAATATTTGAAATTTTAAATATGAGGTAGAGAGTTAAAATGAGGCATACAGCTAAAATGAGCTTCACCAGACAGCACTCACCGTTTAGCCTCCTGCGGGTTCTGAGTTGGCTGAGCAGGGTTTAGGGCATCCCTCTGGCAAACAGCATAATGCAAGTAGCCATTTGGGGTTGGACCCGATGATCTCTTGAGATCCCTTCCAACGACTACAATTCTGTGATTCTGTGATTCAGCTGAGTACCTTCACCATGCTAGAGAGCTTCTCCTGAGCTGTGACCTTTGTTTGCCACATACCATCTTGCTCCACATCATGCAGCAAGAACAATGACTGTGATGCCTGTTTGAGAATGAGAAGGGTGTTTCTTGGAGAGAGAGAAGGTTGTTTCCATCTTTTCCAACAAAATGGTGTCACAGACAGTATTTAGCATGATGACTTGTGTTCTGTTTTCAGTTGGTGTTTACATGGGAATGGTGGTTTTTATCTAGATTTTAACAGGAAATATCCTATAACTGTGACCTGAAATGGCAGGTTACTTACAGCTCATGGATGGACTCATCTTACATATTCTGCATATGTAGTTTACACTGGACTTTGCAATCTTAGACACTCTGAAACAATTTACGCAGGCATAGGTTGATAGTTTGTGTGTTTCATCAATAGCTTTATTTGTGAACAGCCGTACTTTCCTGCTCGACTTTATAGTCAAGAACACTTTTACCTGATGTACCAGCAGAGGGCACCGAGTTCCTAGATATTCCATGTGGCTTTCAAAAGCCTGCACTTGCTGTGTTTGAACAGGAAAAACAGGTGAATGTAGTAGTTCTTCCAAGGATTGCTTTGAAAGAAAAACAACTTGTGAGTGTTTTAATAGTCTGTGATATAACATTCCCTCAGCGCTTCTCTGTATACCAATCCTCTTTTATCTAGAGGCATTCAAATACCTGTAACTTCACCCTGGTGTCTGCTCATCAATTTAAATCCTTTTCCTGGCAGAGCAGACACTATGGTCAAAGTGATTTTTCTGGGATGAGGTTCATCCCTTGTACCATGGCTTTGTTGACTCCTCTGATTTTAGTTCAGCTGCACTGTTTCTGGTAGTGGAGAGCTGCGTTTTTGTTCTCCCATGAGTTGAGAAAAAAGATAAAAAAAAACCAACCAAACAAAAAACAAAACAAACAAAAAAAAACATGAAAAAGCACACTTTAAATCTTTTTCCTAATTACAAACTGAATATTTAATCCAAATTGTTTCTGGTGAATAATCTTACCTTTTTAATGAAATATATTAATATTGTAACTAACTAGCTAATTTAGGTACATCATTCTTGTTCTGAGCAAAGTGGACCACCAAGGTATTTTGCCTGAAGGGAGAACACATAGTGTGCTATACTGATATGTCAACAACCCTATTACTGTTCTGTTTCAGTATAGTATTATCTTCCATGAGCTTGTAAAGTAATAATGAATGTAATAAGAAAATGAAACCTTCCCTCAAGATATTATTTGAAAGAGACATTTCTGACTCTATCAGTAAATAAATATTCTTTTTATTTATAAAAATACATATTTACTGAACTGAGACTACAACAGGATTTATTTCAGTGAAAGTAATTGTGAAAGATGCTAACTCTGCAGGCAAAGGTGATTCACACAGGATTATTTTTCCACTTCATGGTACAGGTCTTCACCTGAAAAGAAACTTGATGTCATAAACTAGTAAGCTATTATATAATTATTGTAACAGAGCAAATTGTATTTTTATATTTGATTTACTGATTCAATTAATACATTCTGTGCTTGTTGTTTTTTTCTGTTCATAGCAGACTGACTTGTGACAACATGTATGACTAATTACAATGTTCCTTTATGACTTTCAGCATGCATGAAGCTTTTTTTGGGGAGGGGTGAGCACTGTTTGAATCTGAATAAATATTTTAACTTCTTTGATACTGTGGTCATGTTTTATTCCAATAGCACTTAGACTCTAATAGCATCAGAAGAAAAAAAAAAAAAAAACAGTACAACGAAACCATACTTTTACATTTAAGTGAAAGTTAATATTGGGGTTGCTTATGCTTATTGCAAAACTTAATACATACCTACATACGTATTAAAGAACTTACCACACACACCTACATTAAAACATGCTGAGTATGCACCAACTCTTATAAAAAATCAAAAGAAAATGCTAGGAGCTCAGCATTTTTGTAAATCATGCCCACTTATTTGGTGTCAACAAATAATGAAGAACCTAACTTCTGAGACAATTTTTTTTTCCCAGTTTGAGAACGAAAATAAGATGTCAAAAAGAAACTATTTTATTCCTTGTGTGCATAAAATAACAAAAAGGGATGTTCAAGCATAGTGTTAAGTGCTCTGAGATATTTGAGAACATTTACAGTGTTCTTCCTATGGAGAGCTTTGAGAACTCAGCAACAAAATTAAGGGTCTTTAGTCTTCAAGACATTAGGGGGCACCACAACCTCAAAGACTTAAAATGATGTAAGTTAAAAGTACAGTTACTTCTCCTGTCCAAAATAAACAGGAAACAGCATGAAAACAGCCAAATCAAGTTCTAGAGTCGTTCCCTGGTGCAAGATTATGATACACTTCTTAATAGAAATTCACCCAGAAAACAAACCAGACATTTAGTAGAATATAGACTACACCCTCCTTTGTGTAACAGTAATAAAACTGCACGACTAATGCATGCAATATAAGCAGCTTTATGTAAAGTCTTTATATAAACCTTAAATTTCCCTTCAGGGTTTCATTCACGAAGATGGTGTTTTCAGCTCCAGCCTCTAAGGTATGTGACTTCACACAGTGACATGCAGGTCCAAAATACAAAATGTCTTCCTCTTCCTGCTGTTCCTCTGCAACTGAAATGACTGTGTGCTTGATGTACAGAGGTAAGCAGCTGCACAACAGGCTCGTGAGCAAGACACCTGTTATTCCTGGAGGACTAGGACATCTCCCTAGTGTTTTTCTGGTTTGACCTAGACACCTGTGGCATAACTTGCGTGAGCTGTGAGGAATAATTTTCAGTGGAAAACTACACTTTGAAAAATATCTGGATGAACCATTCAAGAAGATCTGGTCCGTTGCATAAAATCAAGTCATCCGGTAAGACTGTGCTTTGAGTATGGATAAAGTAATCAACCAGCTAAAATTTCATGGTGGAAAATAACTCACAGTAGGGAAAAGCATGACATAATATGAGAGAAAAAACTCTATTTTAAGTAGGTGGAAAGCATGTCATGACTCTTTGGAGATGATGTGGTGAGTGACTAGATTCCACAAAGTAAAACGGTTGCTACACTTTCTAGTTTCTGTACTGTCTGAATATGGACACCTCAGTAAAAATCCTGCCCTGAGCGGAGGCTGTGGTTAAAACTGCGTAACTGAGGCCCTGGATAGTGTGGGAGGCAGACTAAGAGCAGTCAGTAACTGCTGGAGGGTTATCACTCCTCTACAGCCCGAAATAGCTGAGAGAGGCTCAGTCTTTCAGCCTACAAGCCTGCGTATGTGATGATCAAATTCTGGTTTGCTATACTGGTAGAAATATTTTTCTCATGTGATCAGTCACACAAAGTAAAGATTATTACCCTTAGGCACTCTCTGACATTCTGCATCCTAAGTTTGAGCCTATGGATATGTATACTATGGATATATGTGAATATAAAGCCTGTGAAGAGTAACACACATATAAGCTATAATACAGTATGTGAGAAAATACCTGCAGACTTATATTTATATGCCTGTAATATACAAAATATGCAATGTAATGCACAAATATAAATGAAGGCCACAGTCTCTATCATGAGGTGTTTGCAGTCCGGAAAATGCCCCAAGAAACTGGCCAAAGACAAAGGAAAGAAGTAAAGCAAAGCGATTAGCCTAGCAGCCACATGGGCTTCTTTTTTTTTTTTTATGGTATACAAATTAAATTATGGCAAAATATATGTATGCAAACATACAGAGAAAATCAGATGCTCAAACATTGCCCTTATGAAAATAGCTTTTCTTTCTGTCAGTATTCATTGTGGAACAAGCTTTACAAGAACACATCCTACTTCTTCCCTGCAAGAGCTTCACTCAAAACCAAGTACACAGCAAGAGGAATATCCTAGTATATACATATGCAGCATCCTTGTTCTCAGGAACCTTCAGAGTAAGTTGGTAAATGTCATTTTAGCCAAGGACATTGTATAGGTTGTAAATTTGCCTCTTCCGAGCATTCCTTAGAGAAAAGAACAGAAATTTTTCATTTCACGCACATTTCGAGTTCCCTAGAAACACTCTTTTCCACATTCTCACCAGCTTAGGCTACATCACACTGTAATTATTTACGATAGATATTATGGAATGGGCTTTCCCTTGGAGAACTTAGTAGCCATGCTCCCTTGCTGTCCATACACCCACAGTTGAAATCCATGTCACTTGTTTCCACTGCTGGTCTTGCCTTCTGCATGTAATTAAGATTAACGCAAATAAACCCACTACCCTCATACTCAAACCTTTAATCAATATGGGTATGAAACTGCCATTGTCCAGGTGGACTTCTAGGGGTTACTCACATTAAGGTCCTTGGGAAAGGGAAAGAGGTATGAAGATGGCTGCCCTTCCCTGAAATTAGTTTCCTGGACCTCTGAGGTTCACTGTATGTTCCAGTAGTTTGAAGTTTTGGGGGTTGGCTAAACAATCTTTATGCACTGAAAAGATGTAGGCTTTTACTTAGAAATCCTAACTCTTCTCTGAAAAGTCATTTTGTGAATTCCTTTATCTACTTCTGCTATTCAGAAACTGCTTTTCAAAAATCCCTTTGGGGAGAAAAATCTCCACATAGCCTTCCACGTATCTAGAGTTAGATGTGCTAAAATGAGTTCAGCATTTTATTTTTGACTATAATTGGATGTTTTGGCAGAGACCCACTATGGGACACATTCTAAGCTTTCTAAAGTTAAGTGAAAGACTTTTACCAGTTTCAGTGGACTGTGAATAAAGCTCTACCTGTACAAATACTCTAACATGGAGAATCAGAAAAACATGCCAGGAAACTTTTGTACACCACAGCGGAGAGTCATGAATAGATCTAAAATGCTTTATTACACATGAATTACCGAACGATGACACAGAGATAGAGGGTCTCAAATAAGTATGAACAGTATGGACATAATCCTGGTTACACATAAGGGTATGCTGGTTTAAAATAGGAAGCCTGTTTTGATTGTTTGCATGTTAGATGCAAACTTTGATTACCACAAAGGGAGCGGGCAGACTGAAAAGACGAGGCATTTTGTCCTGAAACACAACCCACTTAATTATTTTCCATTCTTCTCTCTGCAGTAGTTTGTTCAAGCATCGAAAAGGGCAGAGCTGTTGCTAGGTAATCTTCTTTACCCACTTGGCAGCTGAAGGTCCAGCCCCGCAGAAAGGAGTTTTTACGTATCTAACTGCATAAAATTAAAATCTGAGGCATTGTTTAACAAACGTTTCCAGCACAACCCTCCTTCTAGTTGCAGGCCTCTTTTCGGGGCCCAACGGCCAGCACAAGCTGCTCAGCTTTGCAGGCTGCAGGAGAGCAGGGCTTGAGTAGCTGCAAGTCATCGCTGAGCACTTTGCTGATCGCTGCTGTGAGCATTGGGCTCACACACCCTTTCTGCTCCATGATTCCTCCCTTGTGCTGAGCAGCTGTCTGTGCTCACGCAGTGAAAAAAAGCCAGGGAAGTGATGCAGCTGAAAAGCTGCTGCAAGCAGGCTGCAGGCAGGCCTCCCCCTCACTGCTTGCTGGGAGCAGCTGGGTCAAGTTCCACACTTCATTTTCGTTTTGTGGCTAGATAAACAGTGTGGGTAAATTCCCAGGAGAAAGCAGCAGACAGTGAGGAAGAGTAGGCAGGGCTGGGGCAGGACAGGGACTGTTCAGGCTGCCTTACAGATATCTGGCATTACCACCAAATATCAGAACCCAGTCTCAGTTTCTCTTAGATTTCTGATATGCCAAGTGTCCTGAGGAGATGTGGGTCAACTTAATGTATGAAGATGAACTAATAAAAGTACACAGTCAACATTCTTATTCTAGTGTGTGAAAGATCTTGAAACAAACATTTCACTCATACACTAAACAGAATAACCATGCTGTACCTTTTAAAATTTCCAGTATGGAAAAGACCAAGACAAAGTTAAACTTGTAGAATCATAGAATATCCCAAGTTGGAAGGGACCCATAAGGATCATCGAGTCCAACTCCTGGCACCACACAGGTCTACCCAAAAATTCAGACCATAGGACTAAGAGCACAGTCCAAACATTTCTTAAACTCTGACAGGCTTGGTGCCATGACTACGTCCCTGGGGAGCCTTTTCCAGTGCGCGACCACCCTCTCAGTGAAGAACCTCTTCCTGATATCCAGCCTGAACCTCCCCTGTCTCAGCTTGACACCATTCCCGTGGGTCCTATCACTGGTCACTAAAGAGAACAGATCAGCGCCTGTGCCTCCGCTCCCCTCATGAGGAAGCTGTAGGCCGCAATGAGGTCTCCCCTCAGCCTCCTCTTTTCCAGGCTGAACAGACCAAGGGACCTCAGCCGCTTCTCGTACGTCTTCCCCTCTAGGCCCTTCACCATCTTAGCAGCCCTACTAGCCCTATTTTATTAGACTTTGTGAAAGGAATTTGGTTGGAGAGTTTGGAAAAGCTCAAAGGCCGTAACCTAAAGAAATGGGACGGCTCTCAGATAACCATAGTCAGTAAACTATGGTTACGTCCACTTTTCTTCTCGATCTGTCTATGTTCTTTTGCATCTGTTACTGAAACTCACTGTCACCATAAAAGGTTGTGTTGTTGGGTTTGTTTGTTTGTTCTGTTTTCTATGGGTAACAAAACCACGTGTACAAAATTTTGGACTCGCTTTCTCTTTTTTTAGGCGCTGTGGGCTATAAAGGATAGTTCAATTGCACTCATCATCTCTTTAGCATTAAATACTGTTTTCTTCAGCAGGAACCATGGCATACAAACACATTATAAATAGATGTATATCCAGATTTGATGGTGTTAATCACCTCAGAGATACAGTCATTTCTGATACTGAGGGAGATAGTTGGCTGCAGTGGGTACTTGCGAGCCCCGCAGGCCCACTCCAGCAGGTTGATGAAGAGAGACAGGCAATCTCTAGCACCTGACTGACCTGCTTATCCTTTCTTTATATTTCTAGTGAAGCAACCTGGAGCCATGCCTGCAGATCTCCCTGTGGGATCTCTGGTGTTTTTCAGCCCCAGGGTTATGCTGCTTCTGTACTAACCCACCAAAACGCTGCTCTTCTGCACTGAGAATTCAATTTCAAGGATCAGTGCCAAGTCTTGAATAGGTTATCTCAGCCTGCTACGTCACTGGCTGTGCCAATGCAATGTATGCACAAAGCATATTTGCTGATCTACTTTGTTTGAGGTAGTTTAAAACAGGAGTGCTACCTAAGGCTCAGCTGTGGCATTCCACAAGAGAACTAGTAAGAAATGAAAAGGGATCAGAAGGAAAAAACAACTAATAAATAAGTAGGTGTAACAGAGAAACCTCTTGGTATGACTTACCCACGTTTGCATCAGCCAGATGCCTTTTTACAGCAGTAATACAGACTGATAAAGATATGCTATCTAGCAGGCAGCAGTGACAAATCACGCCACTGAAAGTACATTGTGTAACAAGAAGTCCACTGCCTGTGTTCAACCCAGGAAACTTTTGTTCCTAAAGTATCATGCAAATCACTATCGGAAAGATATTTTTATCAAATTGTCCCACTTACACATTTGTAGGGAAACAAACACAGTTTTGTCCCAGAGTTTGTTTTGTCTGTGAGCAAAACCTACTTCCGAGACAAAGCATTCATCCCTATCTCAAAATATAGCTCATAAATAGCGAAGGACAGAGACTAAGTACATTTGATTTCACAGCCGTAAATGACGATGAATGAACACTGCAATCCAAAGTTACTACAGTGCTATGTAAATTCCAGAAGTCATCAACAAGTTGCACAATTTTCCTGGTTTATATTAACACATATGAGAACTATGTTCCATGACTCTTATTTTACTCAACATCTACATCAGTTACCTCACCTACTTAAAGTTCAGATAAAGTGTAAGAAACAGACTGTGGTGTTTGGTCAGACTGAATTTTTTTGTGATGGTTGATGATAGGTATATTTTAATAAAAATAAAACCTCTCTATTTTTATACGTACTTACTAAGAATTGCCAAGTGGAACATTATTAAAACTTGAATTTTAGCAACTTTTAAGCTTGACTTTTTACAGGTATTCAACTCAGTAGAGCTCAACATGATTTTTTCTTTCAAAAACTTTAACACTTATGTAGAATTAGTCCTTTGGTTATGACTTACATTTGTCAATTGACCACGGATCGCTGACAGGAAGGTGATGTCTTTGTTCTAAAGGAATTTATTTGCCTTCCTAAAGTATGTACGTGCCAGTCTTGGTGAACGGATGGAAGGATCTGGTCTGGCATACCCTCTACTCCTAATATTCAAGGCCATCCTTTTTTACCATACCACTGCCCATTGGCAAGGTGTGCTGCAATTAATAAATATAACACATCTTATTAAGTCTCACAGCTTCCATAAATACATAAATACATACAGCTCTTATTAAAGTCGGTGAGAGCTCTGTGTGAGTGTACATGCTTACGTGCCCAAAGGAAGGTGGAGAGACCAGAATTCCATTTAACGGTAGTCTTACTCTAGTATTTACTTAATCTTTCTAGAAAAAACAACATCATTTGCTTTTGGGACTTGCATGCATTTCATAAATATTGCATCGCCTCGCTATGTCACATGGCATTTGGAATTCTATAACCCAGTCCTCAAGAGCAAGCATAAGCAGCAGCTGATTGATTTTCCTGTCTCTCAAGAGATACAGCACAGCACACACGGTTATAGTAGTAGGCATATTATTAAAATAGATCAGAATCAAGTAGTGAGACCTAGCTCTCTTCTATTACAGATGTTTAATTTTCCTGTAGTTCCTTCGTCTTAGTATGATAAGTAGCAAGCTGTATCTATGTAGTTTCTGACTTGTCTGCTCCTGGGGGTTGATTTAAAAACAAGACAATTGGTGGTGGATGTTCTATGTACAAGGAGCACTGCAGAAAACAGCAACAAGAAAGTAATAACGAAAGAAAGGATGAAGTAAGTTACCGACATATTATAAAGAATAAAGGAACCGGTGACGTCAAGACAGTACGCCAGGTAGGCAGCAGATGCTAGCTTGTGCCAAGAAGTGTATGTGAACATTTTGAACTTAGGGCAGAATACGAACAAAAGACACTAAGGGTAGCTGAAAGAGGACATAAATGCAGAGTAAACACAAAGGTTAGTGCCTCAGTTGTATGATAGCAAGACTGAAGTAGCCAGCCACGCAGCTGAAGACAGAAGATAAGTGGGATGAAATATTAATGCTGAGAACTGATGAAGTCCAGAACAAGATTATGTCGGGGGAAATGAGGTACAATGGGTAGCTCTGGAAAACGGTGAAGAAAGGGAAAACTGTAAAAAATTTCAAATTGCTGTCGGCAGACAAAAGAAAGCTGATGACATTGGAGCAGGAGAAATGAAAGGCTTTTGTAGATGCATATCTCTTTCTCTAAAGAGGGAAACAAAACCAAACGAAATCCGTATCATCAACTATAAATTGCATGCGGGAAGAGTTTGGGAAAATGGAAAACCCCGATGTTGCTCAGTAGTGAAAAACTCCACTCTCTTTCCAGATGAGGAAACGTCACTGGAAAGTCCCAGCCTGAAAAAAAATCCAGCAAGTAAACAAATTGCCTAAGCAGTGAAAACAGAAAGAGGAACAAAGTCAAATGATACTTTGACTTTAAAGGAGTTTATTTTCACTTTAGCATTTCCTTGAATGGCAACAGTTCAAGTTCAGACAAGAAAAATCTCCTTAGAGTGAACCTGGCTGGAAGCTTCACTGGTATGAGGCTCCAGAAAGAAAGCTCATTTATTAACAAGCTAAGACTTAAACTTGTGATTTTTTTTTTTATTTTCTGCTACTGAGTGCAGTCAAACAATCCCAGTGACAAAGCAGACGCCCACGACTATTAGATTGCTGTAAAATTAGAAATGATCGTCTGGCAAGTTTGTGAATTTTTTTTCCCCCAGATTTACATATATTTCCAGACAAGGAAGCTTTTCTTAACAATGCGCTTCCTCACAACTCACTGGGCATGGCTCTTTGCTTTACAAGAAAGTTCAATGCTGGGAATTTTTCCAGCAATGTTCATCAGGAAAATAAGGAAAAACCATGACTGGTCACATTGAGACATGAAATACACTGTTGGACAAAGCTGTAGATTTCTTATCTCTCTAAATGGCATTTGTGAAAATAAAAATAGTGAAATAAATGTATACCCTTCTTTGAAATAAATCAACTTTCAGCAAAGATACTTTACAGTAACTAATAAAAGCAACATGAACTCAAATTCCGTAACTAATTACAGCGACATCACTCTCTAGCTGTTGTCTGTCAAAATAATCAAGACAGTCTTAACACAGCTTTCCCAGCTAATTAATGTTGATGCGTTCTGACCAATGTACATGGCAGTACAACACTAATAACAAAAAACCGATGGCAGTTTGGGACATGTTGCATGGACTGTCCTAACTCCGACCCTTATCAATATTAAAATAAAATGTAGGATTTTATTTTCTTTACACTTTTCTCTTAATTCTCATCAGGATTTTTTTAACACTGCTGGAGAGAGCCAGTTCAAGCGTGTTATGCTGGTAGCCAAAATTATTGTTATTGATGAAACTCCCAACCTCGCAGATTTGGGAAGAGGATCAGTTAGCAGTCTTTGGGTCAGGAGGTTATGCTTGTTTTTTTGTCGGTGGTTTTTGGTTTTGCATTGCTTCTGGTGTATGCAAACAGGAGGAAAGAAACAAAACTGTAGGAGTTTGACATTTAGATTCTTTACCATTCTTCCTGTTATGAGGTAAGGGCATATTTAATTCTGCCGTTGTCTAATCGGGGGGCAGGACAATCTTAACTTCCAAGGCGAAAGTTAAGGGCCGAAGTCCATGGATCACACATTCCTGAGCTCTGAATAGCGGAGAACAATGATCTCGACACCTTTCCCCAGTAACCAAGCTGGAGCAGCAAATGTGAAACCCAACGAGTTTCAGTTCCTGCATCTGATGCAATAATTGCGTTAGCTCTCTACGGGAGAAATGTCGTGAATCTCGCTCTCATGTGTGCTCTTACATATGTGGCAGGAAGGACAATCCAAGATACGTTTCCTGGAAGAGGCCAGGGTGGGGTCAGAAGCGGGGACAATACTCACAAAAATCATACTATTTGGATTCTTTACGATTTTTATAGGAACATCCCTTTCTCAGAGCAATTTCCAAGCACTAAACGTAAGCTGTGACAGAATGAGAAACACTATCTGCTGATCTTTTAAAGGCTTTCCTTCAGGTGCACATGCCAATGTTGATCAGGGTGACATAGTCCGGAATCTGATGGTAAGACCTACCTTACGTTGGATAATGTTTATTGCAAAAGCCTCTATTCTGAAGACTGTTTTCACAGTTTCAGCTAACACAGTTTGCTACAATCGCTGATCTGCTACTCTTCTCGAAGGATGCTGATAATTTTGAAGCTTTATTTTTTTGTCTTCTGGTAGTACAGCCATGCTATTTGAAACCATTTCAAAACAGACCCATCTTGAATACTAAGGCATGTTCTCTCGGGTTCAACTAACATGCTGCTCCAAAGCCCACTTCGTTCCTCATAACTGTACCTCAGTCAGGAATGGGAATAAGGACAACCATAAATCTGGAAATTCCATCCAAAAGACTTATATATTTTGGTATCTGGTCAGCAGCAAGAGACACAAAACGTTGATATGTTTACTTACTGAATTCCTGGCACAATTGAGCAACATTGGCAAAAAGCCTTAAAGGTGAAACACCAGCGATCATTCCTGCTCCAGGACGTAGTACGGTTTTATGTGGTAAAGCTCCTTTGAATAGCAAGGATACGGAATCAGGAATCAGTTAACAGTCAGGGAATATAAATATGAAGAATATGAAGCAGAACCAAACATACTTTAATGAATATTAAAAAAAAGATTTCCTTAGTCAAATCTGACAGTTGTCCAGAGTAAAAAGACATTAAGCTTACCTAATTCCTAGGGGACTCAGTGGCAGTTACCAGAACAGGGGAGTGATTTCTAAACAGCTAATTCTGTTCCTGGCTTTGCACAGTGTTTGGCATGTCATTTTGTTATTTTTCTTCTTTGACCTTGTCTGTCTGGTCTCAACAGAAGTTCATTTGGCAGCCAATAGGGAAAGGAAAACAAGACCAATTATAAAGTTGATCTGATTGAGCAAGAAAATGTATGTGAATGCACGGTAAGTTCTTGGAAAATCCAAACATAGCTTTGCTCTGCTCCGTGACAGGTTAAGCAACAAAAGCTAGAAGAACCTGAAAGCTAAGCTCAACGTCCCAAAGCTGGAAAGTGCCAGGATTAACACAGAATATGCACATGAAAGCTCGGACTGGGATCAAAAAGGCAGCGCAGCAATCTCCGGCTGCAGCAGCAGCAGGCTGACCGGCGGGCACTGGACTGCACATAGCTCACAAGCCGTCCAAACACAACTTCAAAGGCAGGGCTGGCACCAGAGCCGCACTGATACGGGCGCTGCCAAGCGACACCATTCCTGCAACAAAGGAAGAGGTAGGAAGGAGGAGGCTGTAAACCACAGCAGCTCTGCGTTAACGTGTCGGTATTGACTGCAGCGGCACAGAACGGCCTGGTACCACGCAGCCACACCTGCCACAGGGACGGCGACCGTGGGGCACACGTACGAGGCAGGCACCTGGGAACAAGAACCACTTCGCCCAGCTCAGCTGGGTCTGCCCTTCACGCAAGTCATGCTGACATGAAAAAACGCTCTGTAATTACCACTTCCTTCACGCTTGGAACTCGCCAGTCATCGCTTTTTCATCCCATGAATGACATCACTCTCAGAAATTACTGCCCGAGGGCCTAGACTGAAACTGGCTCTGCAATCACATTAATGGGTCTCAGCGCAGATACAGGAGCAGTTTAAATTAGCTTCCAAATTATTTTACCAAATAGGAAAAGCAATAATTAAGAAGTGAAACACTTCCACAACAACTGATCACTAACAATTTAAAACACAAAAGTAATGATTTTGTTTTACAGGCTTGACAATTCTAGCAAGGAATTAGCATTGAACGTAGGTGACTGGAAATGAAAAGCTGACGGTGTACTGAAACGTGTACGCTTTAAAGGCTTAAACTTCGACTGGATGGATAAAGTGGAGCTGTACATATGTGGCTATACGAATATGTCCAGGGGTCTTTCATGTACATTTCAACAATACTTAGAACAAGAGCAAACTTTGGTTTTAAGTCGTGACATAAAAAAAACAGCACTTAGGAAAACTACTGCATCTCGAGGATAGACAATTTCAAGCCTTCCCAAGAATAATGCCCCAAAACTAAATGATGACAGCTGTTCCTGTGGTGTTATGAAACCTCTCATGTCTTCTAGGCCCTGCATTCTCCTTTTTCTCTCTGCTAGCCTCTGTTCTTTAATTGATCTCGTCTCTTCCCAGAGCCACGGCTACTCCCTAGCAGACACCACTGTGCGAGCTGCCGACCACAAAGGGAGCACAGCCCATTCCCAGCCTTCTCCTGCTGCAGGGGCTGGGAGGCCGGATGCAAAACCTCCTGTGTGCCAAGGGAAAAGGTGGAGGCTCAGTCATGCAGAGAGGCCCCAGATTGGCCAAGGACTGCAAACAAGCATAACAAGAAAAATAAAATTAAAAGCTAATGATTTTGTTAAGATTTAGTATCATGCACGTTTAGAAGTGCAGCGTAACGTAGCATCTGCCTCTCACTCAACAGTGGGTCTGATGAGACTATGGGGGGTGCTGGCTGTACCCACCGTAAGCCTATCTGCTCCTTAACCAAAAATTACGGGACTTGTGCAGTATTTCTGGATACCTTTTCCCCAATGTTTTTAGGAGCCACTGGTCACCTAAAGCACCACTATACATATTCAGGATCACAGTGATTATTTTTCTGTTGAAATCCAGTTGCAAAGACATTTGTAACCTAAACAGGTTGCTAAGAAGCACCACCTAAAAGCCCAGTTGCATAGGAACCACAGCTAGCAGAGAATCTCTCTCAAGCTTCAGTGGAAATACTGATACAGCAGAATGACTTCTGCATACAGTGATGCATATACAAAAGCTTCAAGCTAAGTAAATTCTTCCAAAGTATTTACTTTATGCCAGTCATACACCCGTGTAATGTCATAACGTACACATATTCCTCATCAAACTAAATATGTTTCACATTGGACATAAATCACAGATTCATTTCACAGTGACACTACTCAAATTTCTACAAAAACTGCAGAAACTGAGAGGCAAAGCGTATTTTAACTGAAGGCTTTTATTTAGTATTTTGTATCTAGCATTGCTCTTAACCGGATCGCAATTCTATCCCGTGGATTTTATATTATTCTCAGAGAGTAAGTGTTTTGGTGAATTGAATTTTCTTCAGACTTGTCTTCCCTTACAACTGCGTCCTGTAAGAGACAGCAGCGTTCTCCACGTTTGTTAACTGTAACAGCACGAGAATTACTTCAGTCAGGCACTAAGTGTCAACTACAAAGACCCACGTACGCCTGTAAACATCAAGAAAGCGTTCACAACAACTTCAGTTTTGGTCAAAAATAAATACTGACAGCTGCTTCTGATTCAGGTTGGTTAGTTTTCCCTAGCCCTCAATAAACAGCAAGCGTAAGGCATGTGGAATCCAAACTCTTTAATGGAGCTTAAGCTACGGAGCGCTGCGGGCGGTTCACCACGCCGTTTACACCGAGACCCTTTTCCTTCACCGGTTGCCAAGCTTCCTCCAGCCCAAGGCTGTGGCCGGCCGTGAGGGCAGGCCAGGCCCGGGCAGGGGGCCCGAAGGCACCACGTACGAAGCCGGGGGGCTGAGACCGGCTCCGGGGCCAGCTTTGAGAGGCCACGGGCAGGCGGCCTGACCCGCTCAGTCGCGCCCACCGTGCAGTAGCGGGTGCCACGGGTGCGGCGCTACTTGCAGAGCCCCTCGAGGCGCTCCAGGGTGCCCTTCATGTCCCGGATGCGCTTGGCCAGGGCGGGCACGGGCTGCATGGCGCGGTCCAGCTCCTCGCAGCGGGCCACCAGCGCGTACATGGCGCGGATGCTGAGGTCGGCCGCCTCGCCCAGGCTCTCCACGCCGTCGCGGTAGGTCTGGATGCAGCCGACGCTGAGCGCCGTCAGGGCCTGCAGCCCGCAGTGCACGGCCCGCAGCAGCTCGTCCACCTGCGCCGCCACCTGCCCGGCCAGGGCCACCACGTCCTGCAGCGCCCCGGGGTCGATGGCGGGGATGGAGCTGGCCCCGGCCCCGGCCCCGGCTCCCGGCCCAGGGCCCGGCCCCGGCTGCTCGCCCCGCGGGGCGCCGCTCAGGCGGATCCGCCGCTCCAGGTTGTTGGCCACGAACTGCGTGAGCCGCCCCTCGCGCAGCACCGTCCCCTCCAGCTCCAGGGCGCTCGCCAGCGTCGCCCGGCGGCCCTCCGGGGGGGGCTGCGGCCGCCCCGCCGCCGCCGCCGCCGCTGCTGCCGCCGCTCCGGTGCCGCCGGCGGCCAGGCTCAGCGCCTCCAGGCTCCGCTCGTCCCGCTCCGCTCCCTCCTCGGCCGGGGCCGGGGCCGGGCTCCCCGGTGCCCCCTCAGCGCCCGGTGCCGGCGGCTCCATGGCGGCCCCCGCGTGCCTAGCCGGGAGCGCGCCGCCGCCCCCCGCGGGCGCGCCGCCGCCGCCTGTTTACGTCGCCTCCGATTGGCTCCGGGGCCTTCGGGGGCGTGGCCTCCGGGCTTTCGCGTGCCCCGCCATTGGCCGGCGGTGCTGGCGAGGGGAGCGGCTGGCCCCGCCCCTTCGCTCGCACTGCGGGCCCGGGACTCGGAGACTGGGGAGTGCCCCTTGTTTGTGTCCGCGCGGATTGGGCGGCCTGCGGAAGCGGGCGGGGCCACGACTGTTTGTGTCGCTTCCGATTGGCCGAGGCGGGGCCTGAGCTGCGGCCGGCTCGCGGGGATTGGCTGTGCCCGCCGGAGAGGCGTGCCGCTCGCGGCGTTCCAGCGCGACGATTGGCCGGATGGCGGAAGGGGGCGTGGCCCGGCGGTGTAACAACACAGGGGCGCTGCTGGCTGCTCCCCTCACTCCCCCGCCATGTTCTCCTAGCAGCAGCCCCGATCGCGCCACCATCTCAGCCCACAAAGCCCCGGCAGCCGCTCCCCGGCCCCCCGACCCCTCTCCCCTCCACAGCTCCGGGTCCCCGCGTCCCACCATGGTCACCACCACGGCGCCGCCGCCCTTCCTGGCTCGCATCTCGTCGGGCGCCGAAGACCCCCGGCGGCTGCCCTCCGGCCTCCTGCAGCGCCTCAGGCGAGGGGACAGCAACTGTGAGAACCAGCCCGGCTGCTGCCTGGCCGCCGCGGGGGGCGGCGCGCGGCCCGCGCTCAAGAGGGTGAGGCGGAGGAAGGGCAAGATCCGGCCGGGCCCCGCGGGGCTCCTGCCGAGCCGTTACCAGCAGTACCAGCAGCACCGCGCCGGCCTGGGCAGGAGGACGCCGCTGGCCGCCTACGGCCCGGGGGAGCTACGCGCTCCCCCAGCTCCCGGCATGGTTACAACCCCCCAGGAGGAGCCCCCCGCGGCCGCCCCTTCGAGAGCCGCGCCCGGCAGACCCCTGAGGAAGGAGGTAGGGAAGGCGCTCGCGCACTTCTCGGTACTTTTCTCCCCCTTTCCCCGGTGTTGGGAGAGCCGGGGGCGCTTGTTCCCGGCTGGAGCGCGGGGGGGGGGGGGAGAGCTGCTCGCCCCCCTCCCTCCACCCTGCGTGTGAGGGGCGGCGGCGGCGGAGTTTCCGTTACGTCTGTTGGGGGGGGGGGGGAGCGAAACCGCCGCCGGTGATTGGCCGCCGCCGTCCACCAATGGGCGGCCGCCGCTGCGCCCAGCAACAGCCGGATTTAGCCTGCTGGCCGCGCGCCAGCCGCCCCTGCGCGCGCAGGGCGGGACGTGCGCGGGGCGCAGCGCCCCATGGCGGCCGGCCTTGGGGCCGGGATGGGGGGGGCTGTGAGGGGATGGGGTGGGGGGGACGCCGTGATGGCGGCGGGGTCTGGTCCTAGAGGCAGCGTAGGGGCTGGCAGAACCGTCAAGGAGGCTCCTCTCGAGGAGAGGGTTTGCCCGTTGACGTGAGGTCTTTGTCTGCGCAGGTCTTGAAGAACAAGATGGGAAAGTCTGAGAAGGCTGCCGCCCCCCACAGCCAGCCTGTTCACGGTTTCCATCTGTGTGAGCAACCAAAGATTAACAGGCAGAAGGGCAAATGTAACGTGCCGGTGACCAAGATCACCTCTGCGAGAAAGATAGAGAACTTTTGGCAAGATTCTGTACCGACAGAAATAATTCCGAAGCAGGAAAAAAAGCCACTTAAAAACACAGAGAACTTCAGAAACGCCAAGTCCAAGAAACCTGTCACCCTCACAGAAGCGAACCAAAAAGAAAATTACGCTGGGGCAAAATTTAGCGACCCTCCGTCACCTAGTGTCCTTCCAAAGCCTCCCAGCCACTGGGTGGGTGGCACAGCTGAACTTTCTGACCAAAACAGGGAATTGATGGCAGTCCATTTGAAAACTCTCCTAAAAGTTCAAGCGTAGTTTCCAAGATCTATGAAGAGCTGCAAAGAAAAGTCCATCCAGGAAACTTACACATGCCTTGTTGCAAAGAAAAAAAAAATACAAAAAAAAATTGCAAAAGACTGTCAAGTCTTGTAACCACATACAAAAATCCTTGTATTATATTTTTTATGGTTGTGTAAATAGTGTACATCATGTATTATGTGTATATTCTTGTTCATACTTTGAGAGGTACATTTTAGTTTTGTTATGAAAGGATGTATTTTGCACTGCCTGAATGGTAGATGTCTTGTATATAAAACATGGACAATTTTAAGTGTGTGCTTGACACATGAAGACTTGACTTGATTTGCACAAGGTAATGAAAAATCTGAAAGGAGAGTACAACTTTCTGATGTCAAGGTTCCAGATCAAATGTGAATGGTTTACTCATGCACTACTGACAATAGTTTTACATTCTGTGTCCCAATCAAGTACAAACATGGAGTTTTCTTACAAATGTGAATTTCTGCTCTGGAAACAGTATCTGGAATTCCTGTTCATGTGTTTGTTACAAAATTAACTGGAATTTGAGTAGAATTCCAACCCATCAAATTGAGCACTGCTGATTTCTTTAAAAAAGGAAAAAAAAAAAAAAAAGCAGAGCTTTCTGCCATAAATTTAATTGGTCACTAAAAAATTAAATAAAACAATTTGGCCTCCCCTTAATCATGTCTCTGTTTTTCTTGTGTGAGTGTACAAGTGTTTGAATGTACATTACCTGATTGCCGCCTTTTAGTGAATAATTAAGATACTTGATAGCTCCCGTAACATTTCCTTTCTGATACGTCATTTGAAGTTCCTTATTCTTTGGTTTCTTTAAAGTTTAGATTTCAAGAAAGTCAGGGATCTAAAGATCGAAATTCCTGCTGCAGTTTTCCTTAACTTTCATAGTAAGTGATCATTAACTGATACTGAAAAGTAACAGTAACTGAAAGTTAGGGTGCAAGTTAAGACTCATGTTTTACACCCATTTTGTATACCACTGATGGTTATGCTGGGAACTACGTTCCTCTGATCTAAAATTATTAATTGAACTGTAGATAAGTCTGACAGGCTTGTTGAGATAACAAAGATTTGTGATTAAATAACTGATATTTCAAAAGAAGCATAAAGCAAAACTACATGAGATTTAAAAACATTTTAAAATTTTCAGATCCACTGGAAAACAATGTAGCCTCTGGGCATTAGGTTACTAGGTAGGATATGTATGAAGAAAACAACTAGCAGGGTCCTAGGTGAAATGTTTCCTTGGCATGGATCGTCTTCTCGGAGCATGTTCGAGGGAGATTTAGTGGGCAGTGTTATCTGCATTTGTGATGTGTTGCTAGTTCTGATCCGTGCAATTGCATTGTTGGGTTTGGGTGAATTGGTGGTGTTAGTTAGCTGCCAGTTATGAAATGAGAGTGGTCAAAAAGTAGAGGAGAATTTCTTTGTTTGTAGACATTAATTATATAGTTGCAAAAATATATTCGTTATAGTGCTATTAGGCTATTTAACAAATAGGCTCTAAACCGAGTTCATGCAAGATTTTAGGACTGGCCCGAATACTTCCATGTTTACTAACTTAAAATACGTACCTGTGTTAGTTGATATAATGGTACATAGTTGAGGAAAACACACGGCTTCTTTAGCCCACTTCGCTTTGTAACCTAAATACTCCATAATTTAGCAAGTCTTCTAAAAACAAATGTTTTATATATTTTTTATCATTAAACAGTAGTAGGGCAAAGAGAAAAGCCAGTAGAATCTCACTGAAGATGGCTCTAGTAGACCGTAAGTCCCGGTTTTACTACGTTTGGGGACGTGCTGTTTTGATCTGCTTTTGTGCTGCTGTCTTTTCCTTTTGTCTAAATGCCAACAAGCACAAAGGAAAACGCCTTTTAAGAATTCCCCATAGCTTAATTTTTAAGTAGTGCTTAATTTTGTCAGCTGAACTTGTGATCTTCTTGAATCTTGATAACTGGCTTGTCAAGATGTAGTTTCCATAAGCCCTGTAGGTTGGCATCAAATAAAAGATGGCAACTCTTTTTTTTTTTTTCCCCCTGCTGATTACCTCTGTTGTTCTTTTCCTCCCTGCCCTTTGGAGCTGACCTCAGATCGCACAGTCTGAAAGGTATCTCTGATCCTACGTAGAACTTGCCAACATAACGCACCTCTTTGTTGCTGCCTTGATTTGCTGACATCCCCTGGGGATTACAGATTTGGTTACACAACTGTCAGTAGTTCTCAGCTCCTCGGCCAATTCTTTAAAGCTGTTGGATGAGACTTCTGAAGTCTTGAAAATTTAAACTTTTCATAATTTGCTGGATCATAAAGATTATCGGGGTAGGATAACAACATATCATCTTTACCCTTTTTTTTTTCCTACTCGGCATGCAGTTAAACATTTTCTTCTACAACCTCATTTCCTTATTGTCCTCTACAAACTCTCGTACTCTTAGAAAATCTTGATTACACAATGCCTTTTTTTTCCCAATAATATATGCCTGACTAACAACTGTTTAAGAGGAACTCTTCTGTTGTAATCTCTTAGAGGGTTTTATGTTACGAGTAGGCTGATCCTTATCCTAAAGGGTCTAGGAGGTAAGCAAGTAAGAGAGAAACGTAGTAAAATGTTAACATTTCCTGTGAAAAATTGATGCTGCCTTGCTGAATGGGGATCAGTGTTAAATAGTTTTGGCAAGCAGAAATATTTAGTTGCTGATTCAATAGAAAATATTAACGAAGGGAACATCTATCAATTAAGGAGAAATAAATTACCTAGTAAAAGGAGCTTTCTGTTCTGAAGTTGAGCAACAGAATATTATCTGCTACGTAGAGGCTGAACTTTTTGTTCTGCATTTAGGGTGTAGAAGACTCTTATCAGAGCTAGGACAGGAAGGTCAAGAATTCAGCTGCGTTTGAAAAAAAAGACACCACCTCAGGAATTAATGTGCACAATGAACACATCCTAGCAGAGGTGGTGCTTCTGAAGTCAGCATTCTTCTGTATCTATTGTTCCCCTGAGATGATAAAACCTCGCTTATTCAACTCCCGGAACAGAGGCCTTCAGCCTTCGCTAAGCCCTGGCTGGGCTAGAAGAGCTGTGCAGGTGATTTTGTTTGAAGTTCCCTAGTGACATTCCTACGAGCTATGCATACTCAGGCTTGTGTGCAGCAGATGCAGCCGTTTGTTTTGAGTGGTTCACAAACGCTTGTCTTCAGTTTGAGAATTACACCGGTTATGTGTCTGTACACAAAGGTCACCCATTGGTGAGCGAACTGCTGTAACATCTGTAGTTCATTACCAGAAAGACTATTCTGGGGTCAAGGGCTTTTCTTGTATTTATAGGACTTCCCTAAGTATTTATACAGTTGTAGTTCAGTGTATGTACGTACACAGTGTGTGTATTTCAAGTAGTAGCATGAAGATCACTGCCATTTTGTCATTCTTAAGATCATGAAACAAAGTTTTGAGATGCGGTTTTTATGAAAGAAGTTCACTTTAATAAGTGCTGCACTTTCAGCAGGTGGGTCTATGAACCTCAATTTACACATCGAAATATAATTTATTTGGTTTTTTATTCCCTGAAAGAAGACCTAGAGCTACATTCAATAAAGGACATACAGGATATAGGATATATACTATATATATATTACAGTATATGTATAATGTTATATAGTATTAGAGTATGTATAGAGTATATTTAGAATATAGTATATAGAATCAGGCCTTTCTCTTCCTTCAAGAACACTTGAAACTTGCGTTCTTTATTGCTTCATCAGAAAGAAAAGTGTGCGCCCTTACCTAAAATAGCAGATAGTTTGATATACGTAATTTACATATATGTATGTCGTGAAGCTTTTGTAAGTTGCATTCCTTGCATCAGCTTATTCAGAAATTGCATGCTGTCATATTTAGAATATTGACTGATCATTTTAGGAATTAATGGCGTAGTAAATTGATAGACCCTGTCCAAACTTCAGAGATTCTTGGTATGTAAGCGATAAGGAACATGCTGATATATTTTTTTTCCCTGTAGTAGAAATGATATGGAAAAAAGTTGACAATTAGAAAAACTGAAAAACAAGGTCATCTAAGAGATAAGAAAGAAGCTGCATAGATGTTGCCATTGAATTTTGTGGTTAGGAAGGGTACTGTAAGAGAAAATTATCTCCCAAAGTACCTGATGTTACAGCAGATGTAGGGGATTTGAATGAACAGATGAATGCAATTTGCTGGCAGTTCTTGACTGGGGAAAACAAAAAGATCTGGCAGGTTTTGTGATGTGAGTTTTTGTCTTACCAGTACCTATTTTTCATGACTACTAACTGCATCTCTGTATGGCGTTCGTAATGGCTAGCAGTGCTGTAGACACCACAGAATGCTCCGTAAGTACGTGCTGCTCCCAGGTTCCCGCAGTTTTTCAGTCTAACTTTAGAAGTGGTCTGAGAAGCTGTTGACTTGAAGATGCTGGGTTCTTGGGCAGAGTCGTCACCTGCCACGTTCTTTGTAAGAGGAGGGCGCTACCTGGAAAAGCAGCATGCTTTTGTGTCATTTTGGCTCATGGCTTGAAGAGACGAGGACTCAACTGTTCAGTGTGGGATCAATAAAGTTGTCAGTCTAGAAGGGTGGAAGACTTCACACACAACTTACTCTTCATTTGTGACGATTTAAGGGAAAGAGAGGGTTGCTTTTTGGTTCATGTTGCTGTTTTGATTTCCTGGGTCTTTTAACAGAGATGAGGCAGGTAGATATTTAGACTGCTGCTTATCATGTAAATTTGCAGTTGAAGTATATATGTGGGTGATAGCAGCCCCTCACGTTTTAGAGATGGAAGAACAGTCATAGAGAAGTGAACTGGTTTGCTGACGGTCCCTCAGTTCACTAACCCAGGAGCAGAGCCACAGTGTCTGGAGCTGCAGTCAGGATTTTCCTTTGCTAGGACACATGGCTGCTATGTGATTCGCAAGTCTTCCTCACCCCACGGTGTAGTATGTTAAAATGCAGTGAATATAATGTTTGCTTTGAAATGTTCGGCATGTGTTGTCGTTGGTAGGGCTGGTGAGATAAACTGGACTGCATTTAGGCTTTGTGTTGTGGGGAGTTATATTGCATGATGGTTTTAGTAATTTGCATGTGAAAGATGGCTGCTTAATTTTTCTCCACCCCTAATTTTAACCCTTTGATACAATACATAACCTATACACAGCACTGTCATTTCCAGCTCCTGCTCTCCTTTCCCCACAGCCAACAGTGGGAAGACTGATGACAAGTCTGAGGTTTCTGCTTCTGGCTGCTGCTCTCCGCTGCTGCCTACTCGTGCAGCTGGCTCTGGGGACCACAGCTGCCTTTGGTTGGTACCTGTGCCCTGAGCCTGGTTTTGTTCCCCCTCTGCCCTCCCCACTGAGCTGCATTTTGCATGGATTTGCTCAGAGACACTTCACCCTGCTCTGTCCATAAGCAGCCTGGGTTCTCACATGGCAGTGGGCCCTTCCATTGCTTTCACATGCACGATATCCCCATAGTTTCTGGAGTTTACGTTTGAGTTAGCTTTAGGCTCTCAGTCAGTTCTGGAAAACAGGAAGAGTCCCAGACTATCCCAAGATAGGGGAGGGTCTTCCTATAGGAGGACAGAGGGTGAAGTTCGAGCGGCCCAGTCTCTACCTACCACTAGCCAGTAGACCATAAGCCTTCCACCACCTTCCCTGAACATCTGTTTTCTTTATTCTTCACTGCAGCTGTGAACATCTCTTTCCTTGTGTTTCCCCCTAAATGTTTCACCGTTCTCAGATTCCCTCACTTTGCCACAGATTTTCATACATGTATATTTTGCCTGAAAAATTCATTTGAGAGCATGCCACGTTTACCTGCTGAGTTCAGGTTACATTTCCTCCAAGGAAGAATGCATTTTTTCTTCAAGGAAAATCAGATTTTTACAAAATGCAGCAATCTCTTGAGATTTCTCCAATCAATGATCAATGTAATATGACTTGACCAGGCAAGCACGTAGCACAGTCTCAGTAACATAACCTGCCCCACCTGATATCTTGGAGGGCTAGAAATGACTCTGATGAGCTGGTCCATGCAGATACCGTGGAATTCATCTGCCAAATATAACTAAAAAAAAAAAAAAAACCAAACAAAAACAAACAAACACAAAACCACACACACGCACAGAAAACCACAGAGTTTAGGGATTGTTTCCCCACAGATCAGGAAGCCTGAGATGCCTGGCCTGGCCTGACCTGGCTCGTGTGCCACTGGGAGGACATTCCAGGAAGATAAATTCAGCCTGCAGCTCTTAGATGCATGAACTGAGACTTATCTATTTTTTTTCAGGCCAGGTCTGCTGTTTGAGAGCCTGCCACAAGCACAGCCTGTGTCCAAAATTCTTCTTCTCAGCCTCCCGCATGTAGGATGGTGTCTTTCTATGTGTTCAGTGTTAGTTCTGTGGTTGGCTAGATGTTTTTGAACTGTTTGTGTCCTATGTGATATGAGGTAAGAGTTTACACCCCTCATTTTGCAGGGTCTTGTGGTTTATATTTCTTTTTTAATTCATGGCCATGTACCAGGCTAGCTCTGCACCTATAAGCCCTACTTTCCCCCAGGTACCATGGTACCTTCCCCAAAGCACAAAGTCATGTGTTTTAGGAAAAAAGGAAAAAAAAAAAAGTATTATAAAGTATTATACAGGCCACATATGCATGACACATTTACTGTCTTCAGCATCTACAAATCCCAAAGCCTGCAGCGTCAGTTCACACCTGCAGGGTGACGCTCTGTACCGTTAGTGTCATTTTCCCTCTGCCCTGTGCTACCTGTTTCTTCAGCTTTCCTCTGTAGTCCCCATCCATAGCCCTCGTTTATGCCAAATTATAGCCCTTCTTCCCTCACTGCAGGAAACTGTTCTCTTGTAATGCGTTCTGCTGCTCTTCTACCATGTATCTATCTGTACACATTTGATTCATCTCAAAACTATTTCCAACATCCTTTGAACTGCCGCACTGAAATGACATTTACTCCGCATAAATGAAAATAAATATCCCAAAATAAATATCCAAAACATGGAGCCTGCAGAATTTTTTCTCCATTTTGGCCAAAGATAGAATTTCAAATTGATAATAGTAGAGATCAAATTCAACAGCTACCATATGACTTCTTGCAATATATCAGGCAACTTCCAGAAGGAAAACTTCCAGAAGGAAAAAATGCCAACGCTTCACTGTCTGCACAGGTGAGCGTGACCAACTAGCTATGCCTGTGCAGAATTAAACTCTTCTTTCATGACTTCTCATTTTCCCTATTTTTCAAAGGTGCAATGTCTACCATGATGTTTGGGATAAATGTTGAAGCTTTGAAGGGACATAGCTGGATACACAAGAATGAACAAGTGACACAGTCTTCAAAATTTCCACCCTTAAGAAATTATGGGGTGAGGGGAGGGGTCAGGCAAGAACCCCCAGTTCTGGTGACCCCCCAATCTGGATCAATTAGTCACCATCCTCTGTAATCTCGTAAATCATGCCAATGTAAGCGTATTTTCGAGCGTTCAGAGAAGGCAGCCTTCCACCAGAAAGGGGTTTTCCCATCACACACCAGAGCCAGCGCTCCTTGGGGGCACCCCGTGGCAAGACGAAGTCCCCACTGTCATATTCCTGAGGCAAAAGTGAAACTGCTGAACAGGCGAGATAGCCGGGTTTATTTCTTCCCTCTGTGGCAGCACTGAAGAGTTAACCCATACTGATATCATAACAGTACTTCCACTCCTCCAAGCTGTTGCATTTTAGTATAATTTTAATACAAACATGCCCCGCTTTCCAGATACTGTGGGGACACAAAGTGAAATGTGAGGGAAGGGTAAAAGCAATCTTGATCCAAATCGCAGCTTAGTCACAATTTTCCTAGGAAGGACTTTGCTTACTTTTCACATGACTGAGTTGGCTGCGCGGGCTCTGCCCTGAGGAGGGTTTGGGGGACAGAAGGAAGAAGCTGAAGGTGAAGGAGCAGAAAGTTGGTACGTGATGACCGAGAGCAACTGAGAGAAGGAAGGAGCTCTTTCCTTGTAGGAACCTTTACAGGTGCCTTTACAGCTGTACGCGTATAGCTCGAAGTATGCACGTATATATAGGTTAAAGTCAAGGTCCGAGCTGGCCTGGAGCAGGCGTGGGCTCCCTCTGGTGGCTTTCTGGGGCACCTCTCGGGTGGCCCCAGGGGACACCAAGGGGCAGTCGCCCATCGGCCTCCCCGCAGCCGTGCCCAGGCCCCGCTTGTGTGCGGCAGCTGGGTGGCAGTCACGGAGCCATGCCTGGCCAGGGCCTAGCTGCGAGCTAATTCTCAGTTATGTGAGCAGATTAAATCAATGTTGATCAGTTTAAAATCTGTCAAATTTAATAAATGTATTTGTTTTTCACTAGATCACATGCAGGTGCAAGGACCCTTAAAAATTTGCTATCTATCTTAGCTCTGCTGCTTCACCGAGCAGATGGCCCTGGCACCTGTGGGCACTCTGCTCTCTGGGGACAGCGACAGCACCCGAGGGAACGGCATGGAGCTGGGACAGGGGAGGGTCAGGCTGGGTGTTAGGGAAAGGTTCTGCACCCAGAGCGTGGTCGGGCACTGGGACAGGCTCCCCAGGGCAGTGGGCATGGCACCGAGCCTGCCAGAGATCAAGAAGCATTTGGACGATGCTCTCAGACACATGGCCTGGTTTTTGGGTGGTCCTGTGCAGAGCCAGGGGTTGGACTCGATGGTCCTCGTGGGTCCCTTCCAACTCGGGGTATTCTGTGATTCTAGGGAGAAGCTTTGTGATGTCCCAGTGAGCCAGAACAAGCTGTGGGATGTCCTCGGGCACTGCTGGAGAAAGGCTCTGTGGGTGGAAAGCACAGCCAGCAGCTGACTCTCCATCTGCAGCTCAGCTTAGTACATTTATTCTCGGTGGACAGCGATTTATTAGGTCAAAATATTGTTGTAAGGGCCAGTAAAAAAAAAAAAATCCTCCAGAGATTGCACAGTTTCAGATGGGCAGAGACGGCTGAGTTCTGCTGCCATTGGTTGTAACAGCAAGTTCTCCCATGTGCAGCAACACACTGCCAGCTAGCACCTCTCCTCCAGTACACACTGGGTGATGTCCTCCCACAGCAGCAGCCTGTAGCATAAAAAAAGCAGCCTATAGCACATTAATGTGTGTTATTATCATGTACAGATATACTGACAAATAATTATTTAGAAGGACAATGAGAACTGTTAGGACACCAAAAAAATAAAAAAAAGTTGCAAAAAAGAAAGAATAGTGCTTATGGTTTAGAATCAGAAAATTAATGTTTTTTGTTTTTCTTGAGCTAATGTTTTACCAAAAAAGCAGCTGGAAGATTAAGACAAAGTAGGCAGGAAGCCTCCATTTTTAAAGGAAAACATCCGGCACACTTTTGGCAGATGGTGTTTTTGTAAAACACAAACTTATGACATATTAATTACTCTGTCCCTGGTGTTTTGAAAATGTAGTAGAACAGATTTCCTACCGTGAACTTATGAACTTAGAAAGAAATTGCAGTAACTAGTCATAAAACTGTGAGTTCTCTCTATGCTGTGTTTTATGTCTGTATTTTTATCATAGGATACACAGGGCGGAATATGCCATCTATCAAGTGTCTATAAGTTAGACACCTATATCTAACCTCAGCCTCAACAGTCAGCAAACAGAAAGGGGCACTTTGGTTTATGGCAACAATTTTTACAGGTTTGGAGGAAATTATAAATAAGTCAGTTTCTCAGAATTTCACACCATGTTATTAAGGGTGGTACCTGTCATTACCAGCAGTAACATAGTCACAGGAAAGAGGAGATAGTTACCAGCTCATTTACCTCCAAAGAAATCTCTAAGCTCTTACAGATTGTTATAAAATATATATATTTTTTGTTTTGTTTTCTTTTTGTTTTGTCTCTCCTTCAAACTCTTCTTTACGTTTGTAATAAATCTGTTAATTTTGGTATTCACAAAAAAAAAAAAGAAAAAAAAAGGAATATACATAAATTGCAATACTTTTCAGGCCTGCTGGATTTTAGCTTTGGTGATAATTTACAGCAGTAGTTTCTATGGACTATATGCCCATTAAGTGACAAAGTTATTTTCAAAAAGATTAGCTGCAACATCAATGTACAGACAACCTGTATGTCATAAACAAAGCCACGACTTACTTGGTAAAAATATTTAGAAAAGTCCTTTCAAAGTCTCCTTTTTGTTATCAAAAGCATCCTAGTTTTTCGACTCAAGGTATTTTTAACATACTAGGTAATTCTATTTGAAGTTAAACTAATCCATTTGTATTCTTGGACTGTGCCCAGACTGGATAACCCATGGCATCTTGATAAACAAATTTCAGTTAAAACTCATACATTATCACACCTGAAAATCCTTCTTTATTTATAACAAAACTACAACAACAAAAACTTATCCAAACGTCCTCAATAGCTTTACCTCTAGAAGAGTCTGATGTTTCTTATTTTTCCCCCACATGATAACCCAATTGGTCAAAAACGTGGTGAGGTTAACTATAAAGTCTGCTACTGGGAAAAAAAAAAGGAAAAAAGAAAAAGAAAAAAAAAAACAGAAACAAGAACAAAACAAAACAAAACTTTCCCTGTATATAGATTTTTGTCTTCTAATGCAACATACTTTCAAATACCGCTATAATATGATAAAGGCATCGTTCAGCCATGTGTGAAAGTGATGTATTCGGACACATGCAGGGCTTTGTTATACACATGCATAGATATATTTATATACATTTATATACATAAATACATTTTTCAAAAAGGGGAAAAAGTTCTGTAGTTCTGTGGATTACTTATCAAACATGAAAACATTTAACATCTTTTAAAGGTAGTCCCAGTCAAAATGTCTTATTTATTGTAATTAATTTTGTCTTTTTAAATAGCATTTCTACATGAGACGGAGATGCCAGACAGTGTCTCATTTACCCATGCTTCACCTTTCACTATGCTTAACACAGAGTTTTTAACAATACCCTATGAAACTAGCTTGACCGTTCATCTATCCTGAATGGGTTAATTCAAGTTCAGAGCATGGATCATATTTCAGACTTACTCAGCAGGGCCTTTAGCTGAGTTAGTTATTTTAGGAATTGGCTAAGTTTTTGACAAGTTTTGCAAGAATTTAATGTTTATCTTCAGCTCTGTTCTGGATGCACTTGTGACATCGCTTCAAGGTCATAGGCATTTAAATGTCACCTAGGTACAGAAAAACAGAACCTGAAGTCTTCCTTGTACCCTGCTGCTTCACATGAACAGTCCTACTGATTTAATGGTCCTGACCGATTTAACAGTCTGACTCATTTAACAGTCTTAATGACTGATAATAACAGTCTTTAATGAGTGATTTAACAGTCCTACTGATTTAATGGATTCTAAGCATCACTGTGTCGGACCAAATCTTCTCCTTCCAGTGAAAAGGTTTAAGTGTAAGCCCAAATTTAGAGTTCTGAGATGAGGACACCACCTTCAAATGAAATACTAAGTATCAGTGAGATTCCTCATCATATTAATTTCAAGACATCCAGGTTATCATAAGGTTATTAAGCTTCAAACAACTTTGTAATCTATTTATCCGGTACTAGTGAGAGATTTAGCCATTTGAAATAAACGAACTGAGGTGTCAGTCCTCTTCAAATGCCAGCCAACAGCCAGTTTCATGACACAAACTCTGAGAGCTGGAGCACAAGAGAGAATGTGCATGTTGTGATGTTTCCTCACGTGTTTTAGTTGAATGTCAGTCTTCCTCTGGGGAGATCAGGATGGAGATCACAGCACTGAGGAAGAATGCTTTGATGAGATCTTAATTTTGTTCCTGCACTGGAGAACCTTTGTTGGGAACTTGCCTCTGATTTTTCCACATTCTTTCACCTTTCCCTTAATGGCTTGGGCTGTGACCTTGTAGATGTTGATCTACAGCATATTTGAAATGACCTGGAATGGAACTGAGACTGGCTGCAAGAGTGTCACCTGTACTCTGGTGTGCAAAATGGACCCAGTATTATAACAGCACCTCTGTGGTAAAACAACAGTATTTGCTCTTACTGAAATTACATCTTAGGCATGAGTCCTTGAGCTATCTTGTCAATTCTGTGCACAATGTTCATATTTCTTGCTTTCAGTTTTGAAATCTATTTAAGATTTTTAAAGCAGCTTGGTCTCATATCTATGTACCATGCAGTACCATTTTTTCATATTTAACAGTAGTTTCTTTGCATTCAGAGCTATGTGGTCTGACAGCTCTTGATTTGTGCTGTAAAATCAGTCATGAGGGATAAAAAATACTCCAGTTAGTAGGGTGATATCATCAGCAGAATAAATTTAAAAAAAAAATTCAAGAGACTGTATTACCCCTACAGTCTCTTCAGAATAAATTAGGCACTGGCATATTTTTGTGAATTTAACCTTTGTTCAAAGTAATATCATAGGACATTTTCTTTCTTTTTTTTTTCTTTTTCATTTTGCACACAAACTGATTATTCCTGCATGAGCACAGGATCTGCAGAAAATAAAAGAAAAGGAGATATCTAACAAATGAAAATGTAAGGCTGTCTTAGCCATGAAGCTAAATAAAGCTTCATTAATGAATTAATCCCTTATAATGCTGAATGATATAAAGCGCCTCTCACCCTGGGACCTCTACCACATGTCCAGACCAGTCTCCTGCCACAGCCACGCATCTGCCCAACTGGGTAAGTTTCTCCACATGTAGTCAGGAGCTGTCCCCACAGACTTTCCAGAAACAGCTCATATGCCAGGTGTTTGGGAGTCTCCTGAACCAAGACAGACACATTTACAAAAAATAAAATAAAATAATTAAAAAAAAAAAGCCAAATACTTCTGGTTTGTGGGAATTACTCACAAAATGTACCAATATCAGAGTAGTGGTTTTCTAGATCTGTCTAGAGAAAATAAAAATGGATTCAACTTTCATCTGTGTAAGCTTAATTGAGTGTTGGTCTCCTCTGCAGACTTCACAGCCTGGTGTACCCAGGTGAGAACATTCAAGTTCTGAGAGAGGCATTTTGGAGAGAAAGCAAGCCCAAACAAAACATAGCACATATATTTGATCTCAGAAAATGGTAAGGTCTAAGGCCTGACTCTGTAGACGCTCTCACACATTTATCTTTTCTTCTAGTGAGTGGACTTCCTGAAGTGACAATTCATACCACAATCAAACACATGCTGAATGTGTCTTCATGCATAAGGTCTTACCATGCATGAAAGAGATTCATTTTGCATGCAGACTTACTAATATTTTCTCTGCAGACTGTATATACACATTCATTGTTTTCATTGCTCCCTAAGGGCGATCTGTAGTTTGCATCCTGCAGAGGGCATGAAAGAGATGAACATGACAGTTGGTAGTCACTGGATTAGGGCAAGACCTGCCCTGTGAGAAGGGCAAGTTACTCCTCCACCATTTGGGAATCTGGAAGGATTTATAGAATCACAGAATATCCTGAGTTGGAAGGGACCCATAAGGATCTTCAAGTCCAATTGCTGGCTCTGCACAGGACCACCCAAAAATCAGACCCTATGTCTGAGAGCATTGTCCAAACACTTCTTGATCTCTGGCAGGCTCGGTGCCATGCCCACT
Organism: Cygnus atratus; assembly: GCF_013377495.2. Lineage (NCBI taxonomy): Eukaryota > Metazoa > Chordata > Aves > Anseriformes > Anatidae > Cygnus > Cygnus atratus. Next base: position 38,963,143 of record NC_066364.1, read on the forward strand.
GCCCTGGGGAGCCTGTCCCAGTGCCCGACCACCCTCTGGGTGCAGAACCTTTCCCTAACACCCAGCCTGACCCTCCCCTGTCCCAGCTCCATGCCATTCCCTCGGGTCCTGTCGCTGTCCCCACAGAGCAGAGCTCAGCGCCTGCCCCTCCGCTCCCCTCGAGAGGGAGCTGCAGGCCGCCATGAGGCCTCCCCTCGGCCTGCTCTGCTCCGGGCTGAGCAAACCAAGGCACCTCAGCTGCTCTTCATACGTCTTGCCCTCTAGACCCTTCACCATCTTTGTAGCCTCCTATGGACACTATCTAATAGCTTTATGTCCTTGTATCGTGGTGCCTAAATCTGCACACAGTACTTGAGGAGAGGTCACACTATCACAGAGCAGAGGAGGACAATCCTTTCCTCCAACCGGCTGGAAATGCCGTGCTTGATGCACCCCAGGGTACAGTTGGCCCTTTTGGCTGCCAGGGCACACTGCTGGCTCATGTTCAGCTTGCTGTTGACCAAAACCCCCCTTTCTGCAGGGCTGCTCTCCAGCCTCTCGTCCCCCAGTCTGTACATATAGCCAGGGATGCCCTTTCCCACGGGCAGAATCCATCACTTACGCTTGCTAAATTTCATGTGTTTTGTGATTGCCCAGCCTTCTAATTTATCTAGATCTCTCTCCAAGACCTTTCTACCCTCGAGGGAATCAACAGTTCCTCCTGATTTAGTATTGTCTGCAAAGTTACTTAGTATGTACTCAAGTCCTGCATCCAAGCAATTTATGAAAACATTGAAGAGAACTGGCCCTAAAACAGAGACCTGCGGAACCCCACTAGTGACTGGCCACCAGCCTGATGTGACCCCATTAACTATTATCCTTGGAGCCTGACCATCAGCCAACTGTTCACCCATTTTATCATGTATTTATATAGCTGTATGCTGGCCATTTTGTCCAGAAGGATACTGTGAGACACAGTATCAAAAGCTTTGCTGAAATCCAGAAAGATTACATCAACTGGCTTCCCTTGGTTAACTAGATGGGTGACCTTGTCATGAAAGGAAATTAACAGGACTTTCTCCTCACAAACCTGTGTTGGCTGTGATCGATGACTACATTGTCCTTCAGGTGTTCTTCAATAACTCTCAGAATAATCTTCTCCATAATTTTACCAGGCACTGAAGCGAGACTGACAGGCTTGTAATTGCCAGTGCCTGTTTTCTTGCCCTTCTTGAAATTTGGGATAACATTTGCCAGTTTTCAGTTGACTGGGACCTCTCCAGGTATTTGAGTAAGTCTTGTGATGACATCAGCCAGCTCTTTGACTACTCTGGAGTACCCAACCATATCTTTAGTGCACCCAAGAATCTCTTTGGGCACCCAAGCATCCCTTTGGGTCATACAAACATCTTCCCAAGGCATCCAAGCACCTCCCTTGGGCACCTCATTATCTCCTTGCTCTTTGTTTAATGAAGATTCTGGAAAAGGACAGATATGATAGGGAAAATAGATGGATTTTTTGTAGATGGTTGGTGAGGAGAGTGAAGACGCTTGATATTATACGGAAAAAAAAAAAGTTAGAGATTTTCCCATTGAAATTAGCAGTAGTTCTAATAGATAATGTATAGCTTAAAGCACGAGGAGAATGGAAAAACCTGACAATTATTTTTATGCCTATGGTGCTCATTGAAAGTACTGGACAATATTTTTTTCTTTATAGAAGTTACACGTTTGTTAAGGATTTACTAAAAGTAAAAAGTGATACTGTAGAATCAATATCCAGCCCGACTCCAGAAAAGACATTGCAAGAGCTAAAAATTTAATTTTGCTCTTCTGACTTGCTCAAACCTTGGACTTTCTGCCAATCTGCAAAGCAATCATGCTAGAGAATCTTATGATAGAAGCACCTGATGCTGGGAAGCCCAGATTAAAATTACCAGCACACAGCGTGCAGGCTGCAGAGCAGCCAGCACATACTGGAGATGCCTGGGCTGCCAGGGCAGCTGGCAGCCATGGGACAGCCATTGTCACTTCCCTGTGCCAACCGTCACCTCCGCTTTCCAGTGCTGGTACAGGCACTCACTGCCAGGGCAACTTTATTCTCTTTTTTTGATTTATTTATCCCAAAGTAGGTCACTCTGTGCCATCTGTGGACACTTAAGAGTTTCAGAAGGTTGCAGATTCCCTATCCTGCAGCTTAAGATATATATATATATATATATATATATATTTATAACTTCTTGTTCTACCTAGCTGTTGGATATACTGAGAGGACTAATCACCAAGGTTAATTCAATCGGGAAATGATTTTACCAACTGAGTGCTGGTCTTACTTATATATGAGAGTTTAGCGTAATCGCAGAGGAGTTAATGCAGCCTGATATTTTGCTGATGGTAAACCCTGGGCAAGCCCTGCTTTCAGCAAAGAGTTACTCTTGGTTGTCTTCTCCAGAAGCCTTGCTGAAAGCTTGGGGAACCTATTGCTGCTGCAACGGTGATTTTTTTTAATAGTGCTCTAGATTTGAAATGATGACATGCAAGTTATCCCCAGGAAGATTTCTGGAAGGACTTCTCTTCACACGGCTGAAATAGGGGATACATCACTGGCACCACACAAGTCGTAACCAGTGCCTTATGGACAGATTTCATATTTGACACAATAAGCAGCATTGACAAGGAATGGGGAGGTCACACACGAGTGGTACAAAGCATACATAAAACATACTACAGAGCACACAAATGCCTGTCAGTGCACAAACTGTGTGTGAGAATGCAGGAGATGATGAACATTTTAATTACAGTCACCAGTCCTGGCCATCTTGCTACTAACTGGATGCTGTTTGAGGCATACCCATATTCCTCCTGTTAACATTAAGCCACCTCCATCACCCATTTTGTGAAATGATTAGGGACAATAGGAGAGTCAGGTCTCTATAAAGTACAAATGCACAGACCAGATGTGAGATTTATAACAAACTATGAAAAAGCAATAAAGTTTTGAAGTACCTGAACAAACTGCAACTCAGTGTCTTTGTGATATTGTTAAAAACAAAAGAAGTAGCTTAACTCTAGTAAACAATGAACAGGCTAGGGTAAATGAAGATTAAGCTCTCTTGAATTGGAAACAACTAGAACACATTCACAAAATTTGCCAGAAGTCATTGGGCAATGCATGACTTCACCTTAAAATTATTTTAACCATTAGTTGAGACCAATATGGATCAGACTAGTTTGTCCATAATACAATTTAATCACAATTGTTTACAATTTTCAGTACTTTTTCACAGGTCTCTGGATATATTGGATGTCTTAGTTTTCAGATTTAAAAAATATAAAAACATACTTGTTTCATTTCACAGTGATGAATATGGCTGCACGTGTTCAAATGACTCTGGAACTCTTGCAGAGTTCTGTAAGTGTGTCACACTGACCTGAGAAAATCCAACTGCACTCTCATGAATTATTTCTATACACAAGGTCAGTGAAGTTCGTAGTAACATATTGTTCTTTTAAATAGCCCTGCAGACAAACGTATTTTTTCACTTATCTGCTTGTTTTTTTTCGTTTGTTTGTTTTCAGAAAAAATATATAAAATTGAGCAAATCTACAAATTTGCTATATCTGTAAACCTATTCTTGCCAGCAGTAACTCCAGGAGTATATACATGGTGAGTGCGAACACATTCTGTAAGTGCTTTTTAAGTTTGCAATATCACATAAATTAAATAAAGACTAAAAAAAAAATCTGTGTTATAATGGCTATTACCAGTGTGTTATTACATTCTTTATTCCCACTGTGAATAGATAAAGTATGTTTATGGAAATATTTACTTTTATATGAATAACTTAAGCAAATAATCATTATTAAATGAACACCCATAAAGCTTATTTTGTTTGCGTTTGCATCATTGGTACAACTCTGTTCAGTAATAGGAGCAAAAATAATGTATCTTTTTAATGTAATTCCCAAGGTATTATGAAAGATATCAACATTTAATATAGCTGTATCTATGATTACGCAGTCCATCATAACTCAGTTTAAAAAAAAAAAAGATAGCAAAGAAAGCTTTGGGGGTAACGGATTTGCAATTAGACACAGTAAGCTGCAGGCTTGCTGTCTCAATAACCCCTCAGTACCACTAAATCCACAACAAAGTACTTAGCAGTAATACTGTGATGCCTAACAGAAATAATCCATTTAAGATTTTTGTAAATATACCATATTTTAGCTAACTTCAAAACAGTACACTACAATAAAATAGAGTCTTTCACATAAAGTCTTTTATGAGAAAAAAAAAAGGCATCTATATTTACACTGAAATTTAAAACATTGAAAATTGAATATTGTATTGTTTGACTTAAGCAGTCATTTTCTCTCTGCTTAAACCACAAACAGAGATTGTCTATGAACAAACAGCTGTAGTACTTTGAAAAATTAATGGATTAAAAATAATGATCAGTAAGAGCTGTAAAATATTTTTTCTCCAACAGGCTAAAAGAGTTGGAGCCTGCCTGCAGTTCTGTTTGAATCAAGAGCAGAGTCAAACTTTATTTCTATCAGAATGGGACCTGACTGTAACTAACCGGGGGCATGCATATGTTAGTAAACAGGTATTTTAATATCAAGAGAGATCCAATTTTTTTGCATTACTTTGAAAAATTTTGCACAGTCTAGAATTCATTTTCACTTACATTTGCACTGTCAGTAATATTAAAAATAATAATACTAAAAAAACCACTATCAACCATTTAAAAAAATTGACAGAGGAGAGAAGCAATTAAATGCGTGGAGATTTGTGTAACATTTTTTTTTCTTCTGTTTAGCTGTATAAATATTTACAAGGGAAATCACTTGGTCTCATGATTTCATGCAATTTTTGACCATTCCCTCTGCCTGTTTTCTGTGTGGCTGTTCATGGTGCCGTCCACAACACAAGTGGTCATTGAGTAAACCAGTGAGCTTACAGCAGGAAAGCCAGTAGTAACAGTTGATGTGCAAGCTCTTCTCCTTCCTCAAGTTGAGGTGGCTTGTTTTGCAGACTGCAGAGAGGTTTTTGCAATAATGGAGTCTTAAGCTATTATGGTCACTTTTGCCTTCCCTTCTTGACTGTTTGTGTTTACATCGCAGTGAATAAGTCATGCTATGAAATGAATCATTGAAATTATCTGGCTTTAAATGAGCAAAACCTGCCTTTTGGAGGTAGAAAGGAGCCCGACATATAAAATGCAATCAATTAACAAAGCACCTAATATAACAAGGTCAGTAATGGAGTTGTTTTATCAAGTGTCTTGATGGGACATCTATGTGATTAGGCCATTTTCATCACAAATCCTTTCAAGTTTTAATAACATTATGACTGTAATGATGATGCTACTACAGAAATGGTACAAATGTAACATTTGACCCATAGTACAATGTAAAATACATGGCTTTATTATAGGTTAAAATATATACGTACATTTATCACTGTAAGAAATAAAAAGGCATATTGGAAGCAGGATTTTAATTGCAGCAGTGGGAAAGGTTCAAGGCAGTTTTCTCCAAGGCAAGAATCTTGATATTTGCCACTTTTCTTGCAGTTACAAAGCTAAAGAAGTTTGAACATGTAAGAGGGAACAAGCAGTCAGTAAGCTTTGTGTGTTAAGAGTATTGGCTATTAGTAATAGTAGAGAAATAATTCTCTGTTTATGTTCTGCTGTGCAAACTTCAAAGAGCCCCATAGTAGCTGATAAGTTTTATGTAACCAAAGAAACAAATAGAAGTTTATCTAGACCTATCTTTCAAAGAGCTACCTTCCCTAACTGGCAATACTTAGCTCATGTTAACTTCATGAACTGTTCATGAAGTTAGCTAACACATCTTGTTAAAAAAATCACAACCCAGATGGAAGAGAAAAACAGCAAAAATAGAGAATACAGCTAAATCCTGTCTGCATTCACGCAGCTTTCTGGGTGCAGATGTAAATATGCATCAGATACAAGAGCACTGTTCTGTTAAACCAGTCCAAAGCTACCAAAGCTTCCACCAGTCCCTGTGGTTAATGGTGCATAAAAGTGATTGTTTTGAAAATAACTGTGTCGGTTTACAATATTCTTGCCTCTCTCCCAGAGGATACCACCCACACAGCAGAGTCAGCAGGCTGAAAACACAGCTAATTCTACGCTGCTTCAGGATAAAGTCCAGTGTTTAAAGCATAAAATGCCAAGGGGGGAAGGGGTAGCTGGAGTTAAGCTCCTGGACTTTGAAACAGCTCCCAGACATTTGTGTCCTTCATTCTGCCACCAGAGCTGGAGCAGGCATCCTTGGCAGTTACAAAGAGTTGGGGGCAGTGACATCTCAAATAGCCACAGCTGTCTTCTGAGCAAATGTATCTGAGCTCCAAACACAGTTTTTGCATTGCCCTTTTGGGTACAGGTTCACAGCATTTGAACAATTGGTGAGGTCTTAGCCATTAAGTCAAATAGCTAACACATGGGAGACTGAGAAAGGAGGACAAAAAAGATCCTGAGGAATAAAAATGCTGTGTGAGGAATTTCCAATTTAATTCCAAGTTTTGTAGATGATGTGACCAAATCTGAGGGAAAAATTAAATTCATATTTTCTGACTCTGTCTGCTCCGGACAATGGAATTTTGACCGCAGTGTGATTAACTCTTAAGTGGTGGGCACAATATGTCTGTAGGGAGAACGATTTGCTTTTCTGAATCCACCTATCCTGCATTACTTTTTCCTTAATAAGCAATGTATAAAATTTTGTGGCCTCCTTTATCCATTAACGGTTAAATAAGACAATATGCTTCAGTGATTTAAGACATCTCTCTTTTCAAGATCTTTAAAATTTGTGTGTTCTCTTGTGATACTGCCATTGTGATCTAACCAAAGACCCCCTTATCACTCTTGCTTTTTAAACATGCAATCCCCTTTCATTTCACTGGATGTCTTGATAAGTACTTCCTAATACAAGCCTATTTGTAAACCACACTGGAATGTTATTTTAGGCAAGTCAGCCTACAGTTTCTACACACAGCATCAACATACTTTTGCTTTTACGACTTACTGTACTATTGTTTTTAAAGCTTTGGATTTTGCCTTGAAATCCAGGCCACCCTGAATTTAATAACAAGACTTTCATTGAGTTCAGTCAGATCTGGATTTCAACCTAAATGCCTAATGTTGCTAATGTGGGATGAGGTAAACTTGATCATCAAGTTTTTTATGGCCACAACAGATGTTCCTTCCTTTAGACCAATGGAAAGGTCCAAAACCTCATCCACCCTCTACAACAAAAATACAAGCATTTGTTTACAGCTTGATTCCAGGAATATGAATTGAATCAGCAGCTGCAAAGTTTGTTTTTGTTTACTTACAAATAAATATATGCATGGTTCTTGCTTTTCTGAAACAACAGTAATGATGTCTGGATTGTATTTCGTCTGTCTAGTAATGGTATTTTTAGCAGGCTAATACTGCATTATAATTTGTTTAGCAAAACAGAAATATCAGCATATTTTTGATCTTTTTAAAAAATGCACTCATATATGTCTACTAAACCAGAACAACATGTTTTGTATATATACATTTTTTTATTTTGTAGATTTCTTATTTATGTCAACTATACTACAATATTCTCATAATCATAAGCCAAGGTACAACTTGCAACTAGTAAACAGAAACGTTTTCTTCCTACTGGTGTAAATCAATGAATTTTAGAATGTGCATAATATATAGAAAGTCTAGTGCCTTCTCGTAGAATAGGGGAAAAATTGTGATAGTCTAACAAATGTGAACTGAAGTTTGCTAATATGAGGAGCAAAAACATTATTGCTTGATTTGATAGGTACCATCACACCTCCGGTGTAAATACATAGAAGTTCTTCCGTGCAAAAAATTAACACACACCAAGGAGAAGACACAATAGGAACAAGAGTAGGAAGGCAAGGGCTTTGTATAAAAGGAATAGAAGCCCTCACTTGGCACGCGTACATTACTTACAACTAAAAATACCTACCCCCTTTCCTTTGTCTTTCTTAAATAGATCTGATTTCAGTATTCATAACTCTGTTTTTACTGTGACAGAGAAAAATAATTATTGTGGCCTTGCTTGCTCTTCTCTTTATACAAAGCTGTTCCCTTGCTTTGCTCACAGCCAAGATCCCTCTTTGCTCTGATAATGGGCTAGAGCAGTAAATGTAGTTTAATTTTCCTTTTGCTGGATGGCCTTGGCAGGGATGCTCCTGGCAGCTCTGCCAGGATGGGATTGACCATCCTCATCTCATCCTCAACTCATCGAGCTGAGCTGAACCAACAGCTCGCTGCCCCCACACCATTAGTCTCATGATACCCCTCTTGCCTCCAGCCAGGCAATTCTGTCCACCGCCCTCCCAGGTCTGGCACATTTTGGACCTTTGCCCGAGACAGTTTACCTCACTATATAAGCAAGAAATTACCTAACTTGTTGCAAAAGGTATTTTTCTGCCATTTTAGTGAATTACATCCGCTCAGGTACAGATCCAATGAATACCAAAGACAGCATGTGGCAGGAGTTTTTGACTGGGAGAGGGAAAATCATGGTGGAACTAGGGAAGACCCACAGGGGTCAGTGAGATATTACGTGCCTCGTGAAACTGTAGCCAGCTAAAAAAACACCATTTTCTTTTCTGAGTTGCTTCTCACTGACTTAATTTGCTCATTGAATATGCCCAACCCAGACAAGAGAAGCAGCAGGAGCAAGCTCCTGGGCACGAGGAGATATGAAGCCCAGCAAGGCCCTCGGAGGGTACAGTACCCTCAGGCGCACACTGCCTGGCCTCTTGATGCACTTGCTCCTTGTAGAGAAAGGAGACACTTGTAGTGGTGTGATTTCCCTGCTGTGAAGGATAGTCAAGCCCCTTGGAGCCTCTCTACTTTGATTAATTGCTAGGATGTCAAGACTCTGGTCTGTTTCGTATAATTTGCCTACTGTATTCTTTGGATTTGCCCTGTCAATGTTTTCTATCATCACCTATCATTATTAACTGACATGCTGTCAAGGCAGTCTGACAGTCTTAGAGGCCTAAGATATATCTGAGTCATGATTCCTCGGTAGACTAAGCCAGTCCTAGATGGGGTCCAATCTGCAAACTGGCCTCCCTGCTTCTGCCCTTCCTCTCACAGCCACCCTGGCCCTGCCCTGGTGTGTCCTGCACAGCTCTGACTGCTCTCGTCTGACCCGCGTGGAGCCACTGCAGCAACCTGGCAGAACACTCACTTGCCCCAAAAGCCCCTGGCTTCCAGTTCTCAAATCACAGGCTGCATCGTCCAGATGCAGGGAAGACGTGAGGGGAAGGAGGTTGTGGCTGAGGAAGGAGGGGCTGAAGAGCTTTGTGCTCTGTGGAGGATTCTCCTCTTCTGTGCTGAAATGGGGCCTGAGTCCCCATCTGCCTCTCACCTTTTCCCCACTGGCAGTAAATATGAAACACAATTCAGTGTTCCCCTCTGGTGCTGTTCCACTTGGAAAAATGTGACTATGGCTTTGTTAGAGCAAACGGACAAGGTCCCTAGATTTAATCCTCCCGAGGAACCGTGTGCATGTCACTTACATGTCACACCACAGAATGTGCACGTTTCCAACATACAAGTTTTAAAACTACTGAAAGCACCCACCTTTGGGTGCAGATCAGGTGTATAAAGGATGAATCTGATCTAAAGGGCTGAGCAAGCCCCTGCTTATGTTGAAGAAATACAAAACTATACGGTGAACAGTACTGCCTCGGGGAACCAGGTAGTTAGGAATAAAAAGTTGTGTGGTTTTTGTGTGTTTTTTTTCCTTTCTTTTTTTTCCTTTATTACAACTTAAAGTGTGAGCCAGCTCTTCCTAGGTGTGATCTACTCTTCTCTGAACAGCCACTCAGCAATGCAGAGACAAGTGAGTGCAAAAGTGGCTGGGTTTGATGGATGCCTGGAGTGGCTGTTGCTGAAGCACGCTGGTAACACCCTTCCTGCTCCAAAGGGCTCCCAGTCCTCAAAATCACTAGGCAAGCAGACCTTATGTGACCCCTTTGCTGTGTATGTGCACCCTCTACCACTGACTGGAAATATGGATGGGACAGTTGGAAGTCCAGCGTGTGTTTCTGAGTGGAGGCATTTGTCTGTTTGAAAGTAGTTGAGGGAAAGAACAGACCACAACCATGGTATTTGCTGGAGTGTGTTACAAGAGTAAAAATAGCTTGTGACAAATACTTGCGTAAGGGGCATGAGAGCCTGAGCTCTGCTTGGAGTGACCGAGGGTCATGCAAAGTTTGGGTGGCACCAGGAAAAGGAGAAGGGAAACCTGATGTACAGCATGCCAAAGCACTTCTTCAGGTGACAGAAACACTGTGGAGTAGTGTTGATAAACAGTTGATAAACAGACTGGAGAAGAGTTTTGTCCATTAAACTGAACAAAAAGTAAAAATTCAGTACTTCAATAAATACAAGACAAATGCCAGAATTTGTCTTTTTGTTTCTGCTGACTTCAACTTTGTCAGGTACAGATCAGTTAGACAGGCAAGGACCCTGCTAGCTGGCTTGTATCTAATATTAACCCATGATGAGCACTTCACACCCATTCCAACTACTGATGCGTCCTCATTAGTGATAAGTGCACATGGGATTTCAAACAAAAGCTGTGTTGCACAACAGCTCCAGGGGGAAGAAAAAAAAATGCATCTGGTCATCAGGATTTCATTATGATAGTCAGCAAGGCCATAGACAATCACTTGGGCTTTTGTGGACAGCAGCATGGCGCACACAGGCCACACAGCATACTGGCAGCAAGGCCAAGGCTTCCCAAAATCGCCACACTTTCTGTGCTTGGGCTGTACGGATGCTTAGCCCACGTATTTGGCATTCTGTGCTGTGGGCTGCAACAAGGAAAGCATCCATGCTGGGTGTTGCTGTAGGTTCACAGCTGTGCATTGCCTTTGTCCCAAAGGAGCAGGAAATTCACACCGTGGTGAAGAGGCCAGGACATGGGCTGTGGAGTCGGCGATATGCTGCTGGCGAGATCTGGAGCCACCACAACCCGGTCAGCTGCATCGGTTGGGGACTCCAAATGCTCGAAGGCCAGAAATCTCACAGAAATGACAAGGGGGGAACAAACTGCAAGCAGACAGTGTTGGTAATAGAAGATGAAATATACAATATTGCTTAATATGTGTTATATTTGCGATGTACTGTTCGGGGGCTGCACTTGGAAGATACAAAATATATGTGCAAAGATAGCATGAGAGAATGCCCATGAGAGAGAATTCATGATGAGGAGTAAGGAGGACTAAAAGAATGCCCAATTTGCAAGACATCTAGATAACTGGGGCCTCTCGGACCCCGAGAACTGGATCAAACCAACTTTGCGGTTTGGACTGAGACCAAGGGCTCAGAGAGCATGCATAAGAAGAAAAGGTTAAAAAGTTCAACTCTGATGAAGACATCTTACTTTACCCCGATGACCACCCAGACGACCACCAGAGAGTAATACGCAAGCGCAGAAGGACTGATGAGATAATTAGCATACAAAGCAGAGCTAGGCGGAGTTAGGAAATGAATATACATAGATGTGTTGTGAAACTTAATGCATATGTAATATTTTAGGAGATAAAAGAGAACTGAGTGAACAAATTGGACGAAGTTAGATTTGGGCAGGCATGCCCCTAACTTCTGGCGCCTAATAAAGCACCTTCATACAATCACTTTGTGGATTATGTGTCTTCATGAATGCTAACAACAGGACTTCCATCTACTTGATGAAATGACTCCCTCCCTTCCAGTGCATACAAGAGACTTGGAAGGAGGCCATCAGAGGGCCACCAAGGTGATCAAGGGACCGGAGCTCCCCTCCTATGCAGAGAAGCTGAGTGAGTTGGGGCTGCTCAGCCTGGAGAAGAGCAGGGATCTTCTCAATGTACATAAATGCCTGAAGGGAGGGTGTAAAGAGAGCAGAGCCAGGCTCATCTCGGTGGTGCCTGGTGCCAGGACAAGAGGCAATGGGCACAAGCTGAAACGTGGGAGGTTCTGTCTGAGCACTGGGAAGCACTTCTGTGCTGTGTGGTCACTGAACACCGGCACAGGCTGCCCAGAGAGGTGGTGGAATCTCCTCCGTGGAGATGTTCAGAAGCCACCTGGACATGGTCCTGGGCAGCCTGCTCTGGGTGTCCATGTGGGAACTGGGCAGATGGCCAACCTCAGCCATTCTGGGACTGTGAAATAAAGGAAATGTCTGAGAGACAAATATGATGATGAGAGACAAAAAGTCTGAGAGACAGCAGCAAAGCTCCAGGCACGCCTCGGACGCCCGTAATGGCCGGCGGCCCCCGACCCCCAAAGAGAACTACATTTCCCAGCGCCCCCTGCGGCACGGCAGAGCCCATAAAAGGCGGGGCAGCAGCGGGCGGCGCAGTGTCTGCTCGGCAGGTGCGCGCGGCGTGACCGTTAGGAGCCGTTAGGAGCCGTTGGCAGCCGTCAGGAGCCGTCAGGAGCCGTCAGGAGCCGTCAGGAGCCGTCGGAGCCCGATGAGGCCGCAGGAGGCGTTGCTGGAGGAGCTGAAGCAGCGGGCGTGCGAGGGCGTGGAGCTGAACGCGGCGCGGCTGGGCGCCCTGAGCCGCAGCATCTGGAGCCGGCCGGAGCTGGCCTACGAGGAGCACCACGCTCACGACGCCCTCACCCGCTTCTTCGCCAGCGGGGAGCTGCCGGGCGCCGCCTGGGCCGTGCGGCCACGCTACAAGCTGGGCACGGCCTTCCGCGCCGAGTGGGGCACCGCCGGGCCGCGGGGGCCCCGCGCCCCGCTCCGCCTCGCCTTCCTCTGCGAGTACGACGCGCTGCCCGGCATCGGGCACGCCTGCGGGCACAACCTCATCGCCGAGGTGGGGGCTGCCGCCGCGCTGGGGCTCAAGGCCGCACTGGAGAGCCTGCCGCAGCCTGTTCCCGTCGCCGTGCAGGTGAGAGTCCTCCCGAGGGCCGAGGCTTCGTGCCCGGGCTGTGCCGCCCCTGACTCTGTGTGTTTCTGCTGTAGATCGCCGTGCTGGGGACGCCTGCGGAGGAGCAAGGAGGTGGCAAAATTGACCTGATAAACGCTGGGGCGTTTGATGACCTGGACGTGGTGTTTATGGCGCACCCGTCGCAGGAAAATGCTGCGTATCTGCCTGATGTAGCTGAGCACGAGTGAGTGAGCGGGTTCGCGTGGAAAGGGTTGTCTGGTTGTTGTCTTTGGTTCCTCTCCCCGAACAGGGTTGCTGCTTGGAAGAGGCTGAACTTAGGCAGGGGACCTCGCAGGTGCCCTCCAGACAAGGTATTTGCAGTCAGCTGAGGAGCCGTGACCCTGTTCTGGACACTGAGCAGTGCAAAGTGCAGCGTTCAGCATGGCATTCAGATAGTTGGCTGCTCAGGGATAATCTTGTGTCCCCCCAGTCTGTTTTCTCTTCGATATTTCTGGGCATTTCTTACACATGCATGTGATAATCGGGACATCTCATTGATTGTAGTTTCTTGCTTTCCTGGATATCAGGACATGTAGTTCTCTGTATGTTTTATTTTAGTCAGTTGTGGAAGTGCTTGTTTTTTATCCCACTTTTAGAAACAGCTAACCAGCTAAGCCTGACTGCTCTTCAGGTCCTTATTAATTGTCAGCCTAAACTTAATTATGGCCATTCTGTAGCTATTAACTCTAACATCAGCTTTGTCTTTGCCCAAATTATTTCTTGGCATTGCTTTATGTGTATCCCCAGTGTATGTGTAGGCAGCAGCCATACCCTCACTCCACTTTTTTTGTCAGATAGCTCTATGGGGACATTGCCTTGCCATCTTTTCATTAGCTCTAGTGTTTATTCTGTGCTTGTTCTTCATTTGTATTCAGGGAGACTTGTCTTGAAGTGCTCCTTGCTGGATGTTCCTAACTAGAATTGTTCACAGTTCTGCTAGGGGAATTATGTTAGACCTTACTGAGCTAATGCTGGAGCCACAGTGTCTCGTTTCCTGGAAATCTTAAATGTATCTTAGAAGGATTTGACTTTCAGCAGACTAGTGCTTTATTTCATAGACTTATTTCATTCACTTTCCTCTTAAGTCATTTTCAAGCAAGCAACTTGCAAAGAAATGCTTAGTCTGGAACTGCATGATTTCTAAAGTGTTTTTGAATTTAATTCTGTTCTTGCTATGTTGGTCTGCAGGGTCATGCTGTTCTTTCGGTATTTTAAACCTCTTCTGTTTTCATAGGGTCCCAGCAGTAGTCTTACCAGCAGTTTTTGTTAGTACACTTTATTCCACAGTTACTAGTGATGCTCGATCCCAAGGACTGAACCTGCAGGGACTCCGCTAGTAACTTCCCTCCAGCACAAAGGAGTTTGTGTTGTGTTTTTTTACAAGTATTGCATTGGGTTCTGTAATGAAATGTGTGACCTTCCAGATGCCTACGTGCTTGATTTTATTGGTCATTTTAATTTTGACAGTGTTCTTCCTGGTGAATAATTTACCTCAGTTACTGCTTAGTTTTATGGTAAAAATTGACAGGGTTGGCAAGAACTAGTCTTCCTTCCATAGTTAGCCCTCTCTTATTTGCCCTCATTGTTCATATAAAGAATCTTAACTACTTATTGCAGTGTCCTTTTGAGATTTTGCTTGGCTTTTGGTTGCTGTCTCTTAACACTATAATCGTCAAACTACAGTTTTCATGGATACATTTGTCTTTCTGTTCATTTTATCTCTTGTAATGGCCTTTTTTGATTTATACAGTAAGATTTAGGGATCTCCCTTCAGAGGTGATAGTCTACTGCTGGATACAAGTTGTAGACAGCCTTTAAACCTTGAATATGGAGGAGGCATGGAATTGAAGCACTGAGTGAAAGAGCTTGCTACCTCCAAAAGCTTGAAATACTCAGTTTATGCCATAATTTTTATAATAATGAGGTTCCAGAGGTACAAAGACTGATTTCATGCATTGCATTTGGTCTTTCGGTTGTTCCCAAGGAATTTAAGGAATACTGATCACTGCGTTATTAGTTTTACTGTATCTGCAAACTCAGAATTTGGCATCTTGTGCCTGAACCCAAATTTACATATTGGGGTAACTGTTGTGCATATGTGCCATAATTTGCCAATTCTTAGTCAGTTACTCTTCACCTAATCAGCCTACTTTTTTTGTTGGTCAGACAGGATCCATGTTGTTCTGCTGATGTTCATGAATTTGTTCAGGGTTGTATTATTCACCAAAATGTGTTTTTATTCTGAACATGACACTTAAGTAGCAACAGAGGCTACAAGAAAATGAATGTTGAAAGAACAATTTTTGTTAAGCAACCCGTGTTTCTTGTGGACAAAAATGATTGCAACATGACTTTCTGCTTTGTCTCCTCTCCATTTTTTTGGAGAATAGCCAGGGATCTGTCCTGCTTTCTTCGCAAGTTGATTTGAGGGACCACAGTCTAATGCTTGGGTTGTTAATGGACAAGTTTTCTTGATTACATATATGATGATTGTAATTAAAACTCAACAGAGCAGGCTGTGAGATTCCCGTGGAGGACAAGGGAGGAAGGAAAGGGACATCGCAAAACCTTGATTTGGATTGCAGACAGTAATCTGTGAGGGAGAGTTTTTCTGCTGCAAGTGTGGACTCCATTGTGTCCCTCTTTGCTCTCCAGTATTTCAGTACAGCTACGGACTTACAGCTGTGGCACGGCTCGGGACATGAGGGGTCAGTTCGGGATAAGTGGCTAAGTTGGTGTCTGTGCGAGGCGGGGCAGCCCAGCTGGGCTCTGCCTGGCTGGGTGAGAGCCAAGCGGTGTGTCTTGGAGGAAACTGAGGTCCTGAGGATGGAGTGTTGTATGTACAGGACTTGGTTTTGAGATCAAACCCGTTAAGTTAAAATCGCTAGGATTGATTAAAAACTAGTATTTGCGCTTGATAAATGGTAATACTTTATATAGATGTAAGTATTTAGTAGTTGCCTCTTGTAATGAGTTTGCATGTAATTCAAAACACCAAATAAATTACTTTGTAAGCCTAAGAAGTGACACTCATAAGAATTCATGCTTGGCTTCATCTTACTGGATATGTGTAGGTACAGTATTTTGAGTTTTACAACTTCTGCACTAGATTTCTCTATCTTTGCACGCATTTATTTCTGCCAGCATTTCTTGAGGTGAGCAGGGAAAGAACATCTTTGAGGTAGCATGGTAATGTATATTTTATATGCTAGGTTGTACTTTTACTACACTTAAAACTTTTTTATTTAGACATGGGTTATATATGATCTTACTAATGTGCTTTTGCTGTCTTATGCAGCACACGTCTAAAAGTTTGGCAAGAATTAGGACAATCAACTTCTAATTTTGAATTGGAGAAAAGTTTATTATCCTCTGAGAAGAATATTAGTAGCTTTGTCTCAGAATAGGCAGGCAGATATGGAAAAGTGGAGACATTTAATTAGTATCTGAAGCCTTCAATCCACGGGAAAGGCTGTACTTTATGGGAACTCTTTCGCCCAGTTGGTTCTTTGTCGTCTCATTCCACTGGTTTTCTAGAAATATTTCAGGACCATCCTGCACTCAAATACAGCTTAGCTTTGCAACAGTGTAGTGCTAGGTAAATTGTTTGGTGTTCTGCTGCACATAAGTTAAGTAAGATTGTGTGAACAAAAGGAACTTTGTATTTTAGAGGGTTTTTAAGTAAATGAATAGCAAGTAAGCAATGCCTTTTATTTCCTAGCGTGACTGTGAAATACTATGGAAAAGCTTCTCATGCTGCTGCTTATCCTTGGGAAGGAGTTAATGCATTAGATGCTGCTGTTCTTGCATACAACAATCTGTCTGTTTTAAGACAGCAAATGAAACCAACCTGGAGAGTTCATGGTGAGACCTTCATTAAATCTGACGTCCAGCACGTAAGACTTTAGGCTGTTCAAATACTAACTCACAAAATTCCACAATTTAAAATACTGCATTATTGCATTAAATTACTAGTGTCACCTCAAATATTATGAAATTGCACTATTTAATTTAAGTAGTTTGTCTGTAATTTTTACAATCACGTTGGTGTCAGAATTAACTGCTGGAAATGGACATACGGGTCAGATTCAAAAGCAGACACTGGTATGTAAGTAGATACTAGACAAATCTTAAGTCTTTGCACCTGATGTTGCCGTTCAGAACGAAACAGCGAAGTTTTTGTTACAGGGCTTTGAATTCCTTAAAGCCGACGTGTGCCTTTTTGCACAGGCGTAAGATTAAATGCTTCTAAAAAATGATTACTTTCTGCACCATTTTTCTAGTAGGCATTCCATTAATTAAAAGTAATTTATGTTGACATTTATGTAAAGGTATAGTGGTCCTGTGACTGAAATTTATTTGCTGAAGTGCTAAAAAAAAAAAAAAAAGCAATGGCAGGAGTCTATAGTTGTGAATAGTGGGTCAGTCAGATGTGCACTGGATTCTATTATTTAATACCTAGTAGAGCTTCAGGTAGAAATGTGTGTTCCTTCTGTAGTAAGATACGTTAACCATTAAGCTTAACTTACCTTGAATACCTTGCATTTCATTTTGCATGGTGAGAAAGTTGCAGAAGTTTAGGTGGAAGCTGCCCATTAGCTGTAGACACAGATTTCCGTTGCTGCACCCAACACAGCTTTTTCAAAGTTGTTAAATTAAGAAATTATTAAAGTAAGAAATACGGCCATTTCTAAAAAGATTTGAGAATGTAGAGCTGTTTATTTGGAAATTTCTCTATGAACTACGACACTTCCAGGAGTCCTGAGCTAATGATCATTGTGTCTTGGTTGCTTGTGCCATGTAATACTTGTGCATATTTCTCTCCAGGATATCGAAATGGAATCTGGAAGCCCAAATCCTTCTCACTGTAGATGAATATATCCTTGCAGTTCTGCTGTGCAGCTTGCCCAAATGAACTTCCTACAGAGGGCACAGCCTTAGCTCTCTGTCCTATTGCTCAGTGGGAGACAAGGCATACAATTACAGGCTTGGGTATATGAAACTCATGTTGCAGGTTTAAGATTGGAGTTGAAGGTGTCCAAGTCTATCGGATTTGAGCCTAAAATGGTAGATTCTTCTTAGTTTCTAAAGGCCACATGGGTAATATAGGCAAAAACTATCTAAACAAACCTTGTAGGGGTAGCACTTCCTGAACTACAGTGAAACTTAAATCACTGTGTTGATAGAACTGCTGCCATAAACTTGATTTTCAAACTGGAAATATTTAAAATGCTTCTGGGAAGATACAAGCAACGAGAATGGTGTTTAATTGTAGGAACGCTTTACTTACAGCAATGTTGGAGGTCTTGTGTTTCAGGCTTCAGTAACATCACTAGTTGTCTTAAGTGATCCTAAAAATCTTAGTCTTAACCCACTAACAAGCACTGAAATAGTTTCCATTATTTCACGTCTAGAATCTCTGAGCAGTGGTTAATGTAATTGAACAATGTTCTTGTGAGTTTGTCTAATATTTGATAGGTTTATCTTTTCTCCACTTCCAAGTAAATGTTGCCCCTTGAAAACAGGAATTGAGATTTTTTTTCCTTTCAAGCAGCATTAAACAGGTTGCAAAAAAGAAGTTCCAACTAGGAGCAGGATTCCATCTGTAAGACAGCCTACTTCTTAAGATCTCTCCATTCAGTATTGCATATCCATATTTAAGAGACTGTATGCTGTTAGACTCGGTCCGGTTCTGTTCACAAGTGCATTGAAGACGGGGAAGCCGTTTGCTCATTAAGCAACTTGTTTTGAGCAAATGTGTTGTGTCACGTAGTTTCGTGTGATTGCTTATTTGTTGCCTTGCTGGTTCCCTTTTTTGTGATGTCTGTCCATCTCACCTGAGCTGTTCCTTTTACGGACCAGTACTGACTGGTGTTTGATTCAGTGCTTTGTTTACTTTGTATTCAAGACAAGAAAGCCCCACTTGAAGGGGTGGGAGTTCCTAGTCTTTATAATAGACTTTCTGTACCAAAGGTAAAGATTTATTGCCCATTTGCCTTCTGATAGTGCTGTCTTTTCAGGCTTCAGTGACACACATCAGAATTACCCATCACTAGTTTTGTGCTGCAGTATTTCCATTTAAAGCAGATAAGATAGTTTCTCAGGTTCTAGAGAAAAACAGTTATATTTGACATATATAAATTGAGGGTAGGAAACCTAGGAACAAAGGCAGCCTTTTGAAAGTAACTAGCTGTTACTGCATTAAAATCTAATGTGATACTGAGGTCTGCAACTTTTTATTGTTGAAATAGCTAAATGCTATGGTATTTTATGATAACGCCTGTGATGCCATAATTGAAAACTATGTAGTTGTCGTGTTTCCTTGAGGGAGCACTTCACCCTTGAATAAAATTGTACATATAGTATATGCTGCAATATTCCAAAGAATTGGTATGAGGAATCTAACGTACTTTGTCCCCTGGAGTAGACACATTACTCCAGTATTGCAGACAAATGTAGCTTATTAAAATTTCTGTCCAAGCTGGCAAAAGAAGTTGGAAATAGCCTAGACGTGGAAGCCTTTAAAAGATGGAATCCAAGGTAGCCTTTATAACAACTTTCTTTTTGTCGATGACAGCCAGATTGCTTTACAACTGTGATGCATCAGATTCCAGGGGATTAATTATAAATGCTAGGTTGGTTTGTCTTTAGGCTCGTAACAGATGTCTAACCAATGAATAGGATGAAATCACACTGGAAAGCATGTACGCATCCCACTTAATCCGATGTGGTGATGAAATTTTGTCCATGCGCTGTATTTTTGGCATTTTGTATTTCATGCTTAGCTGATGGTTTGGTTTTGTCTGTATTTAGTTCAGCTAAGAGTTTCACGACAGGGATGAAGATCAAGCAGTTGGGTTTAACACTGTTAACATGGCTTTTCTCTTTCTGCAGGCATAATAAAAAATGGTGGTGTGAAACCTAACATTATTCCTTCTTACACTGAGCTGGAGTTTTACTTGCGTGCTCCATCAATGAAAGATCTTTCTGTTCTGACAGAGAAGGTTGAGAACTGCTTCAAAGCTGCAGCACTGGCCACAGGATGCAGAGTAAGTATGTATTCATGGTCCCGTGTTTCTATGACACTGGAGATAAGATATTCCCTGTTCAGGCCCAGCATTTTTCTGCATGGTGTTTGGCTGAAAAAAATGTAAACTTCTGTGATACTGTTTGCCATTCAGTTGATTGGTGTCTTGAAAGAAAGCTTTGGCTTATTTATAAGATGCCGCAGAGTCATCTAGGCTGAGAGAGACCACCAGAGGACATCTGGTCTTAACTCCCTTTTAGAGCCTAGCCAGTTGGACCACATTGCTCAGGGCCATGTGGAGTTGTGACCATCTCCAGTCATGATATTCCACAAGCTCACTAGGCAGCCTGTTAGTGTTCTGCTCAGCTCGTGGTGAACAGGATTTTCCTGGTATTTGTACTGTGATGACTGAGCACTTGAATGGGTTTCTCAGAGATTGTGGGGTCTCTGTATTGGAGATAAAAAGTAGTATTCTGGACATGGTCCTGGGCGACCAGCTCTAGGCTGCCCTTCTTCAGTGGGGGGGTTGGACAAGATGACCTCCAGAGGGACCCTCCAGCCTTAACTGTTCTGTGATCCTGTTCTTTCCATAAGAATTTCCTCTGTTGCATCTCATTGTATCACTGGGCATCTGTAAAAAGTCTGGTTCTGCCTCCTCTGTACTTTCCCCATCTGGTAGCTGTAGACAGCAGTAAGATCTCCCCTTGACCACCTTTTCTGAAAGCTCAACAAACCCGACTCTTTCAGCCTTTCCTTGTCTGTCATGGTGTCCAACACCCTAGCCATCTTGGTGGCCATCCCCTAGACTTGCTGCAGTCTTGAGACAAGGAGCACAAAACCGAGCAGAGTACACCAGATGTGATCTTATAGGAGTCAGAGAAGGGAAGAATTTTTTTCCTCACCCTGCTGGTTGGTGTTACTAATACAGCTCAGTTTGTGTTCCGTCCCGTTACCTCACAGGAACACTACTGAACCCTGTTCAACCTACTGTGTTTCCGAGCCAGTTGGCTCCCGGCCAGTACTGCTGCATGGGATGCTTTTCTCCTAGATGTGTAGGGCATTGTACTGCAGTTTGTTGAAGTTCTTGAGGTTTCTGTCAGCCTGCTTTTATTTTTTTGGCCTGTTGACATCCTTCTGAATAGTATATAGTTAAACCTTCAACGTATCTGTTGCCTCTACCCTCCAGCTTTTCACCTGCTCCCCACTGGCTTGGTATAGTTGGCAGACTTGCTGAGTGCACTGTTACTTGTTGTCTGTAACAGTAATAAAAACACTAAAACAGTAATGACACCAATATTTACTGCAAGAAACCTGTAATAATTTGGATTTTTGTGCCACTGCTCATAACCCTTTAAATCTCAATGTGTTCCATGTCTACCATGCCAGACATAGTCATGAAAAGCTAAGCGTGGTTATGCCGCATCTTCTTTTCAGTAAATCTGTGCTGGATGTTACAAGTGCCTCGTGGTTCTTGTGCCTGGGTATTGGACGTAGGGAGGATTTGCTTTGTAATCTCTCCAGGAACTTGAGGACAGGATGGTCTTACCAGTCAGTAATTTCCAAGATCCTCCTGGCCCTTCAATATAAATGTCACTTTTAACCCTTTCAGTCATCTGGAACATCCCTCTACTTCAGTGACATTTTGGAAATGATAGCTCCTGGATTGCAGTGCTGCCCCCTTCTCACTGAGCACCCTTGGATGCACCCACCTGGTCCCATGGACTGCTTCGTAAACAAAAGGGCTGTGATTATTGGAACTGATTTAAATATAAAAACAGTAAAACAGAATTTGGTGGACGACTAAATTGCTTTTGACCTAACTTAATAGTACCTGCAGTGGAAATCATTAGAAGCTATTGCAGGTCATTTTTGTTTGCTGTTTGTGGAGATGCAGTCCATGAAGTCTTTGCTTCTGGAACTTGGCTGTCTAGTGCAAGCTTGACAGAAACCAAGCTGTTTTCATCAAGGCTAATGTTTGGCTGAATGTTACATTGCCGAAAGGAACTTTGCACTTAACGTCCATTTTGATACGGGCCTGAAATAGGGACATGTGCTTAACTTTTCCAGTCCTTGTTTACATTAAACTGGCTTAGGTTGGAGAAAAATGTCTAATCAGCTGTTCCTTTTGACTAGGTGGAAATAAAAGGTGGTGAGAATGATTACTATAATGTGCTTCCAAATAAGAGCCTGGAGAAGGTTTACAAGGAGAATGGGAAGAAGCTTGGAATAGAGTTTATATCAGAAGACTCTATTTTGAACGGTTTGTCAGGTAACTCAATCTGTTTCTTTGTTGTGACTTAAGGTTAGATTGATCAACTTCCAAGTGTATGAAATGATGGGTTAGAATTAGGTTAAACAAAACAGGTCAGAAGAAAAGGACAAATTAAAAAAACTAAAGCAGTGTAAGAGGATCATACCTCTGGCCTGTGTTTGTGTGCTCTAGAAGCTCAGAAGTAGCCCCAGCACATGAGAAGCAGTAATCATGTTCTGATAATGTTTTGAAAATGTTTGAAATGAGAAACACTAAGACTTGGAATGAATTGAGGCTTGTCATACAGAATCCTGCTTTATGTTATGAGTGCAGGTAAGATTGAGTTTTTAGAAACCTTGTTTAATAATATTGTCCAAGCTTACATATAAACAAATTTACTCAATCTACCTAAAATTTTTGATTTTTTGAAGAGATTAAGTGGAAGTGTAAGTATATCAGTAACTAATCAAAACCTCTTTCCATTAACAGATAATTCTATGCTTCTAATTTTAGCTCACAAATTGAGCACATTGGTTTTCAAAAGGTTGTGATTCAAGTAGGTGCTCACTTCTGGGTCTTGACCATGCTTCAAACTATTTCATTTTCTTGGTTTCTCAGACCTATAGTAATAGGAGGGTGAGTTCTTGAATGCCTAGGTGGGTTTCTCATTACCCTTTACAGTTGTTTTTTCCTTCCTTGAATCTTCTTACAGGAGCTCTTTTAAGTATCAGCAGCATTTGTAAGACTTTTATAGCTTTTACTACTGTTCATAACTGTATATATAAACATTTATAGGCTACTCATGTTAAATGTCTTTCTCGTTGGTTGGAAGGAAACAGTGATGCTCAGTAAAAATAGTTGTTCTTATTAGTTTGATTGTGTTATTAATATCTTCTATATTAAATGCACATCATCTTTGGGCAGTTGAAATCTTGGTGTTTGGAGACAGTTCCCCAAAGTTTTTGGAGGGGGGCCACAACATATCTAGTGTTATTTTGGTTGTTTTTCCTGTATTTGCTACTTCCCTTCCAAATTAGGATAATATTTTCTCCAATTATTTTTGTGTGTTTAAAATCAGATTATAATTAAAAGCAGTTTTTTCTTCCTTCAGTGTGGTACAATTAAGCTTTACTACTTTGCTCATTTAACCTAAGAACGGGGCTAATGTGAGGGACCTTACTTAGAACATCTAGTGAAATTTTCTGGAGCTCTTTCGGTTGCTTCCCTCAAAGCATTGTACTAAGGGTTCAGGAGATCCTGAATATGAATACTGGGGATCCTTTCAGTGAACTTGGCATAAACACCTACTTTTAATAGTGCTTTCCTAGGTAAGTTACATGATAGATTAAATATTAAACATTAACTTGCTTAAACTGAAACTCCTTGTATGTCTGTCCTGTCCTTAAATTGCCTGTCAAATGTCAAAATATGCTTGAGAAATTAAATTTTTATTGCATGCTGCTGTGGGCCTTTACTGACTTTTTTTCCACAGCTTCTCCTGTGAATTCTTGTGGTGGGGGGGTCAGGAGTAATAAAGTGCAGTCTCCAGAGACAGAAGTGGAATTTCACATGCTGCAACCCTGTTTGGGGGAGGGTTGAGTGTTTTGTCTCGTATTTTTCAAGACCTCTATTTCTGTTTAGTTTTCATATGGTTTTCAATGTTTTCTTTTAGGATATCAGTTTCTTCTGTTGAAAGGGAAGGAAGATAGCTCAGTTGCTTCTCCATGTCTGTACAGCAGAAAAGTCGTTAACAGATGAGCATACTCGCTGCCACCTCTACATGGGTATTAGTATCGGTCTGCTTACAGGTATCGCTCTAGGCAGCTAAGCATTGTGAAGAATTCCTTTAGTCTATCAAATCACACTGCCTCGTGTGTGCCTTGTGGCACGCTCCGCTCGTTTTGCACGCAACCAGAATGATGTGACAGAATGAGGTAGCTTTGAGAAGGTGCCACGAGCTGTTCCTCTTGCTGGTAGATAGCTCTGCTTCAGGGTATTGATGACCTCCCAAAGCAGATGGCCTAGCCTTAGTTGAGGCACCCACACTTACGATAACTTTGATATTTTTAGTGTTCAGAGGTTTTGCTGGTGTCCTGTGGACAGGTTTGACATAGTTGATAAGGAGCCAGTATGTTTTGAAAATATACTTTTGAAGTCTGGGGCTGAATATAAAGGCTTCGTGGAATCAGATGCATTTTCACCTCCTCTCATGGTTGTGGTAATAACTGGCTTCCATTACATGCTCAGTGACCTGAATAGGCTTCAGCATCTGCTTCAGGATATTTTTTGAGAGGCTGGAGTCCCCAATACCTTTCTGTTCAAGATAGTGCGTGAGTCTATATATCGTATTGATACCTGCGCTATTATTCATGCTTCCAGATGGAAATCTGATCTGTAGATCTCTAGCAAGTATACAGTTCTGGATGTTTGTATGGAAACTATTGGGACATGCTGATAGGTTGTTACTAAGGGATTAACGTTTTTCTGACAGGAAGAATTGACTGTCACAATTTTGTTAAAAACAGTCTGAATTTTGACTTGGCAAACTCTCATCTTTTAAACCATCAATGCCTGGTTTAAATAACTTACATTCAGCAAAAATAATTTAGAACCGGTAAAAGGTTGGAGATGGACACAGTTGCAGGTGAATTAGATGATCAAGAACTGGGATGCACTGGAAACTTACAATGCTTCATTTGCTGGGTGAGAGCAGGAAAAAAAGCCAGCTTAGTTTTTCCAGCACTGTGTGTATTAGGGCAAGTCAGCAACTCTTGGTTTAGTCTGGAGTAGGCAGAACTCGTAGACTTCTGGTTCGTCTTACCAGATTGACCAAAGAGTGTATGAATAGTACAGACTCCTGAAAATTTACTTCTTGCTGTTCCAGGAGTTGAATTCTCTTCAAATCCATACTGAATTTACGGGAAAATGTATTTTGGAAAAGCATTTCTGCTTCCATTTGTGCACAGGCAGAAAATAGTAAGCTAGTATTATCCTTTTTGATCACAGAATGTAGTCTCTGTGGACTCACTTTGAATAACCATATGTTTCCATGTAAAGTCTGTACTCTGCAACCAATTAATTGCTAAGTCTTAAAGCATAAGTGATATTTTTTCTATCGTTTTACAAGGATGTCATGGTGTGGATACTACCTGATATGTTGTAAATAATTTTAAATCTTTGGAAGAGTCCTTTCATATGCTATCTCTAAAGAAAAAAACATTCTGATTGACCTGAAAAAAGTTAATTGTGATCTGTTAGTTGGTCATCCCTTTTTACCCCCATATGAAACAAGGTCGTGTTGTGCCTTCTGTGGTACCTGAATTTCACAGTAACTGGTGTGTCGATTTCTCCAGCTTCTAAACATCTTCTTAACAGTAGGGGAGAACTTGACTTTAAATACTGAGTGGATTACCTGTTTGGCTTTAAAGTAACACAAAAACACTCAGGACATCGTTGTGGACTCTTGGGTGACTAACTATAAGGGATCTATCGCTTCTGGATGGCATCTTTAAGTGCAGTACTTTTGGATAGTTACTGTCTTACTGAGAGTGCTTGTCAGGTATGAAAGAATAATTAAAATCTGCAGTGTTGTTGTCAAGATTTCTCTACATCTACAAAACACTCGTGTCTTGTTTGGAGTTTAGATCTGATATTGTTTTTTCAAGAGTGCTTGTGCTGTCGATGTTTCCATAACTGAGAACAATCAAAAAAACACCAGAAAACAGTTGTCCTCAGTCTGCTTTTGTTTAAAGATTGTTTGTTCTTCAGAGTCCCTATCTCATGTGGAACATTTGCATACTGGTGAAAGCGGTAGCTGTTGGGCCTGGTTCTAGGGGCTGTACCAAGGTGTGAAATAGCTGGACTGCGCCAAACTCCAAGGCTTGGAGCTTTCATCTTTTCTGAATTACACCTTACTATCAGGAGGTGCTTGATGAAAATTTAACAGTAAATGGAACAGGAACATGTCGATACCATTTCCTTGCAGTCCAGTGACAGATTATTGTTCAGAAGCACGCTGGAGAGCAGCATCTGAAGATGGCTAGTTAGGAAAAACTTGGCTCTGTGATGGGGAATTTTTGTATGGATAATGAAAAATTAGAAATGCTTACATTTTAGTATTTGGGACAAAGGATATTTTGTTAAAATTATGGGATGGAAATTATGTCAGTGATACATTTTCCTACAGCATTTAAAACTCTTCAGCACATATTCACTGAGAATTTTCATGCTGCTTTTAGGTTCCACGGACTTTGGAAATGTTACCTTTGTAGTTCCTGGGCTTCATCCTTATTTTTATATTGGCTCTGATGCATTGAATCACACTGAGCAGTACACAGAAGCTGCAGGTAAGTAGAAGTGGGAAATAGAGGTTCACATTTAGGACCGTAGGTGTTGTGGGGTCTCGCTGCTGACTCTTCACTGTGGTGTATTTAGAAACTAGATATTTTGAATTGCCCAAGATTAAAGCTTTTCCATGCTATTGTGGTGTTCAGAGCTACTGTACAGTAAATGTGTAAAAGTGTAAGTAGTAGATAAAAAAGTGGCTGCATATAAACAGCTATCTAGAAGTGCAGTAGATTTCCTTGAGCATTGCGAGATCTGAGCTGAATGTGGACCCTGAAATAATTGACTTAGCTTTTCTCTGCAGCTTTGCAACTGACAATTTCTGTAACTTCTATTGTTGTATTTAAGATTAAATGTATATGGGAAAGATGATCCACTCCTTATACTAAAAGTCAGACTTCTCTTCAGTATACTGTCAACTCTAAAGAAATTAGAAGTGTTAGCCCTGGCAGCATATTTTTGAAGAGTCTCAAAACATGAGTCAAAAGATAGCAGCAATTTTTACTCCTAAAGCACAGTGCTCTGCAAATGAAGATAGCATTTTAAAACTGTTTTCTAAAAAGAGAAGTGTGAACATTTGCTTTCCTGTTTTCCATTTTGTTTACCTCAGTAATAGAAAGTTAAGCACCTGCATGTGAAAAATTGTTTTGAGGCATCAGAAGATAGTCACACTTAGTGCAGCTAGATTTTTGAGAATCTGTTCTTGTAATTGAAACTCCAGGATCTTATTTTATAAAATACGCTTTACGTGGTGCTCTAGTAGTTTGCATCTAATATTAGTAATGTGGCCTGAAATTTCTCTTGTTTTTTTTCCATAGGGTCACAGAATGCTCAGTTCTATGCTTTGCGCACAGCAAAAGCTTTGGCAATGACAGCACTCGATGTCATTTTCAAGCCAGATCTTTTAGAACAAGTCAGGGAAGACTTTAGACAAGTGAAGCTAAAAGAAGAGGGGCAACTAAATCCAGCAGAACCTGGCAAAGAATCTGGTATTGACACAGGAGCATGTGCATCACGCTAAGCTTCATTAAACATCTCAAGAAGGGTGACTTAATGGAGATGCTATTTGAATCCCAGGAGGGGTTGGGTAGGGAAGCAATGTTGATTTTCTCCTGTGCTTTAGGGACTTTAGGAGAATCAAATAGTATCACTGCTTTCAAAAACGTGCACTTCTGTGTAGCTGTAATGTTTGCTGTACTCAGTATTGTGATAAATTTCAGAGAGATCTCAAATACATTGTCTTTCAGTTGCAGTGTTGAATAAATGATGGGTCCCTGTAAGTGATTTTAGATCCCTCTTTGGGATCCCTGAATGGTTTTTAGATCCCTACAAGTGATTTTCTCTGCAATAGTAATATTCCTTATACATAAATCTGGCATTTACTTGGAAGCTTCTAAAATAAGTATTATTCAATCTGATCACAGGCTGATTCTGACCTGTGAAGCATTTCTGTCTGGCCTTTTCTTGGGGCAAGACAGACTTTTAAAGCCTGAGCTGGTTTCAGTGGAGAGAAGGGTATATGTTTGGAAGCATGCCTGTTTTTGATGATAGTGGCTTCTACTGATGGAAGAGAACTGTTTGTATAGAAACAGGATCTGTAAAGATTGACTGTCCTGAAGAGCATTGACCACCTTCCTGGTAAATTTCGGGAGGTATTGTGGAGGGGTCATCCAAAAAAAAAAAAAACAGTAAGCAACTAAATATGCTTGTTTAACACTAGCTTACATGTGTTGAAGTTCTAGTCTAGGGCGTAAGGTGTTGCACTAGCTTAACTGATCTAAAGAAAGTGTATAAATGTAGCTAAACCACTGGAAGTGCTTTTCTTAAAAAGATGCAAGTGTGGTACCATGGTACTAATTAAGGTAACCTTAGCTTGCTGTGTGCAAGCTCTGAGGAGCTTGCACTGAGGATTGCTTGAGCAGTAACTGGTTTCTCAAAACTGTTTGTTCCTGTATCCTAAGTATCAGATCTGTTCAGTCTTTCCAGTTGTCCTTTCTGTGTGGTGTGTGGTTAGCTTGTTTAATCCTTTTACTTCCCAGAGAAATTAAAACAGCAAGTCTTAGATAGGTGGTGGTCCCTGTATGAAGACAGGTTAGGAATTTTTTTAGTTGGCTCATTAAAGGATCATATGAATAAATAGAGAAACTGATTTTTGATCTGATACAAACTACTGGGAATAATGGGCAGGCTGAATGAAAAGCAGCTTACTGGCTAACATTTTCCTAAACATAGGTGTTATAGTAAGCTTCTGAAAAAAAGGGCAAACTATACCCCAAGAAGTCAACATACCCAAAATAATTTCAGAAACGTTTGTAACAGCACAGATCCTCTAAATGGTAAACTTTAGAAGTCTAATCAGAATTTATACTTTATTAATTACTAAACTGTTTCTAATGTCAAAAGAGACAGATCCTTTAGTTAAACTGTTCATTCCCTCTGCATTTCTGTTTTTGTTACTTTTCTATTTTTGAGTTGGAATGGTTGGGATCCCAGTGACAGGAATATGTGCGGCACTGTTGTGCAAGCTGATGTGCAGTACTGCCTGCTCACTTCTCTGTCCAGACAGCTGTTGGTTGCATCATGTCCAAGATCATTAAACATCTCTGTAATAAAAGCACATCCTAACTTAGTTTTAATTTCATCAACAATTGCAACAGTTTGATGTACTGATTAAAATGAATTTATACCAATAAAACAATGCAGTTGTGACTATTTGTCTTGTCCTGTGATTAATACTGGGGTACTGCATTAGTTCATTTGAATACCATGTTTAATTTTTTCTAGTTTGGTATAATTTTGTAAGAGCAAGACATTTTTTTCAGCTTTCCATTTCCATTTTGGTCAGTCAGTAAATGGCTTTTTTTTTTGGAGGGGTTATAATGCTGCTCTTCAAATATGATGATAGTCTTTATAATCTTTGGGCTGTTTCCACTTTTTAAACTTAATGAAATTCCTAGATTCATATGAAACTTGTTTGGGATGGCTCTCCAGATGATCCCAGGCTGTACCTGGTCCAGCCTCCAGGTTGAAGTGGGAGGTGATACTCGGTGCTAGATCAGGTTAGCTTGGCTTCATCTGCTGAATCCTGAGGCCTGTGGGCCTCTGCAGTGCACTGTTGGCCTTGCTCATGCCTCAGGAGGGTTCGCAGCACTGGGTAGAAAAGGGAAAGGTTGTAGGAAAGGTTGGGAACTGTAGAATACTGTACTTTTGCACACAGGCAAGAAAAGCATTTCTGCTATAGGTTTGTACTGTTCGGCATTTAGCGGTTGGTGCAGCAGAAGTATTGCAAATCCGATAAAACAGGTTCAGAGGAGGCAGTGTTCTTTCAAGAATCAGATATAGTAAATCCTTCAAATCGAAGGCATGTACCTGTGTGGCTGTCTAGATTTTATTCTAAATTTTTACTAACAAGTAGTTCTGTAAGTTACTTTTTTATACGGGTGCCATAAATAATGACAGACCCATTTGGATGTGTTATTTTCTGAATACAAGTGTGCTATTACACATGCCTCAGCAGCAAGCAGTGCTCATGTAAACCAAGGCTTTAGGTTTAAGAGAGAAGGTGGTGGGAGGCAAAGTTCCCTTCAAAATTACTTTTGCTGAGGAATATATGGCTCAGAAATAACAGGTCGGTACAGGTGAAGTACCCCAAGCAACTTCTGAAGCCCATGAAGGCACCTTCACCTTTCTTTTACTCATAACAAAATTAAAGCAGCAGCTGTAGAGACAGCTGTAGACTTTAAGGTTTTGGTTTTTTTTTTTTGTGGAAATATTTTTGCAACCCACCAGTTCTTTCTCTACACTGAAATGTTGACCGCATTTGCTTAATTTGCTTAGAAATGTTATATATACACTAATCCTGAGGTTTGTATGCATACCTCGGATTCCGAAGTATTTGCAAAGATTTCCTTAAGCTGGCTTTTAATATCAAAAACTCATTTTCTGTAGACGTGTGATAGTGTATATAAACAAAATAGCTTCTGTAAAACATAATAAACAAATGCTTGCTGAGGAAATGTTCACAGTGGATGATATTATTAGCTTTGTAATCATTATGGCTTCAAAAAGAAAAACAATGAAAGGGTTTTTGTGAGTTGCTTGTTATCCAGAAGAATTCATAAAACTTGGAACGCTGGATTTGTGACATCCAGACATCCTTCAAACCAAATTTAGGATTAAATAATCTTTAAAAAGAAGTAAATTTATATGATATCCTGTCTTTCCGTAATGGTTAATATTTCCTGGTCCTGAAAGCAGCAGCCTTCCACAAAGCCTTTGTCTGCCAGCCTGTCTGGTTCTTTGCTGCCAGCACCCACTTTTTCGTTGCTTTTATTAGTGGGGTTTCCTCACCTCCGTTTGCCAGCCTGGCAAGATTGCAGTGTGCCACTGTGGCATAACTGCTGTGCAAGGTATCAGTGCTTTTATGAAAGGAGCAAAACACGCTTCCCTCTTCTTACCCAAACTCTGTGCTAGTATATATGGTTTATATATACTTTCAGTTCTTGGAGAATGAAATATGCTTCACTACCTGCAATTTGTCGGCTTTCACGGATTCGTTTCAGCCTCTGAACAGCCCTCATCCCTTGAGCATGTGATGTCCCACTGTGGAACAAGCCGTGCGGGTGGGCACAGCGGTGCTTTTCCTTTCTCATTGCTGCTCCTCCAGTGCTCCATCAAATCCCATGTTGCCATATGAGCAAGCACAGGAGAGGGGAGTCCCAGGGGATTCTACTTGACCCTTGGGGCTTGCGGGGAGCTTGGTTCTGGTTTGTACTGGGAGAATCACTCAGGCATGGAATGTAGAAAACCAAAATGTATCTGACTATTATGAGAATATCCTGTTACTGGGAAAGAAAAGAAAAAATTGAATTTTCTTCATGCCTCCTCATTCTACTACCTGTTTCTGACTGAAGTTTCCTTCTTGTTGCTTCACCCTCTCAGCACTTATCAACATCTTTAAAGACTATTAAAGGCTTCTATCTCCAAAGCTTTTAATCTGGACATGCTCCCAAGCAGAATTGGTGTCTAAGCAGGATTCACACAGCCCAACCAATACGCTTCAACTTCTAGAGGCAGCAGCAGCCCAGAGTGGGCGTTGGGTTAACCTCTGAGAAATCGGTCTTAATTATATCGCAGAGTATCACCCTAAGCAAGAAGAGAGAGGACTGTAATGTCCAAAAAGTCTTGTGGAGGAAAGCTTTATGTCATCTGCTCTGTGATTTTGAGTTTGCATGCAGGTTTTACTGTGAAATCCCAGTGTCTTGGGATTTAAGGACATTTGGTATTTGACTGCATCAGATCCTGAGCAAACAGGTCTTACATGCGTGTATAAACTCCCGGAGATCATTCTTTTGAAGGGAAAAACCACACAATGCTGTACAAATGTGAAGTTTTATTGTGATTTTGAGCAGTTCTAGAAATAAACCGAAAACCAAACCACTCTGATTTATTGCAGAAATGAAAAGGAGCAGAGTGTTTATGATCGGATACAAACCCACACGCACTGGAAGGTTAAAAGTCCAAAAACTGTATATGTGGTTATGTTTAATGATTACAGTCATTAATAGCAAACACTGGCTGTATATGGCATATCCTGTTCTTATAGAATACATCTATATACACATTTATATAAGACTGAAAAGGCACTAGAGTTTCCAAAATAACACACGAGTAAATTAACAGTGTAAATCCAGACATGGAGGTTGGGGAATCTGTTCAGGAAGACACGTCAGGAGGGAAACCTTCAAAATCCCATGGGAAGTTAGAAACCAGTCTCCCCCTGAAAGCCAGGGAATTTGAAATCCCAGCTCCCACGTGTATGTCCAAAACCTTCATTAATATACCAGTCAGATGTTGGTTAATGATCCTATAAAGAAACGTAAAGTACTGCAGCAAACTACACAGCATTATGTTCCTTGTGAAGCTAGACAGCTTACTATAAAATCTGGCACTCCTGTTCATGCTGTTCTTAGAACTGTGGAGACAAATGGGTT
Organism: Cygnus atratus; assembly: GCF_013377495.2. NCBI lineage: Eukaryota > Metazoa > Chordata > Aves > Anseriformes > Anatidae > Cygnus > Cygnus atratus. Next base: position 38,995,725 of record NC_066364.1, read on the forward strand.
CTTACAACACTGAGGATCTAAATACATTCCTGTGCAAGCAGTCCCCAAGAAATCTTGGAGCTATTTGTGGGCTAAGTTGCCATCAGAATAAAGGAGGGTGGCCACTGCTGATGCTTTTGCCGTGGTGATCTTTCTACTTTCATCTGATTAAATTGTTTATGGTTTTAAATATATATATATATATATAAAAAAAGTATTTTTAATTATCTCTCGAAAAATCTCACTGGAGAATAAGAAGGAAACTTGGCAAAAAGAAGCTAAGATGGTATCTATATGTGAAGAAAAAGCTGTGTAGGAATCAGTAGTAAAGCTATCTTGTGGTTGGTTTTGTCTTTTAATTATTGTAATTTTTATGATTTCACTGGAGCGTAGGCTGTAAGTATACCATAGGTACTTTTTGCATTTCTTGATTTTTAGCTGTTGTAAGAAATGCTGTATTTTTTTTACAAAAAAAAAAATATTTAAATATGAAATTAAAGCAATAATCAGCAGCGTTCAACCAGCTGCAATGTCAGTGTCACAAGTATAATGCCTATAGTAGCAGATCGGTTAGTCCAGGGCAGATTTTGTGTAAGAAGATTTACTTTCCTTTTGGAGACACTACTGCTTTCGTTTTATTCTCAGAGCAGCTACACCCATGAGAGACAACAGCATCTGCTGTGTAAGGGATAACGTTGTTGCTGTAGAACACGTTCCTGCAGAATTTTGTAACCTTTGTGCAAAGCATGCATGTGTTTGAAGTCCTGTTACCCCTACAGCTGCAGTTAGCTGTGCAGATGTAGGTGGATAACACATAGCAGCAGACCAACAGAAAGACCAATTTTTCTGTGAGATACCTTCAAAACTCCTACTATTTTAAAGGCCCCTGATTATACTCAACCAATTCTTGTTTTTTCTTAAGTAATTTCTTGAAATATTTTACTGCTTCTGCATTACAGATTTTGCCTTTTCCACCCAGAGTATTTATGCTGGCTGGCTGCTCTGCAGGAACTGTCATGTCAAGCAGGGACTTAAGTCAGTGCTGAGTGCCCCCAGCTCCAGCCTTGTCTTCTTGCTCCTGCCCTGGAAGGTACTGAGCCTCCTCCAAGGGCATGGTGGGCTGGGAGGTGCAGGGAGAAGGATCCAGCATGAAAGCAGAGTCGGGTAGATGGACTTGGGTCAGGCGTCTCATGGTGGAGGCTCCTTTTCACTTCGTTCCAAAGCTTTCAGCATGGTAACTTTACTACTAACAACATGGCTATGTTAGTAACTCAGACATAAAGTCCTTACACCGGCTTTTGTGACTGGCTGAGCACCTTTCTATTGTGCTTTTACTGAAAACGAACAGACTAGGCTTTTCCTGGAAGTGAGTGCACTCGCCGACATCTTTAGCAGGGACGAGACTTCACAGGCTTCAGCGCTGTCTCAGCACTCGGGCTGTACAGAGCTCTCCTGTACCAACCTGTAGCACCTGGACTATCTCAGAGAGAAGTGGCTTCTCCTACAGTAGTTTCATTCTTTTTGTAGACACCCAGTTGTCTTCGCTGGATCACTTTGTAGAGAAATCTTTTTCCTCTCCCAGGAAACTCAAGAGCAAAACTCCCACTGACCTGAATAAGCAGATCCATGGAGAGGTCCTGTGGAGGATTTGGTTGGCATCACAGAAAGTCCAACTTTTGTTCAGATTGAGAGATTCCTTAGGAAATGTACATTGCAAGTTATGTCTTAAAAGGTTAATCAAAACCGCTTGAAAATGGTTCTTTGTTTTAAATACAATCAAGACAGCACGAGTCTACTGCTTGGCTCCGTCAGCGCAGTACTGCTAGCACGACACGCACTAAGCAGTGAAAGCAAGCTTTGGCCATTAATAACCTTGCCAAAGTGTTTCCCAGTACTGGACATTTCGTGTTTGCAATAGCTGTTTCTGACCTCATCCTGCAAACACGCAACCATTTGCATATTCTTTGTATTCATCGGCATTGAATGTTGTAAGTCTGCTGAGTTCAGAGATGTGTGCATGTGCTCAAGTACTAAAAGAATTGGGATTTCAGGGGCACACAATGGAAGTTGCACCATATATAAGCAGCTGGCAATTACTGTCACTTCTTAAAATAGTTTACAGTGGCCTGTGAGGCACAAGAAGGAACATAGCACAGCTTCAAATAAGTATAAAGTTTTAGATTGTATCTCCTATATTTATTTGAAATGTGAAACTTGCACAGTTATTTATGCCACAGATGAGTTGCATCTAATAAAAAAATGAAATCCTGAAAAAATCAATCTTCCTTCAAATTAAAACAATCTCTATTTTCCTTCTGTTAGCCTATGAGACAGTACCCTCATATACCGTCGCAATACACCGTGACTGTGGAAGTTACAGATGTTTATGAAAAAATCGACCAGTATATCAAATTAAATAGAATGTATGCACCAGGGAATATTATCCTGGAGTACTTGTCAATGGCATGAGTGTCAATCCGCATGCTGACGTATCTCTGGTTTTTCCTCCTGCCCGAGCCCCTCTCGGACCCCAGCGCCAGCTGCACCATCATCCTGTCTTGCTTGTCGCCGTTCTCGGACACGTAGTGCCCCAGCTCGCTCACGTCGCCGTCGTTGTAGCTGCCGTCCATCATCATGGGCCGGGGCTGAGGTAGGCTGCACGTACAGGGAAGCTGCGGACACAGGTAAGAGCAGAATGTTTCTGAGTTATGTCCCAATATTCACATCCCATTTCTCCTTACAAAGCGAGACATGCCTGGGGAATTGAGGCTGCTGGGACACAAAAAGGAGAATGAGACAGTGGAGCTGGGCAGCAGCTTTTTCCTTTTTTTTATTTTTATTTTTGTAATGTCGTGCCTGCCAGACACAACGCAGTCACAGAGAGAGCAGGGCTGTCCATGAAAATGTTCCTTTGTCCTAAGCACATGTATCAGGGTGTAAATAAAGGTTGGATCTGTATTTTGAAGCAGAGAAGAGGGTGGAGGGAACTTTCAACGAGGAACTTATCAGGCTTCGCCCATTTGAAGAGAGGAGCTTAGACTGAATTTTGGGTGGTTGTAATTTAAGGCAGAAGGAGGAAATTTGGACCACTGTGTGTAAGTCTAGACTCTGCTTGGAGATAGATGTGGGAAATCTGCAGTGTTATCTGAAACCCAAAACACAGTATGTGTCTGATGCTATTCACAAGTTTGGATCCTCAACACACAAAAAATATGTAAAGGGACAAACCTAAAACCTCTCCCATTCATACAGCCAGGGGAGAGGGCTACATGTTGAGGCACATAATGCCCTCAGGTCCTGAAGAAGGAGCACTGAACCTGGATGTCAGGTGTCTGTAGCAAATCTCTATAACCAGGAATGCTTCACTGCTGCTGTCTCCTTGCATGCACTGCATTCTCCCAAGGCAGCTGAGAGCAACGCACTGTAGTTGCCATTTTTTTACATTTCCAAACATTTGCGACACTTTTTCTCAGTGGCATAATGCTGCATCAGAAATAGAAAAACTCACCTTGTCCCGGAGTTTCCTCTCCTTCCGCTCTTGCACAGTGGTCAGGTAATTCACTGCTGCGTATTCCAGCACCGAGAGGAAGACGAACACAAAACTGACCCACAGGTAAATGTCCACTGCTTTGATGTAGGAAACACGCGGCATGGAGGCGTTCACCCCCGTGATGATCGTGGACATGGTCAGCACGGTGGTGATCCCTGGGAACACAGCAGCAGAGAGAGCCCTTAAGGCACGATCAAACTCGAGTTTTCATCACAAATACAGCTGCCATTACAATTTCCTGACATCTTAATTGACCTCGCAGTATTTTTTGTCACATTTGTGTGATGAGTTTCCCTGCCTGAGGAGGGTCCAGAAGGCCCATTTTTACTGGGGTTTTCTTTTATTTTCTGTAAGAACAGCTCTAATTCTGGTTTCCCTCCACACCACCAGCCTCCCTTCCCATGGCCAGGCAGCAGTGCTTTGAGCCTGCAGTGGCTGCACCCCGTCATCATGTGCAGTCCCTGGGGGAGTACAAGTATTACAGCATCTATTCAGCCCCTCCACAGCCCCTCCACAAGCTGCTGCTATTTTCAACAGGTTCGCCAGGCCTGGGTTTTCCATCTGCTCACAGGAAGTCACCAGCCACCTCCTGGTGTGCGCCTTTCCTGGAGCAAAAGCAGGGACTGAATATATATGAGTATAAAGGACTGAATTCACAGGAGTACCCAGGTGCTCAGAAGTTCTGCTAAAGGCAGTGCCCACATCTCAAAAAGCCACAGCCCAAACCTTTAACTTCCTTTTCAATGATGTCTCAAGGCAATGGATGCTGTTTCTTGTGGCCCATTGCTGTCTCTGTCATGTCAGTTTCCTTTCCACTGAGAAACATAATTTTAACAATAAATAAAGCCCTGAGAGGTGTTGCCTGGAACAAATGGAAGCCAGCTTTGATTCCAAGTCTGCAGATATACTAACTGCACTTTGCTAAAGGCAAAGCATCCTCTTTAGAAGAGTTATGTCCATAACATAGTTCTGCTCCCATGGCGACTCTTCTGGCATATGGCTTCATCTGTCTGAAGGATGCTTCAGAAGGGAATGCTGTACCCCTCACACTGCACTGCAATCTTATTTAACAAGAAGAATGCAGCTTGGTTGTCTAATGTTACTCAATAAACTGAATTTTTTCAGGGCTGCTAATAGCAATTTTCACCTCCTCGCTCACTGAAGTCTCTGAAGGATACTGGCACTTTGGCTCTCTCTGTCCCACGTATCTGCTAACAGCAATAAAAGCAGAGCATGACGTTTGCTCCCTGATTTGCACCAGGTGCAGCTGACGCTTGTGAGAGCAGGGAAAGCAATTCTCTTGGCACTGCAGGGCAAACAGAGAGAGGTACCCAGGCCAGGGGGGAATGTGTGACATAGAAGATGTCTGTGCCACTAGGCAATGCAGGGGCATGCATAGCACAGGTGATTTTGTCTTGATGGCCAAGGCCACAACTGCATGTAACTGCCTCTTAGGTGTGCTGAGTCCAAGATTGTTTTTACCTAAAGGGACTCTGGCAGGAACCGCTCGGCGATCAATCCAGAAGGACACCCAGGACAGCATAACCATGAGAGTGGCAGGGAAGTAGGTCTGGAGCAAGAAGAAGAAGATGTGCCGGCGCAAGGTGAAATTGATGTAGAGGCGATTGTACCATCCTGTAGGACAGGGAGAAGGAAACACAGAAGTCGCACCGACATCAAACTACTTTCAGATAACGTGATGTATCAGGGGAACAGTGCCACGTTTGCTTTTAGGAAAACAATTAATAACCACAGATCGTTGCAGTTTACAGAACAGACTCCTCAGTGAACCAACTATCATAGTCAAAGTATCTCAACAGGATCATAACTTCAGAGAATATTATATAACCTGTACACTCTGGGACTTGAATTCACATTAAGGCCTGGTACGATCTTGGAGAGGTATTGCCTTTCTAGACTACCTCACCATAAAGATGTATGTCTGTGTCAGGGATACCTGGCATCTTGTAGGAGACACGTTGGCATGGAAGAGAGGTGGGTCTGGTGGGACCCAGGGGGACCTCCCGATGGACAATTCTCCACAGCCAAGGCCAAGAGTCTTCACCCCTTCCCCGTGGCCTGCTCTCTGCCAAGCACTCTGGTACCCACCTGTGCTGCTGTAAAAGGCGAGCTTTGTGGTGGTGTGAAACTCCTGGATCAGGAACTGGGACAGAGATATCCTCTCATCTGTTTTTAGGGAATCATTCCCATTCTTCCAGTAGAGCATGAGGTCGTCTTCGGTGTAGGCATCTGAGGGAGCAGAGCAAACCTCAGCACAGTGCACTGAACCAGCCACTATTGCACCTACAGCCCAGGTGTAATAAAAACTGTTTTAAAACAGAATTAAGATTATAATTCCATATTGGAAGCTTAAGAAGGAGAAGAAAAACCTCCTGAAAAGCTGGAAGTTTATAATGTCTCTGTATGAAATACAGAGGACAAAGGAGCCACCTGTGGGTAAAAATCGGGTTTATATCACATAGACATAAGAAACGTATGGAGAAGGTGATTAATACCACTGCCCCGTCATGGTTTCTACACCACAGATGAACAGATGGTGCACAGGGAGGGCGCAAGGCCTTATATTTATGTGTTTAAGATCTGTGGTGCAGGAAGGTACCGGGGCAAGCGGGTGCTGCTGGACACCACCAACCTACAGGCGAGTGTCCCAAGGCCCTCTGGGGATGGGTTGGCAGCAGGGCAGCCTGGCTGGCTTTTAGGGGCACTGGCAAAATGGTACTCACAGCTAGCATTTGTGAACACTACTTTGTTGCAAAAACTGTCTAATTCTAGTGAAAAAAATCGGGTAGGGAGTTTTTCTCAGTGTTGGAGCCCACTGACTTTGGTTAGAGCTCTCACGAATGTGGCAGCTGCTTGTTGATGCAATTAAACGCAGTTTGGGTGCCCATGGGGTGCAGCACTTTACTCCCCTGTGCCTCCACTTTACTTACAGCTTTCAATCTCCAGGGAACACGTCTGTGTGTCCAGGGGAAAGCGACTAAAATCCATGTTGCACATTGCTGTTACTGTAACTCTAGGAATAATATAAAAAAAAATCATTAAAAACTTGACTTCTTATGTGACTGAAAAGGAGTAAAGCTGCAGGTTTGTTTTTTAAGCACCTGGCCAGTAACAGTCCACTGAAAATGAATACCTTCCATTCAGCTAAAACCGTACCACTGAAGTTAAAGCCATTTTTTTTTTTCTTCTCAGTAAACCAGTGTTAGCAAAGGTGGTTGGAGAGTTAAGCCACAATAAACTGCTACTAGGGGACACAGTTATTGGAGAATAGGAAAGGACAGAGAGGGCAATTTTCCCCTTTTGTCTGTCAGCAAATACCTCTCCGCAGAGATCTGTACTTTCAACAGATGCTTTATATTTTAAAGTAATTTAGGTTTATCAAAGCCATCCTAGTGGTGTGAAGGATGCAGGTTGGTTTCTCCATGCCCCACGATTTCCAGCAGCTCAGTGAAAGCTCGGTGGTCACCCATGGGTGCCAGCCACCAGAGGGCACAGGCAGTGCCTCGACTTAGGGCTGGGGCTGGCATGCAACCGAGACTGCTGACATACTCTGCTCCATACATCAAAAGCTCTGCTCTTGCCATAGTCTGATTATGTCGTTTTTAACGGCATTATTTTGTGTTTGCACTGGAAGCAACCATAAATCTTGACTCAACTGGCTTGAACTCCGGGGAAGCAAACGAAAAGAAAAACATAAATTGTAATGGGGAAAGACTTAAATATTTAAATTGAATGATTAGCAGGGTTAAAGACAGACAGACATCTGTCACATAATGAAAAAACAAGATGCAGCCCTTATGTTAGCAGTGTGTATGCGTGTGTGGATTCACAGTGATGTTGCTTTCCTATCTGTATTTTGTCTCTGAGTCAAACTGCTTGGCACAGATTTGTTGTTTAGGTGCCAGCGAGGTCTACTGCATTTTCCAAGAAAACAGAAGACAACCTCTGGCAAGAACCTTAAAAAGGCAGACACCAAGGGAATAAAACAAAATATACAGTCAGTTAGCAATGACCTGTTTGCTGTTAAGTATTCGTACTTCCCCAGCATCCATAAAGTACTCCAACGTGCAGTCACAATTGAATAAATAAAAGTGCTGTTGCTTTGCTATTCAGGATGTTCACTATTGTTTCGTGCAGGGCGGTTATAAGTGATCTGTTTAAGCACAAGTCTGTGTGTGGCAGCGTCTGAGTAGTTTGATATTCTTCTTTTCCCATCTTTGTTAGACAGATAAAATGCTTTCAGTGCCAATGACTTGTATCATGCAGCTAAATGAGAGAGTATATAGGCATGTGTGGTATAGCTGAATGTTACATCACTTTATTGCATCATTTTGTTACTGTACCAAGGACCTGAGCAAACTTTCCAAAGGTCTAAGGAGCACCTGAACATAGTCAAACATGCTGGGTGAAGAAAAAAGCTTTAATAATGAGAAGGCTGACACTGCCCAGGCTGTGACTCCCAATGAACAGTACGACAAAAAATATCATAGAACAAGAAAATTCCTGTCACACCAAACTCCCAGGCCTGGCAATTTCTTGTACTGTTTCCTTTCATAAAAGGAAAGATGCCTTGGCAGGCTGAGGAGCTGAGCTCCTCGCCTCATGGCAGGCTCAGCTCTGCCAGTCATGAAGGATGTTGTCTAACGTGCCCTTAAGAGCCTCCACAACCATCCCAAGCAGCATGTTCTGCAGCCTTATCATTAGTTGAAGTTAACTCCATGCATCTTGGTGCTGTTAACCCCCCTCTCAGGCAGATTTTCCTTCCTTTTTTGTCCTTCAGAATGTGCTATCTAGCTGCTCTTTGGTTTATTTATCACGTTTTGCTATTTCTTTGCTATGGAGCTGATGTTGACATTCTTGCATCAGACTATTGTACAGCAATTTCCTCTCTCGTAGGTTTTTATGGGTCATTTGGCAGTACTTGTTTTCTAACTGAATGGAGCTGCAGACAGGAAAAGCTGCAGCACTGATTTTAGTTTCTTCTGGAGATGGACAGATGCTCCTCACTTAGCGCCTCCAAGTGTGAAAGTAACAGAAAGAAAAAAATCCTGTTTTAATAATCTTCAGACTTATGGTCAGTAATGTTCAACTCTTTACTGAGAAATCTGTTTTGTGTTTGAAACTTGAGATCAGTGCTGTGGAAAAAAGGGAAGGGAAGGGAAGGGAAGGGAAGGGAACTTGTTACTTCATGTGCTGAAGGATGCTGTGTTTTGCTGCTTATCTTAAAGCTGAACCTGTATTCAGTATGATTTATACTTCTTCATAATTACCTGTAAGAATAGTAATTACACATTTTGCTAGGCCCAGGGACTTTGTTGTACAGTGAAGGTGAAGGGATGCTGGTGGCAGGAACCAGCAACGTTGGCACAGAAATTGGCTTCTTGCCACGTCCAGTTGTCCTCCCTTTGGTACACATGAGCATTTTTTCTTATGTTGAAGGAAGGGGCCTATTCTTCCTGATGTTGGTGGCTAGCCAATGCATTCACACTTGTAATTTTTTTTAGTGTGAAGACATGCAAAAATGAAATACGGGAATCAATTAAAGCACTTTCTGTTCCATACCACTAATAGCTCACACTGACCAAATGCAGTTTTACCTGAGGCTATAAAGTACCTTCCCATCTGGCTGGACCCGCAGCATGACGTTGTCCGTGGTGGTGTCGTGGATGAAGGAGCGCTTGGAGTGCACAAAGAACATGTCAGGGACCCAGATCTTCTTCACCAGCCGGCCGTCAAACGTCATGCTTTGGTTGTTGGTGCTGGGGAAGGACAGCCTCTCGTCTTTCCAGTAGTGTCTCAGGTAAAGTGTCATGGTGAAGTCCTGCAACAAACAGGTTTGTGTCACAGCTCATGCCTTGTCAGCATAGCAATGATTTCTCTTCTCTGGTACAAACTGCACAGTACAAAGTACTGTTCCTGAGGGTTTTGGCTTGCCTTTTTACTTATTTCAAGGGAATCCCTCGTCTATCTGATGATAAAGTCATGCACAAGTGTTTATAAGCATGCTATCTTAGAGTGTAATGTAATATATTACCATAGTCTCTTATATAAGTCTCTTATATAAGGCTGCACGAATTAAAAATAATCGATTCTGGCAATAAAACGTATTTTCTGTCATTATTTTGTCAATAGCCAAAATTGACCCTGAACGATTTTTTTAAACCTAAAGTGATACACAGCACTTCTCCCATGTTGCTGTGTGTTGCAGCCTGATGGTACATGAGGAGCAGGAACAGTATTCAAAAACCGGAGGAAGTCCCTCAAAATCATAACGCTTTCTTAAAAAAGAAAGTGATTGTTGTTGTTGTTGTTGTTGTTATGGATTTAGCCTGTGCAGAGTGCCAGCATCAGTCCTCCATGCCCCTGAAATACTACTTTAGCATCAGCATGAAGATTCAGGACAGGCTGACAAAGCCTTATACTGGTCCCCAGCACACAGCAGGGGTGACACAACTGCTAATGAGCCAAAGGCAGATTCTGGAGAAACTTCTGCCCCCTGAAAACTCCTGCCCTCTTATGACCACACACTTCCCAGTGAGGTGGGTAACTCGTTGAAAGGGGTAACCTTTCCTTTGATGTGAGGGGATATTGAAACTCCTGCTCTAGGGACCCTGCTTTGGCAGGGGGGTTGGACCCAATGATCTTTCGAGGTCCCTTCCAACCCCTTCGATTCTGTGATTCCGTGGTTCTGTGAAACGGCCGGTATTTCTGTTCCCATGGTGGGGCTGCCACATGACAGATACACTCTCATGAATTTTTCTATGCTGTTGCTCATTCTGCTGAAAGCAGAACTTACCAGTCTGACCCAGTGCAGATTTTAGGATGGCTACGTGGCTTCCGGCTGGGAGCGAGCTGGGCCCTAACCGCTTCAGAGCATGGTCAATGTGAAACCTCATCTGCAGTGTATCAAAGTGCCCTAAACTTAACACATTAATTTGTCTCCTCAGAGCTTTTATATGCTTTCACTTCATAAGAAAATGTAAAAATCCAAATCCTTTGGGGCAATTCTGGAAGTGTTGTATCATTTTGTCTTGGAGAAAAGAAAATGTCAGATTAGCTTTTACTCCTTCTGCTTCAAGACATTTAGAGGGATGAAATGATAGCTTGAGTCAGTGGAAATAACTGCTTGCACATTCAAGTCAAATAATGTGCCCAGGAGGCTGCGGAGTCTCCATCCTTGGAGGTATACAAGCCCAACAGACAGAGCCTCAAGAAGCCCGCTCTATCTGAACCTGCTCTCAGCAGAACTTTGGGCTAAATGTTCAATGGCCGTCCCACACGGCCTCAGCCCTTCTATGACACTTACCATATCCACCTCAGAAATGCTGTCCAGACTTTCAACTTGGACATCCACCCCAACAGGAATTGCAGGGCCTGGAAAGAAAACAAGAATTGAGAAAGTATAAACCTGGTGAGAAAAGTAATCCTCAGCCTCCCACATCTTAGTAATTAAATCAGATGTCCAGTCTGATATAGAAATAACAGAAAACTAATTACAAGTAGAAATGATTGGCATTCATAACAAAAGCCTGCTAATAACAATCAAAATCAGCAATGAGACTGACCTACTCCTTTTATTGTTACATCCTACATTCCTTCAAAATTTAAGAGTAATGTCTGTAGTGCTCAAGGCTAAAGCTCACCAGATGGATGCCCTGCAGAGCTCCCATTCACAAAGAGAGCAGCGATGGCACAGCTAAGGGGATGTGGGAGAGTTACTCCAATTTTTTTCCCTCACGTCCTCTGCTCCCCTCTCAGGCTAATACCACCCCTGAGAACTGCTCCATGTATTTGGCTTTCACACCACTCAGTGCTTGGCTGTGGAAAAGACAGGGTGATGGACAGGGCTGTGTTACAGCACACAGGTATGCGCCACTGAACCTGGGGCTCCCAGGGGGAAAGGTTTGGCTGTGACCTTGTGTTTCTCTCCTCCAGACTTTGGCTAGCCCCTTGCATACCTCTGGCAATTACAGTACAGGAGATCTGTCAAGATAAATAATACTCACATTAGTGGACTGCTATGAAACTGAAACCTTTTTAAATTAATTGAACGTGTTAGTGTTTGGTATATTGAGCATTTAGCAATAAAACCTTCTTCCATCAGAGTATATAATGGTATCCTGGATTTGAATGACCATCTGTCATCCAGAAAGGGTAGATAAATTACGACATTTTCTAATCCACAGGCTGAAAGAAAGCGTGTTCCCCTTCATCCTTTTTCCCTGAAAGCTTAGCTTTCTGTACAGCACAGCCACAAAACTGTGAGCAAGCACTAACACACAGCAGTCAAAATATTTTCTTTTGTGTTATAAATGACATAGCCAGGTCAGCAAGCATGGCACCTGATTTGATTATGCATATGAATTGCCTGAGGAAGCCAGGTTTGTAGAATTTCCCCATCATCCAGGAATACATGTAAGGTGTATTTGTAGATTTTGTCAGAAGAAAGTGCCACTGAATACCAGGAATATTAAATTGCCTCTAACTACATTTCCATGAGTTCGACTAAGCCATTTGTTCATCCAAGGAAGAAGCTACTTTCCTTTACCTCTATCCCCCCAAGCGTGTCATGAATTCATAATAAAAATAAAAGTTAGAAAAGGCTCTGCTTGTCAATTTGCTCGTTGGCCTGACTACATGCTAAAAAAGAAGTGATGGTGTAAAATAGGAACAATAACAAATGTGCACTTGTCATACCTCCAAAACCTGGTCTCATGCTGAAGTCATGGTCATCTATTCGCAGCAGCTGTTCTGACTTCGTCAGTGGAGATTTGGTGATGTCAGGGCTTCGTTTCAGGATTGGGCTACTGGGAAGAGAGAAACACAGCTAGTAAGTCCTGCATGGCGCCTGTGAGAAGCACACACCCACTTCAGTCCTAAAACCAGAACCTGCCTGGGTTCGTTTACCTCTTAAGCTACAGCCACGCGAGTGCTTGCAGTAGTTGGCAGCATGTGATTACAAAATGTCTCCCACATCCAACACAGAATGCTTAGGCACCTGTGATAACTCTGGCACTCTGCGAGAACATTTGGTTTGTGTCTATAAAATCGTCTGGGCTTATCACACAGTTTGGATACAATCATTCACATGTATGGGCTGGAGAAGTAGTGTGCGTGTGGTTAAGCGGGGAAATGAAAAATAAGGAGAAGTTTTCTGACATTGATTTCTGACAGGCCAGGAATTAGGGAAACAATACATAAAATAAGCTACTGGCTGTTGCCCAGGAACAAAATGGAGATAGGCTGGGAACCAGGCCAGGAGGCAGGCCATCCCCTAACTGGGGATAAAATGATTAGCTCCTGCTCCAGATTTCTAACGAAGATAAAAAGGAGCATTAAAGACTAGAGTCTGGGATGGTCCTTGCAGAAACTGCTAGGGCTGCACTGAACGCTGGGCAGAGGATGCTTTGCTCCTCTACCAAATCCACTTCTGGGGTTGAAAAGCTCTATTTGGCTCCCCAGACCTTTGGGTGGGACAGAAGCTGCAGCACCTCTTCTGCTGCCCAGCCCTGTAAGCGGAGCCTTCCTGCACTCCCTGCAGCCACACAGCAGCTGCTAGGGCAGCAGGAGAGCTCCAGAGGGAAGGCTTTGCTGTTTCTTAGTTTGAAAAAAGATGAAATGTTCCAAGAGGCACTTGTCTGACTACGCAGAAGACACGTCAGCAATAGATTAAACAAACCCAGAAAAACAAAGAAAGTTGACAGGGAATATTTTCCTGTGATAAAACTCATTCTAAATAAGATTGCTTAACCATGCTGTACTTCTCATAGGCAGCTGTACCCCAAGAAACCAGTACAACAATCTCCTAACAGGGACCAGAAGTGTTACCAGTGACTCCTCCCTGAAGCCCTGAGCTTCTTTGAGACCTGGTCAGTCTCAGTTTAGTAATTTCTAGGAGTTATGATTCATCTACATCCACTGATGAGTTCTTCAAGTCGTTACTTATCCCTAAGGCATTTTAAAAGGTGCTGCTTCTACACTAAATTTGTTTAATTCAGCCTCTTCCCATGGCATTTTGCCCCTATTTTGCCCTTGTTTTGTTAAATAAAAGCGACTTCACAAATTTGAAGCCTGCAAGCCAAAATAAAAGAATTTCTAAACTTTCTGTTAACAATGAATATGCTGCATTTTTCCTGTCTTGATGAAAAGTTAATTTTCCTGATATTGAATTATTTTCATAGCTCTTATCAGATTCTTTCTATTTGTTAAAATCCAGAAAGAAACAGGGGAACTGGAAAAAGTAGCAGGTACAGGGTGTAATTAAGTACCACAGAAGTGTTTAATACCAAAAGGTTCACCTAGGAACCTCAATGGTCAGGTGATGACAGCAGAAAGGGAGTTAGCGGCATATCAGACAGAGGCCATAACTCTAAGCTGTGGAAAGAGCCATGGGATTTTAGGTATGCATTAGGGAACGTTTATACCCAGTCAAGACAGAGGAGTGTTATTACCAGGTCACTGGCAAAACCTCAGACATTCAAGAGGATCATCAGTGCTCAGAAAGGCACTTTTCTCCCTGACACGGGCAGAGGGAAGGGCGAGCAGTGGGGTGGGGAGCCATGCAGAGCGGCTCCACACAGAGGGAAGGAGCACGGCACTGGCTTTTAGGGACTGAACATTACTCCTCCTGTTTCACACAAAGTGATACGCACACTGCCTTGCTCCCCACTTTCACTTGTGCTCATAAATGATGCATTTCATGGGCTACTTCCTTCCATAGTGCATACCTCCTCATCCTTGGGGACCTACACGCTTCATGCCTAACGACCTCATGCATTCAGCATGTTGCCCAAATAGTCTATGGCTTAGTTTTTTTTTGGGATGACTGACCAATCCCACAATTATTTGCTTCTCCACTAAGTTTTGTGTTCTTTGTAAGCTTAACTAGTAATTGTTTCATGGGTCTTATCAGCCTGCTACTAAAGATACTGAATAACAGCAGATGATAATACATTTCTTCACAATTCTATTTTAAACTGCTTGCTCAGAAATAGTCTTAAATCTGCAATGAGATTCTGAGACACCAACTCCCCTGTTTTTAATCTGTTTACAGTGGATGTTATTCATTTGCATGATACTGTCTAGTGATATGTTTTAGCCATATCTCCTGAGTCTTCATCAAATACTTCACGGGCACCTAACTCTACTATATCAGCACTCTGGCCTTTGTCTGTCACATTTGTAATCTTCCTAAAAATAGTTTAATTGGAAATATAAGGGGAATATTTTTTAGGACTACATTTCACTTAACTTTTTATGTGTCCTTTTATATGAGCAGGAATGGCATTACTGGGAACATATGAGGGCTTTTTCCCAGTCCTTATTCCTGTATTTAATGGCTAGGGTGGTTTTATTTATTTATATTTTCCTGTCACTGAACCCTGCTGTTCAGTTTTGAACTATGAACGTGGTGCCCAGGGAGGTGGTGGCGTCACCATCCCTGGGGGTGTTTAAGGAAAGATTGGACGTGGTGCTTACAGACATGGTTCAGTGGGTGACATTGGTGGTAGGGTGATGGTTGGACCAGCTGATCTTGGAGGTCTCTTCCAACCCTAATGATTCTATGATTCTATGGCTGTGATAATGGAAATCATTTTTGTTCATCTTAATTTTTTGGCCACATCTTTATTACAGTGGCTCATTCTGAAAACTTGTAAACTCCAAAATCTGTAAAAAGCTGATAAGAGAAAATATTTTAATCTTGAGCAGTGATTCTATTTTCTATTTTCTGGTAAAAATGTGAGGAAAAAATAATGGTGATGTCTATTTTAAATAAAGCTGTTAAACCAATAGTTTTTATTTTGTTTTATGAAAAAGAATGAGGATCTCTGTTTGTTTGTTTTTTTCCTCCCTTTGAAACTTTCACATTTACAACTTGGTGAAGAAGCCAGAAATGCAATCAGAATAGAAAAATGAAAATGCTCTGTCCTGCCAGAAACCATGTTTAAATTTGAAGTATTTTCCTTTCTGAAGATTAAAGCTATGTGGTTTTTTTCCACCTCACTTTTTTTTTTTTAATTTTGCTTCTGTACTGAAGTAGAGAGTAGAGAAAAAGTCAAAATGTCTTTCAAGTAAAACAACTGGATTTGTCATGAGTCTGGTAGGTCAGTTTAAAAATAAATTGGGGTGTGGGGGGGGGAGTGTTCCCCAAAGTGGTGTAATTTACAGTTTTTTCACTTCTGAAAAGGGAAATATGCCTGAGAGATGACAGTGGAAGTCAGGCTGGTTGTACTGGAGGTTCTGGGCTCTGCAGCTCTGGAGGAGGACGGGGTTTTGGGTTGTGCTGCTTCCTTGCACTGTCTGGCCCTCGCCGGACAGCCCCAAATTGTCGGATGTCTGACTGTGCCAGGCGGGCACCGGTGGCCGCAGTAGTGACCCGGGGCAGAGGGGATTATACATGACCTAAATACTGCCCCGTGCCCGACACAAATCACGCAGCACTGTGGTGTGGAGCCAAAGGGCCGCACAAAATGGCTGTGGTATCCAGCTCTGGCTCCACGAGGGGAGCTTGGCGTCCCCCCAGCTCTTGCTCGACCCCGTTAACAGCATGAATCCTATTTATGGCCTGTGTGCTAGACTCTTTACAGCCTCGGACGATTTTGCTTCCCTCTGCCTTCGCCTACCTGCCCTGCTTGTGCGCCTCGCCATGGGCTTCCCGTCTCTGCCGCTGGGGCCGGCTGCAGGGAAACAACAAGAAAAGGGTGAGATGAAACAGCCTGTTGTGGGGATCCCACCACACGGTTTAACAACATCGGGAGGAAAACATGGTTGGGTCTGTGGTGTTGTCTGTTGTAGCACAGGTAAATGGCTCTTACCTGGTTGTGCCTTGTCACCAAAGGCTGGACGAAATGGCTGCTCTGCATGCTGCCATTTTGCTGGGAGAGGAGAGCAGAGCCGGGGGTGGGTTTTGAGAGAAAACATTTCAAGGCATTTCTACCAGCAGAAGGGGCTTTGCCCCATCCAGAGAGCTCTGGATGGCCAAGTCCCACCCCACCATGTCACACCCTGTGCAGGTTACCCAGTATTGTCCCCTGCAAGGGGACCTGCTGCCTTAGCGGTCTTGGTGGGACAAAACAAGCAACGAGCCCATTAAACACATAAATCCTGGCTTGACAACTAACGAAACAGTGCAACGCATTAACAGCTTTGCTTGGTAGTTTTTTTTTTTTGCTTAGGTAGGAAAAGACTTTTATACACAAGCATGAAAAAAAAAAAAGCCACAAAAGAATACAAGAAAGTGTGTGTAAGCAGCTCTTTTAACGCATTACATCTACTGAACCGAGGTAGTTGCATAGAATAGTTTCATGAGAAGAAAACCTTTGAAAAGTGTTACTGGGGGGGGGTAAATATTTATAATAAATATTTGTTCCTGTTTTGTATTGTCTCTCAGCTGTCTGTCAAGAGACTGTCTGCTCCTCTCAGGTGTTTGGGCAATGTTTTATTTTATCATTAAAGGAACACAGTACTTTTAGCAGCACGCTAGCAAGAGTAAAAAAAAAATAACATTTTAAACACTTAGCACTTGCAACTCATCTTAAATTATTTTATTTTTTAATGAGCTTATCTCTGAAATAAACACTCTACTAATGAGACTTTTCACCCATTAACATACATTTAAAGTCCTGATCTTGAGACTGACAGAGGAAAAGCTTATTTTGCAATGACTGTCACCACCCGGGTGCCATTGCCCCTTGAGTGAGAGGTGGCCAAACCCCAAGTTTTGTGGGCTGTTTTTTGTTGGTTTGTTTGTTTTTTGTTTTCCTGGGCTGGGAACTCTCTAAAAAGTGATGGTGTTGTAGGGAAATTCTTCTTGTTGGTGTTACAGAGAATTAAACAATCTCCATATTGCCCTGGCTAGCAGTGGGCACTGGGCTGTACCACTGACTCACCCTGAAGCGAAACATTTGCCAAGTGAGATTGGTATCTTGCCAGAATCTGTTGTGTTTAGTAGAAGAGGACTGGAAATAAATCCTCATGCAGACCACTCTTTTGGGAAGCTTTGGGCCATGCAGCTCCATTGCTATTGCAAGGAGCAGCTTCTTTGGTGCTTGGACCCAGACGAAGTGCAGCAAAATGCACTTGCAAATGCAAAATGCACTTTATGGAGTCTTCTGCCTTGTTGATGTGCCCTTATGCTGCTGCTGACGTGTCTTGCTGCTGTCTGCTTCTTGTTTGCTGGCTGTCAGGAAGTAATTTCACATGTTTTGGGCATAAGCAGATTCTGGTGATGAGCTGACCTACTAAAATGACTTTAAAGTGCCCTAGTAAACTCCTGGCTGGTTAGGAATAATGTAGGTATTCAAACAGGGATGAAGCAAGCCATATTTCTGCTATTTCTAATTTCCATTCCTCACTGTAGGCTTTATCTGATGCTTCACGTTGGCCCTGACCCTATCCCGGTTGCCAAGGGAGCCTTCAAGGCATGGCCACCAAAGATTTGTGGCCGAATCCTCCCCATCCTCTGCAACTGGCAAACCCATGTGGTTCCTCTTTTCCCTTCCAGGTGATTCTCCACAGTCCCTAAACTAAGCTTTATTTCTGTATCACAAACCAGCATGAAATGTCCCCCATGCTCCAGTTACTGCAGGACGTCAGGGTCACTTGTGTTTTGGTTCATCTCCTTCACTTCTTAACACTGATCTCATTCCCCTTATCCATAGCTCTGAGGTTACCAAGCTTCCCCAGCTTTTCTGCCCCCTCCTGTAGCAGCAAAACATCCTTACCTGTTGCCAGCCATTCCCCAGTTACTGTGATTTAAAGCCCCATCTCTTTCTACTCAATGCATAGATCTTCTGCTCTGGTTTCTGGGGAATGCTCTGCTGGTTTAGTGATCAGTGGCAGCTACATTATGAGCCGCCTAATTAGCAGCTCCCAATTAGCCTGCCTGCTCGGGCTGTGAGTCAGTTGAAAGGTGCTGTGCCTTCCCCTAGCACATCTGCTGTCCCTGAGCGTTTGTGGCAGATAACTGTACTCAGGAGTTTCAGTCCAGACATTGCTCACAAATTGCTCAGCCCAGCTGTCTGCCAACGTGGCCACATAGTATTATGGCAATGCTCCTGCCTCCGTCTGGATGACAGGCAGTCTTCAAAACTAATCAGTCACTCAGGAGGTAAAATATACAGAATAATGAACTTTTTATTTTTTTTTCCCAATGTCAATATTTAACTCCTAACAGTTACAGTGCCAAGAGGCATTTCATGGCTCATGAAGCTCACTGAGATGCTTTATGAAAAAGCAGAAAACACCACTGGAGCAGACTGGCATTTATTCTGTTCTCCCTGTGCATTGCTAGAGCAGCTCTCAGGCCTCTGATGGCACCTGGGTGATGCAGCCTTTCCAAAGTCCCACCAGCTGCCCCCACTAGGTGACTAAACCTTAGGACTTCCAAGGAAAAAAAAAAACATTCTGCAAAAGAGCTATACACACAAGGCAAAAGGCAGTTACTTCTTTTTAAAAGAAGCCTGAGATTTACTATGGCACTTATAGTCCCTACAACTCAGCCAAGAGAGTTGCAGATTTAGGGATAACCATGTCTGATTTTCAGAAGAGACGTCCAAACATAACATATGAAGGACACAGCAAGCATTTCCAAATGCCTGGCTTCACAGGACAAGTGCCAGAGGAGTGTCAGTTTCACACTGTGCACCAGACTACCTACAATATTCTTCACCTTTGAAATAAGAGCTTCTGAAAGCAAACACAACAAGTGATAGAAGCCACTACACATCTTAGCATTTTGGTCTGTAATTACTTACGCAGGACATATTTCCCACCTATAAATCATACTCTATTTTCTCCAGGGGAGGCAATATACCTCTAGTATATTGTACGTCTAGTATACACAGTGACCTATTTTACACTCTTATTATGATAATCTTATTAGGATCTGAGAACATTTCTTCCTTGAGGAATTAAATCCAAAATACAGTTCAGATTCTTCAGGAAAAAGCAAATTTGGAGTATTATCCCCAAGAAAAATGTGAAGGTAAGTTGCTGAAATGTATTATAAAGATGCAGAGAGAAAAGACTGCCAGTGACTCTGTGACTTGGCCACTAGCCCAGGATGTGGGAGCAATTTCCACTTCTATCATGGGATCAGGAGCAAGCCTGGAAATCTCCTTGTGCCTTGGATAATCATGGGAACTGTCAAGTGGATGTGGCACTTGGATGTCCAGGTGATGGACATCTTGGTGTCCTACAGAAAGCACGTCCACAGTCAGTGAAGATGTCTGAAGAAATACCTTGAATTTGGAAGTAATGGAGCCAGATCCAGATGGTTTTTCCTTGTTCCAAGAGGCAATGTCCTTGGGTAATGGTGCTGGTGGGTTTGGCAGACTGGCCTAACACTAACTTTTTTCACTAACAGTTTTCTCCATCCCTTATGGCATCAGGTCTGCAAAGAGGATGGCAGATCAGAGACAAGATGTGAAATCAGATCCCATCTCAGGAAATTTTGTTGAGATGTAGTTGTGACATAATCTCTGCCCCTTCGGTTACTTGCATCATCAGCAACATTTTGGCTGGCCCTGAACCTCTTACCCTGAACAGAGGTGCCCACTGCCCTAGGAAGCCTGGCAGCTGGTGGCTGGGAAAGAGGTGTCCAGGGTTCATCCATATCATCATCTCCACATCATGTTAAAGGCAGAAACCAGGTGAGGGGTGCTGAGCACAAGGACATGGTGGAGAGGCAGGAGGGGCTCATGGAGATGTGGACTAATGTATAAAATGTTCATGAAAGCACACTAATTTTTACTTAAACTGTTACAAAGTAGTGAGCTGTAGACAAGCCACTAAAACTGAGGAAAATTAATCACAAAAAATATTTTATCTTGGCATTTGGCAAGCTCTTGTTTGCCTGTAATTATTATGTTGGGCCATTTGTCCTTCTGATTAGTAGGTTTAAAGATGGAGTGGAAAGGTCACCTCTTGCTATTGCAGGCGGTTAAATCTTTGAAAAGAAATGGGGAGAGAGCTATTTTCTGTATTCACATTACAAAGTCCAAGAAATAGTGCGATTCAGAGCTGTTCTATCATCTTATTTTTGAATGACAGAAAATTCAATGAGAATGCCATTTTAATGCATTATCACTTGAATATAGATCAGCTGTAGAATTCAAAATATCCTGAGGCAGAAGACACACAGGCACCCTTCACATTTTGTGCTTCCTTTGCTCTTTCCCTGGTCATGAACATTGGCAAACGAAATAAAAATAAAGAAACCTATACCTATTGATTATTCACAGCAAAGTCATGTCACCTGAGATCCTGGCACTGTGCCTGAGGTTGCAGAAATGAAATTCCCCTCATGCAGCAGAAATGGCATCCAGTGGGTGTCCATTTGTTGGGTTTCATGGCAGGTGCAGTGCCAGGGCTCAGCTCAGTGAAAAGGAGGAACGGATGAAGGGAAGGGGAGCAATGCCGAAAGGTTCAGCGTCTGCCCCAGTCTTTGAAGAAAAGACTTCTTTTGACTTGTGAGCACAGTACAGACTGGGGAAGAGTAGATAAGCTGTGGGTATTTAAATCAACTCATGCCAATGGCACTTCCCCCGGAGCACCAGGAGTACCAGCTGAAAGATTCTCCAAGCCATTAGCAGGTACCTCTGAGGACTCCTCACAGACAGGAGATATCCCTGAGGGAGGGTGCATACAAACACAAAACCTAGCTTTAAGCAGGAGCAGGGATGAAAATAAGGATGCTGGAGTTCTGATGTTTGGAAAGAAACTGGGACAAATTCATGATCCGTTTGTATGCCCCCCCCCCAGGGATAATGAGATTATCAAGATCACTCAATGCGAATCTTTACAATAATTGACGTCAAAGCAGTCTAATGTCCTTCTGACAATGTAACTGGCCGCCTTAGTGTAAGTAAGAAGAAAAGTCGATTTGAGGGAGGTTTTTAAATTTGCATTACTAAACCTGAGAAGTATGGTGTAGATGAAACAGTGACTTTGAATGTGGTTGAACGACCACGGTCAGAGCAACTGACATTACTTTGCTGTCAGGCTGGGGAGACGTATGAAATGACATCTCACAGATTTCATCCTGGGAACTACTAGTCAACATCTGCAATCATAATGCAGATGACAGAACTATAAAACTTGTGCACGACATCATGCTTGAAAGGGATACAGACACTTTGGGGTCTATGAATGCAATTCAAAGCAGCCCCAACACACTGGAGGAATAATCCATTATCAGTAAGATGAATTTCAGTAAAAAAAAAAAAAAAAATATATATATATATATAAAGAACTGTGGAATACAGAAAGCTAATTGTTCAAATGCAGACTGTGGAGTAAGTAGCTAATTAGCAGTACTACACTTGTCTTAATTCCATACAGGGAAATCACTCTGTCTTCATAAGGGCAATCAAAACCATCAACGGTTAAGGAATTTGTTTGCACTACAAAAAATACAGGATCGTAATGATTCCATTGTTGGGACAGTGTTAAGAAATATTCATACAGGCACAGGACCAGAGAAGGATTTAAAATAAATGGACTGAAGAGTAAGAGGGCACCAGGCTTTCACCCAGAAGAAAGCCAAGTAAGAAAGTGCTGAATTAGCATTTAAATTGACCCTGGTGTCACAGGAGGGAAAAGTGACAGCTTTACATTTTGGAAAAGAGCTCCAAGTAGAATCTGAGAAGCTACAGACTCCTCCACTGGACAGATTACCTACAATTATAGTAAAAAACACCAATAGTAGACACCAGATAAATACAATATATATTGAAAAAGAGCTAGGGACAGTTTGACTTTTCTTGAGGGATGTTATGTCATTTTTAGAGAGTTCTCTAAAAGGTTAATGAACTTGCAATCAAGATGACACAGTACACCTGAGTTTGCAAAAAGCTGTTGACAGAACCATCCCAGAGGCTGGTAAAGACACTGGCCAGTCAGGAAGAGGGAATGACTGACGTGAATGACTACAAAGTAAGAAACCAGAGGAATAATAGAGAGCTTTCACTAAGAAGAAAGGTTGTCATTATAGTCTCCTGAGAATCTGTTATAGGATCTGTGTCATTCAATAAATTTGTAAATGATCTGAGCATTTCAGTGCTATTAGTAACACTAAGCACACCCACATCTCACGTACTCAATGCCCATAGCAGGAAAAAAAAAGAGACAGAGGAAGAGGAGAGAGACCAGACAACTTGGAGGTGGGGAGGGCTTCCAGACAGCCTGGACAGGGCTCTCCAGATCAGAAGGGAGACAACGGACAAGCAATAGGGTGTAATTATATAAAATCAGGAGTGGAACGGTGAGGGTGAACAGGAATTTGTTGCTGACAGCTTTTCACAACACATACTAAGAAGAAAATTGAAAGGAAGTACACAAACACAGCATGTCACTGTCACTCTCACCAAAGGCTGAGAATGCTAAAAATGGAAGTGAGTTTGAAAGGTGTCTGGGCAGTTCACAGAAGAAAGACCAGAAGGATCATTTCTAATGTGAATCCAACCCCTGAATCAGAAAATCAAACAATTTATATGTAGTCAGGAGAGAGAAAACTGCCTTGCAGTATCTCTTGGTTGGCTTGTTATATTTTGTTTGTTTGTTTTGGTTTTGTTTTCATTGTAATTCTGAGTTGCAGATATGCTTTTAGAGCCTCTTATGTCTCCTCACACCAGCTCATAAAACACATTGGAGTAATGGTAGGCCAAAAGTCAATATGAACCTGCCGATCCTGAGCAAGTCGCATGGTGGCAACATTGACTGGAGATGTTATCATCAGTCAGTCAGTAAAGAGACACGGTACCTGGGTATATGAATGTAGCTACAGAAATACTGGTAAAGACAGTTTTCTGACACAAATCACCTGAATAGAGATAGAAAGCTATGTGAAGTGCAGACCCAAAATAAGTACCAGGAAGGATGAAAGGAAGCTGGTGATAATGATGAAAGAAGAAAATACCATTTTCATAGAAGCATCATTTGCAATGATAAGCAGAGAAGACACTTTCAGCTGGGTTTTGAGAAAAATACACAAGACTTCCAAGAAAATTGTCGTGCAGGATTGCAGTTACTTGAAATAGAAATGGGTGGAAAGGGACAATGAGAGAAATAGCAAAGAAATAATAAAGAAAAAGATAATGTATACTAAAATAAAGAAAAGGAGTGCTGTTGGACAGAAGAAAAAAGATTTCTGGCAAGTGGAAGAAGAGGAAAGACAGGCAGCAGCAGCTGCTGCTGAAGGAGAGGAGGAAGCTACAGAATAATGCTGGATCAAAGCAGCAGGAGAAAACCTGGCAGAGCTGTGCGACAGGGGAATCGGATGTGCCTTGGGGCAAATAGTGGAGGCAGGTGAAGAGGAGGGCAGAGGAAGTCAGGGACAAAAAAGAGAAGTTGGAGAAGAGGAAGCAGCTTGCATGGGGGAAGGAAAAGGAGTAAAGGAGATGGAGGTGAAAGGAGGAAAGGGAAAGGCAAGGTACCAACAGAGATAGAGAGACTCCCGTCATGCTGGCCTGAAGCCCACACCAGGCCTCTTGCTCCGAAGGCACTGCCAGTGCCTGTGGTGTCAGGGCACAGCACAAACTGCTGACCTCAAAGCACAGTGCCTTGGGAGCTGCAGGAGTTCCGCGGGGCCTGGCTCGCTGCTGATAAAGTGCTCACATAGTCAATGCTTTCATGGGGCATTTCACAGGCTTATCATGCACTCAAGATCTGATCTAAAGACAGCTTGCATTAGTAAGCTTTGTTTATGCAAATAAATGCTTTCGGGATCAATTGTGAAGATAAGATACAAAGGCAAAACTCTAGGACAAGAGAACAGCTTAAGGAAAAGAAATCCTGTTAGGGCTCATGGATGAATTTATGAGGCCAGAGAAAGCCGTGAAGGTAGGAGCTGCCCTAGGTGTAGAAGGCAGCCTCAGGGAGGGTGCCAGGAGAGCTACGTGTGATTTACAGCACACAGGCAGCTCGTACACAGCGTGATCAGGGTACAGAGGAGCTGGTAGCACAGAAATCCTATCCAAGTTTAACAAAATCAAGGCAATGTCATGTTGCTAATGTTTGGCAGGATGCTGAGCCGTTGAGAAAGGACTGGGAAGGAACCATGGCCATAATGATGCAGAGTGGCTCCCCTCATTCAGGAAGAGTGCCACTAATGGTAATAACATCTGAAAATGTCATAAAGATCCTTGGCCGTGAGAGGGACCCTGTGACAACAAGCAGAGGGCTTATTGTAGAGGATGTCAACCAACTGCTGTAAAAGATAGTTCTCACTGGCAGAAATGTAAACAGGGAGATCTGGAAGAGTGGAAAATGAGTTGCTATTTGGAGACCAGAGTGAGGCAAAATGATTATAATGCAGCCAGGGAATGGCAGGGACATGACTAAAAACATGAAGCAAGTCTCTCAGCTAAGATTAAACAAACACAAGCCGTAAATCTTTTACAGTGAAATCTCTTCTGCTGAGAGTTACTTGTATGAAAGGTGGTTGTAAAGCTGTCCAGGGAGATTTTAGTGTTAAAGGAGATTTTTTTTCCCAGCAGTTAGCTCTGTCAAAGCAACCTGGGCTCTGCTCCAGGCCAGTTCTTTTCCTTTTGCTCATCCTCTCTAGCAGATTCTGCAAGTCTAATTAGCAATGCAGGCTTTGGCCATTTTGTTGACATAATGATTTTGTGGCCTTTATACTGTCCTTGCAGTGATCCCGGTGGCTCTCCAAGAGCAGTTGGGAAAGCAGCAGACAGCCCTCGTGCTGGCTCTCAGGGTTGCAGCTTGGGCCTGTAGGAGTTTTGGCACTGTGAATCGTGCAGGACTGAATTTGGCTTTGCGAACTCTACAGGATTTGCACATGGCTGACTGCAAACTGTGAGCAGGTCTGCAAGGTGCAAAAGGTTTTGTTTTTGTATTGCTGCTCTTTAAAGTGGAATTCCTTTGAGGTGATTTGTCCTAGACATAAGCAAAAATCAGTAGCTGAGTCTTTGACTGGCACACAGACATTTTTACAATGAATTACAGTGTCGGAAAGCTCTTGCGTAAGTCCCACGCAATAAAGTTCTCTACATTGCTGCTTGCACTGTGTATGCATACTTTAACCTGTTCTTATTTGCCATATTCTTGTCACATTCCACATTGAATCCCAAAGCCTCATCAGCTATATTTAAGGAATTATTTTGGACCTTTTGCAGAATTCCTGTCATGCAAACCCAGTCCCCAAAGGACCATGCTGCATGTGTGAACTCTCATGGGGAAAACCAGGCCTCTCTCCCGACCCTTCATCAAGGCTGTCCTGTCTCGTGCTAGAATGGCTGCTTTGGGGTACCTGCAGCACCAAAAATTGTGACAGAGGCAGCGTCTGACACTGTGCCTTCCATCCACCCCATTCACCCTAGCAGCAGGAGCGCAAAGGTTGGGGGATCAACTGGATTTGAGCAGATGAAAGGACAAGCCCTGGAGCTTACAGCTGCTGAGAAAATGGTGAGTTTTTATTTGAAATCAGAGTTCAGAGCAAGAGAGTCTCGTTGGAAGAACCTAACACTTCCATCCAAATAGACAAGCCAAAAGAGTGCATCTCCTCCATCAGCTGCACCACGAGAATCAGGAGCAAAGCTGGACGCTTCCCTCAAGGACGGCAGGAAGCTGGCAGCACACCCAAGGTGACAGGTCTCTACTGCAGGTGCCCGCTCTGCCTGCCAGCGCCAGTGGCTGGCGCTGAGCTCTGACAGGAGGGCAAGTGGATGGTCTCACGGCCCCAGAGGGCTTCTGGAGGCTTGAAAGGCCATGGGTGCAAACCAAGACAGCCTGAGCCATCTGGGGTCGTGTGGAGCCTGCCTTTAGACAGATTTTCTCCATCAACCTCCAGTGAGCCTCTTCAGAAGACAAAGGCTGCAGTGAAGGGATGGATTTCCATCCTGGTGCTTGCCTCAAGCCTTATGAGCAAGAGACAGCAGTGCCTGAAGAGGAGTAATGAAATACATTGCTGTAACTTCTTCTGCATAATGGATATTCAGGGCTGAGTCTTGAAAGGAAGGGAAGCAGGGCTCTTCAGGAGCAATCTTCACTACAATTTTCTTCTGATGTTATATAGGATCTCCACTTACTCTGTTTTTCTCCCAGGCTTTAATTCTGCAATGGGAAAAGGCATTGACTTTGAAATGCAAAGGAACCATGCCTTCTTCAAAGCTCTCTCATTTGATCAGCATTTTAATGTATACTGCACCCAGTCCTGCTGTCAACCCTGCAAAAGCAGTGAAGGGGCAGAGTCAAGGTGTGGGAAACATCCTACACTGAGAAATTTAAGAAGCTTGGTCTGAATATATCTAAGAGGAGATGAGGAGGGAGCTTGATCCATCTGCAAATACCTGGATGGAGAAGAGACAAGGTGGCATAGAACAGGAGCAAACAGATGAAAGCTGAAGTAAAAAATACTTGCAATGCTATTATAATTGTTTTATGTGTACATGAGATTGAAGGTAGTTATCAGAAATTAGGGATTCACAGAGTACAGTACATACAGAAAGCTTTTGCTTGAGCTGAGAAGGAAATCAGAGGGATGGCCAGAATCACGCTTTTTAATCTGACAGATGCTAAGGCTGTTAAACCGTAGGTCTCATGTGGCTTGTCCCATCACAGGGAAAGCGAGCACTGTACTGGGGGCCATGCTGCTGATAGACAACCTCTGGCCATGCACCAGTGCTGCTCCGCTCTCCCCATCAGCCCTCTTCAGCATCAGCACCGTGCTACTGAGGCAGAAATAGGCCAGAAAGGACCTCCCAGGCTGTCAGAGGGCTGCCCGAGGGGCTTGTCCTGGCACAGTGACACCGTATGTACAAAAAGCAGATAAAGAGGCAGTTCTTGTGTGAACTGAACAGGTATTTCTATTCTCATTTTCACATAATTTTAGCACTTCTGCTGTAATTTGTTACATTGCCACTTAATTGCACCACTGTTAAGTGTTTGGTGCAGGGGAAGTCGACGTTGAAGATGCTGGAGAAGATATGGCTGTATGCGCACGCTCCTCTCTGCTGGATGATTTTCATTTCAAGCTGTGGTACCTTGCATCTCACCCCTTTCTTTTGCCACAGTCAGCATGTCACCTCCGCTGCCACTGCCATGAGTCCTCAGTGAAAATAGGGGTTTTGTGTCTTGTCCCATGTATGTACTGGCTCTGGCAGAGCACCCCCTGGGGCTGACCATGGGCAGAGTGGCTGCATCCATTTTGCCAGTTGTACCTCCAGGAAGGTGGTGTCACTGCTAAAGCCAATTCCTATGTTTTAGATGGCTCGGGGACCCCCAGGTGCCACCATGACATTGCTATCGCTCTGTATTGTATCCCTACCTTGCTTTCCTCAGCAAAAGGCAGAAGGGAACACTGGAAAATAAAAAAGGACCACGCTTTCCTCACTTCCACCTTTCAATAATTTTTCCCCAAACCTAGCAGGAATAGCTTGAATTCCTCAGGACTGTGACACTCCTGAGTTTCCATCCCCATACACTGCACACTATTAATGACCATTTGGAGTCATTAAAGAACAGAAACAGTGACTATAGCAAAGCAGAAATTGCACAGGTTCAATCTGTCACAAGCAGAGGTACACAACATTTGAACAGCGATCTGTGTCAGCTATATCCTCAAAACAAAACAAAAACAGACAGACACAAACAAAGGGTTTTTCCTCCAGGTATACCTTGTGATGTGCCCGAGTATAAAAATCCTCGTACAAAATTCCAAATATTCTCCAAATAGAATACAAGTAATAAGAACTCAATTACTCAATTGTAGCAAAAAATCTTCCTCAACTCAAAACCTCCTAAAATGGCTGTCTACAAGACAGTAGGAGAAAAACATCATGTATCCTTCTTGAGAGAGGGAGAGAGGGAAGGGAAGAATAGACTGAATA
This sequence comes from Cygnus atratus, assembly GCF_013377495.2. Taxonomy (NCBI): domain Eukaryota; kingdom Metazoa; phylum Chordata; class Aves; order Anseriformes; family Anatidae; genus Cygnus; species Cygnus atratus. The sequence continues at coordinate 39,024,123 of NC_066364.1, forward strand.
TTTTCATTCACTTTGAATAACTCCATTCAACATCCTGCATGCTCTCTCTGTTTCCTCTGTTAACTGACCATAGCCTTGAGGCTTGCAGAGACTCATTTTTCACTCTCAGAAGCTCTATAAACAACCAGCAAGGGAATAAGAAAAATTCTGAATATTTTCAAATCACATCTCCAGTCAATCTAATCCTCATAGCATACAACAATCCTCAAGGACCTCAGTTTCCTCTCCATTCTCACGTAAATACTCCAGCATATTTCAACCACAATAAATATAATAAAAAGCTCCTTTTTTGCACCATTCCAAACTTGAGATAACTCACAGATGCACTTTTTTTTTTCCTTTCTTTTTTTGGAGGGGGAGGGAAAAATGGTTTTCACTATAGAAAATGCATTAAGAATTATTCATTGGCAAAAACAGCAAAAGAAAATATTTTTGACTGATAGATCACAATCTGCAAATGCAAACTAATTGTCTGATAGATATTATATCTTGATCTGAAGCATTACATTTGTCCAGATTGTAGCTATTTGAATGTACAAAAAATGAAACTCACCTGCCTTTTTTGTACGCCTCATGTATTTCTTTTCCTTGTCGGTGGACTCTGCATTCAGTGGATAAAACCCATCCCCACAACAGCAGGAAGATGCTAAAATGCATTTTATGGACAGTCAACATGTTACCTGAATGTTCTGTATCCAGAAATAGTCCATACAAGAAGAAGAAAAGCAAAACGTAGATCCTGTTTCTCTTTTTAAGACATTATCGGTCTGATCGTTATTGGAAGGATGTTTACTCATACAAAAAATCATCCTGCAGTATTTAATCTGGACAGTGGGGAAAGCAATTTCCACTAAACCTATAAATCCCTCTACGTCAGATGGCAGGGATTTTCTAGCAGTGTTGAATGCATGTATTCTCAGAGAACAATTATTTTTTGTCCAAACAGGCTATTTTATTAATTGGTTTAAACTGAACCCTCTTCTAGTGCCTATCAGAAGTGGCATATATATATTTCTGTCTGGTTAACCAGAGTGGTACAGCTGATCAGACAGGTGTCATAAGTCATTATGTAATCACTGAACTTATCTGAATTGCGGTGACATTTGTTACAGGCGTTCCAGTAGATTAAAAAGCGTTAATAGACATACTGGTTTGCAGCTAAAAGTCTTCATTTCCATTTAGCTCTGCAAGAGCGAGTTTTGATCCTCTGTGTTTTTCTGATCACTTTAATTTACAGCGGTACCGTGGCTGGAGTGGTCAGTGCCTTCAAGGCTTGTGCCAGATATCTCACTGCTGAGCAGGGTCTCTGGAGAGCGTCCCGGTGGGGACACAGAAGGACAGAAGGACAGCCTGAGCACAGGGCTGTTTGGAAGGATCCTGTCAAAGCAGAGCTGCTTTACGCCAGACCACAGGAGAGCTCAGGGGGCCAATGTGCTGGGTCTCATGTGGCTAACAAAATTCTCATTCTTGCTACTGAAAATAAAATAGCATGGGCAGGAACACGTGGTTGAGTCAGCCACATTGTCCGTTTCTTTGGAGCTCACACCCCTTCCTGTATAGCACACAGCTTCATGATTTCTCTCCTCCTCCTGTGTGTCTCCCTGCAAGGCTTTACAACTCTAGTCCCACTTGCGCCTTGTCACAATGTTCATGTTGGTTGCTCTTAACATACCTTGCTCTGGGTTCTGCAAACACCACCAGCTTTGTCCCATCCAGCCCTTTGCTGACAAGGCACTTCTTCCTCTGCTTGTTAACCAAGGATTTCTATTTTAGAGCAGCTTGTCAAGTCACCCATCTCTTTTCATGAAAGTCCTTCTCCAAAAACCCTCCGGAGATCTCTACCTGGTCTAAGCCACTGTGGTTTTATTGACTTCAGCGAGCATTTACACTCCCATGGGATCCACAGAAACAACGCATCGAAAGCCACTAAAATTTCTTTCCATCAACCAAGATTCAACCTGAAGATTTGCTTGGCTGAAACTGTCCCTACACAAAGTCACCCCGGCTTCAAGAGACAGGAATCAGTTACCAGCAGTTTGTTGCAAAGGTTAATCGCTGGTGCTGTTCAAACAAGTTGTACCCATCTTATCCTTGAAAACGATGTTTTCTCAGGTTCCACCAATTCACATATCCTTCTCAATGAAGATAAAAGGTACCTACCTTAATAATTGTTCCTTTCACCTGTGATTATATTAGGTATACTCTAATCAAATCTCTTCTCAGTCTTCGCAATGATCTGTATAAAGTTTTACAAAGTCTTTCATCACAGGGAACTTTTTTGTCTCTTTGGAATATTTTTTTGTGACTTATGCATTTTGTTAAAGTGATAGTCTTGCTAATGCACCAGGTTGCTTCCAGGGAGCAATGGGGATTCACAAGCATTGGACAGCCAGGAATCCACTTAGCTTCCCAGGAAAAGCTGAGGTCACTTGGTACTACACGCAAGAGAAGGGAAACCTTCATCCTCTGATTAACAGGGGGAATTTACTAAGAAAAGATATTCAGAAAGCCAAAAAAATGCATTCAAATGAAATATGTTTTTAAATATTACCCTTAAATTTAGCTCAGCCTTGAGCTTGAGTAGATGGAAAGTTAATTTTGCCTGCTTTCTCTGTGAGACTAACAAAAAAGATACAGTACTATTTTCATTCAGTAGTTAGAAATGCCGTGAATACTGAACAAGAAAAGAATGAATTTCTCGGTACGAAAAAGACAGGGATCTTCTGGAAAGAGTCCAAAGGAGGGCAACAAAGATGATACGGGGCCTGGAGCATCTCCCCTGTGAGAAAAGGCTGAGAGACCTGGGTCTGTTCAGCCTGGAGAAGAGAAGACGGAGAGGGGATCTTATCAATGTTCACAAATATCTTAAGTGTGGGAGACAGAGGGATTTGGCCAACCTCTTTTCAGTGGTTTGTGAGGACAGGACAAGGGGTAATGGCCACAAGATGGAGCACAGGAAGTTCTGCACCAACATGTGAAAGAACTTCTTCATGGTGAGGGTGACGGAGCACTGGGACAGGCTGCCCAGGGAGGTTGTGGAGTCTCCTTCTCTGGAGATATTCAAGGCCCGTCTGGACACCTACCTGGGCAGCCTGCTCTAGGGAACCTGCTTTGGCAGGGGGGTTGGACCCAATGATCTCTTGAGGTCCCTTCCAACCCCTTCAATTCTGTGATTCTGTGATTCTGTGAATAATTTGCAATGAACAGTATTTTCAGCAAATTAATCTGTCTTTACAGCTTGTAGATTATCTGTGATCTGACTGCAGTTTCCTCAAATGACTTTATTATTTCAGTTTATCAACTGATGTTTGGGGAGGGGAGTGGTTCCTAGGGATTCATAACAAAACCTTGTAAATGTGAACCACTGTTTAGTTTTACTTGGTTTGATAATGCCATGCATTTTTTCCAGTTCACCCACCGACTGACTGTTCAGAAATATAAAATTAAACACATCCTCTGCATTCCAGATTCCCAGTTAGTAATAGCATAAGTACAAGAACTAAACTTCTACCCACGTCTGACAACATTCACTGGAAAATCTCAGAGCAAATTTTAAAATGTCAGTTGCAAGCTGCAATGCCCTTGACTTTGATTACTACAATACCAGTTCCTTAAATAGGGGAGAATGTGAGAAGTTTGCACCAAATCCCTTGCAGACAGTCAGTAGCTGATCCAGGAGCAAATGAAGAAATGAGAACAGACTATAGAGATGAAGACAAGTGAGCAATGTTGAGCTTCACTATAGGAAAGGCCATTTATTTCCTTTTTATGGCTGAAGGCATCTTTCCTGGAATACTTTTGTGCTTGAAGTTGGATACTTCAGTACTTTATCTGGGTTAGAGTAGGAGCTGAATGCAAATGCTGATCTACTAGAAAAAAAATCTCAGGCAGCTGAAAAAGATGAAACTGAACAGGAAAGGTTAAAAAAAATGTAGAGTTCTTGCTCAAGTAGAAATGAATATAGTTTGAATACTCGGTGTTGGCTCCTACCCTAGCCCTGGGTTGTCCCAAGGCCCAGCTCCACATCAGTGGGCACTGATGGGTGCTGATGTCCTCACATGGCTGTGCTTTGCCTCCCTTTCCCCATGGGGCTGAGCGTTGAGTCAGGCCAGAGGGATGAAGCAGCAGAAAATGCATCTCTCTTATTCTTTGTGCTGCCTCCAGAGCATGCAGCCCTGCAAGCCCATCCCCGACCCAAGGGAAGAGCAGATCCCAGCAGCCACCCCCTGTATGGAGGCTTGGCCTCCATGGGGATGCAGCCTCCAGCTCCTGTGGAGCTCAGGGACCTGCTCGACACCCGCTGCCCCTGCTCGGGGGCTTTATCACTTCAGTAACTTTGATCCTGAAAGGGGTTCAGTGGGACCTTGGGCTTTTACTTAGTTATTGAGGTCTCTAAATGCAGGCTTCCCAGGCTGTTTGGGACTCTAATCCTGGGTTTTCACAAACAGATGATAAGAAGTGTCAGAAAAGTAAATATTTCATTCTGTTTGACCCAACTACATTGTTCCAGTTTGTTAAATCAACAAGTTTTGGGCCAACTAAAGATAGTTAGCACTACCCACTTTTTCCATTTGGTCAGAGAAAAGCCAACTCTTTGCCTGATTCTGTTTATAACCAGTCTATCTTCAAAACGAGAGCATAGTCAGACCAAAAAAATGAGCCTGTTTTTTTTTTTTCTTTTTTTTTCTTTTCTTTTTCCTTTGACTCAGCTGCATACTGAGATCCTGACCTTGCCAGGAGTAGGAATCCAGTCTGAAGAGCAGTCATGTGAGCCACCAGCCACCACTGGAAACCAGAAATGCTTTCAGTGCCCAAGAGGTCAAGGAACTATGCAGTGTAAGTGTCTGACACAATGACAGCTCTACCCAAATCACGAACCCGACCTTCTCGTCTTTAATTACACAAAGCTTCAAATTGCACGGTAATGCACAGTATACACAGTGTAAAACATCCCTGGAGCTATAATCAGACTGCAACAGCCACACATAAAAGACCCCGTCACATTTACGTTTTCTAACCTCTTCCTAATGGGCACTTGCCTTTATCGAAGAGCTTTTAATGCAAACATGGGTGGATGTGTCATGGTATCTCCATTGTGATTCACTTTTGCAATAGCCAGAGGAGCACAAGGGTACCAGCGTGATTGATACAATGTTGTTTGACTTCTGGAAAGCTATTTACCCTGTGCAGCTCTGTTTCTTTCAGAGACAGCACTCTGTGTCTCCAGGGCACGTTGCCAGAGTACTGTTTGTTACTTCTTCAGCAGATTCAGTCATGGATGTTGTCAGAGACTCTAAAAATCAGGCTTAATATAAAGTTAGTGGGGTTTCTGCAGCCATTACCCTTGCCCCTTCTTAACAAGTGTACTTCCATCCTTTGGGTCGCTCACATGAGATACGTGCTCTCTCTGCCTAAGCTGAAATACATCAGCTGGATACTTCATACGTGTTGGATATAGGACTATCCCCAAGGAGGATATTAGCACAGACACCAAACAAAATTTGGACAACTCAGGGATGCAGTGGCGTAGCCACTGCATTTCACTATGGTGGTGTCAGCAGAGGTGGTGGTTATTCATAGTGCTCCTAGCATTAGTGTCCTCTTTGCACGACTTGAAATCAAACTCTCCAGAAAGCTGAGAGGATGAGAGGAGTATGAATACGCGTATGTACACTGAGGTGACAGTGACTAAAACTAAAGGAGCCTACGCAGAAAGGGAAAGAGTATAGTATTTCCTTTGCAGGTACAGGAGGCAAATACACTCTTTCCTAATCCATAACTTTATAGGCTGTGTTTGTGGGGAGCAGAGACCAGGAGCTGCTGGGAAGAGTGGAGCATTGGGAATGTCCAAAGAGGAAGATTTTACTTTTCAGTGTTAAAGATCAGTAAATGAGATAGCATAGGAGTTCACCAGGATTGGGATCGTGCCACTTTGTATAGATGCCAAGGATTTCACCATGAATAGCTTTTGCACTTTATTATCGTATTTGTCTTTATATTCCTGTCTCTCTTGCACCTTGCTTATAACACATCAGAAGAGGTTCACATGCTCCTCATAGCCAACACTGGGACTTCTGCAGGTAGTGGTGAGGATATTGGTGGACCTCAAGAAACCATAACACTAATGAATAATTAGATTTCAACACAACATGAATGGCAGGGAGAAGTGCCAATGAACCCATGACCCCAAGGCCTTCTTATCACAGAATAAAAATCAGATAGAGGCAAGGCACTGTACATGTGCCTCTAAGCCGCTATAAATCCCTAAATGGATTGTGCACTGTATAAAAGGAAAGGGAAATAGGCCAAGCCTGCACTGGGCAGAAACCTGAAAGGCTACAGCAAACAACGTGCTTGAGTGAATTGTGGTGCTTTGGGACTAATGCCTTTGGCTGCTGTTCCTCACTGCTGCAACAAATAACGATGCTACAGCACCACAATGAGGCAAACCTTTAATATCGCTCCAGCTTCACTACAGCTCCTTGCTCGGGGAGGTCTTTGTCCACCCAATGCTTTTCTTTTCTCCCCTCACGGTGTGGTTTTGTGCTCAGGGAGACCCACTGGAGTTCACAAGTGTCTTTCCGCGGTCCTGACTCTGTTGGAGAGATTATGTGCATTGTGTGCCAAGCCGTGCCCTTTTGTTTCAGCCTGTCCTGCGATTTCCCGGAGCTGCGTTAGCTGGATTAGGCGGCTTTGTGAGCGCTCGGCAGTGGGCACCAGGCCTTTTGCATGGAGGTTCTACCACCGAAACTGGGGAAAAGATACTTTAAAAGGTAAAAGATAGATAAAAGATACTTTAAAAAGATATTTTGCCTTTAGCAGTTTTAAGGGGCTGAATTAAAATATTGAAATAGGCACTTTGTTGCCTACCAGAGCCCATTGGGAAGTACTTTCTTCTGATATACTAGGAGGAGGCAGAGGTGAGATGCTATGAGTGTTAAGGATTTCCCCGACACTTCCCCTACACCTTCATCCCCAGAGTGTACAACACACTCATTTACCAGGAGGGACAGTACCCTTAAAGGGTGCGAGACTTGCGCCGTTGGAAGATCCAGAACTAAAAAGGATGAAAGTGTTCAGACTGGACTGAACCTATGCTCTGCACAACCTGGATAGGGACTAATTTTGCTCTGATTACTAGATTCTGGTCTTCAGCCCTCCTACACAGTCCACATTATTCTACCCCCCCCTTTTTTTTTTTTCAATAGGTACATTTCTAGCTAAAAGGGTTTCTCAGTTTCCTCTACTCAACTCGCAGCCCATCTGCATCACCCGCATCTGGAATTTCATCAGTATTATGCTCAGTGCCCCTGCCCTGCCTTTCTATCAAGAAAAAAAATCAAAGTGCTTTAAAGAGACAGCAATGAAATGAAAGAAAAAAGAAGGTGGGGAATCAGAAATCCTTATACCACAAACACAGACACTGACAGGGCCATCTCAAGGCAGAAGCTAATGCAGGTGTAAATAACAGCAACAGAACCATCGACAGAAGTTCAGAGAAGGCAGAAGTGCTTAATAAGAGTTGTTCTGCCAATATTCAGAGGGGATTAAATGAACAACCAGAGTAATTACAGCTCTCAGCCTGACACTGATCCCAAAATATTGGAATGGCTGATATGACACTCAATAAATAAAGAGTTAGAGGGCAATTTAATTAATGTCAATTAGCATGGCTTTAAAGAAAATAGATCTTTCCAAGCTAGTTCTTTTTCAATTAATTTAAAACGTATTTGCTGGAGGAAATGAATCTATGCAATGTGCTTCTGTAAGGCATTTGATGTTGCACCATATGGCATTTTGATTAAAGAACAACAATAATACAGTATCAATATTACGTTATTCATAAAATAATGAAAATATTTTAGAACTGGATAAAAATACATATTGAATGTGATTGTAAATGGAAAATCTTCATCAGGCAAAGTAAATATCTTCATATTTGGCTCTTTGTCCTGTTCTGTTCTTGTCAATGAGCAAGAATAAAATGTGGACTGCTTCCTGACTAAGCCTACAGTACCAGAAAGCAGACCAGAAAAACTGAAGGATCACTGACAAGGAGTAAGGGAAAAGTCCAGAAAATAGTGGTGTCATTGGCTACAGCCTACTGCAGATCTATGCATCTAAAAGCCAAGAACATGGGTAGCACAGGGAGGAGAAATCTGAAAATCACTGGAGAATTTGTTGGAAAACTAGCTGAACAATAGCTTCCCATACAAAAAAAAAAAAAAAAAAAAAAAAGTCCCCACTTTTTCCAGTTTGTATTTTAACTGAAGATGGTATACTTTTCTGAAGGACATGGGCTACTTCTCAGGCAGGGATAAATCTGTGGAAGTCCAAAAACCAATACCGCAAAGAGCAGGTTGGATGCTCAAGCAGTCAACAAGCCAGGCTCAGAACAATCCATTACTGGCACCACCTAACGTGGCAAATCCTAGCAATGCTTTTCGAAGACAAATGTGTTTGGATCTGACAACCTTTGCTGAATTTGGTAGTGATAATTGTTGAAAGCCTGCACAGAAATTCTCTCCATTATTGGATCTCGTGAGCTAGAGCTGGCATCCTGAAACTTGTCTGGTGTTGAACCTCTTGGATAATACAGCGTCGTTACTGAGATCCCCAGTAAACTTTGAGCACCTTGCCAGTTCCATGGCTTTCTGTTGCTTTATGCAGAACATAACTAGGCAAAGTCTCTGCAATAGCTCCGTCAAGAATACTCTCATATGACCTGAAGATGGCCTTAGCAGGACACGCTCTCTGCAGTCTATGTGCTTACAGCAAACTTGTTTGGTTTTGAGGTAATTCATTCAGTGCTGCCTGTGCACAGGAACCTGGACTTCATTAGCTAACTGTCAGCTCTCTGTTTTTGCCAAAATCCACCAGCTTTTCACGTACATTTCTGTCTGCTTCAGTATGGTTTCTTTTCCTAAGATCTTTGCAGGCATTTTCCTTAGTCAATGTAAAGTTTCTGTCTAAACATCTGGTCTCAAGAGGACTTCCCTTGAGGTCACCAACATCCTGGAATCACCCACTTCCATGGATGTCCACCTGACAGACCCACCAACTAGCCACAAATCTGTCTGGCCATCACTCTTAGGATTCACTCATTTCACTTGCAGCTTTAGCATCAGTTTTAACTTTTTCAGTCAAACACTAGCCATTTGCATAACATCTGCAATGGACACACGAATGGGACAACTGAGAGAGACACTTCTGAGCTACATAGTCTACTGGCAGCCTCTGGACTGCATCCAAAGCACTCTGCACCTCCCAGCATGTAACATGGAGGGGCTCATCCGTCCAAATTACATATCTGCAGCACTGATAGCTACATCCAAGCCAACTATCAAGGGCTGAGGGGGAAGAGTTTCCAGGAAATGGCACATTTTATCAGGAGGTGGCTGTCTGACATCAGCCAGGTGCAGCTGGCTGGCACACAAACATTCACACCGTGGGTTCCTCCTTGGGGACTTGTGAGAGCCAGGGTGAACTCAAAAACCTGCAAGCCTAAGACAGACTTGGATATTCAGCTAGGCAAAGATTTTATTTACTCTTTTTTTTCTGAATGGGCAGAGTCTATGATGTGTGTGGTTAATATTAGCAAGTCCCATCCTTCTATTTGTTTGTTCTGATGGAGTCTCAGATGTTGAATGTCCATGGATAACATGTCCCAGTGGCTTTCTGCATGTTTTCCCTTACTGGAGTGACTGCAGCCTTTTGCTTTTGGCACAAAGAAATCCAGCAGCTTTTGTTCTCCACTGTGAATGTGCTGCAACATTTCCAGCTCTGTCAATTCTGAGATATTTCATGGTTTTGGACTAACATTGGAGTATGACTGCAGATCTGGGCAGCTCTAACAGCAATATTCCTTGAATTTCTGTGCTGAAATGGCTTTAGTCTGACACTTGGATGTACTGAAGCTCTGTGAATTATACACAGTCATTTGGAAAATCACCAGTTGGCTCCTTCTCCTCTGCTACTGATCTTCATTACCATAACACTGAGGTCCCAAAGCAGCAATTAAAAAAAATAAAGAAATGAAGTGTATTATAAACTGCACAGAAACACACCAGCATGGCATAAATAGGAGGAGAACAGCAAATAGGAACCACAAATCTATCTCATGCCATTCTGATTTCTATGGCTACCTTCTAAAAGCTTCTGGATGTGTTATTGCAATTGAAAAGACTCTACCAAATTGCACAGATAAAGTTGTCTGACACAGTTTCACCACCACAGCTGGTTCCTGCCTCTGGCACTCAAGCTACCAACAGTCCTTCTTGGTCTTCAGATGGGTAACAAAACAGAAATGCCACAGCAGACATTCCCAGCTGTGCCTCCATTTAGCCTGCTGCCAAGAAGCGTAACCCCACTGCAGTGCCACAGCTCTGTCCTCCAGATTTACACAGGCAAACTGGAGTTACTTTAGACCATTTTCTCAACCAATATATTTCCTCTCAAGAATGCTTATGCCAGATAGAGCTTTTATTTTCAACTTAGATTTATTATTACTTTTATTTATTTTAACTGAAGCAATTGCCTGCTTTGTTGTCTCCCACAACCTCAATTTAGTGAAGCATTCGTTTGCCCAGTTTGGCTTCCTGCTCTTGTTAATGTCTTTATATGACTGGTGGGCTGGATCTTCATTGAAACGCACTGTGTATTTCCACCAGCTTAGCTTCTGCTCCTATGTCTCCTTGTCTGCATATAGCATATGGTGTAATATGGGAAGACAGAAGACTGTAATTAGCAAAACATCAGTCTGATCATAATAATTAACTGAAATAAAATATTAATAAGAGGTCTTCTTTTGCAGCAAGAGACTGCAAGTGTGCCGGAATCAGCAGACAATTATGTAGCACAGAAATCACTGCCATTGGCAAATGAGCAAGCTTAGTATATTTGTAGAGCTTCTAGAGTACTAGAGCATCCTGCTTGTCCCTCTGCAGAATGAGGGGGTTCCTCAGGGGTCAGCACTATCAGAAGACAAAGACCCTCTGCCCTTTCTGTCATCCAAGTGACACCTATGAAGAAGAGCAAGTGTGGCAGTGTCCCAGACTTTGAAGGTAACAAGCTCAATACTGAAGTGTGTGTCTTAAATCCATGTGATCCAAACAATTTACACCCATCAGCTTCCCTTGCACCCACCCTCCTTGCAGCATCCTTGTACAGAAACCAAGAAAATGCATGCCCAAAGCCTGCAAGCTCTTCTCCATAAACTCATCAAGCCCCATCTTGGAACACTTCTCTCTGACCTCACGCCTTGGTGGGTAATGCAGGTCTTCAACATTACTGATAGTTAGAAGCTTTCTAGTTTCCAGTTTTGCATTATTCATGATGAGCTCTATTCATATAAACCTGTACCAGTTTACCCTTTGACACCAATAATTCTCCTCGTCTGGCAATTATCCTTCCTGAAGTGTTCACAGACAGAAATCATTTGCCTTCACAGCTGTGATTTTGCAAGGCTCAACAAGAAAAGCTCTTTAATTCTGTCCTTGTTAGACAGCCTTTCCATTTCCCTAACCATCCTAGGAGTCCTTCTCTACACATGTACCTGTTCACGTACATATTTCTTCAACATAACTAACCAGAATTGTACAAAATGTTGGAAATGAGGTCTTACCAAATGCTCTAGACCTGGTGATAATATTTCCTACTTTTACCAAGGCAGACACTTGGTACCTGCTGGAATGTCATTAGCACTCTCTTCAGAATCTCTTTTTTTTTCATTTTTCAATGTCCTTTTAGTAAGGGAGAGCAGCACACAACCCTATTAAATGTAAGGATCCTTTGCCTGGCTCAGCCTCCTCCTCACCCAGGGCTTCCATGGAGGCTGTTGAGTTTTCTCAGGAAAAACTCAGGGATTTTCAGGGATTCAGCTGACCTCACAAGTCAAGATTTTTAATCCTGTCATTTCTGCATGACCAGAAGCAGCTATTAACTTCAAGCCTTAGTGGTGTCACAGAGTTGTGCTTGGCACAGAACTTTTATTAATTTTGGTCTTCATATCATTAACACTTTTTTTATTAGTGGAATTTTGACATTCGCTTTGCAGCACAAATTATCGTGGATTTATTGAGATTTTTTTTGATATGACATCAAAGTCATAAAGCAATGGGGCTTTGATGTGAGACCATCAGCCTTGGAACCTGGTTTCTTGCTATTCCAAGAAACTGTTTGGGAGCCAGACAATTTATTGATGTAACCACAGTCTAGAGCTGATGCATTTATCCCATGCTGTGTTTTTAATTTCTCCATTTGGTCTGCAAGAATATTTGAGCCCTTATACAAGTATGAACTGAGTCTTAAGGTGAAGTATTAATGTTCGCATTTCTTCTCTGATCAGTATACAAGCAACAGGATTGTTTTCCTGTATGATCTACTAAAAAAATATCTTGAGGGTACTTTCTGCTCCTACACCTGAGAGTTTCAACTTACATCAGGTTTCTCAGGGCCCTGCACAGCTGAATTTCACAGCCTCTGTGAGCAGCTTTTTCCTTGTATTTTGCTGGAATTTCCCTTGCTGCATCTTATGACTGTTGCCTCTTGCTGAGCATCACTGAGAGTGGGTCTGTCCCTTGTGCAAAGCATAAAAGCCTTCTCCACGTTCTATCACCGTTACTGGGCGGAGCAGCACTTCCCACGCTGACAGGGGAGCAGTGGTTCAGCAGGGGACAGCCAGCTCAGCAAGGGCAGAGAGGCCTTGACCTGCCATGAGCAAAAGCTGCACAGGAAAATAGAGTGCCAGATGTTGAAAAGGAAGGAGCCGCGGTGTTGGGATTGTAATGTGGTAGATGAGCTGTGTTTCAGAAAAGAAAAAAAAAAAAAAAGAAAAAAAAATTTTTTTTTTCTACTTACCCACATGTTTTCACCATTGTTTCTTATTTTCCCTTCCAAACCAGGTCAATGCCAGTTACACAAATCTATACGCATCTGACTAAAGCGGTCACATGCTGAAGCCACTGCAAAGAGCCACTGGAGTGTATGAGAGAGCAGTGCTGGGGGAACAGGGGCACAAAAGGTCTGTCAGGCAGTGTTTATCTCGCACTGCTCAATTGCCACATAAAATGGAGAGAACTGGACATTCACTTCCTCTCAAGCACACTAGCAGAGTGGTGGAGTTAAGACATATTAGGCACACCCATAAAAGAGGAGAACCTCAACTAATGCCCTAACATAAAGAATATGGGTTTTGTGGGGTCTCACATTGTTGCTTTCTGCTCATTTATCCTCTTCCTGCGTCTGTCCTCTCTTTACCATCCCAGTGCTAGCATTTTACCTTTCCAATTCAACCTCCTGCTCTCATTTCATTGCACCTTGGTGCCCATGCACGCAAGAGGGACAAGCAGCAGCAGTGGTAGGACAACGCAGCCCTGAGTCACCGCCTGGCCCTCAGGACATGTATCCACATAGAGGCCATCCCACTCCTGCCGCAAGTGCTGGCTGCTTGCTCCCTATGGCACTGGTCCTGGGGACAGGAGATGGTTCTTACACCCAGCATCAAACCTTTTGGCTGTTCCTGTAATTGCAGTTGAGATTGTCTGCAATTTTCATTTCCATTGGGGTACAAGGGCATAAAGGAGAAGGGAAAAAAAAAAAAAGAGGGAATTTGTATTATTGTTCACTCTATTTTTCTTGTGCTTTTCCATCTGGAACACCAGCTTGGTATATTTTTCCCTGCCAGTGTTGCCAGCTTCCTGCAGCCAGGGCAGCACTAGTTTCAAGTGGTGCAGGCAAGTGGTTTTGGGGTGAGCAGGCAGCTGTGCAGGCAGGCAGCGGTGCAGGCAGGCTCCCACCTGCTGGAGACAGGCAGCTCTGCAACCATGCTCCCTGGCTGCCCAGCAGGAGGGTAACCAGCAGGCAGAGAGCTGGTGGGCATCTCCAGACCCCCAGCCTCCTGCCCTGGAGGTGACGGGTGCTTTGGTGTGTCAGGGGAGTGCACCCCAGCATGAAAAAGAGACCACAGCTAGATGTGTATTTTTGTCTGGAAGGAAACAACACCTTCCTGGTGCCCTCTGGGGAAGGGAGAGGAAACATTCTCAAGGCCCATAAAACTGGGGGCAGTGTGGGAAAACTCTGAGAGAGGTTTTTTTTCTCTGAGAGAAAAAAAAAAAGTTGATTTTCCTTTATCAAAAATGGAAATATGATCACTCTTTTTCCTGTCTTACACGCCTGCAATCACTGTAGAAAATGGAACTGTGCATTTTTTCCAATAGTACAATTTCCAAGTGTTACCAAGAGGCTTGGTATGTGCTCCCACTAACCTGATTCTTATAAAACCCCAGAGCCCAAGAAGACATTGGCATTTCTGCCAAATGTTGTCTGTACTTTTTTTTGTCTTCCTCTAGTGTCAGAGAAAATTTTTAAAATGTCTTTTATTAATTTGTGCATGCCTTTTGCATATGGCTTCTGCAGCTCCTTAGAAGATCTCCTCACTCCATGCAGTATTAAAGACACTGGCCAGTGTGCTAGGCCCACAAAAGCCTTTCACAGTCCCCAAGCTGGCAGCCCGGTAACAGCAACATCTTTCATAGGTCCCAAATTAGAAGAAATCCAGCATTTCTGAGAGATGATTAAGATGATCTGGTGGGGCTGCTCCATCCCTGACGTCAATAACCCAACGTTTTCCGTCTCACTGCTCACCTTGAGTCAGTGTCACAACATTTTCTGATGGTCCTGAACGAGGCCTGCAATCTCCATTACATCATGTGCAGACAAAAAGGAGCTGCATTGTGCTTTGTGCTGAGAGTCACGGAGCTGCTCACGGGGTGCTGCCATCATTCAGGGCCCCTTCCCACAAATGTACACAAACGGCAAGAGCTCGTCTCAATGTCTCAGAGACGTGCAGCACTCGGCCTCTCTGTGGCAGCAGCAATTAGCGGCAGCGTTAATCACCTGCTGCGCCTCCTTGGAAGTCTGTGCCATGACAGCATCCCCGCACCAGCCCTTCTGGCTGTTTGAAGTCCTCGCCTGCGCAGGGCTGGCTTTGTTCTCACACTTCCTCCGGGGTTAGTCTGTTCTCTACAGCCTGGCGTCACTGCAGGAATGCGAGGAGAAAGGTAAAGAAGAAAAAACACCCCAACATCTGAGACACACCGGCCGTCCCTGTCTCTTCCCATTTTACCTGCTCAGGAGAGACGAGTCTCGTCTGTCCTCGTCTATTTACCTGGCACGCCTTGGGGGGGTTCCCACCTTAGGAGCATTCATTTTGTGTAAGTCAAAGTATTGCAAAATACAAAATGGTGAAGTAAAATGGAGTAATTCTTGCTTTATACTACAATTGTAACCTTCCTTCTAGTTATTTTCTGTGAGACCATCAGTAAACCTGTAGGCTGGCTCCTATCAGGTGATGAGTAAGATGCAATAGCAGTAAAAGCCAGCACTCACAGGCGTAACTCTCTTTCCCTTTCTTGTGTGTGAATCACTTTTATTGTATCAGTGCCCTTGGGTCACGGGATAACCATAGCGACTTTTCTTCTTCACGACTAAAGTTATTATTGGCATTATTTAATGACGTTTCAGCGGGTTTGGCTCTCCGATTGGTTTTGCTTTTCATCCCACAGCTGCAGGAGAATGCCTCAGACCCTCACCCTGCAGGGTGGCCGCATGGTCCCCTGCCAAACCCCACGGGCTGTGGCCTCCTGCTTTCCACAGGCTGTTTCACATGTGTGTGGCCATGGTCAGGGAGCTGGTGTCACCCTGGTGTGTCCAGGTCCCCTCCTGCCTCCCTGCGCTGTTCTGTAGCATATTGTGGAGTTTGGGTCCAAGCGATGCTGCTTGAGCTCTAAGTACGTATTTTTGGGGTCTATTTTTCCTGTGGTGGAACAAAGCTGTATTTAGAGGTCAGGTGTGGGTGGATGATTGCAACCCCTGATCCGCGGCCAGAAGCGTTACATTACATAAAGAGGTTTTTTTCTTCATTAAGGATTAATCTGTGCTAACCAACTGTCAACTGTTGGTAACGAGGGTTTATTAACATGCCGCCCTACCCGGACTAGGGGCATTGAGCCGACTTATTACGTTAGATGTAATATGAAAATGCACGTATACATATCCCAGGCGTTCAGAGGCCCTGCTCTCAGCCTGCCCACGCAAGCAGTGCTGCAGGGGGTGAGGGCAGGGCACGGCCCTCTGCCCTCCGCTGTGCTGCGTGACTGCGGGATGAGGCACATCTGTGTGAGAGTATATTCAAGTCAGGAGAGGGGGTTGTTCTGCCCTGCAGTGTTTCTGTAAATGTTCAGCAACTCGTCACTTCTGGGCTGCCAGGAGATGTTAGCAGGTGTTATGGGAGAGATGGGGGATGCTGTTCATGGATGAGTGATCTCCTCCATGCAGCGTAACGAAGCGTTTAATGAAATAGTTTAAAAACCCATATACCGAAAAAAAAAATATATATATCAAATTCATGTGAGGCAGAAACAAGGGTCATGGCAGACAGCAGAAGATGGCTGGAGGGGTGGCTGCTTGGCAGCAAAGTGTGAAGTCCTCCCCGCTGAGCTGGTTACCTGAAAGCAGGAAGAGGGGAGGCTGGCCTGGGGCATGGGCAAAGTGCTCACGGTGTTCAGGCACGTCCAGGTTCAGGGAGAGAGATAGGAGCTGGCACAAAAGACAGTTCAGACACCACAGTGCCGAGCATAACTAGACAACCAGGATCTACAAGCCTGAAATGGCCCTCTGAAACATGTGGAGAGAGGGTGGCACATAAAGCTGTGTCAACACCAGGCTGTACTGCAGCATCCACACACTTGAGAAACTCAGGCATGAAATTCTGGACTTAAAGTGCCTCAGACAGAATATTTTTGTTTGTTTGTACAAAGTCATTTTATCTCCCACCAATTAGCCTGGTTAAACCAACTGGTTGATTAGATTGATGTGGTAAGGAAGCAGCCTTGCGGGTGTGGGTTGTGCTTGAAAAGCAGCCTTGGTGATGTCTTCCTCTGGCAGAGCACTGGAGCTGTTAGTCACACATTTTGATGGATGACTTTCGTCACCAGCTGTGACATGGGAAGAATATTGACATGCTGTAGTGTTTATGTCAGCTCGCAGAGGACTAAAGGAGAGAAAGCACAAACATTACAGCCATGATTTTTCTTTATTTTTTATTTTTTTAAGGAAGCCACATTCTGCTAAGCCCTGCAAGGCTGTGCCTGCACGAGGGTGGGCAGGAGGTGGGAGAGCCCTTCTGTGGGAGGCTGAGCTTGGGGAAGGGCAAGCCAGGGGCAGCATCACCCCTGGGCGGCATCATGCCAGGCACCAGGCGCGTCTGAACGACACACACCAAGCTCGTGCCCCAGCCTTATGCTGTATGAATGCCAGGGTGGGCTCTAGGCAGCTTGGCAAGCACCATTTGCCACTAACAGCTCGGTTCCTAATTGAGTTACAGTTTTCACTTCCATGGTCATTTAGGGCACACAGTGCCTGAGAGCCTGGGGCAGACCATTGGGCCCCACGTAACCAGCAGGGCCTCCCATTTCGATCCTGTCCTCCCTTTCTGTGCCATACACCTGCCCCTCTCCAAACCAGTAAGCCTTATGAAGCAAGGGCTCCTGCTCCTCCTCCCAGGGCCATCACCGGGAGGAAAGGAAGGTCTGATGTGCCAGGAATCTGGCAGCAAAATCCTGCAAACACCCATCACATCTGCAGACCTGCGCTGATCTCCTTCATGGACAAAACACAAAGGGGGAGCTCCCCACCCTGCCCTGTGAGGAAGAGAAACCTTTCTTTCCACCCACCATCCTTGGGGCAGATTGGAGCCATCTGGCAACACCAACCCCACAAAGAAAGAGGGCCCACAGGGGCATACCGTGTGGGACCATGGGTTGAGGAAATGTTCTTTGTTACTGTCCCCGGGGTGGCAGTTTGCAGCCATTTCATGCTCACAGCTGGGGGTGACCGTCTGAGCTGCTTACAGTCTCCAGACCCGGCTTGAGCAGACCTTCCCTCCCCATATAGTCCTACAAAGTCTTCCTCAGCACCACACCAAACACCCAGAAACGTGTGAGATGCCAACACTGCTTCTTGCTGCAATGATGTGGTCTTTCTCTTGTCCAGCTCCTTGGAAAGTGTCTTGTCTCCCCACCTCTGGGCTGATTAATGCTGCCTTTCCTATTTTGTGGAACAACAAAACTGAAACTGTAGATGACAAAAATGCACATATTTACTTGGAGGCCATTGCGATTACAGTCAGCTTGAGGCACTGAAGGTCTCCTCCCAGCCATACCTTTAGTATGTGTTTATTATGCACCTATATAAGAAAGGTTTAAAATTTTATGGTTGAAATGAATTTGGACCGTAATAAAAATCCAGATAAAATGGAAAGAGCCGGGAGGGTAGAGTTCTGTCCCATTTCCCAAAATATATTTGTTCAAGTAATTCAAACTGTCGTTACAATTAACTTGTTCTTTCATTTCCCTCTCTGAATTCCCTCTAAGCTAAACACACAATTTTCTTCTATAAATCTGTGTGACAAGTAGAGCAGTAAAATCTTTATTTTTTTTCCACATCATTTATATGCATTTTCCACGGATTGGGTTCCCAGGCACATTTCCTAAGCTAATTTCTTTGGTTGCAAGGGCGAACATCAACATTCAGAGCACCCCGAAAGTCTTGTGGGAGCAATCCCATTTGGACAACTGGCTAAGATGAGTCGTGGTTGTTTTCTCAAAGGCAAAAATCAGTCTTCCAGTCATCTTCTAAGGGCTTTCTATTTGTTCTGAGGAACAGGCAACATGTGGCTGTCCTGGTTAGGGGGTCCCCAAAGGCAGGCATGGGGAATACCCTTCATGGCCTGTCAATGTCTTGTGAGTGTCCCGTGAAAGGCTGGCTAAGGACCAGCTAATGACACATGTGGCTGGAACTGAGTCCAAACCTTTTGCCAAAACAGCTACATCACCACACGCCTCCACCCCACTCCACTGCCCCATGGCTTGTGGGGATCCCACCACTTCAGGGCTGTGTCCTGCTGCTGCCAGCTGTACATAGGGTGTATGGCAATCGTAGGCCATCAAATCTGCTTGGAAATCAGTCACTGGCTGGGCCCCACCACATCGTGCTCACAGCAGCTATGCCAGCATAGCACAGCACGGCTGGCTTCCAGCCCTAGCCTGCTGCTGTGACCCCACAGCTGATATACATGGGCAGGTCAAGTCTTCTTCTGGAGGCAATGCAGGTTAGCATCAAAAGCTGGTGGTATAAGGCATCGTTCATTTGGAGAACATTTTGTGGACAGCTGTGGCTGACCCTGAGCATCTCCTGGGAACCAAGAGCCTGGAGCTTTTCTGCCAAGGGCCTTGGGAATTTATTGAGGGCATTTACTGTCTAGGGCGTTGGTTGGCTTGTGGAGTAGAGCCTGAGCAAAGGGAGCCAGCTGAAAGACTTGTCCCAGACAGCAGGGGATGGCTTCTTCTTGCCCAAATCAAAGCATGCCACATGTGATGTGTGATATCCAGGCACCATCTGCCTTGGGAAAGCTGGGTCCTCCCCCTCCTCGCCTGTGGTCACCCCATATGGCCACAAGAGCTGGACACAATGAGCAGCACCTCATCCTGCTCATGTCTGGTGTCTCTCCCTACTGTTCTCACTTCGTCTGAAATGATAATTCCTCTAACCAGGAGAATAATGACCCCAATGCGTTATTTCAAATGTCATTTTTTGTAAAGGAATTAATCAGCTTACTGCGAGACTGGGTTACATTTTAATTTTTATAGTGCTAAAGTCTTTCTGTTTTTAAATGCATTTTTTAGTTCTTTAATTTTCAGGAGGGCAGCATCTCAGTTGGTTAGACCATGCCTTACTCTAATCTTTTCAGTGTGGAAATTTGACAGACAATAGCCATTATTCAGTAGTCCTGGTATCAGTTTAGCCCGTGCACATTTCTTTTCAGCCATATTGTCTGCGTTAGGGATAATAGCAAAGATTGGACAGCTGGGAACTACAGGCAGTTTTATCTTCCATTAGTAAGTGTGGAGAGAATCTTTTCAAAGCACAAAGGATGAATTATATGTAAAGCTTTCATTTATAGTCAAATGGAGATTGAGAAATCTACCTGCCCTGAAACACATGCCCTGAAATTTAAAGTAATTATTAACATTTCTTCAGCCGTGGGCTGCAGGTTTCACAAAAGGTCTCTGTAGCTTATAGCTGTAATTAATGGCTCAGTTTTTCCAAGGAGCTTTGCGTATTTCAAAGTACTTGAATGCTTCCACTGAATTTCTTCCACCTTTTGAAATGCTTTTTATTTAAAATCAATTACAAATGAGGTGTTTATTCAAATCCTCTACCACTGGGCATTAACTTGTAGCTAGCAGCTCTCCAAACAGAATTTAAATCACACTTTAAAGTTCACACCATGAAATGGAGTCATTTCCACCCTTTCCATTTTCTGTTTTATTAACAGGTTTGATTACAGTGATCAGCACAGTGGTTTGTACCCATTGTACAACAAGTTTAGCACCAGCATTCCTCACAAACTTCTCAACATGTCCTTTTTTCAGAAGGAAAATGTGAGAGAACCCATAATTTTTATTTATGGAATAACTTGCAAATGCCTCATTTCATGGCCCTTGGCTGTCAATAAAAGACTTTCTTCAAATCAGCATAATCTGTAAGTTTTCTTGGGCATAATAAATGTTAATTTACATACTATATGTTACAATTTCACATATGTACACTATTTCACAGAGGTACACACCCCAGTGTCTTCCTTTGTTATATGCTACCCATATATACATTATACATATGTGTACATGTATATGTGTATATATGTATTTTTTTTTCAAAGACATGATTTGATTAGACAGAAGTAAGAATATAATGCAGGCAGATGCAGCATGAGCGGAGCCGACATTTTGTCTCTTCATGGTTGGACCAGGTTACTCAGAGATGGTGTACTCATGGGCTTTATTTGCCCAAATCCCTTATGCACTTCTGGAAATCCTGTCCTTCAGTAGGTTAATTGTCCAGATGCTCAGTGCATCACAGAATTGGGTTGCATCCATCCAACAGTTGTCAGAGCCTGGCTTCAGGCACTATTTTTCAAAACATTGGTTGGATCTTGGGATTGTAAATTAGACAGTGCTCATGAAGTCTCTTGTAACCCAGGAGAGATGAAAAGTAAAATACATTCTCAATATCATACTTTAATATTTGCTCTAGCTTCATGCCTAGCCATATTCCTCCTAATAAGCAGAAAAACACAATTCATAAGCTGCCTGAAGCAAATGTCTTGGTTTTATTCTCATCTATATTTTTCATCTGTTGTTTTAATGAGTAATAATTATAAGCGGTGCCCACGATAGAATTTTTTTTTCCTTTAATGGAAAAATACCCTTCTTGATGATGTTGCAGGCTGTGTAATTGTGTCTGGTAGAAACAGATGTGGATGTTTCACCATGCACCAATCTATCAGTCACGTACACAGGCGCGTACAATAATCGTAAGGTTCAGAAACCATTACTGTGCTCCACACACATGCTAGTTAAGCTCCTCAGCCCCTCCTGAGGTAGGTAAATGTCATTGCTCCCCATCTTCCAGATGGAGAAGCCGAGGCACCGGGAGGTTGAATGGCAGCACTGGGCCTGGCGGTGCAGGCCTGCCGGCCTCCGGCAGTGCATGGCCCCAGCAAAGGCCCCTGCCTGCCCCGCTCTGTTGCCTCATCACAGCGCTGAGACCCATCCTGCTATGTCCGGGCTTTAACCTCTCAAAAGTTGTCTGGGCTCTCTTCTTTTTAATAGTTTTTGCCTCTTTAATGTGGTTATTCCCACTTGTTGATGACAGAACTGTCCAGGTTTCAGCTCCGAGAAGAGTGGGGTGTGGTAAATTCACGGATCTAATGGCTCCAGGAGAGAAATGTCAGGGTGGGAGAGAGGACAAGCCTTCCTCTCAGACACTGTCCTCCCATCACTTCCCTTCTCTGCAGTGATTTCAGGGCTGTGTTTTCTTACTTTCATGACCACACAGAACTCCATAAATGACAGTTATTAACATGGCTGATGAAAGGGGTACACCGTTCTTAATTTAATTTCTCTGATCAGTTTTGTTTCCAGTAAATCAGTGTGACCATCGGTGTGACTTAGGCAGCAATATCTGAGGCACAAGGAAAATTCTGGGTGTTGTTGACAGCCTGGAGTTGACAATTCCCAGCCCACTTCTACATCCCTTGAGATTTAAGATGTAAGATTTACTGCTACAGTAAGTAGGAAAATTCACACACCAACAGTTACAGTTTTATTATTTTTGTTTGTTTGTTTCTCCCGTATTAATATGATTTAGATGAATCTTCCTGGCCCAACCCTAGTCAGATGTGTAATTGAATCTTATTATTGAATTGCTTTCTACACTCAGTCCCAGATCTTCATACTTCAGGCTCTGCCCATCCTGCTGAATTTCAGCTTGGCAACCAAATGCTTTGATGAATATAATCTCCACAGCCAAAAAGCCACGATGCTTTTTAAAAATAAAAGGCATGCAAATTTGGCCATCATTGTCTTGCTGCTATTGTGTAGAAATATTTGGGTTTTGTTGTCAGTGCTGTTAGCAAAGGACGGGAAGATATCACTGGATGGAAAATGAAATGCCAAGCTCTGTAGTTGGTTACAATGCTTTCCAGCAGCTTCAAATGACTTACATCGACCTTGTAGCCAGAGGTCAGACAGGGTTTCACTGAATCCCACAGTATTATTCTTGCCACTTCAATCTCTGACATGTCTATATTTTTGTAGAAAGAAGTTCTGACAGGCATCTCTCCCTCTTGATCCAAAACCCCTAATCAGAAGGGCAGTGTGTTGATTTGGAGAGGCATGTTGGGATACCCTGTTTCTCCATGGTCTGCACTTTCCTCACAGGGGTGAGGAAAATCTTTGAAAGCTACCAGTGCTGCCCTCAACAATGTTTTCTACTTCTGAAGAAAATGATGGTCCCAGAGATGATACCCATTCCCATACAGTGACTGTGCATGCTACTCACAAGCTTTCCTTCTCATTTTAGAGGTCAGGTGCTACATATCACGTGCTGCACTCAGGTTATATGGAAACACATGCCTAAACCTCCCTGTTTCCATTACGCGCATACCCTGGGAGCCATCTGCTGTGAATTCATGGGCTGTGAATTCATTGTTCTGTTTTATCCACTCACTCAAACATACCACCTGCACTCTGTAACCAGCCCTGTGGATCCTGGACAGCCAACAGTCTCGCTGGTGTCGATGTAGGTCCTGTCCAGAGAGAACACAATTCGGACCCTAAAAGGATGTCTCGTTCATAAGCCAATGGAAAGAAACATTGCATTCGTAAGCCAAAGAAAAGTCGTTGGTCAAAGACAGAGATTTTTGAAAGGAGAGGCCTCATTCAGACCCCTTTCAGGAGATGCA
Source organism: Cygnus atratus (assembly GCF_013377495.2). Classification (NCBI taxonomy): domain Eukaryota; kingdom Metazoa; phylum Chordata; class Aves; order Anseriformes; family Anatidae; genus Cygnus; species Cygnus atratus. Next base: position 39,047,488 of record NC_066364.1, read on the forward strand.
GTTCCCAGGCCACTCCTTGCAAGTCGCATACGTCAACTCCCCCAGGACAGCCTGTGTCAACGCACTCTCTGGTTGTCCATTGCATAGCAGGCAGCTCCAGTGTTGCCGGCCCCAAACGTACATACAGCACCTTTTGAGCAAACAACGGGCACATATTTTCAAGTATGAGAAACAGCATGTATCACAAAGCAAACGGGAGCTGGGGTGTGGGTTGGAAAGCAACTGGCACAGCAGGCTTCTCCATGATGTGCATGGATTTGCCCACTGGAGGATGTGTCCTCCACTTTACCCACCAAAGCAGCTGTAAAATGATCAGATTTCTGGCTTTGCATCCAAATTGAACTTAAAAAAGAACCAACAAAAGAGAGTTTTGTAAGTGTCTTTTGCTTCAGTCATTGCCGTGCAGGCATGCCTAGCTAAAGACGGACCAATATATCAAATTAAAAAATATATAGGTGCCTGGAAATATTAATCTGGAGTATTTATCAATTGCATGAGTGTTCTGGATGATGAGCAAGCCCACATGGCCCTTCAGGCCTCTCTTCCTTGATGAATTAGATGCGTTGCTCATGGCTAAGTGCACAACCATCTTTTCTTGTTTTTCTTCCTCTGGGACCATCTGGCTTCTTGTATACCCTGCCAGGCTGTTGGCATCAGATTCACTGTAGTTTCCATCCAGCATCATAGTTTTTGAATGAGGTATTCCACATGTACATGGAAACTAGGAACACAAACAAGAAACACAGCTGAACACTGGAAGAACACAATGGCAATAGAAATGGTGCCTTTCTTTTAACAGACAGTTTGTAAACAGTGGAGCTTGAAATTTTAGTTGAGATACTGTAACCAAAAAAAAATCACTTTTTTAAACAAAAAAAATCATGTTTTTTCCTTGTGTTCCAAAAGAAAAAGGTGTGGTTTAGATACAGTGCTTTGACAAGCAGGTTCAGAAAAAAAATAGACAAAGTGCTTTTGCAGATATAAAAATTAACCAAAAGGGTTTTTTTAGCTAGCTCTGTTCAGCCTTTCTATCTTGAGATTCCTTGTTATGCATTCTTTGTGCTTACAAATATTCAAAGGCAAGATACAGTTTTATCTGTGTCAATGGGTTATCCAGTACATGCTATGGAAAAAGAGCCAAGTTCTGGTTTCACAGATAAATGTATTTCCTGTGTAAAACTGGTTTTAAATGAAGGCAAGATTTAGTTAGAAGTCCAGTGTAAAACCCCAACACTGTTTAAATCTATGTCAAAACTCACATTGATTTCAGCAGCGCCAAAGTGCATTCCACAGTGAATACAGGTAGAATTTTGAATAGCAAATACTATATTCTCACAGTTAAAATCTGTATGTTTTCTTTCTCAGCAACATGGATTATATATTTATATGAAATAAAAATGGATTCCAAAACCTCCTTTCTGTGAGGAGTTGCTGCTTCTGATTCCCCACAAATCGCTCTGTCTGCTTTCCTCACCCAGTAACACTTTGCCCCCAGTTCCCTCTTCTGCCAACTTTGATGGTTGGGCTATCCAAGGAATTGTTTATATAAGTTCAACTAATATAGTAAAGGATATACACACAAAAATAGAGTATACTCAGGACGCTATTGGAAAACTCCACACTGAAGACTTGCTCCTCAATTTAACCAACAGCTCATGTTGCTTACTGAAAGCCTGGAAAATGATTTATGAACTGTGTTCTGTGTTATAGTCATGACCAAATGCTTTGATAGCAGCAGATGGTGTTAAGAAAAAAACATGACAAGTTTGTAGCCCATTTGCTAACACATTAGTCCTGTCACTCCGGGAACTTTTTGGAGCACTCCATGTGTACAGTTGAACAACTGTGTTTTAAGACATACTTTATGCAAAGCAGGTGTACATGCAACTTGAGGGTTTTTTTTGTTGCACAAAGAGATAAACTTAGTTTTATCTCTCTTCAAAGATAAATCATATCCCTTATATCCTCCTCTCTCAAACAAACAAACAAACAAAAAAAAACAACCAACCAAACCAAACCAAAAAAAAAAAAAAAAGAAACAAAAAACCAGGAAAGAATTATGTTAGGCTCTTTATCATCAACTGATGACAGGCCTGGGAGATGGTGGGTGGAAGGGAATGCAGTTAAAGGCAGCAAGTTAATCGTTGCAGGACCCAACAGAGAAAGAAGTACATTCTGCGGATGTACTTTTAGCCCCAAGTTCCCTTGTTGCAGTTCCTTTGGTTTAATGTGCTGTGCGCTGACAGTCACCCATGTGGACAAGGGAGCCTAATGTACTAGAAGGCCACCTCCACACAGTCTTAAATCATACCTGTCTCCACAAACACATACACACAGAAGGACACTGCATAAGTTCACCCTGCAGCAATTTTAGTCTCTGTCTACGTTAATAAATTAAATATTGGCAAAGAGTGTCCCAGGGTATGGGAGCTTAACTGACAACACTACTGAAGTGTCAGAAAGATCTCTGGCCTCAATTTTGTCCAGGCCAACTAGCACCAAAACACTCCTGTGTATGGTTTGGGAATTAGCACAGGCACATTAAAAATTGTGAGCATAAACTTGGCTAACTGTTAGAGTATGCTTGGTCTCACAGAACAACTCTGCTAATACACCTACTGAATGCAATAGAAAGACGAGATCAGCTTTAAAAAAAAATATGAATGAATGGCTAAACAAGATCAAAGTTTTCCTCACTTTTTCCCGGAGTTTCCTCTCCTTCCGCTCTTGCACAGTGGTCAGGTAATTCACTGCTGCGTATTCCAGCACCGAGAGGAAGACAAACACAAAACTGACCCACAGGTAAATGTCCACTGCTTTGATGTAGGAAACACGCGGCATGGAGGCGTTCACCCCCGTGATGATCGTGGACATGGTCAGCACGGTGGTGATCCCTGGAAAGAACCAAGAGAAATAAATGATACTGGTTGATCCAGTCCATAAGGCTACTCTCAAGAAAAATAGAACTATGCTCTATATAATGTTCTGGCAGATGTTTGATGTGAATTATTTGGTGATAAGTATCTCTCTTGCTGATGCAAAACTGCCCTTACTGCCTGCACTTTGTGCACGTGAAGGGCTGAGTGTCAAGGAACAACAGGGCAGCCACATCATTTTGCTTGGAACTGCATTTACCTCCTTTCTTAACCCCCAGAGTCAGGATTCCTCTCTGCACTGAGACAGTTGTTCAGCTTTCCTTTAGCCAAAACTACTTCTATTTTAACACAGTGCCTAGAGTCGAGTCTGCTAAGACAAGGACTCCTGTTTCCTAACTGTACCAGTTTGTGCCCCAGGGACCGCCAGAAAGCAACCTGACTTCTGGTCACAGCAAAAGAGGATTTGATCTAAATCACAGGCACTATAACAGATGTGCAATGAAGATAAAATTAATACTTTTAATTGTGTGGTAGGAAAGTTTTATATTAAACAGTGCAAAAGAATGGCATTATGTTTTTACCTCTAATACTTGTCTGCAGTTTGAACTGTGGGAATTAAAAAGTTTTTAAAACCACTCTCATACAACCTATATAGTTGTGTGTATGTGTAGCTATTTGTATGTAAATATACATATGTGTGTGTGTATATGTATATAGGACATGGCGGGAGCATACAGGAGCTGGCGGGGCTCATAGAGAGAGCTTTAAACTAGGTGAGAAGGGGGACGGGGCTCAAACAAGGCTTGTTGGAGCCGTGCCGGGGGAAACAATGGCTAGGCTGGGGAAGAAGGCGATGGCCCAGCTGAAGTGCATCTACACTAATGCACGCAGCATGGGTAACAAACAGGAGGAGCTGGAAGCCATTGTGCAGCAGGAAGGCTACGACTTGGTTGCCATCACGGAGACGTGGTGGGACCGCTCCCACGACTGGAGTGCTGCAATGCCTGGCTATCGGCTCTTCAGGAGGGACAGGCAGCACAGAGGGGGTGGTGGCGTGGCTCTCTACATTAGAGAATCTTTTGATGTTGTGGAACTCCAGGCTGGGAATGATAAGGTTGAATCCCTGTGGGTTAGGATCTGCGGGAAGGCCGGCAAGGCTAGCGTCCTGGTCGGGGTCTGTTATAGACCGCCGAACCAGGATGAGGAGACGGATGAGGAGTTTTATAGGCAACTGACAGAAGTTGCAAAATCGTCGGCGCTTGTCCTCGTGGGGGACTTCAACTTCCCGGATATATCCTGGAAACACAACACGGCACGGAGAAAGCAGTCTAGGAGGTTTCTGGAGAGCGTGGGAGATAGCTTCCTGACGCAGCTGGTCAGTGAACCCACCAGGGGTGGTGCCCCGCTAGACCTTCTCTTCACAAACAGAGAAGGACTGGTGGGAGATGTGGTGGTCGGAAACTGTCTTGGACAGAGTGACCACGAAATGGTAAAGTTCTCTATTCTTGGCGAGGCCAGGAAGGGGACCAGTAAAACTGCTGTCTTGGACTTCCGGAGGGCTGACTTTGAGCTGCTCAGGACACTGGTTGGCCGAGTCCCTTGGGAGGCGGTTCTGAAGGGCAGAGGAGTCCAGGAAGGCTGGGCGCTCCTCAAGAAGGAAATCTTAACGGCACAGGAGCGGTCCGTCCCCACGTGCCCAAAGACGAGCCGGCGTGGAAGAAGACCGGCCTGGCTCAACAGAGAGTTGCGGCTTGTGCTTAGCAGAAAAAAGAGGGTTTATAATCTTTGGAAAAAAGGGCGGGCCACTGAGGAGGACTACAAGGATGTAGCGAGGCTGTGCAGGGAGAAAATTAGAAAGGCCAAAGCTCATCTGGAGCTCAACCTGGCTACTGCCGTTAAAGACAACAAAAAATCCTTTTACAAATATATCAACGCGAAACGGAGGACTAAGGAGAATCTCCATCCTTTACTGGATGCGAGGGGAAACCTAGTTACTAAGGATGAAGAAAAGGCTGAGGTGCTTAATGCCGCCTTTGCCTCAGTCTTTAGCGGCAATACCGGTTGTTCTCTGGATACCCAGTGCCCTGAGCTGGTGGAAGGGGATGGGGAGCAGGATGTGGCCTTCGCTATTCATGAGGAAATGGTTGGCGACCTGCTAAGGAGCTTGGATGTGCGCAAGTCGATGGGGCTGGATGGGATGCACCCGAGGGTACTGAAAGAACTGGCGGAGGAGCTGGCCGAGCCGCTCTCCATCATTTATCGGCAGTCCTGGCTATCGGGGGAGGTCCCAGTTGACTGGCGGCTAGCCAATGTGACGCCCATCTATAAGAAGGGCCGGAGGGCAGACCCGGGGAACTATAGGCCTGTCAGTTTGACCTCAGTGCCAGGGAAGCTCATGGAGCAGATTATCTTGAGGGTCATCACGCGGCACTTGCAGGGCAAGCAGGCGATCAGGCCCAGTCAGCATGGGTTTATGAAAGGCAGGTCCTGCTTGACGAACCTGATCTCCTTCTATGACAAAGTGACGCGCTTGGTGGATGAGGGAAGGGCTGTGGATGTGGTTTACCTTGACCTCAGTAAGGCTTTTGACACCGTTCCCCACAACATTCTCCTCAAGAAACTGGCTGCTCGGGGCTTGGACTGGCGTACGCTTCGCTGGGTTAGAAACTGGCTGGATAGCCGGGCCCAGAGAGTTGTGGTGAATGGAGTCAAATCTGGTTGGAGGCTGGTCACAAGTGGTGTCCCCCAGGGCTCGGTACTGGGGCCGGTCCTCTTTAATATCTTTATCGATGATCTGGATGAGGGCGTCCAGTGCACCCTCAGTAAGTTTGCAGATGACACCAAGCTAAGTGCGTGTGTCGATCTGCTCGAGGGCAGGAAGGCTCTGCAGGAGGATCTGGATAGGCTGGAGCGATGGGCTGAGGTCAACTGTATGAAGTTCAACAAGGCCAAGTGCCGGGTCCTGCACCTGGGGCGCAACAACCCCAAGCAGAGCTACAGGCTGGGAGATGAGTGGCTGGAAAGCTGCCTGGCCGAGAAGGACCTGGGAGTATTGGTTGATAGTCGGCTGAATATGAGCCAGCAGTGTGCTCAGGTGGCCAAGAAGGCCAACAGCATCCTGGCCTGTATAAGAAGCAGTGTGGCCAGCAGGTCTAGGGAGGTGATTGTCCCGCTGTACTCGGCTCTGGTGAGGCCACACCTCGAGTACTGTGTTCAGTTTTGGGCCCCTCGCTACAGGAAGGACATGGACGTGCTCGAGCGAGTCCAGAGAAGGGCGACCAAGCTGGTGAGGGGTCTGGAGAACAAGTCTTACGAGGAGCGGCTGAGGGAGCTGGGCTTGTTCAGCCTGGAGAAGAGGAGGCTCAGGGGCGACCTTATCGCTCTCTACAGTTACCTTAAAGGAGGCTGTAGCGAGGTGGGGGTTGGTCTGTTCTCCCACGTGCCTGGTGACAGGACGAGGGGGAATGGGCGAAAGTTGCGACAGGGGAGTTTTAGGTTGGATGTTAGGAAGTACTTCTTTACCGAAAGGGTTATTAAGCATTGGAACGGGCTGCCCAGGGAGGTGGTGGAGTCACCATCCCTGGAGGTCTTTAAAAGACGTTTAGATGTAGAGCTTAGTGATATGGTTTAGTGGAGTACTTAGTGTTAGGTCGGAGGTTGGACTCGATGATCTTGAGGTCTCTTCCAACCTAGAAATCTGTGTCTGTGTCTGTGTCTATATGTGTTTAGATAGATATAGATAAAATCGTGCAAAATAGTATATACTTTGTTTGGATAGTCATGGAGACAAAAATATTTGCAAGTTGTCAAAGCCACTTAAGTAGGCAAATGTAGCCAAAAAGTATTCATAGCTACTTCAACCTTTTCAAAGTAGCGACCTCTGCAAATACAGTTACTGTTGTTCATTTTATCATCAGTTTCTCCCTTTTTTTTCTCTCTCTCTTTTTTTTTTTTTCAATAATATCCACTGAACAGATTTCTTTCAGTGGAGTAGACTCTTGGCTGCCTCTTCTCATATGCTTGCTGCAGTGCACAGCTTTCTAATTGAGACAAGGTGTGGGGCTAAATTACTGTTTCATGCTTTTAGTATTGGAAACCTTACATATTAAAATTCAGAGATTTTTCTTTCTCTAATCTTTGTACAGAGTAAACAAACAGTTTCTTTTTATTCTCAGATGAAAGCATTTTCTCCAGCTCTGGCACAGAAAAAGCTCCTCCTGATGGGTCTTCAGATGTCCAAAAATGCAAAGTGGTGCGTGCAGGATTTTCAAGCCGCCTTCTTCCCACTCCTTCAAATGAGAGACATCCCCACTCCAGAACCCTCAGCCCCTCAACACAAGTCCCCCTTGGTTGAGAAGACACATACCTGTGCAGGATACTGCTCTGGATCCAGCTCTAGGCACTGATGAAAACTGTAACAGATGCCTTAACCTCTGTTCAGGTGCTTAAACTGTAAAACATGACCCTCACTGACAGTAGCACGTGTCTCAGCACTACAGGACTGGGCAATGGGGTAAAATCTTGGCTCATTGACTCATGAATTATGAAACCTCTCTTCTCTGCCCACTTTTCTTTTTTAAACCACAGCTCTCTCTGTCCTGAACTAAATATAGATCAGGAAGATTGCTTGGCAATGACGGACAAACTGCAAGTTTTGCAAGATATTAATCATCAAATAAGAGACAGTTGCTTCCCAAAAAAACTTTAACCATCAATATGACCAGTTCCCTTTCCTGCCAAAACTTTCATATTCAAAGATTTTCACACAGTCAGGATTGCTCTTACCCAAAGAGACTCTGGCAGGTACTGCTCTGCGGTCGATCCAGAAGGACACCCAGGACAACATGACCATCAGAGTGGCGGGGAAGTAGGTCTGGAGCAAGAAGAAGAAGATGTGTCGGCGTAACGTGAAGTTTATGTAGAGGCGATTGTACCAACCTGTGAGAAAGGTGGAAAGGCAGAATCAGTGAGAACAGCCTGGATGGCAGGTACAGCAAGGCAAGATCTTCCTTTCGATCTTTTGTTTCTAAAGGGCAGAAAAAAGGGATACTGATCTTTCAAAATATGGGTTGTCCAGACAGTGGAGGCTGCATTTCAGTGAAACACAATCCCACAGGAGACAAGTGCAGGAGGAGTTAGACAAGACCCTTCTCACTAGCAGTCAGTACGGCATTAGCAGTAGCTTTAGCAATAGCAGCAAATCAGAAAAGTCCAATACCTGTGCTACTGTAGAAAGCTAGTCTTGATGTAGTGTGGAATTTTTGTATCAAAAACTGAGACAAAGAAATCTTCTCATCCGTTTTCAGAGATTCATTCCCATTTTTCCAATACAGCATCAGATCTTCATCAGTGTAAGCATCTTAGGGAAAGAAAAAAACACAATATAGTATGGTTTTAGCTTGGAGGAAAAAAAAAAAAAAAAAGATTAATAGATCCAGAGAATGACAGAACAACAGATTAACAAACAGAAAGCCGTCTTTAACGTGAAGCAATGCCACAAGAAACAGTTTTCTAACAACAGTAAGTGAAAATGATCTTACCATATGATATACCAGGGCAACAACAAAAACAAAACAACAGGGCATCCTGATGCAGGGAAACACATTCTCTTTTTACTCCATGCTGGTGAAACTACAGGGAAGATGGTACTTTCCTGAGCATCACATATCAAAAATCGCAGACAAAGTATTGCTAACTCATGAGAGTAACTCAGGAAATAGCTATGGGTTAAATGGCTGAATTTAGGGGAATGGGGAAATGCAGACACCTCAAGCTGTCTTGGAATGATAAAGGCAAAAATGACAGGTGTGATTTGAAGCAAAAATCTAGAAATGTTTGAAGACCCTAAGTGAAAAACTTAAGGAGTTATTTGATACGTTCGGTGGCAGGAATGGAGAATGAAGGGGTTGTCAGGATGGCTGGGTGCTGGAGCACAAGGTGTAGGAGGATTCCACAAAATCCAAAGCTGCATCAAGGGATTTTTTCCAAGCAAGTAAAGGGCAACTTTCTCATGATGAGGGCAGTCAAACATTTGAATATGTAGCACAGAGAGGTTGTGGAACCCCTATTACTTTGTAGATGTTTAAAACCCAACTAGACACAGCCCTCAGAAAGCCACTCTAAAGTTCTCCCTGCTTTGACCACCATGTTGGACTAGCTGGTTTCATTGTCAACCTAAAACTCTTCTCCAGTGTAAATTACCCCATAATTCTGTGATTCTGTTGTTGCTAAAGGACAAATTCAGTTAAATGGCTGAGAAGACCTCAAAACATTTAGATGTTAGTCTTGGCACACCCTGGAGAAAGTTTACAGAACAACCATGAAAATTTTACTGTTCAAACCACTTCCTCCACAGAAAACTCCTTCCCAAAGAAGCTGACCCCAGGCCACAGAGTTTGCAGGATCACAGTTATCATACATTAGCCATATTGCTGATGAAATTTAGAGAAAATCAATGATCATTATATTCTACTTTGTGCTGTGACACTTGAAGGCACCAGCTTCCAGTCAGAGGCAATGAACACAACACAACTTCTCCCCTCAAATTTCTCATCAGCAAGCTGTTTAGAACCAGTATATGTTGAACACTTCTATTGACATTTTTGTGTGTGTTTTTTTTTTGAAAGTGCCCTCTACCAAAATTCATACAAGAATGCTTTCCTTGCAAATTCCCCTGTCATTCCCCCTGCAGCATAAGGCCCAAGCCAATACAAGCCAATAAGTTAATACAAATACTATCGGTGACTTTGGTGAACTTTTTTTTCAGGTTTTAAAATAGACTGTATTCTGAAACGTGTCTGGTTTATGTGAGTGCAGCAGCTCTGGAGCACGCCTAGCTAGAAACACAGGTACAACGTACAGCTTTCCAGCTCCAGAGAACACGTCTGAGAGTCCAGGGGGAAGCGGCTGAAGTCCATGTTGCACATTGCTGTCACTGTGATCCTAGAAGGCAAAAATGAGAAATGTTGTTTTCTCTGAGGAGCAATGAAGGAAGAACGTTAACACACACGGGCAATTTTACATCTTTAAAGCCAGCAAAAATCCACAAGAAAATGCCTAGCAATTCTTCAAGTACAAGGGAGATAGATTATATGCAGAAACTCCAGTGGACACTGTAATTTCAATACCTGTCAAGGAACTAAAGTACTATCTTGGACATTACAGTAATACTAATGTCAATACAGATATTTCCACCATGTTTTATATCCAACTATTTCCCTAGAAGGCAACAACAAAAGAATAATTTCACCATTTACATTTAAGATCCCCTTATGTCCAGTTTGCGTAAGGGTTTCCTCATTTTCTCTTTTATCACTCTTCTCCATAGTCACACCAACAATAACACAAACCTGAGGAACATGGCCAACCTTATTGCAAGCCAAAAAATTAATCCGGTATAGATATTATTAGGGCAAAAATAGTTTATTTCTGTCCTCAGACCAATTCTTTATATCTGTGTGGTGTATTTCTGTGGCAGGGGGTGTAAGATGGGTGCAGCTGTATTTCAAGGCATGAGATTTGCCTCTGTTAAGTTCACATCTTAGTTAAAGAGCTGCAACAATCACAGTTCCAGTTTTTAAATCTGAGTCCACTTGTGCATGGCATTGTGTAACAAGTTTTTCAGTGGGTCGGTGAACTTGCTCTCGTGGACAGTTTTGCAGAGGAGCTCCCAGCTTAGTAGGGGCAAATCAGCTGTGAGTCACCGTTTCAGAAGCTGGCTTATTTTGGCTGTGACCATTTTCTAGATTCATTGGAGATGTCTATAAACAATTGTTCTTCTGTTCGAGGGTCTGTGATCCAAAGCCTAATCTTCCCTATGTTCTCATCGCCCCTGAAAAGCACATGCTGTTCCTTTTAACTATGAACTAGAGCAGAGTTTTGCCATATGAGCCAAACTTAAAAACTTCTGTGTGGTACCTTTGTCCTTATCTGGTTCTAATAAAATGGACAACATCTTAGTTGAGTCGTGAGCAGTCAGACCTTTCATGCAATAAAGGGCTTCAAAAGAGGGAAAGCGTTCCTAGATGTTTGGGCAAGATGGGATTTTGTAGCTCAGTAGGACTGGGCAAAATGGAGTGTCCTTATAGTGCATCTCTCTTTCTTACACTCGTTTCTTTGTGGTTTTAATAAATTGTCAAGGGTTTTTCCAATAAATTAGAATTGTATTTGGAGTATGGATCCAGTGAACTTTAGAGCACCCTGGCTTGGTGGGATATTGTCCTAATTAGGAAGATATCATACACTATGCTTATTCTTTCAAAAGAAATAGCCCCCTGAATCAAATAAATAAATAAATAAAAACACTTTCATAGCTTTTGAGAAATATTTTACCATAAAGTGAGTGAGTTCCAGACAGGTCCTAGAAAGGAAATCCTGGTGCCATGAAACATTAAAAGGTCACTGTACATTGAGGGCAATTTTCCTGTCCTGGGGAAATGTCCTTTTGTCTGGGTTTTTTAGTTTTTCTCCTCTGGCAGTGTATTTTTCTTTGCATCTTTTTTTTCCTTTCAGCTGAAGGAAATGTAATCAGCTGGGCTGTGCCTCAAGAGTCTTCCAGCCAACAAATCTATTAGAAAATTGGGGACTCCAGTGTGTCTTCAATGCTGCTGCTTCAGCTTCAGTAAACTTAAACCTTTATATCGACATAAAAACCAAAAAAAAAAAAAAAAAAAAAAAAAAAAAAAAAAAAACCTTTTTCCAGACAAACAGGAAGCACAATAGGATAATTATAGAGGTCACCATCTGGTACATCAGCAGCTTCCAGTTTAATCACACACTGACCCCAGGACGAACATCCCTGCTTGACTAAGCCTTCCTCTGACTGCACAGACTTAGGGGAATGCTTCCCTCGGGGAGATTATCCTGTTACTGCCCACAGTGTGGTTTCTCGCAGCATCCTGCAAAGCATCTGGTACTGGAGATGCTGGAAACGGGGCTCTGCATCAGCTGTGGGTGCAGCAGAGTCAGCAGCAGCAGTCTTGGTGGTCACCATAGCCACATTGGGAGCAAAGCTGACAGCAAAGACCCAGGGAGTGTCCAGGAACCACGGGGCCGTGCCCTTACCTCATGCTGTAGAGGACGTGCCCATCGGGGAAGACTCGCAGCATGATGTTGTCCGTGGTCGTGTCGTGAATGAAGGACCTTTTGGAGTGCACGAAGAAGACATCCGGGACCCAGATCTTCTTCACCAGCCTGCCGTCGAAGGTCATGCTCTTGTTGGTGGTGCTGGGAAATGAGAGGCGCTCATCCTTCCAGTAGTGCCTCAGGTACAGAGTCATGGTGAAGTCCTTCAGGAAAGAGGGAGAGAACCAGAAAGAGGGCTGTCAGTGCTGCTTTTCACATCTAAAACACACCAGAAAGGAAACTCACTCCCACCAGGCAGATGAAATCCATCCCCTCTGGACTTCTGTTTATTTTCTGGGGCAATGCTCGTTGTGAATAGATAGTCCTGACAAAATAATTTCAGCCAAAACAAGACATAAAGCCACTGCAGTGTAGCAGTCCTAAAGGAGATACAAACAAGCCCCAAGAGAAGCACTGCCCTGCTGGAAGGATTCCTCAATCCCGGCAAAATTGTCTTCAAGGACTATGGCCCTGAGAGTATGTTGGAGAGGAAAACCTTTCGAAATAAGCTTAATGGTCAGGCTAAATGCTATGTAACTCATCCCTAAAAGAACTGAATTGTTGCAAACAGCAACCGAGCGGGGGAACTGTTTTCCCTACCAAACAAGCGTATAAATAAAGCTCTCTGTTAAGCTCATTGAGGGGGCAGGAGCTGCAGCCACACGAAGGAAAACATCTGTTTGTTGATCCCAACCTGGCAGCTGCTGCTTTCAGAGCTGCATCTACTCCTTTATGCCGAGAGATCAAATACACTTTTTTCTTTATATTCCCAATTAAGCAAGTGGTTACGGGAGCTGTAGCTGTCAATCCTGGGCAAGCAGCAACCCAGGCTCAGATCTCTTCCTAACCACTCAGCAAATGCATTTTAAAACCACCACCACCTCCTCCTTTTGCTGACGACAAGCCATCATTTAACCCAACTTTCCATTTCAGAGGGCTTCTCTGGCAACAGTCTCACACTGCCTATGGGTTTTTCAGGAATATATCAAATATATCAATATATACACATTTGCAAAGCTGGCAGACACCCCAGCTTCCTCTCTGACCACAGTGGAGACCCACCAGAGGGTCACTTCTGCTCGCCCACATGCACATCCCCACCACAGCAGACTAGGATATTTGGTGGGATATTGTCCTACTCAGGAAAATAGCATCCTCCATCTCTGCTTCCCAAAGGGATACTGCCAGCTCCCATTCCCTACCAGACACTGGCCACCTTCCCCTTCCAACCACAGTCCCAAAAAAACATTTCCAAACATCTCCAGCAACTGCTGCTCCCAGCAGGGCTTTGTTAGGACTGAGGACTTTGGCGGGAGGAGTCAGCCTCGGGGGCTGGGGGAGGAAAGCTCATCAGCTTGGCCAGAGCTGGGAAAATGGACAGCAAGGAAGAGGCACGACTGATGATTTCATAGGAGTCTGTGCCATTTACACAAGAAGGGTAAAAGGGGTAAGCCCCGGGCTGTGATATGGACAGACAGAGGGACGCAGTGCCTTGGGGGCCTCCAACTGATGGATGTCTTCTTGCAGCATGAGTCAAACTGCTTGCAGTCGCTGGCAGCTTGTTCCCTTCTGACCAGCACACATGCTAGGTACAAACTGAAACAAGGGGGTTATTTCACAGCTCATGAGTAGGAAAGTCCCTTAGGAAACAGGTTTTGTAGAGAACCAAGAGAACAGTAAATACCTGCTGGAGGTACAGTGAGCACGCAGTGAGCCTTACATTTGGCAGCACATTTTGTGTTTGTGCCATGCTCTGGGCAGCCTTGAGAGCATCCCCCACTATCCCACAGCAGCAGCCCATCGGTGCTGGATGGACCAGTACCATTTTTAAGACCACATCCTTTAACCAGCTGTGGCTGCTTTCTTGCACTGTCTTGCAGGTGCAGCAGGTTGTAGATGATGATACTTCGGTCTGGTTGCTTCTTGGCACCAAAGCTGCGGTAGGTAAAGGCTGCCTGACCAAGGCCAACCAATTCCTAGGACCACTAACCTTCAGAGGGCTTCAGACAAGCCCTGCCTACAGTGTGGAGATGGGGAGAGCAGCCTGGTGCAGACACAGCCAGCCCAAATCCCTGCCCATGTGGACAGCTTGCTGTCCTCTCCACAAACACCCACTCACCTGCTGGGACAGACCGCTGGAAAAAACAAACTAAGGTAACCCAGGCTGACCTTGCAAGGCATCCTTCCACCCCAAATGCAAATCAGCAACTGCTGTGGAAAGTGCTTGTCCGGCGCTGGGAAAATGGGATGCAGTTATTGTAGATAGCTAAGGGAAAGAGAGCTGACCTCACAACTTCCTGACGGGCAAGATTTCTGCTGAAATCAGACGCTCCTAAGAGAACACTGAAAGCTATTTGCTTGCACTACATAGGTCTCTGTGCTGCTGTGACATTATCCTGATGCTCCAAATCTTGCAACAGCCTTTTCCCGTGCTTACAGCTCCCTCCCACATACTTCATTGCGTGCATCCCCCAAACCCTCTCTTTCAACAGCCAGGCAGGCAAGCCCCGTTCTTGTGATGAAGATGTAATTGCATTGCAATAGCAACCTAAAGCTCTTCCTTGAGGTCTTCATATTTTGCCTGGACACCTCCAGATATGGTGCCCAGGAACGAGGAGGAAACAGCAGGAGGAGGAAAGAACCAAGAACCTTCCTCTTCTCCTCTATGTTCCCCTCCCCACTTCTCTTTCAGTCTTTTTATTCCACTTCCTATATCCAAATCCAACCAAACAAAATGAAAATGCTTGCTCCTTTCACTAAAAACACCTTGAAACCTGTTGAGGGCTAAACTGCCTATATCGCTTCCTTTTTTTTTTTAAGTAATAAAAACCAAAGATACTGAATTGCAGCTGAACTCAGTGCAAATTTCTTGAACAGGGAGAGTGACTGAAGAGTTATTCCCCCACACCAAATTCCAGTTGGCAGAAGTGGTTCAAGCTCCCCACTGACAGTTCCCAGCCATGTGTCCCAGCAAGGTTACTCCTAGTGATGAAGACGCAGAGGCAGCTCATTATCATCTATGATACCAATTTATTTTTCTGATGCACCTCCTCGAATCATGCATTTGAAGCAAATGAACACAAAGGTTCCGTAAGGAAGAAAGCTCTTGCAAATAGCATGGCTTACATGAACTTGACCATATACTTTCAAATATTCATGTGAAGCTGTTTATTTTTTTAGTTGTGACAGAGTCTTCATAACACTGATTATTCTCCTATTTACGGTCCCTTTTTCCTTTGTAGTTTTAATCTTTATCTGAAGGTACAGAGATAAGCCTTTAATCACCATCTGGTTTTAGCAAGTCTCTTTGTATTTGCCAAACACTGCCATCACTTTCATGTGACCAATAATCTGAAACCCATTGAATTTCAGGTGGGAGGGATTTTCTGTGGCTAGGAATAATCGAGCCTTAAAAGAGGATTACGTACCATGTCAACCTCAGAAATACTGTCCAAACTTTCAACTTGCACATCCACCCCAACAGGAATTGCAGGGCCTGTAGGAGAATGAGATTTATATATGTAAATAACTTTTATTTTATATCATCTGCATTTAATTAGCACTACAAGGTAGTGTGCAAAACATTTCTGAGCTATGGTATACTTTCCTGCCCATGATTCTTGAAGAGGGGGCCAGGGAGCAAAGTCAGTGAATAACAGCAGTGCGAGGCCCTTGTGAAATGCTCAATTCCCTTCCCCTTAGCATGCACTCTGTCCAGCTTGGATAAAACACCTGTATTCGTTTTTAAAAGCTGAGCCATATCATTATAAATTTTACATCTGTACACAAGCAAATCTAGCCCCAAGAACAGGGAGCTGAGAGGGAAAAGGTGCAAGCATTGAGATCTTCCCTGTGGGTTTCTCATTTCTTAACAACACATGCCACATTAATCTCTCAAGAGCCCATCACCATTTTCATTCATATGACCCACTGAAGGTGTTAAGAGTTTTTCGAAGCTGTTCTAAAATTAGCAACCAGAGAATTCACAAAGAGTAAATGAGCAGAAAGCAGCCCAAAATAAATGGAAAATCCTCTGCTCCTAGAAACCTTGCATCAAAATTTCACTGTAGACTGCTACAGCTCTGCAGACGTGTGGGGCTTGCCCAGCAGAAACGAGGCATCTAAGAACTATGGTGGCCTTCATGAAGGTTTGCAAGGATTTTTAGGACTTAAATGTTGAGCCTGGTCAGAAGCTACATGATAAGTAAGAGGGACCACTGTCCTCTTCTGGTTCTAGATCAATATTTGCACTGAGCCTGGCATAGCAGAGCCTGCTGTGTGCATGTATTTAGCTACAGCAGCATCTTCCTCAAGACCATTTCCATGCTCTATACACACCATACACCTAAAGGCAGCTGGAGAACTGCTGTGCTGTGAAGAGAGTGGACTCTTGCAAGCTGCCATCCATTTTGCTCCTGTATCTGCAGCAGTGCACACAGGCGCCTGCGCATCTCCAGGGCTTTTGAGCAGAGCCTTACGTTCTCCTCTGCTGGAGCAGAAGGGAGTGCCAGCCTGGATTCAGGAGGGAAAGGGAAAAAGCAAAGCCCATGAGACAAGGTGATTACTCCTGCTGTCCCTGATGCAGACTTTGCTGGGGCTTTGATAAGCCAGCCTCACCAAATTACAGCAGAGCATGCCGACGGTAACACCATCCCCCTTCCACACACACAGCTCACACGTGTTGCATCCGCGCAGTCCATTGGCACTAGGCTGGGTACAGGCAGGCTGAAGAAAGCCCTGTGGAGCAGGATCAGGCTCCTCAGCACCACCAATCCCAATTTAAGTGACTGCTGCCCCTGGCAGTGAAGCTGAAACACGGTCAGCCCAGCACTTTCAGATGACTCCTAAATGCTTACAAATGCCTGCATGTCACAGTCAGACACACTGCTGTGCACTTTGTGCTTAAAAACATGCCAGCAAACATTTGTTTTCTCCTATTCACATCTTGGTGGTATTTCTTCGAGCAGAAGAGGGTTTGCAAGAAACATTTACTTTTCACAGTCCAAGAGTGACAATTCAGGCTGGTCAAATCTGAGCAGCTGGTGAGGATAAATTCCAGCTAATCAGCACCGGCATGTTTCTCTGGAACCCAGAGACTTCTCTGGGATTTTTCACTCCAACACGATAAGCCCATCTTGCTCCCTTTCCCAGCTCCATGTTAGTTGCTTATACACTACAAGGAATCACTGGAGGCCGAGGAAATTGTCTCCCTGTTGGTATTCAGTTCTCTTTCTCCCACATACTCCCTGAAACTGGGAAAACCCACAAAGCCCTTGCCTGCATCAGGTGCTGAAACACAGACACGGTGTCACAACTGCTTCCAGCAGCAGGGCTGAGAAGTGCTGAGGTTTTTTCTGTTGTACACAAGGCTTCACAGTCTATGAGTGCGCATTTAATAGGTAGGAACAGGCCCCCAGATTACACCAGGGACAGCTTTCAGAGGAGGGTGAAGTCACACTGAGTGTGGCTCAGCTCACCAGCCCACACAAAATTAACCCATCCAAAACCAACATCATCAGCAACAAGTAGACTATTTTCTTCTGAATCAGTGACTTGAGTCAGCTCTGGGAAAGACCTGCCAGGTGCCCAAGCTGGCCACTGGGGCCAGAGGAGACAAGCATGGGGGAAGACGAGGGTCAACAAGCCTTCTGTCTGGTGGCACTGGCTCAGCTCCTTATGAGCCAGTCCATGCCTGCTAGGCCAGGAAATGTGCCCAATTCCTATCAATCTGGCCACAGGACATGAGGGCTCATCAGCCATTGGGTTCCTTCTCAGTCTGTCATAACTCACCAGAGAGAGGCAAATCCATGGCAAAATCAGAGATCTTTTCCTTGGCACCCCTGTCACGAGTCCTCCTGACTTGCTCCTTGCCTTGGGAGGAGAAACAGCTTAGGTCCCCTGCAGCTGTGTCATTCCCAACGTGCCATCCAGCAGACAATGACCAGCACCTGACCCTTCTGCCACACCACAAATTTGTCATCTCCTGGTGTGAACGAAGATAGCAGTGGCTTTGTTAAGTGGAAGTACTGTGCCAATAGCTCTGTCCTCTTCAGTCGAGTAGTTGTGGAGGAAGATAAGCCTTAACAAGCAAATGAGTTCTTTGAGTGCTGTTTTTAAGGAGTCAGTTTGTTACTTCTGGTCCTTTCAGTTCACCTAAGAAGTGATGTTACATCTCACTACAAACCCTGCCTATCTTACACCCCACAGCTTCCAGACTGCAAGAGGCACTTTCTGCGTGTGGATGCTTAATTTAGCCTTCTTTCAGGAAATTGCCAGCCATCCAAAGTCTATTTACTGCTGCAATTTCCACGCTTGACTGAGCACTAATCATAGACTTAAAAACAGAAAGAACACCAACAACAGAAGAACCCTGCCACGTTGGTACTTACTTGTCCCTCTCTTCTATTCCTTCCCTCTCTGCACTTGAAGATAAAACACCATGTCCATGTTCAGAAGAGACAATTCTCTTTTTTCATGTTCCTGCAACAAATGCTCAGCTCAGCTCCTAGATAAGCAGCAGTTACCTCATTGCAAGAGAAAAGTCCAAGGTTCAGCCTGAAGCTGCCATGACAATTTATTATTTACAGTTCGTTAAAATGAAGTGAAGCCAGTGTACACTTGAACAGTCTGGAAAGCCTTGGAAAGAAGAGACTTGAGGCTGGGTTAGGCGTGTTGTACATCAGTGAAAGTGGTTTTACTTTTTTCTTCCCTGCAATTAACTATGAATTTGATGGATGATAGAACAGGGAGTAGAACAGAGATGGAAAAATTGTTTGAACTCTGTGCTCAAACATGAAATCCTTAACTCAGTACAAAGATGACACTGTAGAACTTACTGATCGGTGGAAATGTTTACTCTGCCTTTCTTTAGCACACTCCCACTACAAGCAGCAGGAGAAACCATTGGTTTTCCCTTCTCCCTACTCCTCTTTCAGCACGTGGGGCCAAAGTGATGAGAAAGCACATAAACAGGAAGAAGGGGATGCTGAGACACCGAGACCCCATGGAGGAGGCTGTAACAAGAGGCTGGGCTGGGCAGAGTGAAGGACAATTCACCAAGTCCCTTCACCAGGTGGTGGCTATAACTGATAATGATGATTAATGCAAATGATGATTGATGCTAACTGCTGTCAGTGTTACTGCAAGGGTGAGAGGAGGAAGATGCTGGTGCTTGGGGAGCGAAAGCAAGCAGGCGGCACAAACCATCAGAGGATGCACTGTGCAAAAGGAGCAGCGTGCAGCACAAGCTAACTTGTGTAGGCAGAGAGGGGGGAGTGAGAGACAGAACATCAAGCACGCAAGGGATGTGCACTTCTCTTACTGGTACTCTGGAGGCATCCCTGCAACTCCCCCCAGTTCAGCCCACAGCAGAGATGATTCATAAAGTTTGCACTTGCTCAGGTTGTACGGTGTCTGCAAACTAAACTGTTTGACCACTGGGGCTCCAGGTTCTTCCCCACATTCCTCACCAAAAGGATGCCATAAAGGATGACTAAACTGACAAAATCTCTTTATTGGAAGGGAGCAGAGGATGAGGAAGGTGTGAATGGGAAGGGAAAAGAATAGCTGAGATTGCGCCTGGCACACTGAGCAGGTATACAGAGGACAAGTAACTTGGATTATAGCACCAGAAGGGAAAAAAGTCTTCATTAGCTAGCATTTACTTGTCATACACAATATTTTGTGTGTTTGTTTGTTGTTTTTTTTTTCTTCAGCGAGAGGAAATACAAAGGGATCAGCTTGGAGATCACAAGCAGGAAAAGACCTGGACAGTGTGACACTGGAGGAATCTCAAAGCTCAGGTTCCTGTCTAGCACAAGTGCTGCTGGGCAGGAAGCTAAATGGATCCATTGCAAAAGTGGTGGATTTAGCTGAAAAGAGAAAGCAAGGCTGCTTTGCTCAAAGCCTGCAGCCCAGCAAAGTTTGCAGAGCATGTTGAAGGGTCTCTGAGAAGCGTCAGCCAAATTCATGGAGTTATTCAAATTAAACATGAGCTCAAGTATTTATAGATCAAGGTCTAGGGATAAATTGTATAACCTTGACATTTCTTCCAGAAAAAGCAAACATATCAACTTCAGTCCATCGCTGTCCACAGCAATATCTTGCGTAACACAAATCCTAATTCAGCAGGACTGATACAGCCAGAAAGAAGAAGAAAAAAAAAAAAAAGTCAGACTCTTACAATACAGAAATGAACCCATCTATCCATCTATAAACTATTCCCCTTGCATCTCAAACACAGCACAATGGCAGCTTCTAAGCAACCTCAAGACACTCATGCAAGTCATTAGCAAATTTGACAATATTAACATCAAAAATTGAAAATTAGACATCATCTTTTTGAAGAAGATATTTACCTTTGCCCGTTGAGAGGGGATTTAAGTGACCTGCAGCACAAATTGAGGCTGATGAGAGCATTTAGCATTTACTTGTGATATATCTTCTCCTGCGAAGACAGGCTGAGGGAGCTGGGGTTGTTCAGCCTGGAGAAGAGAAAGCTCTGGGGAGACCTCATAGTGGCCTTCCAGTACCTAAAGGGGGCCTCCAGGAAAGCCGGGGAGGGACTCTGTCAGGGAGTGGAGTGATAGGACAAGGGGGAATGGCTTTTAACTAAAAAACGTTAGGTTTAGATTAGACATTGAGAAGAAATACTCCACTCAGGGGGTGGTGAGGCCCTGGCACAGGTTGCCCAGAGAAGCTGTGGATGCCCCATCCCTGGAGGTGCTCAAGGCCAGGCTGGATGGGGCTTTGGGCAACCTGGGCTGGTGGGAGGTGTCCCTGCCCATGGCAGGGGGTTGGAACTGGATGGGCTTTGAGGTCCCTTCCAACCCAAGCCATTCTTTGATTCTGTGATATGACAGAGCACCATTACACCCCATCACTGTAGATGTACACCTTCCAAAACAGCCCCAGTAACATCTTATTTCTCTAAATTCCCTCATGACAGTGTCTTTGCCTCATACCAAACTTGGATATTAGAAGGACACTGAGGAGCCAGCCTGTCAAGGCATTTGTGGCTTTATAGGCCTTTATTTCTTTGCCAAGCTCACAACCTGATATCCTGAGGACCAGTGGTGAGAGCACTCCCTCATTTCTCTTCCCTCTGCAGAAAGGTGCTGCGTTTTGTGACCTACTTTCAGCAAAAGCCACTAAACATTCAGCTTAGGTGCTGTCTGTAGCAAAGATCCAATTTAGAAGACCTTTACAGAAGACTCACTTTGCACCTGCATTCAGCGGTCAGATGAGGAGAACAGCCAACCCAAAGCTCAGACACAAGCCACCATTTTGGGTGGGTCAGTGGTCAGATGAGGAGGACAGACCAACCCAAAGCTCAGACACAAGAAGCCACAGATGGATTCTGACACCAAGATGACTCTGTGGCTTGATTCACCTTGCAAAAACTCCCATTTGAATGCCAAACTCTGTCCCAGGTTACACAGAACATCCAGTCTGGGGCTAACCTCTCGAGGGAGCACAGAAAGTTTCCACAAGTCCCGTTGAGGAACAACTTCAGAAGGTGTCTAATGTCAAAGCCTGTCACATCCCAGCGTCTCAGCCCCTAAAACCACCCACTAAGGAGCAGGAAGAAAGTTGCAAAGGGCCAGTCAGTTCCCCACACAGCAGAAGCAGGCACTGGCCACAAACATGATGTTTATTTTTTTTTAACGCTGTTAAAAAAAAATGGTTTTGGAAGATTGGGGGAAACGTGCCAACCACCGTGAAAATGCCTGGAGACAGTTTTCCACTCTTGTTATGAGACTAAAGCTTTGTGACATCTCTTTCATTTATCTCTTTGGCAGTGTTTTCAAAGGCTTGGTGTGTTTCTCTGAGACGGTCTCTCCGTCCCCTCCTCTATCTGTAAAGGACTGAGGCAGACTTAGGCCCCGAGATAAAAATATCTACATGTGAAACAAGTGGGTTTGAGACTTTTTTCTGCTGCCAGGGATTTTGCAAATGCCTGAAGTAAACGTTCCTAAGAGATCCACAGGCTATAAAAGTCTTCAGGGTTCCTGCGTGTTTGTGTATACATAACACACACGTGTGTGTGTATTATGTCTGGGGCCTTCATGCACTCAGCAGCTGCCACATGACTCGCTGATGGCCTGTCATTGAGGGAGAGGTGAGTTTTTTTCCAGCCCTATTGTGTCAGTATTCGTGACACAAACCCCAAGTGAACGGATGGTGCTTCATTCATCCCACCCTTCATCCGTCCTGATGGAAATACTGCCCACAGAGGGCAGGGAGGACAGGCCGATGGTAGGCTATCAGGCTACGAAGAAATGTGATAAAAGTACAGCATGGGGCTGCTCCTAGGCAAAGAAGATACAGCTATTTTAAGTATCATCTAAAGCTGCTTATTCACAAGCTTCCTGTAAAATACGAGATGTCATAGATGAAATGCTTAAAATGGATGTTCAAGGAAGGCAGCAAAACAGACATTTACATAATCTTTAAATATTAATATTTGTAAATAATACCTGAACATCTGCTAGCTCGTACAAGGTCACTGACATGGAGATAACTCCCCAAGGGTCAAACCAAACACAGTCTATTTTAGGCTACGGAGACTACTTTGAGCACCAGCAAAGCAAAAATCTTTGTCATTTACCACTGTACCCAATGGCCTGCCTCTAATGGGCTGAGAGCAGGGGGGACAGCGGTGCTCACTGGGCTGTTAACAACACAACTTACACAACGCTTGCCTGTTCGCTTGCTCTTCACAAAAGGTACTCGTTCTTGAAAAGCCTTTCGCTTTCCTCTAATGTTTTTCTTCTGTTTCATCTTGCACAGCCTGGTCACAGCTGTGTTGGGCTGGCTGCTCGCTGGCTGCCCTCTGCAGACCAGCAAGAGTCACCGTGGGCATGATAATGCAGCTACAGGCTCCATCCCCTTTTTAAAGCTCAGTCATGAAGTTGTAGGCTGATCCACCAAAAATTTTGGAGGCTAACAGCAGTACATTATTTCACCAAGCTTCAGAACCATCACATTTACAGTACTGGAAATTTTTAATGGTCTAACTTCACTCACAATTTCCTTATGATGTTATTTGTTTATTTTTTCCAGTTGAGCTGCTTTTTCCCACTTGGAACTTAACATCACAGCCCCAGTGCAGCTCCACTGGGATGGACTCTCCATTAGGCCATGGTGCCTGAGCTGCCCTCAGAGAGCAGAAGATGTCTCAGGGCAGTGGCCAGTTGAAGTCACACGTGTCCCACGGGCTCTTCTACACCACTTCTGCAGTACAAAGGCCTTCTTACCAAGCGCAGGTCAGACTACTTCAGTTTGAGTGGCATTACTGCAGCAAAAAACTGAAGGAACTCACAGTGCCTAGCAAAACACCCCGTGTTAATGTCTGCTTGGTGTCAGCTGAGCACAGAGATAATCCTCATGGGCTCTGTGACACTGAAAAACAGTAAAAATGTGATATTTGCAGAAATACTGTGCAGTGATGACGCTGGACATCAAAACCTACACCATCAGCACAGCAGAACAAACCCCCTCATCTTCCCCTAGGGTCCCAGCATGGCAGAGGTTGGAAGGGACCTCTGGGGGTCATCTTGAACATGCCCCTGCTCCAGCAGGGACACCCAGAGCAGGCTGCTCAGGACCACGTCCAGGTGGCTGTTGAAGGTCTCCAAGGAGGAAGCTCCAACAATTCTATGGGCAACCTGTGCCAGTGCTCCAACTCCTGCACAGTAAAGAAGGGCTTCCTCGTGTTTAAATGCTGGCTCCTGTGTTCTAGTTCGTGCCCATTGCCTCTTGTTTGGCCACTAGGCGTCACTGAGATGAGCCTGGCCCCATCTTGTTTGCACCCCCCCTTCAGGTATTTCTATACATTGATGAGATCCCCCCTGAGCCTCCTCTTCTCCAGGCTGAACTGTCTGAGCTATCAGCATTTTCTCATTGAAGGAGGTGCTCCGGTCCCTTCATCATTGGGATGCTCACAGCATCCCAGTCTCTAATGATTTGGGTTTCTAACGTTTTTGAGGCATGTGCTTTGAAGCTTTTCTCTGCTATCTGGACCACTAGAAATATTTTCTCTATATATATTTTTGTGCCTTTGTTTACCAGTGCATGGTTCTGTCCACCCAGCACCTACAACTGCATACAACCTGGCTGGAGAGGAAATACCACCACTGAGCCATGACCTCTCTTTCCCTAACCAGCTGGTGGAGAGACCCACCTTAAGCAGCACGTGCAGCCACCTCTAAAGGAGCTGGGATGCCCAGTGCCTCCAGAGCCAGCTCCCAGACCTTAGCCTGGAGGTGGATTTGCATGTCTGGGTTTGTCACCAAACCCCCCAGGGGAGATTTCCCTATATTATACCCCGAGAACAATTTAAGGCAAACTTCTACTTGAGAAATAGCAGATCAAGTTTACTACTGGTTATTTAGAGCCACCTCCAATGGGCAGACTGGAATGCCACTTGCTAGTAAACTACAGGGGGGAGAAAAAAAAAAGAGAAATCTGCTGATGATGGATTTTGAACTCTGGAGTTTGGAGAAACACAAACTGTGAGCATGGGGACAGCGCTGTGCTGTCAGATCAGCACATCAGCTCTATGGGATGGCAAGCATCTCTTCTTCTCCAGCACAAACAGGCAGGTCAGAGAAGCTCTGTTCTAAGCACCAGGCAGATAATACAAATTCCTGTGGGACCAGCTGGACAGGGGAACATTGTGCTTCCTTTGAGAAGGCTGATGACAAAGGACGCAGTATCAGCCATTTAGCAAAAGCTTTAGAAAGCTGTGCTTTGGTTCTGGAGGGGCTTGGTTATTGGTCTAATCAGAAAAGGAGGCCAAGAAGGATTTTCTTGCTGGTGTATTACCACATTTTTCATTCAAGTACATTTTCTGGCACTCTCCTACATCTGCAGTAGTGACCTCCTACATCTGCATAGTGACCCTAGAAAGATCAGGAGAGCACGTTCCAGTAGCTGGATACAACACAAGACAGAAGCAAAGGTGATGGAGGCCTCCCTACTGACCTTGTGGCTGCTCTTGTGGAGTCTGAGACAAGATTTTATCTGGACAAAAATACTTCATTTTTTCCTAGCAATGTGACCCACCTAACGAGCTCGTTACTGCAATTCAACCAAGACAACTGAGAAGCTCATTGTGACTTCACAACTACAAGTGGACATCAAAACCTGCAGCTTGGTTATCTTCCCAAAAGAGAGAAATACCTTTTAGGAAGACTCCAGGGAACACTAGCAAAAGGAGCTTGCATTAGCAGCAGGAAGGAGTGCAGCTGCATGGAGCACAGAAGGTGATGGGGAGGGGGTGAGGCCCCTCTGAACCACCTTGAGGTATCTCCTGAAACCACCCACATCCTCCCATTCACACGGTGTAAGGGAGAGCCATCTGGTCACAGGCATTATTATTATTATTTTTAATAATTGAGCATGAAATTAACAGAAATGCTTTTTTTCTCACCTCCAAAAGCCGGCCGCATGGTGAAGTCATGGTCATTGACCCTGAGAAGCTGCTCCGACTTTCCTTTCCGAGTTTTGGTCACGTCGTGGTTCTTCTTATAGATGTGGCTGCAAGAGAGAGCAGCGGCTGATTTCCCCCTGCCAGGTTTCACGGTCCCTGCTAAGGCTGTCAGCAGGAGGTGCAGTTTCATGGGAGCAGCCCCAGGGAGGGAAGCACCACTGTGACTTGGATAGGTACCAGTGCTACAGCACCATGAGAAAGCTGATTTTTTTGGTCGGGGTCACACAATGTCATACGTTATTCTGGGGCTATCTGCCCCATGAGTATCAGCTGCTGGTGCAGACACAGAGCTTTTTCTTTTGGCTTTAAACAGTGACAAAATCACCTGTTTCCCTCCACAGCAGCAGGAAAATAGAGTTTTTATATAAAGAAGTCAGCAAGATATACTTCACTTTTCTGAATATTTGGGGGGAGGTGTAAAATAATCAACTTTTTATTTGAAGATCAGAGATTATATGAGGACAATAGAATAAGGATGAAAGCAAGCCCCTGATAAAAGCCACTGAAGTGGCAGAAGTGGGTAAGTAAGCAGCAGGCAGATGCTGCTTGCACTTTCAGAAAACCCCACTCAGCAGCCCTGGCCGTGCCCCAGTGGTGCAGGAAGGAGGGCTTGAACCATTAAATTCCTCAACCCCATTGCTCGGGGGCATAAGATCTGACATAGCTGTAAATATTGACACAATTAGCCATGTGTCAGCCACTTACTGAAAGTGGCTTGTATTTATTAAAAACAATAAATAAAAAGAACTATATACAAAAGGGTTAAGATGCATTCACCTGTGTGGGAGGAATATTGCTGTCTGATAAAGAACAAACATCTTGGAGGAAAAAATAAAGGGACTACTCTAATAGGTACAAAAAGTGAGAGTAAATTAGGATTTCAATCTTGATCAAAAATTCAGACCTTACAAAACAATCTCCACTCTTATAAACATGGCTGTGGGAAGCCTGTGCATGTGCTCAGGAGTCATTAAAATACAAATCATGATGCATTTTTTGGAAAACCCAGGGCTGCTGACAAAGCACTCCACCCTGCTGCTCCTGCAAGTTGTCATCAATGAACGATCATACCGTGTCTGCTCAACTTTAACCACCGTGGAAAGACCCAATACTGGTGAGACACTGCTCAGTGCAACCTCTCTATCCAAAGAGTGAAAAATAAACAACAGTAACAAAGCAATAAACACGCCGATAAAACTTTGGATCACATGCTGTACAAAAAATGCTGACAGCATCATAAGGGCATCGTGTAAATTGATGGCACAGCCTCCCGGAAGCACCAAGCTCCCATCAACCCATTTAAAACCATCAAAGTGCACACAGGAGTAGCAAAGAAAATTCTGTGGGCAGAGGGGCTGGGGACACTGGCAATGTTTTAGGAAGAACGCGGAGATATTCAGGAGCTTCTTGAGAAAGGGGTTGTGTTTAACAGCCACCACACAATCATCAGGTCCTGCCCATCCCTGCCCTGTACATCCCGGATAATTCAAAATTTACAGATGTAGAGGTCTGTCATTTAATTATGAATCCATTTAAACCTTTTACAAAGATTTTTAATAGAGTAAATCCAGTGCTCACTGTCTTTAACATATCTGATTATAGGTTTGCCAGGGCTTCTTTCTGCTTTCTTTATATGCTTTCTGTAGTCTATGACTGTTCATTTAAAGCCACCCGCCTTCTTTGCACTTTTTTCCCAGGCTTTTCATATATAATTTTATTGCTTGTTTACATTTCACTCACATGGGATGGGCTCAATAAAATTGCCTTTGCAAGTTCTTGTTCTTGTTTATAGGAAATAAAAGGGGACAGGCTTCTCATTAAGTTTCTGTGAAGGATTCTCCATTATTGCCCTACGTTTATTCACATTTTCCTTTCTAACCACTTTTGCCCATAATCATTCCCAACTGTGTAACGTAGATCCTCTCCATGTTGCCAGACACACCAACCCAAATTAAATTTTGATGGCACAAGATGCATCACACACAACAGCTTAGCAGGATTCAAGCAAGAGCTGGGCACCCGTGCGGACATTCGAGACTTTTCAGAATAAGATAAAGAGCTTAAAAAAATGGAAACGGTCTTTGTGTTGCAAGGCATAAGGCAACCACTTAAAGTGGAGAGGCTGAAAGTGAAGTTAAGAAGTAAATTTAAGTGCCGGTGTGGCACAAGCACCTGCACCAGGGCTTTGGAGGGATGTGCACCTCCCTCTGTGGAATTTAATGTTGACATTCGCCACAACGAGATGGTAGCTCGTGGTCACAGCGTGCTGGTTCCTCTTATCCTATTTCCTACTGGGATTTGGAAAACTATCTTACGGTTTCAGTGATTTTTTTTTTTGATAAAAGTAAAGCTGAAGGGTTAATTTACTTTGTGTAGGAGCTGCAGCAACCCAGCACCAGGAGAGGCACAATACCTCCTGTTTTTCTAACTCACATGGCATACGGCTGCTGCAAAGTTCTCCTGGAAGACGGAAAGGGAAGTACAATGGAAGTTTATGTCTGCCATAACAACAGACTCACCCCTCGATTAGCACCCCACATTTACTCGCTCCATTATGCTGCACGCCCCACATAGATGTGCATGGTCACATGCCCAACACATCAGCAGCTTAGGACTCTGCATTTTTGCTGGGCAATAGGAAGAACGTTTTTTAACCATAAATAAATAATAATAATAAATCTGTTTTATCGCTGTTCATGTTTTTAGTTTATTAAAGGTGATTACACAATACTATCCATTCTTGTTTGTTCTCCACAACAATAAATCAAGGTTTTTTTGGAGTCTCCTTCTCTGGAGATATTCAAGGCCCGTCTGGACGCCTACCTGGGCAGCCTGCTCTAGGGAACCTGTTTTGGCAGGGGGGTTGGACCCGATGATTTCTTGAGGTCCCTTCCAACCCTTACAATTCTGTGATTTAAAAAAGAAATTAAAAAAAAAAGAAAAGTGTACCCGCAATCCTTCACTCCTTGCCTCCTCCTAATCCATTCAGCCCAAACCCAAGCCCAAATCCATTCAGCAGAGGGTGAAATTCACAAGGACATTTCACGCAGACTTACTCCCTTGCAAGGCTGAAAACGCTCAGCCTTTTATTTTGGCTATTTCGGGGCAGGGCTATCCAATCTGCCTGCCTCTCCCCGTGCCCCTTGCCAGTTAAGGTGTCATCTTTGGCTCATGGAAACAAAAAAATATCACATGCCTTCCTCCTTGTGACATCAGTGCAAGTTGCCCCTGCATCAGCAGAAGCTGAAGCAAACCAGCATGTTTAATTGCAAAGCTGCAGCACTGCAATAATGCTCATTTTTCCAGTGCAGAAAGGCTGCTTGGGTGGCGAGCACTGCACAGGGCGAAAGGATGCAGCTACGGGGATCCACCAGCAGCCTCTTGGCACAGATCAGCAGACCGCTTGTCTCAGGGGGCTGCTGCTTGGAGCAAGCTTTGTGCTGCCGTGCCCTGGTGGTCGTCTTCTGCTTCTGGGCCCCAGCCTAAGGCTGGTGGTGTAGCATGCCCAGAAAATTTAATGAAATACTCCAAATCGCTAACTGCTTCCAAAAATCTTGGTAGGAGGTCTTTAGCTAACAGAAGTTGAAAGCAACTTCTGGCTCAAACACAGCGTTTCTGCTGGCTGAAACGTGAGGCAGGGGTGCAGGAGTAAGGGAAAGGAGAGCAGCTTCTCCTTGAGGAAGCATTATCTATTCAGCACGCTGAATGAGGTTCCCTTCCCACAGGAAAAAAAAATAACACATCACAAAATTTAACATAAAGCAAAGGAAGAGACTAAGATGCACAGGCAACTGTTAAGTTGGCATTTCTTAATTTGGGTTCCAAACTTCACAGCCATAACTCTGCCACAGCGTGTTCCTCTCCTGTGGAGGCGCAGGCTCAACAACTTCTCCGTGCACACTAAAGAGACACCCATCCCAGAGCCTGAAGGAGCAGCAAAGCCAAGCACTCAAAGATCCCTGGCAAGAACCTCTACAAAGTGTTCAAGCAGTGAAGGGTAGGCCTGCACTCATGCAGCTCAAGCAAGATTCTCAAAACAATACAAAAAGCTTCAAAGCAGGTTGATGTATCACCTTAAAAGGCACAAAATATCAAACTTCTCAAACACAGACTCTCAAACACGGGAATAAATCTTGTTGGTTAAGTCACTACTGTAAAATAAATCTACTATATTCCTTACGGTAAGTCATCGAGAGAAATACAAAGCAGAAGATGTGATGCAGTTATTAAATAAGGATGCTGTTCTCATTTCTCTTACACGATTAGAAAACCAGCATGGGAAGAGGTTGTTATTTGCTTTTACTAGAACAGGCCACTGTTCATTGCTGACTTAGACACTTTATTTATTATATGTAACTGGAAATTTAAGGTATCTATGTCACTGCTCCATACACTTGTTTTGGTAGTATTACAAAATTCTCTGTATTTAAAATGTCATTCACATTTGCCACTTCCAAATATTTGATTTTATATGCTTCTAAATAAGTACATTGTTTGCACAGGAAATGTAAATATATATCTATCAGGCATATAGTTCTCCTTAGGTTTTACCTGGCTGGAAAACTGATCATTAAAATTATCTCACAGGAAACGAAATAGTATCAGTCATTCCTTACAGTAAATTCATCTATATAAATAAATTTAGCAGCACTTTGAACTTCACTCTACTACAACTTCCCAAAAACAATGGGACTGTAGAAATTGTACATTACTTTGCTGTATTTAAATAAAGTAAAAAATACTCAAATAAATTATTATGCCAGAGAATACTGATGCTTCTGCATAAAGTCACATTTAAAAGGATACACACTATTTTGTTTCTTCAAAGTAGATGATCTCTACCATATGTGAATGGTTTGAAAGAAAACGCTCATCTTGAATTCCCCATATTTCACAGAAATAGAAAAAAAAAATCAGTTAAATAAAAGATTTCATCCGATAATTGAGATTCTGTTAAAATCATTGGCAAAACTTCAGACGGCTTTCAGGTTTCAGGATCAGGCCCTAGTTGTTTCAGCTTAATAACATTTATGTCACTAAAAGCATATATACTACTGTATTTTTCAAAAAGCTGTATAAATCTAAGAACACATTAGGGACTCTCTGCTTTCACTTGTATCACAACATTTCTTTGCAACGTGTGCAAGTAACAACACTCCCTCTAAAATAAAAAAGTTCAGTGTAATGCAGAAAAAAAAAAAAACACACCGAAATAAATAAAAAGATGAAGGTTTACGGCCATAGAGAAGCCATTTAATAAGGATTAACCCAATTTTATTTTTGAGCCCTTAGAACAATGAACAATCTTGTAAGATATAATTGCCCCTGGATGACATAACCACAAAAAAGGATAACATCCTTTGGGCTGTCTGGCAGGTTTGGAAGATTATCTTTTCTAATGTAAACCTCTCGTCAAATCTCAGCAACGTTAAATCTAATAAAGTTTACCAAGACCTTTAACTCCTTCTTGTGCATTTGCTTGACTTTAAAATATATATATATTTTTTAATTTCCACATAATTTTTTCAAACTACATTTAGAATTTCACAATTCCTGGGTAATCTTCTGTGTGTTATGAATGCCGTGCAAGCTAAGCAACACCTCAAGTTGTTAGGTGACAGCACAAGTGAACAAAAGCAGCACAGGCAGTCCAACAGACAGCAAACAGCCTCCTCTAGAAACACTTGCATTGGTCTGATACTGAAGAACACGTAGATTTGAACATCTCTGTTCATTGTTCATGTTCAACATCCCTGAATTCTTTCTGCAGCTGGGCTATTCACACACGTCTACGATCACCTTCGCCACAAAGCATGCAGAAGTTGTCAAGGCATCTGCAAAACCCGCCTCATTAACCGCATCCTTACAGAGTTAAAAGTCAACATGGTATCAAAAACTATTCAAAAATGTTATTTGTGAAGCTGTTCTCACTATGTACGCAGATGCTGACAGAGCAGGTTTTAGGACTGTTCAATAATGTACTTTTACACTGCAGGAAGAGAAACGTAGGTATTATAATAACCCGTACCTGGCTTTCTGCACCTCTGGCTGGCTTGTCCACCTCCTCCTCCTGTGCTTCTTGCTTTCCACAAGCAGAACCAAGCAAAAGACTAACAAAAGGAGTTTTGCGAAATAAGGCATGCTGCTGGAAACGGTTAGACACGCCGTGCCGCCGTAACCTGCCGTAGCACGAGTCCCCCCGGCTCTGAACATCGAATCGCCACTAATTCCAGCATCGCCTGGCTGCCAGCAATCAGCAGCAGTAACGCTGCGCTCCTGATTTCATATTTCAGACAGGCTTTCAAGGGCTTCTCCCTCGGAGCTTTCCCCTCGCCACTTGCTTAACGATTGGCCATCACTCCCAAAGTTTGCCTCACCAAACATTTCCACTGGGTCCTAGAGGATATTTGCTAAAGCCATTACATAAAAACTGCAATTCGGCACGCCAGCTTTTTGCTCAATCCCCTAATCTCAGGACAGTGCTATCCTTCTGCCAGACTGTGTAAAACCATGCTGTCCCTTTTCATTAGGCTTTCCAGATTTTCTGTTCGTTCACATGGTGACTTTTTCAACTGGGAAGCGACTGTGCCATCACATTTCAGCTAAGTATGTTTCACAATGCTATACGTATTGTCATGGTTTTACACCAGCGGAGATTTTATTTTCCAGTTTAGTCAGTCTGGCTGTTTATGCTGTCGAAGATAAAAGATGAGCTATTTCCACTGAAAAATATTTTATTCATTGTTAACTTTTAGGGAAAAATTAAAAAACAGAAGCCCCCAAGTACCTATACATGCAATGGACTCTTCACATAAATTCATAGCTACCATTACTATTTATTTTTTTTCAAACAAATACTGGTACAATGAGGTATTTTGTTTTAAATAAATATTTGGAATAAACCTGAAAAGCTCCAAAACAGCTCTTATATTAACCACAATGGAGAAGCAGTTTTCAGAAACCATTGTAATTTCTTTTTTCCTAACAGCACCTTCACAGACGGCCTCTCTGCAGAGGACTCATCTGCCCTGGTCACAAGAGATGTGTAACGAACAGGTACAAGAGCAGAAATCTGACTGGAACAGCAGCGTGGCTCTAGGAAAAGAAATGTGCATTCAGAGCAAAGCTTCCCGAGGAGCAGGAAGGCCAAAACCCAGCACTGCTGTTTTGTGTGCCCGACCTCTTTCACAACGCTCTCCTGTGAGCCCATGTTTGCCGTTCTTGAATGGAGCAGGTACTCAAACAACAAACCAGCTAGGAAGTACAGTACTTTTATTTTAAGAGGCTATGGGACCTGTAATTTTGTTTAAAAAAAAAAAAGCACATTTCTAACAAAATAAATATACAAACACTTCACTTACATATAGGACACCAAGCTGTTCTGCAGTGGAATGTGAACTGTTTAATAAAACCTTTTTTTTTAATCTTTGTTCCACAAACAGGACTATCAGCAATCCACAAGTGCCAAGAAAAGTTGTTGTTTTTTAATTTTAGATTTCAATAACCCCTCTTAAACACAGAATGGGCTTTACTTATTTTAGAAGTTGTTACAGCTACTTTAATGTTTCAAAACACTAATACACACTACATTTAACAAAATTTAGGACAGCTGTAGGTAGCTTAATAAATACTTGCTTAGAATCACCATGAAAATCTAGCTTAACTCAGTGTTATTTACAACAACAAAAAAAAATCAGCTAAATTCCACTGTCTTTTAAATAAACATTCTAGAGTGCATTAAAATCAGAACACAGGTGGAAAATTATTCCACTGATTGTTCTTCTACTTCACCGCAATACTTAAGATTCCACAAACAAACCCTCTTAAAACCTTAACAATTTTCAGTCTACTGCCCAAATATATGATTTCACAGCATTCATGAATATCTTAACCGTTATTTACTTTTAATAAACCGATAATACAGAAAGCCTCTGGGCCCAATACTGATTCCAGGTTACAAACTACTGAAACAAAACAAATAAAACCCCTGTGATAGTTGAAACATAACCAAAGATTGGCTTGAAACAGTTTATTACTACCAAGGTTTTAATAAATATTTCTCTTAAGCAAGTTCACATATATGAGAGTTTAAGTATAATAATGTTTAAATTTTCTCTAAGAAATAAAACCACATATGAAACATTCAGTTTAATGCCTTATGTATATTTCTGGTATAATTAAAAGACAATAGCTCTGGGTAAATAATTATATTACATATTTATAACTATTGCAAGAATAGACATGTTTATATAATCTTCAAATTTAAAAAAAAAGCAAGATATACATTTGAGAGTATTAGAATAGGACATTCAAATCTTGCAAATAAGATTATCCAATCTTATTTCCAAAAAAATAAAAATCAAAATAATGCAAATAGTTTTCTGGCCCCTTCTTACCTCCCCTACTCCTTTCCCCCTTTCACACACGCAAACCAGAATCTCAACCAATTTATGTGTCCCAACCAACTAGAAATGTGTCACAGTAAACAAACGTGGTTACAAAACTGTATCCCCTCCAAATTAAGAGCTCACTGGGGCCCAAACACATCGTAGTGTTTCATTTCTTAATTCTGTCTCCAAGGTTAGATATTATACTAACTTAGATTGGGTCATTAACTGCATTTATGTTCTATTTAAAAAAAAGTGAATCAACCACTTTTTTAAACTGTCTTTTTCTAGTTAATAAATTACTGAAACTGACGCCCCTCACACATGCCTTAACCTTACTATTCCACCACACTGTTTCTCCAAGAATATAGTGGGCACTAAATTAACACTTGCTGTAGTTAAACAGACTTTTCTTTTCTTACAAGTAATGTATCTGTAGGTACATTAACATTCATAAGGACTTTCACGTAAATACAAAAAGTAATTTTTGTAAACAGTTCTTATGTCAAACCCAATACAGAATGTTCAATGAAGCCTTCAAGTCACGGGTCTTATGGGAGAAACAACCCTATAACTCAAATATATACTCATTAGCCAAACATATTCTTCGAAATATAAGAGCTGCCAGCGCGAAAGTCAGAAGGACAATCAGAACAGTTGATCCGGTATGGTTGGCGTTGACTCTTGGCTGCTGTACCCGATTGAAGTCGGTCGAAGACGGAGCCCGTCTCTGACTCTGCTGCTGGGCACGGCGCTGTCGAGGGCTCAGAGATGTATTAGTGGACACCGATGGAGCACGCTCTTGACTGGACGCTGTGCTGCTGCTCTGA
The DNA here is from genome assembly GCF_013377495.2 of Cygnus atratus. NCBI lineage: Eukaryota > Metazoa > Chordata > Aves > Anseriformes > Anatidae > Cygnus > Cygnus atratus. The sequence continues at coordinate 39,082,199 of NC_066364.1, forward strand.
GTTTCAGACTGAAAAAAGAAACACAAAGAGTTGAGGCAAAACAGTACATAAACTGATGAATAAAATCATCAGAACTAAAATATACTCTCCAGATAATTCTTAATACTTGAAAGTCTGATAAAAAACGTCACTAGTAGTTATAAGATAACTACTATTACTGTTAGTGTAAGGACAAAATTGAAGTATGTAACAACCTTGAGAAGAACTCTATTTCAAGCTCCTAATTAGCAGTCCTAAGGACATGAGAAGTCTGAAGAAAGCCTGTCAAACAATATTTGAATTCTAGAATAGTTTCAAATCAAGATACGTCAAATATCTTTGTCTAAAATTTGCTTAACTCCTTGCAGTTCAACAGATCTTTAGTAATCCTCCAGACCGTAAAGTCTCTGAAGATTTGTAATGTCACCTACACTGCAGAGGAAACAAGTTGGGGAGGACGATATAAGAAGGAGTCCAGAGTTATAAGTCCAGAGGACTGTAATTAAGCACTGCTTCCTGTGAACAGCTGGGTTCTGCTCACATCACCATCACCACCACTGGGAAAGCAAAACACAGATCAAAACCCCTGAACACAAAACGCCCAACAGATTCCTGCACCCGTCACAGACCTCTGTACCTATGCATGCACACACCTATTGCCCTCTACTGGTCACAGGTTGGGCTGCCACCACAGGCAGCGACAAAATAAGCGACAGCAGCTGTTACTCAGCTCAGGAGAGACTCATCCTAAAGCAGAATCATCTTTCAGTTTGTAAGGTTGAAGCCATGGGTTCTGGTATTCCACTGGTCTGATCCTCCTTCTGATGCTGAAAGTCTCAAACTTGCAACATCAAAGTATTAAAACAGTGACACAGCACAGCTGTTGGAAATTAAAACTGAACTCTGTCAAAACGTTTAATTCTTGAAACAGGAAGGCAGCTGACATAACTTTATATATATAAATACATATCTATTATATATAATGTCTTTTCACTTCTCAAAGCAGATTGCAGGTACTTCCTTGTAATCCAATCTGTAACTATTTGCAAAAGTAGCTTTCCCCCCCCTAATAAAAAAGGGTTATCATTACAGCAGGCAAAAAGGGAATTCAGGACATTTTGTTTGCTTCCAAGCAAAAGCCTTTTAATGACACAGTATCCATAACCTTAAGCACTGTTTTGGCACATGACCTGCTATGACCACAAAAGATATCCTTCCCACACCTGCCAGAGAGGGAATGTCCTCAGCTGAGTATCACATTTGGTGATGCATGAGACAGTAAGCCACATGAAGTCCCCTGACTCTTTGGCCACATACTCTGTACATGGGGGGAAAAAAATCTTCAAACTGTCACCTGGTGAGTGATTTAACTAGCCCAAGGAAAAGACCTTCCTTTCCTTCCTACTCATCACCAGTATTTCCCACTGTTTATTATCAGCAGTAAAGTACTGATGTAATTACTTGCCACATTTGACAGCTTGCCTGTTTGCACAGGTTTCCCGCCCAAGCAAACAAGCAGCCTCGGTTGCTTCAAAGAAAAATATTTTTAAATGGATTCACTTCCACCTGGGGTTTTATCAGCAGAGACAGCCAAGAACACCACAAGCAGCTGGGGTGGTTTAATAACCGACGGGCAGTTCAGCTCCACCACACAGCTCTCCCCCTCTCATTCCTCAGAAGGGGGAGACAACACAACACAAGAAAGAAGGAGAAAAGCTTGTGGGTTGAGATATGGAGCAGTTTAATTAAAGGAAAAGAGAAAAAGCAAAGGCCACACAGAAGCAAAAGGAGAAGACAGTCGCTCTCTGCTTCCCATCAGCAAGCAATGTTCAACCACATCTTGGGAAGCAGGACCTCAACCCTTTTATAGCGACGTAACTTTTTCATCCATCCACTTCCCCAGGTTTTATTTCTTAGCATGACCTCACAGGGTATGGGATATCCCTCTCTCGGGTTACGTGTCAGCCTCCGCCGCTCAGAGAGCTGCACCACTCTCCAGCCTCCACTGAGCAGTCCCACAGACCGTAATGAGAGCATGCACACTGACATTTAGGTGGTCACTGGGCCACCTGTAGCTGAGTCCGAGCTGACTATCTACTATACCTTACCTCAAAATCATTCTTTTGTCAGATGTGGTAGAATCCCGTTTTCTTAATGAAAAGGGCAAGTACTTTCATCACGTCAACTTCCAGCAGTACCTTGCTTGCAGTCTGAAAACTCAAATGGGAGTAATCTACCATTACTTTGCCCTGAGCAGACATCAAAAACTACTGATTTTTTTATTTTTTTTTAAAGTACGCACATTTTCTGGAGTAGCCTAGTCAGAGGCATTTTGTCAGACCATTCTGTATTGGCTTCACACTCCTCACAAGTACACAGTACTAGGTGAAAAGCTATCTTCCTCTCCACACATGGCACTGGAGAGACAACCTCCATCCCTCCATCTGCTTTTTAGATGACAGGAACTCAAGAAACACACACTTGACGCTACACTGGGAATGTACTTCATTTACAGCTTGAGAGCAGGCCAAAGAGGACAAGGTAGTAATTTTAAGTGTGGCATCAAAATACTGGCTATTGGTATGGCAAAATAACACATACACAGGAGAGATATGCTAGCGTTGCCGTTAATATAAATAATTGCCATTACTAAAACAAAAGTACTACGTCAAATTAATTTTCAAAACCTAAAACCCATGCTTAACTGTGAAATATTTTAAGTCTCGGTGGTTCGTTAGTAAGCTATATTCCTGACAGCGATTCCTGAAGGAAGGGAAAGTCAATTCAAAATATCTTTTCTTCTGATGGAATGAGAAATTCTTTCTTCAGCAGTAAGAGCCCTGCGCAGAAGAGTGGGAGCAGGCAAAGCAGTGCCCATGCCAGAGAGCCACACCACTTCTGAATACTCTTGCACACAAGAATTCAGCTAAACCTACTCCAGAAAAAGCATCACTGTGCTCACAAAATCCTTGCTATTACTTCATTGCAAAACCCTCTGTCCGTTCAAGTAGCTTAAAGGTAAAAATCACAGAACAGACAATTGCTGCAGAAAAGAACAAACTCACCCATGAAGCAGTCTGTAGGAGATTGTTTTCCTAGTGTAAAACCTAGCCTGCTGATTTTCACCTCTTCACCTACAGTTAGACCCTTTCCTTAGCATCTATCTGTTGTAAGTGTCCCAAGAGCAGAAGAAAGATAACACGACACAGGCAATACTCCATTCTTCCTGCTTGATTACTGCAACTTTTTTCCCCCTTCATAGTGTGTAACAGGACGTAAGGTCCCATGACTTCAGAGTTACGCATATTATTCATCTACTATTTCAAAAAGAATTACCCAAGATAATTCAAGGATTTAGCATTGGGTCTGCCTCTGCTCTTTTTATTATTTAAGTGCATAGATTTCAAGTTCACAACAGCAATTTTTCTCCAATAGCTTTTAATTAAATATGCATTTGTGCAGCAAGTGGTAAACATTTCATCCAAAAAGAGAAAAAAAAACAGTTTTGATGTTGCCCCCATCTGTGACTTTCAACTTAACAAGGCAGAATTAGGCCTCTCCAGAAGAACCACCAACTTAAATGAAATTTATACATGCAAGAAGCCCAGCTGCGCAGAAAGAACCTGAGATTTGCATGGACACTTTCATGCCGATAAGCAGATCAAGGCCTCTGGCCCATATGTACTATGGGAAGATTTCTATATGCTTTAGCGTATAGAGTACCCAACTCAGAAAAACAGGTATTTCTTCAAACTCAAGTAACGCTTATGAAACAGTGACGTTCTGATCCCTTAAAACATTAATCCACTTCCTCATTGTTTAAAGTCTATGACATAAACATTTTAAATACATTACTATGATGTTTAAAGCTTTCATTTCACATAGGACTGTTCTGCTGTAAATTAAGTTCATCATCACTTATTAGACCAGCATAATTGAATGAAACTGTTCTCAGAAATGGGAGTAATCAAAATCAACCTTTTCTGAAGTCTCTCTTTTTTTTTCCCCTCCCTCATGAAAATGCTACTGATGCTTTGGTATTTTGGCTCGTTCTACTATATTAGCTAGGATTTGTATTGAGAAGAATGAAACAAAATGGTTTATTAAATCCTGAACAATCTGGAAAAATCCTTCTTGTGGAAAAAAAAGTATGCTATTAGCATGTTTATATTTCTACATAGCTTGAGAATATGTTGCAAGCATGCAACAGATGGTCTGACGTTATTTGACGTGTTTTAGTTTTTTTAACCAATCTGCAGCCCCATCCTCTCTAAAAAACACAGCTTAGCTGGGATTTGTCTGCAATTTATCAGTGAATTTAGATTCCATTTGCCACAGTCGTAAGAGCAGCTGCCTTGGCCCACTACCAGGCCTCAGTCACTTCCAAATCTATTATGTAAACCCTACACCTAGCGGTATTAAGACTTGAATCTCATATCATTTACTTCAAACAGTAAGAATATTTTAGTCAAATTTACTTAGACCATAAAAGCAGGAAGATATTCTTAATATTTAAAGGCTACAAATTATCACTGCAGCAGTTTTTGCCTCTAGCTAAGAATTCTATTGAAAAACATCTGTGCTCTATTATGCAGAGGGTAAGTAGTACCTAAGACAGCATAATACTTTAATGAAGTGTTACCCCATACATTAAAGGATCTACTGGGAATATGAATGGATAAAAGAAAGTTATTTGACGTTTGTTTTTTAAAAGAAGAAAAGTGAAAACAAAAGATCTCTATTGTCAAAAGCAGCATACTATTTGCTAAAGTCTTTATAGAGATGCAGAGATTTTACAAGAAACGTATGGACTACATGCTCTCGATGAAGCCTCCTATCAGCTTAATAGTACAGATTTCGTGTTCAGACTATGCACATACTTGCATTGATAAAGCTCAAACACGGACCGTACCATTGCACTGGCTGGATCCTGGAATGCTTGAGCTGCACCATCCTGCTGGGGCTCAGGTGAAGTGGCAGAGCGGCTCAATCCTGATGAGTTTGAAGGTTCAGCATCTGACTTCCTTGATGAATTGACTTCTGCCTACAAGGAATAGTACATAAACGCACTTCAGAGGCGAGATCAAAATTACTCCAAACAGACTTGGCTTTTCTTGGAATGTCCATTCTAGGGCATGCTGAATGTAAGATTTACTGAAGTGATCAAGTACGTCAACTGCATTTCAACTCATCATCAGGTTTAAGAAAATCTAACTCTTAAGAAAAAAGACTATGGATGAACAAACAGCAGTTTAGACAATATCCCAGTTCTATTTTGCATTTGTTGTTCTATTTGTTTGTACATAATAATGGGTGTAACATTAAAAAAACACAAATGAATGGAGCTAAAAAATTATTCGGATCAGGACAAAATTATGCCAGAAATAACAACCTTATTAAAACTTCTGTTTCTCATGATCCTTAAGTAAGGGCTGACTAATGCTGTCACATGTGGACAAATATAGCCTGTTTCTCAGCAGGGATAATTAGCCTCAGGTGCATGCTATGTCAATGTATCTATAGTGGTTGTAATACCAAAATTGCCTCAGAGCCAAAATGGGTGCATGTGTGTGGCCTGATTCTGGGTCAGGCAGCCATAACTCAGCTTTCAATATTTAAGTTTCAGCACAAAAGTTAAAGTAAAAATGCAAGTCTTAACAATATTGTATTATATGATTTAGAAAATGTCTAATAAGCACCAGTTCCCAGAGTTTAGGCCTCATGCTTTTGGAAATTCGAGACATTGATAGATCTATAGTGACACATAGAGGATCATTAACAACACTCTTGCTAAAACAATATACTTGCTTGCAATAATCCCTTTGGAATGAAGAAGGACATCACATCATAGCCCTGAACCAAAATACTTTACAACATATACATATCCAAATTTAATTAAAAAAAGGGGAGGAGGGGTACAGGACTAGGTTAGTTTTTATTAGCAAGCTAGTCTCTCTCCCTCAGGAGTAGTGTTATACCTCCCAGACCTTGTTATATGGCTTTTTTTTGCAAAAATTAGAATTCCAGATCTAAGAACTAGTACCTGTCTTCAAATACAGATATAAGTAATGCTACTAAGAAATACAAACAGTATATTAGAAACAAACCAATTACATAGATAACAAGCTAGTAAGATCACAGGATAATATTCTTCCACTTTACTATTTGGGGGAAGGAGGTGGAGGGGATTAAATTCTCTGTTTCTTGATACATAATTTCTAATTTTCCTGAAATACTATGTCACTGAAATGATCTGAAGATTTAAAGATTTAAAAATAGTTCCTTTTGCACTGATCTACTATAAACGCTAATATTAGGATAGTGCAAATTATGACTCAAATGTGAGCCAAACCAAATCAACACAGAATCATGGAATAATTTAGGCTGGAAGGGACCTCTGGACATCACCTGGTCCAATTCCTTCCTCAAAGTAGGGTCAAGCCCACTCAAGTTTGGAGCATCTCCAAAGCTGGAGATATCACAGCAACTCTAGGCCGTGTGCTCCAGCATTTGACAACCCACATGGTGAATCTTCTTTTCCTATGTCCATTTGCTGCTTCCTTTCCTCAAACATGTGACCACTCTTCTTAGTACCTCTGCTTTTTCCAATAAAAAGTTCATTTAATCTTTTCTGTTAATCTCTGTAAAGCATGTGCACTGCAGTGTGCATTTGATTTATTAGTTTATGAAAGGATTAAGTCTAGTATGCTAAATGTAATACTTAAATTCAAAAATATAAATAAAAATATTTTATTTTTATAAATAAAAATAATACTAAAATTTAAAAAAAGGTACTCCAAAGTTTCCCAAATTTAAATTTTTTTCCAAACTAGTCTCTCTCTTCTCTCCAGCCTCTGCTGGAACCTCTTACCTCTGCTTCTGAAAAAGCTAAAGAGAACACAGACCTCAAGGAAAGATCAACATATTTAAACATAATTAGGGTGGATGGAGAATAAATTCTACTACAGAGTATGCCTTGTGATGGCACCATGTAGATACACCATAATGTTTTACAGAAATATAAATGCTATTAGTCATATCTTTTTTCTTTCTTTCATTGGACTGGAGTTTGTTATATAACATCTAAAATGTACAAGACATGCACAAAACATTTTGCAAGGCAACGTAATTCTGGTAAAAATTGTAATTCTCTATTGAAACAGAGAAACAAATGTGGAAGCTCAAAGCAGCAGAAAAACTAATTAGGAAATGCCTTTCCCCCCCCTCCTGAATTTCACATTTCTTTCCCAATACCAATCACAAGCATTTAAAAAAAGTTGTAATTTTGCTTAAGGCTGGTATGAAAGAATTTCTTGTAATCCCAGGATCATCTAAGAAAGTTAGGGAACCTCTTCTGTAAGGATGAAGATAATGCAGACACTGCCAATATGTTGCTAGTAGAGAAGCTCACCCAATTATACATCCAATTGGCAATTTGATGTGAAAATCTTACCCCATAAATTGGTAAGGAATATGTCCAAATTACTGAAAACTTTTGTATTCCTTGCTACTTATTCATACTATTATTTTGCTACAAATTCATAAGTTGTATATCTCGGTCTAACAACATATAAACGTTAAACATCACAAAACATCACAAAGCCAAGCAAAGCAGAGAAGGTAGGAAGCTTAAAAAAACTGACTTGAAAAAAGGAGGGAAAGAGCACCCAGTGAAGAGGACTAATTTGCCTTGTATTAAAACAAAACAGAATGAAAGATTGCAAAGATTGTAGAAACCTGAATTTTTGTTCATTGTTCCCTCATCGAATGCTTTCTCTTAGGAAATAGAGTTAAACATGTGGATACATGGAATGCATCAATATTCTTTAGACACTGATGCCCTTAAGTTTTTAATTTTAAAAATGAAAAAAGTATGAAGTATGAGTTTTCTTAAAAAAAGAAATTATACTTAGATATATCTAATATTTCTGGGATAAAGATTAGCAGTGCTTAAGCAAAAAACAATGCTACACTTTTTAACCCTTATATATTGTAAAGAAGCCAAGAGCAGTTAAGTCCCAATTGTTTCTCTGGGTAGCTCAGCTTGAAAACTCTGTGTCTGTAGTTCCTCATCCTTGTAAAAATATTTTGAAGTGTTTTTATCATAAGCAGTATTACACACAGACTTAACCACGTCAACATGTGTAGATGTGAGATCACAAGGGAACACACAGATCCTGCAAAACTGGCAGTGATGCTTAGTAGCAGGCAATCCTCATTCTCAGGGAACACAAAAAACACAGTCTTTGGAACAGCATTAGAAAAACACTGGCAATAAAAGGGACATACTAGCACTCCCGCCCTGAGCAAGGATGCATTCTGCACCAATGCCCCATTGTCATATTATGTTTCACTGTAGATCCCTGCCTTCATGCACAGCACCCTTCCTTAGTGGAAGAATGACAACTTTCGTGGAAACCCCAATGAAAAAACAACACTGTGCATGCAAGACATGCAATTTTCTAAGGCACATATTTGGCTAAACAAACCTTAATTTTACTGAAACACAAGCTAGAGAATACATTTTTGGGTAAGAGTCACTTTCATACCAGAGTTCAACTTTCAGTATCTTCATCTGCAGAGTAGTTCAAAAGAATTTGCAACCATTTTTCAGTAGGAATATGTTTTATTCCTTTCATAAGCCAAAAGAAAAAAAAAATCACAAAGGAAAAAAAATTTAGGTTAGCTTTGCCCAAACTTTCCTAACATATTTATGATAAAACTAAGTTCGGAGAATTTAATCATGTTATTAGTGACTAAAAACATGGAACTAAAACCAATATATGCAGTTCTTATCATAGTGGTCACCTCTGAAATTATAAATAGTCAATCTCTGCTTGAGATGCACAGTTTATTCATTGTCACATTCACAGAGATCTACTCTCATTTTTCTCTTCCAGTCTGTCCTAAAAAAAAACAGGTTTCCACATAGTGATTTGTGAAGGTTTATAAAATAATGCATTTCCCTCAATTTACAAATTTTTCCTCCACAATTTTTTTTTAAACATTCTGTACAGCAGAGAAAGAAATTTTAAACAGTTACTACACCTTGAAGCTAATTTGTCTGGCAAGTTCTTTAGCCTCCTTGTCCGCCTGGCTTGACCCACTTCCTGATGTTAGTGGTAAGAGGGCTGTCTTCATAGATGTGCCACACATTTCACAACAGAAGTCTTGTGACCTGGCCACAAAATGACATAGCTCAGAATGAGAAGTTCTCAATCTTCTCGTGTGCTTGCTTAAGCAAACTATTTGCAAAACAATCCACAGAAAGATAAGTAGTTTCAAGACCAGTAGCTTAAAAGTACCTTTACCCCCAAAAAATGCATTACCTTGAAAAACTGTATTAAGAATAGTCTATATCATAAATACATATTCCCTCCAACATTTAGGAAAATATTAGCTTACCTACATATTATGACTACCTAGTACTATATTAGTAAATTTTAACTATGTTAAAACTTATTTTAGATATAAAGCAAATTAAAAGTGTATATTATAAAAAGTTAACTATTATCACAAATATTAAATGATACTCAGGAGTTTGCACCTCAAGTCCAGGAGTTTCAGCTTCTGCTAGAGCATTACCTTTACTCTTGCACACAAATTTGTCTGTAGGACATACTGAAGGCAGCTCTTCATGCTGACCAGAAATACACTTGTTATTATACTACCTGGACCGACCCAATAAACCCTACAGGTTTATAAACCCTACGCAGGGTTTATTAGCTTTGACACAGTGCCGTGCTGCAGCTTCTGATTAGCTCAGAGTACAGGCAGAATAAGCTTGCATCTGACTGCAAAATAAGGCACTAGAGCCCTGGTGATCATTTAGTTCAGCTTCCTTGCTAGAAATAAGGTCAAGTAAAACCATTTGCCCAAGTCCATTTCCAGTCATGTTTTGAATACCTCGAAGTTTGATAAGGATTCCACAACCTCCCTGGACGACCTGTGCAAGTGTCTGACCACCCTTAAAACAGAAAAGTGTTTTCTTGCACTCGGATTGAATTTCACGGTTCTCCATTTCTGCCCACTGCCTCTTACACTGTCACCAGGCACCCCTGAAAAGAGCCTGGCTATGCCTTCTTTACACCCTCTCTTCAGATATTTGTGCACATTGCTAACATCCCTCTGAGCCTTTTCTCCTCCAGGCTGAACAGCCTCAGCTCCCTCAGTCTCTCTTCGTACGAAACATATTCCAGCCCCTCAGTCATCTTCACAGCCTGCCACTGAACCCAATCCAGTAATTCCGTACCTATCTTGTATCCTGACCTGGACACAGCCCCAGCCTGGACCCAGTGTTCTAAATGAGTCTCACCAGTGCTGAGCAGAGAGAAAGGATCACCTCCCTCAACCTGCTGGCAATGCTCATCCTAATTCAACCCAGAAGGCTGCTAGGCCTTCTTTGCTGCAAGGGCACTTTGCTATCTCATGGTCAACTTGGTGTCCACCGTGACCTGCAATGCTTTTCCTGCCAGGCTGCTCTCCAGTCAGTTGGCCCCCAGCACATACTAGCACATGGGGTTATTCCTCCCCAGGAGCAGGACTTCACATTTGTTTGTTGAACTTCATGAGATTCCCCTCAGCTCACTCCTCTAGCCTGTCCAGGTCCCTCTGGATGGCAGCACAACCCTCCGCGATATCAGACACTCCTCCCAGTTTCGTACTGTCTGCAGACTTGCCGAGGGTGTACTCTGACCCATCATACAGGTCATTAACGATGCTGAATAGCACTGGTCCCAGTATCAACCCCTGGGTACACCAGCAGCGACTGGCCTCCAGCTGGACTTTATACACCTGATCACAGTCCTTTGAGCCACGCGGATCAGTCAGTTCTCAACCCACCTCACTGCACACTTACCCAGGCTGTGCTTCGTGATATTCCTCTATGAGGATATTAAGGAAGATAGCACCAAAAGCCTTGCTATAGTCAAGAGAGACAACATCAGCTGCTCTTCCCTTGTCCACCAAGCTAATCGTTTCATTGTAACTTAAAATTAGATTTGTGATTAATTTCCTAAAATTATTCAGAAGCTGTTACTTCAGATTTGTTGTTGTTGCTGTTTCATTATGTACTTGAGGGAAACAAGGCCTCATTATTATGTTTGTTTTCTCCATCTCTCACACTATCACCTCAATCACATTTATTTTCCTTCCGCAGCACAATTATCATTGTATCATAGTATTAATTACATCTCTAAAGAATGAATTAGAGATGAACCTCTAATTTGACCACACAATGTTGGCAGGAACACAGCCCTCTCAAAGTATTTAACTGACTGTAAGTTCTGAGCTTGCACAATATTCAGGAAAAGAACACAGATTCGCGGCACAAAGCTTTTTTTTTTTGTCTTTTAATTTAAAATGAATGTGAGAGAACAGTCTTGAAGTGACTTTTCCTATTTACTCAATGCCTTACTGTAAAAGAGAATACATACATACATACGTATGTACCCACAGTAACAAAATTAGTGCTTACTTCTTCGCAAGAGCTCTTCTTTCTTCTGGTGTATAATCTAGAGATCCTATTGCACCTTCACCTTTGGTTGGCATAAATCCAATAATGGCTAGTAAAGCTGTTCTTACTAAAATTGGGAAACAGAGATACAAATAAGGTTGCAGAAACAATGGTTACTTCATCTTACTCTACACTCACTAAGAAAAAGTTGCAGTTCTGCCCACAAAACTTCACTTTGTCCAAAAGAGCTGTCTGAACTTCATACAAGCAGCACTGTTGGCTTTTTTGTTTGTTTTATACGGAACAAGAATTCCTTTTTTTGAGCTTCAAATTATAAATGAAAATTAAGGTCTTATATTCCCATCAGCCAACACGGAAAAGGAAAGCTAAGTTGTTACAAAAATGCTGCATAAAGATTAGCGTTCAAAACTTCAAAAATGGACTCCAAAGAAAAATGGTAAGGCAGATATTAATGTAAGTGTGCAGGTGGTGGAGCACCAGCAATAGAACTTGCATCCTATACTCTTACTCAAAGTGAGGGTGATAATCTTTCAGTTCTCCTTAATATCTGCAGTGTCAATGTAACTTCCATTTATTCTTCTAATGCCGTAATAATAAAAAAAATCCTGACAATAGAATCATTAGCTTCTAATTCAGTTGGGCTTTGTCAAATAAATCAATGCAAATAAATCAATTAACGCATGCAAAAGCACAAGGTGTTATTTCTGCTCACTCCTCAGTGAAGACCAGAAGAACAGTAATTCCAGGGTTTCTTAGAATTCAGGGAAGCACACAAGAGGAGTTCTGCTTTACATCACTAAGAATTAGTTTGCTTGATGCATGAACTGTCGGTGAAGTCGTACTGTAGCATTATTTTTCAGTTTAAAGATCTAGTTGCTCAGCGCAGGTAACATTTTCCAAGCAATTTGTTACTTACTACTCCATGAAGGCTGCCATGTTTCAGGATGATGCCCTGAGATGCTTAAACAAATTTTCTTCCCCACTTCAAACCTGCCATTGGCCTTTAAAGGAAGAATAAGGATATAATAAAATGTGCTTGATTTTTTTTTGCATAAGTTATAAAAATAATAATCAAGTAAGTCTATATACCAACAATACCTGACAATTGTATCACTGCCAACCTCACAAAAACGGCATTTGGCTTTTTGAACAAAGAAGTTTGCCGTTTGCCTCTATTCATGCATGAAGGGACCCTGAACTGATACCTCATACGTCCCAATACAACGCAATGGCTTGCCTGTTACTCCTTTAATCCACACACATGTGGAGAGCCTGCAAAGCTATAGGTCCGTGAAACTAGACAGAACTGCGGGCCTTTACCCATACCATAGGTCTGCCTTACACATGCCAAGAGAGACCAAGAGGGCCCAAGGAGGCAACAGAAAGTTTCAACATCCACATCAGCGATTAGTGTTAGTCTTGGGGAAGACTAGGTGCCAAGTTTCATGTAATAACAGAACACCAAAGTCTTGAAAGACTTCTGCTATTACATTCTTGAACACCTTGAAAGACTTCTGGTATTAAATTGGCAGCATTAACTGTAACTTTCTTACAAAAATAATGTTTCCTTAAGTATAGGAACCTCTCTCTGATACCTAAGGTAAAACCAATTAATTATGTTAAAAAAAAAGACTAGTAAACGTTCTTACCGTCAGCAAAATAATGCTTGGTGGTTTCATGGGATATTCAGGTGGTAATACTATTCGCCCGTGATAAATTCCTCCGTCAAAATCTGAATCTGGAGGGCCTCTAACAGTAAAGTGCCATTCAAAAAGATTATCCTAAAATGCCCACAAAAAGAAACACGTCAAAGAAGTAGACATCTAATCAGCATTTTCTTGCAACAAGGACAGGCTAAAGAAGCAAAAAACAGCAAGTTTTAAGAAAATAGAATCAAATGGAAGGTAAGACAACCAACAGTATACAAAGATTTTGCCTACAAGGATAAATGGTGTAGCTTCCTGGTAGTTTTCTTACAAAAGGGCTTTGTTGGGAAATTCAAATTCATCATTCAAGGTCTTCATACTACTTGCACCAGTTATGACAAGAGTTTTATTCCCTGACAGATGGAATATTCCGAGACAAATAAAGGAAAACTTTGTCTTTGCCCCACTGAATAATAGTTTCTACAGAACTAAGAAGCCTACTCCAAGTAAGAACATTAACAGCCTCCCCTGTCAAGGTCCCTCCTGTGCCCAAGGCAACTCAGGTCCCAGAGAACTTCCATCCTTGTTTGTTTCTCCACAAAGACTTCTGAAACAGCTACCTTACCTTACTGCAACAGGTAGAGTTTGGAACACTTTCATTGGACACGTAAACAACTTATCCTTAAGTATTATTTCTTGGGGGTTCTGTGTTTGGTTTTGTGCATCAGATGCACAAAGGATGCTCACAACTTGAATATTTGCAAACAGAACAATTCTTACTGTTACCACATGAGTCCAATGAAGCTTGCTGCTGGCGAGTGAGATCTCATAACTTATGCTGAACATTGATATCACATGGCTGTGACTGCCCATCTAGCTGTAACTTTTTCAAGGATGGAAGGGAACCGTTGACATTTCCGGCATTTCCCATCATCTGTCACTGTTCTCTTCCCAGTAAGTCAATGTTCTAACCCCCAAAACAAGACTTTAATTTAAATTACAATAGCATGAACTAGACTTAAGTTTCACTTCAGAAAGCGGAAAACAAGTTACAGACCAAAATTAGTCAATAATAACAAAAGCTAGTCAATAACAACATATATTTTATAGCACCTAGAAACATGCTACCAGCTTCAAGCATGTATCTAAACATCCAAGTTTTAAATACATATGCATACAGAGAACATATAGTATACATTACATAGCCTCATTACAAGTGCCTGTAAACACATGAAGAAACAAACCTCCAAAGGCTGTGCATGATAATGATCTGTAGGATCCTTCAGTTCTGCAGCCTCCTTCATCAAACGTTTGACAGCTGAAAAAGAGAAAGCATAGAACATGAAAATACAGAAGAAAATTAATGCATACTGCACACAAAAATGTGTAAACATTTCCTGAAGAGCTCCTTTCAGCTAAGTTTTTTCAACTCACCGCATGCTCTTCACTGGAGTTAATAATCCAAGACACAATATCGATTACTCACACTGAATAAATCTTTTAAATGAGTCATGTAGCACAGTTATGAAAAATATGCTGCATGGTCTCAAAGTTTCTCAAAAGAAACCCTTAACACCGTGACTAAAGCAGCATTATATTATTAATTGCACCGAAGACTGAAGGAAAAACAAATGTCAATGACAGAGTTTCAGTATTTAAATACAAGATGTACATGACCACCAAACCTATTATTTTATCCTAACAAGCTTTTTCCTGACACCTCTCATGACTGTTACATGACTAGTCCCTTAATTAATCCAAAAAAGGTGACAGTAAGATTTGAGAAAAACCATCAGACCAGTAGCACGAGGAGATGTGGTTTTATACTGCATTTGAAAACGCATATGCCCAGCTAGAAAAAACTGACCCAAGTCTTTGTAATTTGAACCTACTACTGCAGTTGGATGCAAAAGTATTTTTCTATCCTAAATTAGGGATACTCTTTAGTTACCCTCTCCGACCTTCTAAATCGGAACCACCAGCGTCATATGTATTTTCTGCATCACCTTTTTCCTTTCCCTTCAGTAAGGTTTTGTCTCATCACTTGTCCAGCCAGGTGCTCTCATGAGCATCATGCATTAACTCCTAATAAACTCAGCCAAATTGAAAAGCAGACTAAACACAACAACCACAGACAAGAAACTTAAGGATATGTCACCTCATGAATGAGGTTAGGTAGAACGTCCTTACTATCCCCTACTTACTGGAAAAAAAAACAACACCCAAATACCTATTAACTCATTAAGAAGCTATAATGGGAACAGGAACCCTTACTCCATCGCCCATGTTCAATTCAAACCACAGATGTCCCTCTCACTTGTATAATTACCTAAATACAAAGGAGAAAGACTGCCCAAATTCCCTTTTAACAGCAGCCTTTGGTAACACTACAAGTGAACCATAACTCTGATTTAAAAAGCCAACTCCATGGATTTACTCACTTTCCTGATGCTATGAGTGAAGCTACTCTAACCTTCCCCCAGAGTAATTTTAATTTCAATTTACTGTGAAAAGTCCTTTTATTTATTTGCACTGCCCGACAGCTATAAATAACAGCACAAAGTTTGAGAATTTCACTTCTTACAGCCCAAAAAGCAAACAGACTACGCGGGAATTTGCTGCTGCCAGCTATCCTCCTTCTGCCACTGCCATCAGGAGGCGTCGATAAAGCCCTGCAGAACCCATGAGGTCATGCCGCAGGCAACAGTGGGATCCACCAAGAACAACTTGGCTCTTTCATCTGTAATGAGGTTTACCAGTTCTTTAGTGAGGAATAAGAAAAAAAATCAGCCTAGACCAGAGAAGGTCTGTCTGGATACTTCCCTTCACAAACTGAAAAAAAGAAAGTGGAAGACATCAGCTGAGCTGATGTGGGAGCAAATCCCGTCAAGAAAAGCCATGAGAAGACCAAAAGAAGAAGACCAAAAGAAAACCATGAGAAGACCAAGACAGCTGCCAGGTGTGGACTGCAAGCAGCCGGGCTCCTGGTAGGCAGAATTCAAAACCATAAGCAGTTTAAAGCATAGTTTTGTTTGTTTGTTTTGAAAACATAAGCCAGGCTACAGATATTCTATTTTAACAAGCCTGCGTAAAATATGTAGGAAAGAACCTGAAATACTGCTCTACCCTTTGAACATGAAATACACCAAAACATATCATTTAGCTTTTGTATACTATAGAGGTAATTTGCTCATATGAAGTTTTCAATATTAAACAACTTAACGCGTCTTACGAAAAAGCAGCACGTGTATTTCCACATGGTTGAGAAATGTCAACGCAAGTTGCACAGATCTGGCTTGATCAACAAAGATTCATCCTGAAAACATGGAACGTAATGTTTTTCAAACCCACTAAATTTGTTAAATACAAGTTGCTGTATTCATGAACACAGCCCCTCCTTTGACTAATGGAAACCGCAATGGAAAAAATGAAAATCATTTCCAAAGTCTGCCTGCAACAAGTACATGACACTCATCCAAGCCTCGTTAAAAAGAATTGTGATGCAAAACGCGGTATTTCAGCCCACATGAAATCACACTGAGTCATCCAAGTAAAAGTTTGGCAGTGGCAATTCTGAAAAATGAGAACATTTTGGATCCATTCAAAATAAAAATTGCAAACTGTCATCAAGTCAAAAACCATCACTAGGTTTGTTTTTTTTTTTTTGGGGGGGGGAGGGAGGGATAACAGTTAACAAGCAAAATTTGTGTGATGTACACATGTATGACTTAATGACTTGCAGATTTATTTCTGTCAAAAACGTGTGTCCTGGTCATATTCTACTTCCTGGTATGTTTAAGCCATCCCGCAACTTCTCTCCCACACAGTGGCTTCTCCTGGACCTGCCTTGAAGTCACATTCATGTACTCCTGATATTTTGTCCATTTAGAATAGTCTGCACCCAGTAGCCCAGGAAAATACTCTGTACAAAAAAATAAAAATAACCAAATGATCAGCCTTCCTAAATGTAAATATTACTGCTCAAAGAAAGGATGGGATTTGAACATCGGTGGTGTTCATCTTAGATTTGTAAAAATAAGGTGTAATATTTTCCTGCTATTGTGAAAATAAAGATAGCCTTAAAATAAAGCAATTATATTTAGCCTTACAGCAGACTATTAACAAAACAAAGCTCTGTATTTAACAAGGTGGAATTTTACCTCATTCTTACATTATCAATGAAGAGTATGCAGGGCAATCAACTGAGCTGACCAAGATCACCGTGTTATATTAATGCAAATAATACATAACAGTGCAAAAAGATTTATTTTCACATAATGAAGTCAGCACATTTTTCCTCACTGAAAGTCCAGAAAATGTGATCCAAGTAATTCAGTTCCAACTGCCTCTAACATTCAGATCGTCAGTGAAACAAGTCTGTGTTTGTGATCAGGCTCGCATGTGACATTATCTTCCTCAAATGGATAGCAACCAGTTAATTCTACCCATTTTCCGTTCTTCTGTTTGGGGAAGAAAAAAAAAATGTACATAGACAAATAAAGCAAGGAACCAAAAACAGCTGGCGTAAAGCTAGGGATCTCAATCTTTCAAGTTGACTTACCTGATCTGGAAAAGGAGAAATAAAACAATCTAATAGCTTTTACTGCTTCAGGAAATGCTGCCTACTTTTTCTGTTTTGTTTTTGTCTTTTGGCTGCTATAAATATTTTTTCCATTTTCAAAGAGATTTAGAGGTCTACGCAGGAGAAATACAGAAAAAGCAATCTTTGGTTTTCAACGGCTCTGCTGACTAAGACAGCATAGGTAAGGTGTAATTTACTTATCAAATCCAAGTTTTCCAATTAATTTTATTAGTAAAAGTCCTATAAAATTTCTCTAGGATGAAGGGTTTTAAAACTACCTCGAGCCCACTTAACCTGTTAGCAGAACGCAGGCCATTTTCATTGCCTTTGTGTCTATTAACACCACCACTACCTACAACGAGAAAAATAGTATTAGAAAATAATAAGAGAAAATAGCATTAGCAGAATCCAAGAGCATATTTCATCAAAACTGCTCGATGAATTTTAGATGGATGACATTTGGGGAAAGTCCTTTTAAATCCAGCTGCTTTTCCCCCCCACAGCACCCTGTCCCAGGGCCATCACCAAGGGACTTCAGAGCCCAACGCCCACAGTGCCACCTACTGAGTGGGCTCCCATAGCCCCCAGGACACATTTGAGCCCCTGTGTTCAATCATTCTGTATTTGTAGGGAAAAGAGTAGCCAAGTTGCTAAAGGCAAGTTGAATTTCAGCTAAATGGAAAAATATCAGTGAGGTCAGTTGGCGGTTCCACTGCACAAACACTAATCCTGGCTCATTTTTTATTGCACGATCCAAATTTGTGTTTGTTAAGTACACAGGATTTCTTGTAAGACAACAACACTCAATGAGCTTCCACATTTTAAGTTAAAAAAATAAAAGATCACTAAGTGGTGTGGTCACTAAACAAGCACCAAGAAAGCATTTAAAGCAAAGAGTCATATTTGACTCTTATATCCGGCTTTCCAGGCCGGAGAGTTATGAAATACTTCTATGACAGCTGTTTATTATGGAGAATCACAGTTTTAATCATAGCTTTTAGTGTTTGTACTCTCTGGAAGCTGGTTTATTACAACTACACACGAGGAGACAGCAACAGGTTCACACCTGCTACCTGCACAGTGTCACCAGATAACTGCGTGCTACCTCCTCCCTTACAGATGTCATTTTCCTGGACAGCTTAAAATATGTGAATGATACGTGATCATAGTGAATTACAATGCAATAAAAGGGGAAAAAAGTACAGGAGACAAAGTACCCTGAAATAAAAATCATAATCCTTTCGCAGAATAGTGCCAAATAGCATCTACTCTAGAAATAAAACTAAGTTACCAGACTTCAAAGTGCACTGCACATTATTAACGCTTTTGTCCTCCACCTCTACGTTCTTTGTCCCTATTCGTTTTTCCCCCATTCTTCTTATCCCTTCTGAGTTCACATCTGTCTTCAACTAGGTTTTTGAGCTCCTGTAAATATTTTTGTATGTCATTTCACAAAAACATCACTTAATACGTAAACTTTGCATAGCAGTTTATATAGTCACTTAGTCTTGAATCAAGACCGCATTTAAAGTTTCCTAAACACTAAGATACGTGGAACTCCTTTGTGACGGGGACACGTGAGCTTTTCTTACATCATCCAAAAACCAAATTCCTGGAAAACAGGTGGCCAAGTCCTTAAACCACTGATGAGGAGAATGAATATACTACATGTTCTGTTTCTTTAATGCTCTTCTCCAAAGCACTTCCCGCTGCCTCGGTCTATCATGAGACAGTGGACCACAAATCTTCAGCCTGAAAACTCAGCAACAGGAGGAAAAAAAAAAACAACCACATACTTGCATCAGACCAAAGCTCATTTACATACAAGGACTTCCAGATTTTCAGTCTTCTTGAACAAGAAAGCCAACAGCAGAAGCAACCCATAAAGCTAACAACTCTTCCCATAGCACCAGTGACCACCTTATCAAACCTTCATCCTCCAGCGATGGAGGAATGGGCAAAACAAAGAAGGAATTAAAAAGCTGGTCTCAAGCACACAGCATCACCATTTTACAGTCGTCTCTAACTGAAATCTACCACAGTTTCAACACTCCTCTAAACATCTTAATCTACAGAAAGCAATTTCTCTAATACTGTATTACAGAAATCACACTCCTCTGTCTAAATAAAAGCAAACAGAGACAATCGGGTCTGCTTGCATCAGGTGCTGCTTCTGCTATATTCTCTGTTAGAGAAGTTCCCATTTTATGCTGATCTTTTGAGATAATAGAAAAAAGTATTAGAAGACTGAAATGTGCAACTGCAGAGCTGTAACAATTGTCTGGAGCAGCCACAGGTTCCAAAATCGCTTTTATTTTAAAACCCAGTTTGACAGCTGCTTTAACTTTTGCTACAATAACAAACGGAAGCACCACTTGCCAAGAAAGACCATTTGCCAAGAAGCCAGCCGGCTGCTTTACATCTTCAGGCCCTCAGACACATCCTTCACAAGGCTCCCGCACTCTATACAAAGTATTTAGAAGGAAAAAACAGAAAGGAGTACTTTTAACTAAACTACTCTCTCCTTGCTCTCACCCTTAGGAAGGACGGACCTTTATTCTTTGTCTGCCTGGTACAGCACTTTTTCTGCAGCTACATTTCAAAACCGTTCAGTCAACGTAACACAAAGCAGGATAAAGTCTATCAAATTTAAGATGCTGGTTGAACACGCTAAGATCAAACAATGTCTTCAGCTTTAATCAAATTTTAATGTCCATTAAACCTTCTATTTTTCTAAAAATCAATCTTTATTTCATTCACAGAAGATACTTAGCAGGACAGCACCCACTGGCTATTTCCTATTGACTGGTTGTTATGAACAAAGAACTGATGCACGCTTGGCAGCGGGGAATACTCCTTACTTGTCAAAAGTATAGACTGGAGAGAAAAGTACAGTTCATAGGAAAAGCGTTTATTTACCCTGCAGCAAGCATAATAAAGACGATGGATAAGAGGATCACAATCTAGGCACGCTATGTTCCCTGCACGCCCAGGATGCACAGGCACTGTCCCTGGGCAAATGCAGGACGTACGTACGCCCCATTTGCTCTCCCCAGTCCCTCAGCAGCCCCACCAGGCAGCTTTGAGACAAGGAAGCCTGCTAAAAACAAATAAAAACGCACTGAAAACAAAACAAAAAACTCTCTGTTCTTTGCAGGCTCTGTGTGAGTAGCTGTTTCTAATTCCTCATACATATCAGTGCTAATACCTGCCAAGACGCCTGGTAACGCCCCACGTGAAAGAGGAGGCCGAGGAATCCTGTCGCTACAAAAGCACGACTACAAGATTTGGTGTCTGCCTTGCAGCAGCCTAAGGGTCACAGTGTTTGGAAAAAGTAAAGTGCTTATTCCAAGTAGCTGTCTTACAAATTTCAGAAACAGGGCTGTTCCTGAAGCATGAAGAGGATGAAGTCTGTCCTTTAGTCAGCAGAGCTTTAATACTGATGGGAGAGGTTTATCGGCCATACAGTAGCAGGCTGATATACATTGACTAATCCATTCCGGAATCCTAAAGAGAGAAAATAGCTTGCCCTTTTAGAAGTGCCAAGAATAGAAATAAAAATATGAAGCAAAACCTTAAAAAGCTTTGCCTTGCTGAAGCAATACCAAGACCCCTGAAGTACAGCGTGTGAAATTTTTACTCTTCCAAAAATTAATGGTGGGAGGAGAGAGCTTCAGGTGAATGCTGAATGCCTCCATACTGCCCTGCCCTAACAGGGTGACCGAGAGAAGCCAACAGTGGCTTTGCACACCAGCACCCCAAACCCAGACCCACAGCGGTCACGCCACACGACTCTGAATAAGGCAGAAGTGCCAAAGCATCTGCAGCACTCTGCAGAGAGGCAGCGGGCATGGAACAACTTGATTTGCCTCGTGGAGAGACAGCGTCTTGTAGATGCGCTGGGATGAACTAGCATCTACTGGAGGAACCCTGACAAGGAAGGAGATGAACATACGGGCGAGCAGCAGCCAGCAGCAGGACAAAGCTGTGTAGCAATGGTGCTCTTTATGTAGTCTATCTGGAAGCACATTTGTTCACGAACCCAGTCTAGCACACCTACTCACAGAAGTGGTGCCCACGCAGCCACATGTCACCACTGAAGAACTTCACCTCGTGTCACAGCTTTACAGCAGAATCTGACTTAAGAAGATCAACAAAAGGACAGGTTTCTGCTAACAAAGTTTTCCTATTTAAAATGTTTTTCTCTAATTGTACTCTATTTTTTAAAAAACTACCATAATTGTTAAAGTACCATACTAAATACTAAACATTGTAGGTAGTATTTGCTCTCTTTAAAACTACTGAGCAGCCAGAAGTCACCATCTGGAATCAGAGTTTGCTCAAGTCCAAAAGCAGATTTCAACAGGCAAAGCCCCTCGTGCAGGTACAGAGCAGTTATTTTCTTCCACTATTTGAAATGGTAAACAGGGTGGATTTATTATTAAGTATTTCACTATGTTTACATTAATTAAAGCCACCTTAAGATTAGAGCATTCTACATTTCTATCTTCAGCCTTCGGATGAATGGCAATTGTAAAAATAGATATTAAAATGCACATTTAACCATAACAAATCTGTAAAACAGACAGAAGTATTAAATAACTGCATACGCATATCTACCTGGTTAGCAAAAAGAAGTGGTAGACTAAGGGGAATGGCTATATATAACCAAGTCAACTCATTTTAAAGGCTAACAACAGTTGAAGAAGCAAGATTTATTTTATTTTTTTTTGGTATTGAATACCTTTTTCCTATATTTTTAATGAAAAACTTCAAGATATTAAGTGAATATTGAAGTGAGTTATCAAACAAACTTTGTATAGACTTTGTATAGACCTTCACTGTCCATATGCCACGGAGCACGTTTGACTTGGGGAAGCGGTATCGACCCACTGTATGAATCATTTGCCTGTCCCAAGTGAGGTTTGTTTGCAATAGAACTGCACAGGTGGCGAAAATCGATTTCAGCAAAGGGAATTTTCGCTTGAAAACAAGAGGAGCTCGTAACAGCAGAGGGGAAAAACACTTCCAAACGAAACCACAAATATTTGCCCTCTTCACCCAGCTCCCACGGGCACATCACATAGGTTATCGCCACCGTTCCCAGTGACGTGGCAAACCACAACTGGTGAGCGTGTTTGTGTGGCCCTGTCAGTTCACACATCCAACACGTCCAGCATATGGGAGGGAAGAGAAAACTGTGCCTTCCTGGTGTGTTATTGTACAAATGCAAGGCGCGCACCACTCGCTCCGTGCTCCCCATCGCTCAGTTATGCAACCTGGGCGTGAGGAGGAGGAGGAGGGAGGGGGCAGAAGCCACAATTTAGCAACAGGTCCATCACCCAGGAGCAATGTTGTGTCAACAAGCCTGCCATTTGCATCGGTCAAGCCCAAGCGATCGCGCCGCTGAGTCCCTCCCCGCCTCCCACCACGGCGGCGGGGCTCCGGGACAAAGCCGCCATCCCCGGGGCTGGCAGCACCTGCTGCCCAACAGCGGGCAGGGGGAGCAAGGGCAGAGCCCGGCCCCAAGGCACCGGGCTGCGGGGCCGAGCCGAGCCGGGCTGGGGAGAGGCGAGGAGGCGGCAGCGGCACGGCCCCGGGCTCGGCCCCGGTAACAGCGGCGGCTGCCGGCGGGGAGCGACCCGCACCGAGCCCCGCTTCCCCCCAAGCCCTTCGGCCGCCGGGCGATCCCCGCTGCGCCGCCCCGGCCCTGCCCGCGGCCTTACCGGGGTTCTTGAGGTTGTAGCGGCCCTCCATGGCGGCGGGCGCCGCGGCTCCGGCAGCGGGGGACGAGCGACGAGGAGGAGGAGGAGGAAGAAGGCCGGGCCCGGCCCGCCTCGCCCCGGGAAACTCCCCTGACGTGGCAGCGGCGGCGGCGGCCCTGCCGTGGCCGCGGAGGGAGGCACCTGCCTCGGCGGCGCCGCCCCCGGGGCCTCGCTGCCCGCCCCCGGGCTGCGGCCATACCGCTTTTTGTTTTGTTTTTTCCTCTGGAAGGAAGGGAGAGCGCATCCCTGAGGTGGCACAGGGGTCGCCCATCTTGTTGCATGGCTTCGAGCAGCTGAAGTCACAGGGCGAGGTAGCTAGTGACAGGGCTGGGGGGGTAATGGCCACAAGTTGCGCCAGGGGAGGTTCAGGTTGGAAATGAGGAGACATTTCTTCTCGGAAAGAGCAGTCAGGCACTTGGAGGGGTTGCCCAGGGAGGTGGTGGAGTCACCATCCCTGGGGGTGTTCAAGGAAAGGCTGGACGTGGTGCTTAGGGACATGGTTCAGCGGGTGACATTGGTGGTAGGGGGATGGTCGGACCAGAGGATCTTGGAGGTCTTTTCCAACCCTAATCATTCTATGATTCTAAGGAGCCCAAGGACCTCATAACAAGAGCAGAGCGGTTTGAAAACTTCTTCCAGCCCTCAGAGGCCCCACTAATGCCTCATCCAAAAAGTTTAATGACCCGGTAAGACTTAGTACCACCATATTTGTTTGCTTTCAGGATCACGCAAGTCTAAAATAGTGTCACACGCTAATTAGTTTAGACGAGAATTACTAGCAAAAGCTTGGCTTGATGGGCAGATCCCCTTTTCCATGTCACAATGCCAGAGGAATTTTTGTTTGCATCTACAATTTTGGTTTCTCTGCTGCCTGGTAACAGCCACAATCCACTTGGGATAGCACTTGTAACAACTTATAGCTAAGGAAATGCATACCAAATTAAAGAGTTCATGTTCTCAGCAGTCTCAGTTTCACTTTAATTCACTGCAAACTGGAAGAAACATGTCTGAGCTTTTACGCGCTTGTCTTCAACAACATGAGTTTGACACCCTTGTTTCTAGTTCAGAAATTCTCCTTAATTTTGTCTAGGTTACTTTTATATCCCTTTCTTCCTAATCATCCACATAAAACTTAAGTTTTGGTGTGTTTTGATGTCTTAGTTCTCTTTTCCCATTTCCTTTTTCGATTGAACACCAACAAAAAACAATTGTAAACCAAAAAAAGTTGCATACAGATAATGCAGAGAATAATATACAGTTGCATACCTCCTCATGTTCTCAGCATTACAAAATAAGGTGTTACACTTCCCTTTCCTGTTCTATTGTGTAGTGGCCTTGTGGTAAGAGCAACAAATAAATAAAGCAACTGACTCCATCTTACTGAGTAAGTGCATTTTCAAAAGGGAAATGTGATCTTCCTTTTTACAGGGCAGAACTCTACAAATAACGAGTAATTACATGTAGCAGAAAGGAAGGAATGGCTTTGGGATTCCCTTGTACTCCAAAAGCACCCCATGGGATATTTAATGGCCAACAAGTCACAGTGACATCTCAGCTTTTCTCATTAACAATGGCTGATACAACTGCTTGAGACAGTGAGCTGAATGCCCTGGATGTCACGTTTATGAACCATTTTGGTCATTTCTAGCTGTTATGTCCCATCTTTCCTTACTTGTCCGAACCACCTTGCTGTGCAGTGGGAGGGCTCTGGGACTCTCTGGGACTAAATCTTGCCTTGCCCCAAAGCAGCAGTAGTATTTTGCACTCAAAAATCTGTGTAAAAAGAATTTGGGATCTACTCTGATAGGAGGTATTTCAAATAATGGCATGATAATGTGAATAATTACATCAGTCAAGGAGTGATATTTACTGTGAACTAGAGCAATACATAATTCAGCTTTCTTTCCTGGGCTGTGGTTTTGAACCTGGCAGCGATGTAATTTTATATATTTCGAAGAGGAAGCACCTGTAGCTAACATGAAACAGGGTTTTTTAGCTAAAAATAGAAATACAGTCACTGTAACTACATAGCAGCTAAACACTATTGAAAATAAGCTGAATAGACATAAATGTGAAGTAACAGAAATTCACTGACAGGATGTCTATGTTTTTTCCATTTAATTAAGCGACATCACAGCCTGTTCTGGCACTGGGTAATCACGTGAAATCACACAGAGCCAGCAGCAGGAGACTGCTTTTATTTCCAGACGTATTACACAGCTAGCAGTCTGGGCTACAGACAATGAATGCTGCCAGGTGCCGCAGTTTTGAAATCACTGATACCTGCAAGGCAGCGTTGTAACTCAGTGCATGGACAGAAATCTGGTGGGGCTTAGTTCCCCAGCTGCTTGTGACAGACTAGGAGCAAGCAGTGCACAGCTCTGGCACAGTCAGTGTTGCCAAAACAAAGAGTCAGCTTCCCTCCTCTTCCTTCATGTGACCACCAATGCCCTATCTCCATTTGGATTTGTGTTTTCATCTCCCTTTTGTTTAGGCTTTTGCATGGAGGGGCCATTTTGTTCTGGAACATTTTTTCTTAAAACAAAATGCCAAATATAGTAGCAAAACTGCAGTCAAATCCCACGTGCTAACAGCACTTCACATAAGGCAGCTTGTATATCCTGTCAGATGATCTAACTTGGTGAAAAATTAAACATGCTCAGCTGAAGTATATGGAAACTGAAAGTTTGCCTGACCACTGCTACAACAAATATTTCCATATTTAATACTGTGCTAAACCCTTGCAGGCAGATTTTATACAACCTCACCAAACTGGCTGCAGAACAGCTAGAATAATCAGCTTTGACAAGTCAAAATATTAAAAACTGCTTGGCTTCAGTAAATGCTTTACAGTGAAGCATACCTTCAGTTTCACAAAAGAACCACCAATAATTTCTAAGATGTATTTCATTTCTAGTTTCTAAGAAAATGTTTTTGCTCATGTTTCTAAGTACTTTTCTGCAGCTGTGATGTACTGAACTGTTTTTCTTTTGGATGAAAGATGCTGATATGGCCACCTAGCTTCAGAGCAAAGGAACATACCCTTCTGTTGCAAAAGATACTACAACATTAATGATAATCATAACACCTGATAAAATGCATAGTTCTTCATATGCAGCCATTCTTACCCTGAAAGAAAGAGCGGAAATGTGGGCAGAATTCCCCTGGACAATTGCAGATGATGGATAAACATTTCTGAGACTACCAGAGGCTCATTGCACAGAGAGTGTAGAGAACCAGGAACATCTATAGCTCAGTTCATCTGACCTGAAATAGATGTCAGATGTAGATCCAGTGAGTAACATGTTAAAAGTTAATGGAACCAGTGTTCTTTGCATTATACAAAGGGGGCTTAGGCTGCCTAATGTTATAGATAGTTAGGTATTTTCAAAAGTATGTATAGCTGTATATAATACATACATAGCTCCCTATATCTGATACAAATGCATTTCCCTTCAGTTTAGAAGAATTAAAAACATTTAACTTATTTTTAACAGTAGGAGTCCTGCTGAACTAATGTTAAAGGGCCAAGAAGGGAGTTCAGCAACCTGGGACGGGCATCACGTGGAGCTGGGGGAAGATGGACTCCAAGAAGTGGGGAGTTACTCCAGACATCTCTCTCTATTGTATATTCTTGTAGATCTTAGGGAATTAACTGGTTAATATGGCATTAAACTATTATTTATCTGTGCAGGCCATATAACTGTGTGAGGTAAGGCATATTTCAAAGGCGTATACTATACGCTAAGTGACTGCATAAAGCCAGTTCATAGTGTTTTTTATATGCTTTGTACGCTACCCCATAAATTCAACTACAAATAATTTCTTCTAAAGAAAGTCTGAGATCACAGAAGAAAATACAATAGTCCTTTGTGCGAAGCATTCATAACCTTCTTTCACAAATTCTCAAAACGTAGACTAGTTTGCTTCATTTATAATGGTACCCCTTCGATACAGACAGTTGGCTGCAGAATTAAACGCTAATGGAATTAAGGAATATAATATTCGTGTGTCTGCATGTGGGAACTGGTATGACTCATTTGGAGGAGAAATCATCATTGTGCTCCTTGATGACTAATACAGTCTTAGCTTTTAAATCCTTTCTGTGAATTCGGACCTGGTAAATCTGGATACAAGCGTACCTCCTCCTCGCTGATAAAACGAGCGTAGCGTTGTGTAACAAAATGCCCTGTAATAATTGCACAGATGCACTGAACTTCTCAGGAAAGCAATTACTGTCTTTTCATCAAGCCTAGTTCTAAAACAACTATCTCACAAAACTGGTGGCTTTGCCAACTGGTTTTTAGTGTTATTTCAGAAATGGAACAAAGGGAATGAGGGAAGAATTTACCAGATCACTGTAAGCGCTCAAGCAAGCAAATGCCTGATGAGGATCATCAGTGACAAGTTTGTGGAGTATCTCGCAGTAGCCTGCATTATGAGACATCAAAATAAAGGTATGTTGATTGCTTGTCACCTTTCTGTTCCTCTGAAGAATGAGGCAAATCACACCTGTCACTTCACTCACTCCCCACTGGCACCATAGTTGTAATAGTTCAGATTGTTTCCTGGTTCAAAATAAACCTGCAAAGGCATATGTGAAAGATAAAGCTGCTGAGTGACAGCTGTGCAGGACTCCTGGCTTCACCAATCTACCTATCAGCTTCAGTAACTACAGGTAATGACAGAAATTTTCTCTGGTTCATATTCTTTACCCTGAAAATTGCAGAGAGAGATGGATAGTTGGCGAGTAGTTAGGAACTGCTCCAATCTAAGATTGTTTTGGTCCTATTCCACTATTTAGGGAGAAAATGCCAGGCATAGCTCGTCTCCTTCCACACAGCCAGTTTTTCATGATCTCCCCTCTTCAGGCCCAAGCATACACAGAGAGTTCTTTTCCTTTTTGCTATTTGTTCATTACGTGAATTGCTCCCCATGCCTCTTCACTTTAACCAACTCCCATAACCCTCCTTCTGGGAAGGGAATATCTGTCATTATGGTTACAAAGCAGCCAGAAAGAAAAGAGTCAGGATTACCTCTGTTGGACTGCCATCAAGCAGTCTTCCTATCCCATCCATTCCAGAAATGCTCCTTGGGACTCTAATGTGAACTTCTTGCACGTACCTGCTTGCACACAAGCACTTGCATATAGCCACTACTGACTCAGCAATGCCAATAAAGGATTTATGAGCAGGTGCTTAATTAGAAGCTCCTCAAAAAGTGTTTTACAATCAGTATTAAGGATGATTAAAGCTTACTATGTCATTAACCAAGATATATTTAGTTATCAGATGTCTCTGCCAACCCCATCCAGGTATCTGGGACACTCAGGAGTTTCTCAGGTGGTTAGCAGAAATACAGCGCTTGATTCCATAGCACACACTTATGCATCTGATGTCACATGAGGAACCCTTCGGTATGCAAGACATCCATATGGAGCAGAGGTATGATATGGGAAATTTACAGGATACTGGTGCTGCCCTGAAGGAGGCAGTAGCTGAAGGCCATAAAGCACTGTAAATGGCATGAGGGACCTGTATGGGCAACTGGACTAAATCCCTAATCACAAAGGTCAAGAGAGCCTAGAGAGAGGCTCTGCTGACCAAATGTGAATTTCTACCACCTGGCAAATTAAACTTCTCTCAGGGCTCCAACTGACTGCATTAACTTGACTATTTACTCGACTGCCTCCTAACAGGTCACCTCCCACTGCAGTTCTCACTGTTTAGGCTCCTCAGCCCAGCCATGATAGGGCCCAGCCGCGTAACCTTGGCTCAGCCTGCTCAGGAAATGGCAGCACGGTGAAAGAGCTGTGAGAAAAGCCTGTACAGCAGAGACAGACGAGATAAGAAAGGCGGAATCACGGACAGAGCTCGGGTTGTTGTGATGAGGTTTGGAAAGATAACACCAATGAAAAGTTATAAACCACTAGACCGAACAAACAGAGTCAGATGTCAGTCTGGTGACACTGGGTATCGAGGTCTTGTACGGTCTGTTGCGGGAGGGGGTGAGCATGTTAACACTTAGCCTAGTAACTTCTACTCCTAACTATGCACATTAACCATTAAATGATTACACTTTTAAATTGTGTATATACACTTGCAGAGGTGGTGTTCTCTTGCACGCCTACCAACGTGAGTTGGGGGAGTGCAGACTGGCAGAGGATGCAGACAGCAGACGAATTTTGTTACTCTGAAAGCAGAATAACGAAAGCTGAAAACAATTATGCAGTCTAGTGTTGTCATAACTTTTGAAATTTGAGATTTATAGCTTGGATTTTGTGGGGACTATTAATGGTAGCAATATAAAGGGGAGGGTGGGAAGGGGAATGAACTTCTCCCACCCTGAGGAACCTTTAAGGATGCCCTCAGTTCATAGCAGCGGGAAGCTTTTATGGGAGGGGGTGCACTGAGAAAAGCAAGTAAGGCATTCATAAGCTGTCAAGAGAACAAGAAATTTAAAGCCAATACTCAAGTTTTTGCATTGTGGGCTTTACGACAAACTGCACAACTTGGAACAATTCCTGCTGGTCTACAGGTACAAAAACGTGGAACTGAAATATGAAATGAAATTACTGAAGGAACGGGACTGGAAACAGTGCTGAGCAAGAGGAGCAGGACTGGAGGGGTTGAGCTGACTACTGTCTCTCTGCTGCAGAGAGCTTGCGTTCAGCACTCACGATGTGAGAGAGGAGTTTGATGAATGACATACTGACAGCTGGAAGAAGTTGAAGCAGCTGTGAAGGGAGTATTGGAAAAGACAAAAGTTGTGGATCAGATCATTTGACTCACCAGAGGATGATTCAACCCTTGAAAAGGGCACTGCAGTAAAGCAGAGTATGGTGGCACCCCCACGCAGGATTTAGAGATGAAGAGGTTGGCCCTTGGGACTGGGTAACTTCCTTTTGATTCGGCTCTGCTGGCTCACCCCGAAGGCCCATTCCTGTTCTCTCCATATGCTGTTTTGCAAAAGGAGTTGGAACAGATGATGTTTCCCCCACTCAGCTGCATCTGGTTATTATCAAAGTAGTCCGCAAAACTGATGTGGATGGGCATGAGCAACACTGGGAAATTAAAGTAACAGTGATCTAACCCCTGCACAAGTAGGAAACGTAGCACAGGGCCTAGGGTTCCTGAGTGATACCACTGCGAAGTGGATGGTGCGGCTTCTAGAAACCCTGGGAGTTTCTGGTGAAAGACTTTAATGTTATTGCTGGGACATCCACAACTCCAGCCAATCAACACTTACTGAAAACAAACAACCATCCAACAGTTTGTGGGTAAACTGGAATAACAGAAAGCCAAGGAAGGACTAGAGCAGCATTTATCAAGGACTAAGGAAGAGAGTTGGGACTACAGCACTTCCCAGTGTCTGCACTCTCAGGGAATTGATATGGTTCTCACAACTCACAAGCTTTTTCATCAACAAGCTGAGCTTCCTCTTGGAAGTAGCTAGGCTGTTTGCTCTCCCTATGTTGAATAGAGGCTCCAGAACATCACAGCTCTCTGGATTTGGGAATGGATTTCCAATCTCAGTGTGCTCATACCCGATTTATACTCCTGTATTTGTTCCTACACTACATTTTAGTTCAGTAGAGTCCAAAAAGGATTTTAGTCCACACCAAGTAGAGAGTAAAACCTACACAAAGGATAAATCCTGCTGTAATAATGAAGGCAGCTCCAATACTGTTCTGTAACTTACTTTTTGGATACAGCTATGTGGACCTTTGAGGACCATGTGGTGCAACTGAGCTCACCCAGCCCACCTCCACATAGTTTAACGTGCATCCTGTTGTGGTAAGCCCATGGTCTTTTTTTTTTGGCCAGCATTTTGTGAAAGAACGCATCTTGGAATACGCTATGAAGTGTCCTGGTTTACATACTGCAGGTAAGCCAGTCTTTTTGTTGGTGGTGGTAGTTGGTTTGTTTCCTTGGGCATGTTTATACCCATCTATATTTATAGCCACCTATAAGGTACCCATCAGCAGTAATCCCAACCCTTCACAATTTAGGCTAGAGCATGTTTAGTCTTGAGGTAAAAAAAAAAAAAAAAGGGGGGGGGAGCAGGTGTGGCAGCAGTGTTTTTTTCACTACCTGCTGGTACTCAGCAATTCTGAAACAAATAATCCTTCTGGTAGCAGCTCCCGGTATCACCGTCAGGAAAAAATATTCAGCAGAGTACCTCCCCTAACTTGTATCCAGAAAATAAATTATGTTATCAAAAATATGTTAGTTTTGTCCAAGAGACAACATTAGAATTTTTTTTCCTTAGACATCCTTATCTATATGAATCTTTTCTTTTTAAAGATGTTCTGGAGCCAAATGAGAAATGCTTAAAATGCGACTGCCAGGATAAACCGTAATTTAAGTACGAACCTGTCTTTGTATGGTGTACAAAAGCACCAAGATTTCATAAGCGTATGTTTTAAGGATGTCAGTAGCACTTAATGGATTGTGTGCAACTTAGATTTTTAGCACTCAATATTTTTTCAGTAGATTTTTGCTCAAGACCTAGCTTGTAGCTCCTAATGCTTATAAACCAAAGAAAATAGACCAAGGAGACTGGCTATCTGACTTCTCTGCAATGAAACATCAACACAGAGAGAACAAAATCAGAAAAGATATTGCAGAAAATATCAGGGAGAGAATAAATGAGAAGAAGCAACCTGTTTGAGTCTTTTTTTTTTTGTCCTCTACCATTTCCAAAAAGAACCCAGAAACAGAAGTATTGAAATCAGCCATTTGAGGGTAAGTACAGGACCTAATGTGCAAATATTAATACAGTGGAAAACCAAGTGGGATGTCAAACAGATGTCACCATGAAGAATCAGAGGAGCCTGCAAGAGGAGCCCCAGACAATGCTGGGTTATTTCTCATTTCCAACACAGCTGAAATGGGCAAAGTTGATGTGTTCCTCTGTAATTGAGTAAATTCAGATGTCGCTATCAATAAACATTTAGAATCCAAACAAGATTTTGGTGTCAACAATCTGATTTCCCTAAAGAACAGGGCATAAACAAAGCGGCAGCATCAAAAATCACTATGTAATAATGTCATGCATATCATCCAGTAGGCAAATGCTGACATTCAATTTAAGACAAAATACCCCAACATTCAATTTAAGACAGAAATATTCTGCAATGACTACTGCAAATCAAAGGGACAGTACTTGTGTCATTAAAGCAAACACTTTCTACTGTGTGTCACTCCCTGTTTGGGCTTATTTGCTTTAATTCTTCAGCTTAAACTGATGTGTAAAATTGGAGGGAGGTTAGAGGTCAGTAATTTTGAAAATATACTATTTGAACATTTTCTTCAAAGAAAAGAAACCGCTGCAGTGCTTTGTCAGAATGAACTAAGACTTCATCACAGTACCGGAGCTTCACATGCAAGAAAACACAGAATTTCAGTTTTAATGAGGGAAAAGAAAATTCCATCACAAAACATGTGATCTCAAACGATGCACTTGAATTCTGCGTTATCAGAGTAGTTTTCTCCTGTTGATAACACTTCCATGCTAATGCACAGTAAGTTTATATCCACAGAATTTTAAAAAGATGCTCCAGTACTGCAGCATTTTAAATAACCACTTTCCACTGCACGTTCTGGGATGCATTTTAACCCTTCAGAGAATCCATGTCATTAAGTACTCAGGGCTGCTGCCTATAGAATTACTTAGAGATTTCATCAACTACAAGTTGTTAGAATCAATGTTTTAAAGTTATCCAGCTCCTGACTTCAAAGTGTTTGAGAGATACTAAATTGGTTTGGTTTTATTCTAAAAAAAGAGTTTCAAAGAAACACAGCTAGTTTAGTAATGCCTTCCCATGTTTAG
The DNA here is from genome assembly GCF_013377495.2 of Cygnus atratus. Taxonomy (NCBI): domain Eukaryota; kingdom Metazoa; phylum Chordata; class Aves; order Anseriformes; family Anatidae; genus Cygnus; species Cygnus atratus. Next base: position 39,115,481 of record NC_066364.1, read on the forward strand.
GCCACTCTGATGACACTCAAAAATGGAGAATCACAGCTCACACATTTTGGAAGTATCACACTACTCAGGAACTGTTTACTTCTTGCATGAATTCTAATTAAAGAAAAAAAGGTCTCTCTATATCAATTTGTCAGAAATTAGCTCTTACAGCATATGGGGTATTTCATCCCTTTAAAAGGAAAACTAAAACCTCAATAAAATTTAGAAAGAAAGAGGAAGAGAATGAAAAAAAGTTCTTTAAAGACAAACAAAACAAACCCTTGCATGCCTCAGTGCTCAATCACTTCAACTAGTACATGAAAATCTGAGTCACTAAACAGAGAATTACTCAAAAGTGAAACACACAAGTCATTGCCTAAACTGAAAAACACCAAAATTAGAGTAAAATTAATGCATTTTCACGTTCTTTCAACTTCATAATTGAACGTGTTTGAAACATAAATCTGAAGAAAATTATTCTTACTCTGATAATATCCAATTAGAAGATTTGTATTAGCTCAAGTCACCTTCACTAAGTTGTACAGCGTAGTCAAATTCTTCAGGGAACTTAATGGTAAATGAAAGCCTTAATTACGTTGATAGTCTCTCTAAATATAAGGGTATGCATGACTATATAGATCTCAGGGCAAACATAAGAAAACTACATTCTTTAGATAGCATTCATACCACAGCCAGTATAAGACACTTTTTTAATGTCTCGTCCAACAAATGATGCACGCTGGTAGGTGTTCTTCATCTCACATAAACCTGAATGGAGGGAAGGGAGAAAAACAGATTGGGTCACAATGGTAGGTCTCAACAAAATGGAAGACAAACGTGTGGTGGAAAATTCTGTCCTTCAGTAGAAGTCCTGTGGACTGGAGAGTTGTGAAAAGGCAGCTCTTACCCACCATTTCTGGGGTGACCTCTGAAAAGAGCTTTACTTTAACTGAGGGGCACGGTCAGAGAAGCCACACTCACCTACGACAACAGGTGGTGACAGGACCAAAACTGAACTCTGTATTTTTGAAGTGTTCTACTTTCATTACAGCTACGGTCATTATTCTTCACGCTGCCACCAGGACCAATACTACTCTCAACGCTTCTCACCTTCTTCAGCACTCAGAACCGCATTCCCGATCAAGTGATACTTTATGGAGCCTAGATCCCTCTATTGACTAACACCTATTTCTAAGAACTCCACGTATACTCAATAGACTCATGCCAAAATGGCCAACTTGTTCCAAAAAGATAAGTAAGTCACGTGCATCAGGCAGCAGTAAAGGGCTTGGAAACTACTGTGTTTTTTTTCTTTTGGCAGATGTTTGTGAGGAGAGCCATTGCATTCAGTGCCAAACAGCTCTCCTAGTTCCTATATTCAGTGCAGCATCAGAGCCTCAAGGTTTGTCCATATGTCATATATAGCATACAGAAACTTTGCATTTGCATTCAAACCACCACTAAATTTAGACTTGCTTACCACAGGTTAAACCCCTCCTTTCTCAACAAAAGCCAGCAAACACTGGGAGCTCTTAACTCCCTAGACATGCGGCACTATGCCTTGCCTTAGCTAAGACAAAACTTTCAAATCCCATCTCCCTTTCTATCTCCCGAGCTATGTCAGCTAGGGGCAAATTATTGTATGACTGAGTAAAGCATAGCTCCCCTTACCCGCTTCTGGTGTACTGCAAGCTGCCTTCCATGCAAGTCAGGGTCTTCCCGCTCCCAAGAGCAACACCTCCGGAACACACGTGCAATTGGTTTGCAGTGGGACTGGGGAAAAAAAGAGCTGTTCTTCCAACTAGGAACTGAATGGCAGGGTGGAAAGGAAATAAACACAGATTCTTCACTGCACCAACTGCAGATGTGCAGGCTCTCAAAACAAGTTAGTAATGTAAATTCAACCTTTCAGACACACCACCCTCCTCCAAAGCCTTATAAAAATACCAGTGCAACATAGAGCCATTTTATAAAACAATTGTCTTTATAGAAAGGTATTTAACTGGTATATGCTGAGGTAAATAATATAAATAGACCCAGAGGGCATTACCAGTGTTATGGAGAACTCTATAGATGAAATTTGGCCAAAAACCTGTTTTATAAAAGCTAATGTTTACCTACCAGTTATGATCCCTGGTAAGGTACTTATTGCTGTAATACTTCAAAATTATTCTTCAGATTATAAATCAAAAAATATATGAAATTAGATCTGTATGAATGTTAGGTATTAGCTGTCACAAATTTTAAAAGGCATTGTACCAAGTTTTCTTAATTGTTTACTAACCAATTCGATTGTAGCAGGTAAATAAACTACAGCATACATTTTACCTGACGCCATGCATCAAAATCACCATAAAAACTAAGTTTATCAAAGTCCAACTCCACAAGGAAAACATGAAAAAGTGCAAATTATGTACCCAGTATTTCTGTCACAGCTGTTTTTTCTTAATATGGCATGAAAAAGGTTTACAGCATATATTAAGAAAATTCTTACAAGTGTTCACCTCAATGCTTATATATACAACATTTTGCTCAAAGTGCTCACTATATTAAAAAAACTGATTGGATAAAAATATTTAAACAGTGCTTTCTGAACATTCAGGGAAAATTCATATAATACATCAGTCCCACTGGTTTTCCTCTTCACTCAGTGCAATGAGATGCAGAAGTCACATCAACTTCATGAAAATTTTGCTCGCCACAGTGCTACAAAGCCTCAGTTACAGTGGCATTCTTGGTGTCCCATTGGGAGTGGGTCTCTTGTTTTTCTGAACGTGGCTTTGATGTTTTCGAGATCTTACTACTTTCATTCTTACTTCAAATACTTCTTGTATGGCTTTCCGAAAACAATGGAAATTGTAGTCTATTAATCCTACAGAGACAAAAATGTTTTCCATATTAATAAAGACATTTACACAAATTAAGCAATGACAGATTTGTTTATATTCTACATTTACTGAAATACCGCACTCCTTTTTCTGGAGGTCATAATCTGGATTTTCTAGGCAATGTTTTCTATGCTAAGCAAAAGTACATTTGATAAATACAAGCAATTCAGTGAGCATTACAGTTCCATACTGTATCCTGTATTAAATACACTTATTAGTCTTAAGAGCAGACTCAGAAGAAGTACCTTGGCAGATAACAAAGCTTTAACTTAAGAGCTTTGGAGAAGTGTTCAGCATACTACAATAAAAATTATTTCCCAAATTATGGTGTCATTTTGTAACTTTGCGTTACATAGGAACCGTGATAAAAACAAGTAGCACCTAGTAGTCAAGGGATTTTCTTTTGATAACGCGTAGACTTTGAAATAGATAGTCAATAGCTGCATCCCCAAATAGAAGCCAGTTATACTTCATTTTACACTGTAATTGAAAAATAACACAATAGCCACGTTGTTAGATTATATACATACATCCATAATAGGCCGTTAATATTACCGTGTGAGTGGGTTGAACGTGATCCCACAGAAAAGCTATAAAGCCATATCGGTAGTCACTCACAAGACTTACTGGGTGCTACAAAATGTCTAATACAGTAATACAGTTTTAGAACTTCGGTACTGAGCTTATAACCTCGTACAAGGTAATTGCCTTCTTAATTAAGCTTTCTTAACTCAAATACCGTAGTGTTTTCCACCTTAATTTCCTTAACAGATGATACATATTTGAAATGGTTTAAATCCACCATGTTACACTGATTTTTCCAGGAGTTGTTTTCCCTGTCCCTTAAGTTCAGACAAAATATTATGTGGAAGTTTCCAGACACCAAAGTTAGTCTGCATTATAATACTACGACTATACTGTTAAGGAGTACTGACTACTGCATGAAGTGTCCCAAACTATGTAGATAAAACAATCTGACAACTGTGGACAAAGCCTAACGAGTGTTCGCTCATCAAGCTGTCTTTTCTGAAACAGCCTTGTTAGTGGGTATGCTAAAGTAACATTTCTTAGTGCAGAGATGAGAAGAGTACTGCATTCACAAACACACCAACTGGTGAATTAATCTCACAAGGAGGGGGGGGGCGTCACAAGCCAAAATGATGGGTCATTCTTCCGCTGTTCAGTTTCAGTCTGAGGACATTTGACAAAGGCCAGTAACTCAGTGAACACCACAACAGTCAGCAGAGTGATAATGAACTAAGCGTTCAGTATTGACCTTGACCAGGGTCAGATCAATATAACCAAGAAACGTTACACACTTTAACTGCAAAATATGAAATAGAAAAATATGAAACATGCTTCCCAAATATGCTGCTTTTTGAAAGCCTCCTTTCAAGGAAAAGCAAGAACATATTTCTATCAGCCAACTTCAGTAAAGTTCCCGTGGTTATGGCACTCAAGCTGTTCCAAATGCATATGCTGGTACCGATAGGTACAAAGCAACGTTGGCCAAGATAAATTGACACATTCTACTGTTGCAGATGGAAGCTTTATTGCACTGGATGTAAACTGTATGCTTTCATACTAGAAAGCTGTCAAATACATTTATGATTTCATCTTATCTTAATGCCAGCACAAATACCTCATGCTTTTAAACACGTTATGTAAGCTCTATTAAGTTGTACTTACCTTCAATATTTGCCATACAGCTGGAGACTTTATCAGCTAATGACAATCACACAGTTATTTATTAATTCATTAATATAAGGTAAATGCAATGCAATATCAGAAAAGGGAAGAATACCTTTTCTCTCGAAGCTTTCTTCTCTGACAAAGCAAACAAGAGCAAGGAATTTTGTCACCTCTTTTAAATAAAGGACAGTTGTATTGTTCAGTTTTATGATTGCCATTGATTCTTTGTCATAAGGAGTTCCAGTGCCATCATCTTTAAGCCTAAAGAGCAATATTCAAACAAACAAACAAGATACGACACCAGGTGTATTAACAGAAGTATTTCCATATTGATTCTTTCACCCAGTAATCTCAAACTTGAAAACATTTTCATTTTAATCTTTCAGGGAAACTCTTTTTTAAGCCACACACTATGTAAACACTATGTAAATGACGTAGACACAGATTAAGTAATTTATCCAAATACACACCAGATCTTAGATCTGGGGCTAGAAATCAGATTGATAGCCAAGTATCTGAACTGGAGCACTGTTTTTTGCAAACCATTTACTACAAGGCTGTTTTCTTTTAATCAATGCACTGCATTATAGCTTCATCTAAAACACGTGAACCACTAAATCTGTGCTGATAATTCCAAATCCAACAACCTTACTTAAGCAGTGGCAGCTGACTGATAATTTAAGCCATCATGAGACACGTTGGCTTTTGCAGCATCATATCATGAAGAGATTTCTCTTTCACAGATGATGATGCCTCATGATGATCTCTCTATTAGCTTTGGACCTTTTAATTTTACCTTAATTCCTGAATATACACATCTTCTTAAATGGGAAGTTATCATCAGTCTCCCAGAATAACTAGCATTAATAATATATTAAAATAGCAAAATCCACAGATGCTCCAGGAATGGAAGACAAGAAATTAATTCTAATGTCCTATCTTCAGTCTATGCCTAAAACACACGACAAACAGATTTCTGGTGGCAAATGCTACATGATCACACAGAGTCAGTGGCAGCGAGACATTTTGGGATTAGAATGCCCCCCAGGTGATGTTGTGCAGATAATAATTAAATGCAGTTGTTTGAACTACACAGCAGTATCTTTATCTGTACAAAAATAAAAAAGCTACAGAATCAGAATCCTTTACTGCACACCTCTCGAAAGCACAAGTTCTTGTACAGCTACTGAAGTGACCAAATCCAATACTTGAAAGATACAGTAGAATACACAACTTAAAAGATTTTACAGAGGTATTCAACAATTTGCTGTTCTTTTGAAGTTCTAACGTTTATTGTGCACCTCCACCAGCATTCTCCCTCGTACTTTCTGTAAGACTGCAAGAAGAAAAAAAAAGGTAGGAACTCCAGGCTACCAAGGACTATCACACTCTTATAAGTATACTGTGGTTTAGCCTCCTCATAACGCACTAATTCTTAGTGTGCCCCTGCCTGTCTCAGGAATAGCTGGTATCGCACTGGAGCAAGCCATAAACACCAATATAACTTTCAAGGAGAGGAACAAGCTACTCCAGGAGTTCTCCAGTTGCTAAAGATAAAGAGGGGATGCTGAAAAATACAAATGTAATGCAGGGAAGACAGGGCAAACAGAGAACTGAAGGAAGAGTGAAGCAGCTCTCTGCAGCCAGTAGAGGCCACTAGCTATTAAAGTAAACAAAACTACTTGCCACTCCTTCCTACAAATAAAATACATAGAAAGAAGAAGGTCCTCACATGAGAGGCTGGGCAGGAAACAGTTTGTTGCTGGCAGTTGATCTGCACCTCAGAGGCCTGCCGTTTCCTCCTTCTCCCCTGCCCTGATAAATTACTCCTTCTCGTTATTGTTTATACCCACATCATTCTACTTTTGAGATCATTCAGATTTTAGGTACACAGCTCTATGAAAGACATTAACAATTTACTTACCCATATATACAAGAAATGTCAATCACAACATCTATCATATCACAGCAGAGCTCGTAGGTTTGCATATCCACTGGAGTACTATCCGTTGCAATGTAGATCTTACTGACTACATCAAATAGAAATGCTTTTTCAATCCCAGAATTCTATTAAAAAAAGAAAATGAAAATGGAAACCATGTCTACAAACTACTACCAAGCTTTTTTTGTTCCCCTACTTGCCTACTGTACAAGAAGTTAGGCTGAGTAAGTGGGAGTTAATTTGCAATCAAGCTCATTTTCAAAGAGCTTTAGAGCACTGAAGTATTTGTAGCAAGTTGTGATGGCTAAAGATCTTTCAATGTTTCTGCCTCTGAGCCAAGTCAGACTCCCCAGCTTCCTCTCTGGAAAGCATCTGGATAAATTACATTTATTTTCAGCGGAAAATGCGAGAAAATTCCAAGATTAAGATTTTGGCTTCTTGTTTCTGATTGTGACAGTGGACATAAAAAGAAAACTGAATGCGTAAGCTGATGGAAGCGATGAAAAGAGAAAGTTGAGGACAAAGAAGACAGTAGGAATCGGGAACTAATTTCTCAAAGAAAATGAGAAACCGTCTCATCAGGGCCTGTAGCTGTGCTACTGCCATTTTCCTTAGAACATCTTCTAGGATCGTAGGAGGAAGACCAGTATTTTGATAGCGCTCTTTCATTTTTCATATAGAACTGGTGGTTAAAATTATGTTTATAGCGCCAAGGCTTGCTAGTACTATGACATCTCCTGTCATCCTGCCGAGTTGATCAAGACTCTCTCCATGCTGAAGTTGTATCATATTTGCAGCTTTCAGAGGCTAGGCAGGAATGCTAGCTCAGTTAGCTCTTTGTGTAGATAGGGTAAACTATCATAAACCTGTTTCCTGGAGGGGAGAAAAAAAAAAAAAGGAAAACGGGTACTGTTTAACTGAAAACCGCAGCTTTGCCTGCTGGTATCAAGGGTTTGCACCTGGGCAGTTGTCCCAGGATGAACACAAAGGACAACTTCCCAGTATTGCTGAAGCTCAAGCTGACAAACATGCTTCACAATCCAAATACACAGGAAAAGAATCAACTTTCTCCCATCGAACAATATTTTTTCCTATATATGGGCTTCCCTTTTAGTATGGTTTGGGACTGTTGCCACAGCAGTTTTGTGACTGTCAAAAACACTCTGAAAAGCTAGTAGTTACAGTTTCCTTTGTAGTTACAGAAATTTTCTTTTCCCTATTCTTTCTTTTCTAAGTGAACCATTTAACACTTAATTAAGAGACTAAAAAGTAACCCTAGCACTTTCCAATTCCCCTGAAATAAGCAGAAAGACTCCAACCCTTGGTACGCTATTGTACATTGGTCAGCAATACTTTGGATATTTTCATTTTAAACGAGTTTAATTCTTCCACTGCTGGACACAGAACTAAGGTTGGAAACACCCATCAATAAATCAATAATGGTACCAGAGATTAAATTCTTGCATTTCATTATGGAAAAGGACTTCATGTATAGCCCATTTCTGTAACTGATTAATAAAAAAAATTCAAGACAAAGCATACCCTCTGGATACCTTATGTCCAGGAGCTGAAGCACACAATGTACAAGGAGACTCCCAGAGAACTGGGTTTATTCACCCTGAGGAAGAGAAGGCTCATTGCTATCTACAAATACCTAACGGGAGGGTGTGTGGAAGACAGCCAATCTCTTCTCCAAGCTATGGTGTCAAAGGACAAGAGGCAAAAGAGCTGAATTCTGACTTGATACAAGAAAAAAAGGTTTTTTGGCATGAGTGAGCATCAAGCACTAGAAGCGTGACAGCCTGAGAGGTTGTGGAGGTTCCATCCTTGGCCGTAAGGATGGGGAAAAAAAAAAGAGCTGAACAGGACCTAGCCATATTCAACCTGCTCTAAGTAGATTGGCTCTCAGCAGGAGCTGACCTCTAAAGATCCCTCTCAGCTTACATGGCTCTATGAGCCTATGCTCTTTGACCACAAAGAATGAAAATATATGTATATTTATTTTGGTTATTCCAGCCACATGCAATAGCTGTGCAATTTTAGTTTTTAAACAATATACAAAAATCCGACAGCACTTCACACATTTCTATAGATGCTGTCAAATATGATTAATCACCAGATTTACCTGTAAATATCGTATGAATATACAGCTGTAATTCATTGCCAGAATACACATTTAAAAAGAACATATTTAAAAAATAAATATTTAAAATTTTAGACAAAAAAGGTTGGAACTTGAGCCCTGTATTGTCATTCATGAGGAGTCAAATATAAGATGTATTATGTGAAGACAAACACAGTGATAAATTCAGCTGTACAGGTAAGATGTACCTTGGAATATTTAGATGTCAGTGACGATGTTGTAGCATTTAACAATGAGAAGTGGCACACCCATCTCAGAGCTCTAGCAGCTGCAGCTTGTGTGTACTTGCAGTGACAGTTTAAAAGGTTTCCATCTTGAGAAGTCTGCCATGCCAGCAGTTACACGTGCCGGTAGGGCACAGCTTGGCATCCTAACTTAAACTACCATTGTCTTCAGTTGAAACTAATAAATTATGGTGGGATTTGCTGTGAAGCTGGCACGCATTTGCTTCTGTCAAACTCTGTATGGTGACAAATGTCTGTGAAAGGGTAGGATGGGCTGGCAGTATTAGTGACCACTAAACTGTACCCACATGACCTCGCTGATTTCATTTGTCAGGGTTTATATTTTGCCTTTAACTACAAAAGCAAAGAATTTGCCAGAATGTTTGTGAGGAAATTTCTCAAGAAAAAAAATACCAGAACAAACAGTGATTATGAAGTCATAAGAAGTCAGGAAACACTGAATTAAGAAAACAGTATTTAAAGAGACATTTTATCATTAACGATCAGTTAGGGAAAACAACCATATGAAAGCAACTGTTAGGTTGGGTAAACAAGCCTATCCTTTTCCTTCTTTGGCCCTAAAATGTTGTTTTGAAATGAACTTGAGGATATCACTAGTCATGTATAGGTAGAAATGAATTTTGGACAGTTAAACAGGTTTTGTGGGAAACAGAAAGTTTAGTGTACTATAGCTTAATTTACAGATTATAAAATTTGAATTGTTAAAGTATACTTAAATTGTAAAGTATACTTAATTTTATATTCACTGTGATAGTTTACTGTTTTTAACAGCACTTAAAAAGAAAAATCTGCATTCCCACGTCACACAACTTGACTGCTTGCTAGGGCTGTAGTAATAAAAAAATATAAAAAAAAGCAGACATCCCTCTATAAGAAGCTGGTAGAGTGTTAGTCAGCCAAGATTTACATGGGTTCTGAATGCCAAACCAACTATTACTTCACGCTTTACAGACAGTTAAGACGAAAAAATGTAGAAGCAGCATTAACATGCTGATGGATGCTCAAATACATAAGCTGTACAAGCTAACCCACTGTGCCACTATAAAAGTTGTGTAAAAACCTGAGGTGAACTCAGGGGTGATCGTAGATCTATTTCTGTAATCACCATCTTTTGTGTTGGAAGTGTTCATGGCATAAACGAAAGCACATCCTCATGAATATTGCTACAACTCGCACAGGAACACCAACGCACCCACACTTTGATACCCAACACACTGGCTTCCTAAGGCAAGGCAAGACCAAAATCTGTGTCAAGATTCCTAACCTGACTTGTTGTCATTAAGTTGACAAAGTAAAGAGGCGCCCGCTAATTCTACGCTGGAGAATGATGTTTAGTCTTCCTGTGGCTGCAGTAGAGTCATTCCAAGTCTCCTGTCTACAGATACAAGATGCTCTTAAAAACAGAAAGCAAGCACACTGAGGACACAGTGATGCAGCTATGTCTTGCTCTACACCACTAACAAACTGGATTATGCTCTATTTGGAGCATACAAAAACAGTCTGAGACTCCTGTCCTTACTGTGTAAGGGAAACCTGTCTCTCAGGAGCACTTCTCTGAACTTCCCATTCATTTGAAAGAGCGGTTCCTCCTTACCAATTACATCTGATATTCTATGTGTTATGGGACCTTCCTCATGGGTGTCCCAGACCCACAAGCAACCACCATCATCCAGAAAACTGCTCGTGCCCAATTCACGTTGTGGTTTGGTACAAGCTCTTCACCAGCTCCAAACAGTGAGGAGACCCCATAAAGAGACAGACTCACAGTACGAGTGACTGGGGTGGCTCTGGCACCGGGACGATTATCATTCAGACAGCCTCCTCGTTAATACTGTGCAGCATATTCGCAATAATATCAAATTGCTCCAGAGCTATAAGCATCATCCTTTCACTAGTTTTCTATCCTAAGTGGAGTTCAGGGCTGGACGATAAATGGCATACAGTCCAGCCATTTTGGTGGAAACAGATCTTTGGAATAAAACCTTCATTATGAAATGTCATCATTGATTGCCTAATAGTAAGAGAATAAGCTTTGGAAAGACATTCCTAGCTCCTCCATTTCAGCAACACATCCAACCTCCCTCTCCCTCAATTCTCACACCCCACACTGAGAAACTGTGAAGTCTAATTTTATCTTGCAGGCTGTTGAACGATATTAAGTAAGTTTCATTACTTCAGAATCACAAAAAGGGAAAACAAAACGCCTTGCTTGGAAATTGAAGTTTGACAAATTAACGCCAGATGCAAGATGCAAAATTATAACGCTGTGAGAAGAAAGGGTGCAGCTTTTTGGAGCTGAATCAATGACCACCAGAAGGAGAAGTTCCCCCTTTTCATAAACCACTGACTGTGTTTGCCTTTGCTCATGGCCACGTGTCCCCATCTCTTATCTTCTGCCAAAACAAGAGCATGTTGGACTCCTCCATTAACTGCTTTTGACTAAATTAAGCCATCAGACGAACTGGACAGTCTTCTGCTGCGCGAGCACGTGGCATAGTGACTCCCCAAGGGAACAGGCATGTGTCACAACCAGCACGAAGAGGTAAAGGGAGCACACAGCCAGGAACAGTGGAACAAGCAATTACCTCCACAGTGATAACAAGCCATTACACAAAGCTCCCTAACTGACCTCGGGAGTAACTGTGAAAGCTGTGATGGCCTCTACCTCTAACAATGTTAAGATGAAAAGATTTTCTTAAGAGAGGTAAACTTCGATGCAAAGTAGAATTAATTCTAGGAAGTACTATAGACGGCTCGACGTAAGAGGTCCGACTAGATGATGCTCATTTAAGAATTTATCTGCACAAATTTCAAGTGTTACTTAAACAATGCATGCAGCACAGACCTTTGCAACATTCACATGGATATATGAGCAGAAAAGTGGCGGCTGCTAACCCACTGTCATTTTCACTCAGGAAATACTGAGTCTCAGCAGCTCAGCAACACCGTCAGACAAACAGGGAGGTGAGGCCTAGCTGCAGGTGGGTGCCTTTCAACTAAGCTCTGATAATTTCTCTGAAAGCTCACATTGTTCACAATCTCTCAGAAGGCAGTGAACAGAACAGCTGAACATGCAATGTTGGACATAGCTAGGTCTACAGACAAAGTATGTAACAAGTACTTACTGAAATAAAGATGTTAAGCAGATTTTCCAGTGTTGGGAGCTGTGGAATCAGTTTCTGTACCACTTTGCTAAATGCTTCAAATATAGAATGATCATATATGCTTGTCAGATAAAAGCTGGAAAAAAACGTCACCACATTTTCCTTTTAGCCACATACTGTGAACATGATGTACCTTTCATACTACGAGTGAAATGAAATATTGTCAAACAGCAAGTGCCTACAATTACACAATTACCCCTTGTGATCAAAAGTCACATGTTATGACTGAAGCACAGGACTTCATACAGAAACTAAATTCTCAGGATTATGCTTGGCATGGGTCTACATATCTCTACACAAAAAAAAATGAGACACTGCAAATTAGCACTTGATGTAGAACTTCATGATGCAACTCCCACCTTGGTAACCTTAGGAAAATATTTTTCAAATTGCAGGAGAGGAGCATTACTGAATAAGTCTGTTGTGACTCACTTTTTGAAAGCTGTGGACCAATTTAACAATGCAACAACAGTCAATTTTTTATGAGCGCATGAGTTGGCATGTTAACGAAACAGGTCTCTCTGCTTACATGTATATTTTTACTTGGCTTTAAGGGCTAAGGATGACATGAAAACTTCATGTTGCCTAGTATCCCAGTCTGCATTAGTCCCTTGTTTTTAATTACTTGCTACAATAATCTGCTTCATCACCAGACATAAGGCAAAGAGAGAACACCTGTTTTCCCAAGTGGCTCTGAGAAAGCCGAAGCAGTGAGCACTAGTGGTCGGGAGGGGACTGTGAGGCAGAGGAGGGGTTTTGAAGGAGACAAAAGTGATGTAGACGGCATATACACTACTGCCTGGTTCCACTGCCCATGCTTCTTACTTCAAGACAGCAGCTACAGCAAAAATACTGGTAGGACTTCGGCGTATTTGTTGTGCTTTTAAGCACTTCCCTTCCTTATCTTGCCCTCCAAGACAGCACTCAGAAATAAAACACTGTTTGGCTCAGGTCAAATACGGTATCTGTGACTAATTTTTTCCTTCGTATGTCAAAACCTTGTTGCCTACTACTTCAAGAGAATGAAAAATAATAACTTGTTAAATAAACTGCTCTTAGTCAACTTAAGATTCTTTGTACAGCAGCTTTTCCTCACCTGAGGTGAATTTTCTCCAATCCAGCATCTGCAAGGTCATCGTTTGCCCTCTGGTGAATATCTCTTTGCGTTTCAATCTTATGATCGTCGGATAAACCATCCACTTTATGGATAAAGATTTCAAAGTTGATGTCTGGATTCACTTTATAGGCTCTGGTCACAGTAAGATGCAGCCGAGCTAATGCTTCCATGTAATCATCCTAACGAAGGGAAAATAAACGCTGTAGGAAGGTTCTTTAAAATAACTTAAGTTTTACAATAATTACTTTTACATAATGCTACAGCTCAGCAACAAGTATTTTATTTCTTATGATAGATGGCAGCCTATATCTAGCAAGTGCACCAATCTCACGCCGTCAGCATTTGGGAGTCTGAACAAGAACCTTCAAATGCTAAAGCAAACTAGTTAACTGTTTCAAACACCTTGCAAAAGGAGACAGACTTAAAAATAACCTAGCAGCTTTTCAAGTTTTAACAACTTTTTTTTAATGTGTGTTTGTAACCGTAAGTTATTTATTTCCTTTGAAAAAACCTCTACGTTCCAATCTATCTGCCTGTTGCTCAAGGACAAAAAGACAAAAGTAGTTTAAATGCACCCCCGCCCCTTTTTCTTTTTACCTGAGAGTCAATAACAAATATCAGTGCTCCAGTGCCTCTGAAAATCATCTCATAGTCAAACGTAGGGTCAAAGAAGTCAATTTGCCCAGGAAAATCCCATATCTGAAAGTTGACGAAGGAGCTGTTGGACACATCCTCTCTGCAAATCTTGTTTGTGCTCTCCAGGAAGAGGGTCTCATTCGGTGACATTTTGTGAAAGACAACCTTCTGAATGGAAGACTTCCCACTTCTTCTCAAGCCCATGAGCAGGATTCTTGGCTTAACTTCAGTACTGAAGGGATCGTTGAAATCCAAAACTGAATAAAATCATACAAGAGGAAGAGTAATATATTATAACAACATAATCGGTGACTGCCAGACAACATGTATTTGACATTTATTTTTGTAACGTTTTTATTTGGATTTATGCAATTATTACCATTTTTTAAACTTTGGGAGTGGCCTTACAGACATCTTAACTTGGATTCTTTGCTCCTCAGTACACACCATCATAAAACCTACTACTCACCTGTAACAGAGACTGCAGAAGGTGTGATAGCTCAGTTTCTACTGAAAAAGAATATCCTTTCTATCTGTCCTTGTCAACTGATAGCTAGATCATGAAAGCAAGGAGTTTTAGTTATGCTTGTGTGACTTCAAAAAGCTACGCGAAGGCTTCCTTCCCTTAAAAAAAGAAATCACACATCCCAAGAGCTATAGGAAGAAGACGACTCAGCAGGCATACATTTCCTCTATGCTGGGACTTAAAACAGCACCGAGCTCACTTCTAAGGTAAAGATTTCACCCACTGTTGAATAATTTGTGTTACAATCTATAAAATGCTGTTACCTGATAAGTAAGTTTGCAGTGTATCCCTTGCCTATGCGCAAAACAAATGCTTGGGGACAAAGCGGTTCAGCTGTGTTTCCCACCCTAATTAGAAACTGGTGTGACTAAAACCGAACATTTCCTAGTGCTGAGGCAGACTGAACGCAGTAGCCGCCAGGCAGGCCTTCTCCCACCTACCGCATAACAGCCTATTCAACATACAATTACGCTGTGCCCTGAGTTATTTCTTTCTCTTCTTCTGCTAAGGTGAATTTCGACTTGCAGGAAAAGGGGCACACATTTGTTCATACAAACGTCCTTCCTGCATTTGCCCTGCATACTTTACAGTGATCATCCTTACTCCAAGAGTACCAAAATCCAGAAGAAGCAGCACAGAACCAGCAACGTGAGGCTGCCAATTCGTCACGTAGCCCTGTGGACTGAAGAACGCAGAAAGCTTGAAAGAATCCTTTGCCCAGGAGAACAGTTTACACCCACACATAGTTATCAAATCTGTTCTCACGTGTTGTTCAAGCCTCTCTCGCTGCTTTCAGAAAGACAAGCGCAGGATGTGCCCACCAGGAATGTCCGGAATCTTGTTTGTGTCCCTTTGGGCCTCCCGAGCGTCTGTTATCCAGGAACTGAGGCTTCACAACTGACTCGCAGTGTGTGTACAACATCCCCCTGGCACCACCTGCTGGCTCGTGAGCGGTCACACCACTCAGCGTGAGCCCAGGGTACCCCAGCGACTGATAGAGAGCACAGGCAATTAGGACAGAGCTAATTATCTGTAAAATCCTGTGCATTTTAAATACATTTGAAAGGCCTTGCCAGGTCTTATCACTTACTGTGCTCTTGTCAGTTACCACCTATAAAGCACTGCCAGGCTGGAGCAGCGCACAGGCGAAACCCTTCAAGCGAAACAGCAGCAGGATGTTGGTATCGCCGCCCGAAGCTTGTCCTCCTAACGCAGCAATGGACAGGTTCTGCTGATCCACAGGCAGCGATATTTAGGAAGTAATAAACCACAGACAACACACTGCTCTACTTTTCCTGTCAATCTCAACACTAACATCATCTTTCTGTGACTGCAAGAAGCACGTGCCTACAATAACTCACGCTTACAGAGGGATAATAACAGGGGTAAAAATAGGACAATCTGACAGTGTTTTATGTTCTGCGGGGCACAGGCTTGTCAAGGAAGCAAACCAAAGGCACAGGATTTAACAGTTTCTTTCACCCCACTCTCTTCTTCACCACACAAATTCTCTACAGCTGCCAAAACTATAGCAAGTATTTCATTAATGTTCATATATCCATACATCCTGCAATTTGCACCTTGACCGTCAGAAAGGAAAATAATTTATTCAAAGCTTTACAAGAACTAGATTGAATGAAATTCGTTATAAAGCCATATAAAAAAAAAAAAAAAAACAGCCTTTGGGTCGATGCTTTATTGCACGTTTCAAAGAATGAAGAAACTCCAATTTGCTCTGTCCACACCAGAACCTCCGAAGCCTAGTTTGCCATGGATTTGTACTCTGTTTCCCTTTCCTCTCGCCACCACAATAACACCAACTTCCCCTGTATGTCTTATGACACATCGTCCAAGTAACAGATACGGCATGCTGTGGCCGACCTGCAGCTAAACACATGCCGACTGGCTAGACAGAACGCGCGTGTGCACCGGTCAGCCAAGTGCTGAACGTGTGCGTGTGCTTGCCTGTCTCTCTGAGGACGCTTTCATTGGGGTCTCTCCGCTCTTCTGAGAGCCAGTTTTCATCAAACTTGCATGAACTTAATTATCTTCGAGGCTTCTTTCCTTCAAATTCTGGTGAAGGTGGTCAGCAGTTTCCAAAGTGCTGACAGGTCACGAGACAAGTAGAAGACAAGCTAGCTATAAATCATTCCCTTTCCTTTACGGGATAAGCTAAAAACTCAAGTGTATCTAAAAAATATTTTAAATAACTTGGGGTTTTATATTGTTGCTGTATTAAATTTTTCCAGGCAGATACATTTTTATGCACCATAATCCTTACTAGAAAGGAACTGCTTTATCTTAAAACCATTGTAAAGAAGCAGAGTTGCAAGTGCAAACAGTTACTAGCAAGCAGAATGACTGCCATCTCTTCTGCTAGTAAGACTGTTACTTAGCCTTTGAAATTCTGCCAGCTGAAGACAGGGAGATGCAAATTAATATTATCCAAACCTGACTAGATAGCAGTGCTGCTGTAGCACTTTCCTTGGAGAGAGAGTTAAGAGATTACCTTATATGTAAAGGAATTGGATGATGCACTGCCTGCCCACATTCCTTTCCAGAGTACATGACAACTCCTTCTTTAATTTGCCATAGAAATGCCAGTAGATGTAGCCTTGCAACTCCCCAGACTAGGTTACTGAGTGAGATTATAATGGGCGTAAGAGAAACACTAAACTATTCTCTATCCCATAATGGGTAAGATAATTTTCCATCTCATTAGATGAAACATTTCCTGCTTCATTCACTTTTGCACAGAATAAAATGTCATAAAATGGCAGTTTCTAACACTTACCAACAGCCCTTCACATTTCAACTTTTCTAAGCCGCCATAAAGAACAGAAGTCATGCTGGTTAGAGGCCGGAGCCTTTGAAGTATTCACAAATTAATTTTAACAAACCCCAAAGCACTTTCCCAACACAAAAGAACTGCAGTTACAGAAATTTGGTCAGGAATTGAGTGATGTCCTTGCTTACGGAGTGTAATTTGTGTGCATTGCAACACGCAGAAGAGCCCAGCTGTGAAGAGTTGAGAGCTGCACGTAGCAGTCCCGACCTGTTTCACCATGACACACAGAGTACAAGTAATCCAACATCTCCTTCACATTATTCAAGATGTTCATTGATTTTTTGGAAACCTGTCCCAAATTTCGTATCAATTTCAATCACTTTTCAGAAGCCTACGACTACCAGTGCTTCATAGCTGTGTGTGAAGGGGATGCCGTGGTGGAAGGTGTACTGTTAGTTCTCACCAGTATCAAGACTCTAGTTCTCAGCTCATCTGCTCAAGCTATGCCAAACCAGAAGAAAAGTTTTTTCTCATTTTATCATCACAAGATAATAACCCTTAGTATAATTTCAACGCATAGAGCTAATAATGATTTATGGTAGTTGTTTGTTTATTTTTCCCACTAATGCAATTATGTTATTCTGAAGTTTTCACCCTTTCTGTATAGAGGGGAATGACCAGTCCTATACTTTCCACTCACGTACCTACAAGGCCCGTTCACCTCATGGCATTTCCAGTGCTACTGTCTGCAGCTATGATGCTTACAGCACTTCAGCATGCTGTCGAGACAGCAGCCTTACAAAACACGTACACTGAACGTCTTCAACACTAAAGATGGCCTGAGCCTAAGGAGTTAACAGAAAAAGCTTGTATGCAATCAACCAAGCTGTACAGCTACTGTGGGTTTATGGACATTGCAGAAATGCCTGGTGGAAGGAAATTCTTGCAGCCAAAGAAAAACTCAGAACCACAAGACCTGGCTCTACCCTGACACAAGTGTGGCACTCAGCAAGGATGAGTTAAAGCTACTTCCTCAGACACTCCGCAAAGGTTTCCTTGCTTGCAAATATGTTTTAGTGGAGCATATCAAAAAGATGACTGGGCTTTATGTGAACCAAGCACTTTAAGGTCTTTGAATACAACCCCATTTGTAAAGTCAAAAGATGAAGCAGTCATTTCAGCTCAGGTCAGAGACAAGAAACCAGCACAAGGTGAGAGATGACCAACACAAAGCTCTGAAATATCCAGCGTGCCCACAAGCACAAATTACATTTTTACTTTCAGGTCTGGCTTCTCCCTTCACTTTCAACAGCCACGCATGGAAGCTGTCCTCCTTGCATTGCCCTTTCCATTATTCCTCTGAAAAGTAAGAGAAACACTAAACTGTGAGGCTGTGACACTGAATTTGGGACTGTTCACCGTACAGACCTGGGAAGGGGTAGGATAGAAACTGGGAAAAGGAAAGCCCTGCAGCCCGGTGTTAGGCACAAAAAACCCTGATCCAAATCCCACGCTGCTCTTTTACCCCTCTTTCTCCAGACTTCGGAGCTAAACAGAAGGCCAGGGGATCTGAAGGGTTAAAATAAGCCTTGTCTTAATCCTGGACGAGAAAGGTCCCTGCATGGACCGTCTTCTCCTGCTAGTCAGGATGCAAAGGGTTGTTTCTCTTAAGTATAATATTAATAGGGTTACTATGGAGAACCAACGCAATTTTTTTTAGCGATTTCATGAACTTCCCGTGGAAAAATATCCAGTCAAACTCCCCCGGGCACAGCGCACGGATTACCTCCCTGCAGACAACGCCGCTAGCTCGGCAGCGGCCTCAGGGCAGGGGGGGGCTTCCCCTCGGCGCTGCCCTGCCCTGCCCTGCCCCGGGAGCTCCTCCGGGAAGGGGCCTGGCAGGGCTCAGCCGGCAGCCAGCGGCCCCGTGCCCGCCGAGTGACACCCGCAGCTGCGGGGCCGGCCGCTGCCTTTTATAGCCCGGTGCCCGGCCCGCCGCCAGGCCGCGGCCCGGCTCGGCTCGGCTCGGCTCGGCTCGGCCCGGTCCCCGCGGCACTCACACGCCTCATCGCCGCCGCTCTCCGCGTCCCCGTCCGAGAAGGAGCCGGCCCCGTCGGCGTAGCCGGCCAAACCCGCGATCTCCTCCTCCTCTTCTTCCTCGTCCCCCTCCTCCTCCTCCTCCTCCTCCTCCGGCAGCTTCCTCGGCGCCTGGCTCATGCCGGCCGCGCTCCCGCCGCTCCCCCTCTGCCTGCGGGCGGCCTCGGGGCGGGGGGACCCAGGTGCGGCGCCGCCGCCGCTCCCCTCCCGTCCCCTGCCGGCCCCCGCCCGCCGCTGGGCGGAGCGCGGCCTGACCCGCGTCACCTGACGGGCACGGCGGCGGCGCGGGCACGCGGCACTCGCGAACGCGCACGCGCGGCCCCGCCGCCGAGTCGTGCCTGAGCGGGAGGCCGGGCGCCGATGGGTGATTAGGCTCATAGTCGTTAGCGTCGGAAGAGACCTCCACGTTCATCTGGTCCAACCACCCCCCTACCACCGATGTCACCCACTAACACGTGTCCCTAAGCACCACGTCCAGCCTTTCCTTGAACACCCCCAGGGACGGTGACGCCACCACCTCCCTGGGCAACCCGTTCCAATGCCTGACTGCTCCTTCTGAGAAGAAATGTCTCCTCATTTCCAACCTGAACCTCCCCTGGCGCGACTTGAGGCCATTCCCTCTAGTCCTATCACTAGTTACCTGTGAGCAGAGGCCGACCCCCAGCTCTCCACACCTTCCTTTCAGGTACCTGTAGAGAGCAATGAGGTCTCCCCTGAGCCTCCTCTTCCCCAGACTAAACAACCCCAGTTCCCTCAGCCGCTCCTCACAGGACTTGTGCTCCAGGCCCTTCACCAGCTTCGTAGCCCTGCTCTGGACTCCCTCGAGCACCTCGATATCCTTCTTGTAGCGAGGGGCCCAAAGCTGAACACAGCACTCGAGGTGTGGCCTCACCAGAGCTGAGTACAGGGGAACGATCGCCTCCCTGCTCCTGCTGGCTGCACTATTCCTGATACAAGCCAGGATGCCCTTGGCCTTCTTGGCCACCTGGGCACACTGCCGGCTCATGTTCAAGCATGTTACACAGGACCACTAAGAGAAGTCATAGGAGTAAAAACTCTACAGGAGGATGGAATTTTGCAGCACCCAGCGGGCTGAGCTGCACTCATCTGCCTGCCATGGATCTGCATGCTCATCTGCATGCCTTGGACCAACGCTGCAGGTGGACCACAGCGCGCTGCCCACAGCGAGGCTTCTTCTGCGGGGCTCCTGGTGATGCTCCTGCTGTCTCACACCACCTTGGGCACTGGAGCCGTCACCCCGTGGTGGTAGGACTGGAGAAGGTAGCACTGGGAGCTGAGCTCGCTGTGCTCCAGCCCACATTTTTCTGTTTCTATCCTCTGACTGCCCCTTTGTGCTGCTGTTATCAGGAGGCTTTCCAGGCTGCCCTAATCCACTTGAGATAATGGAGGAGCACTTTTTTCCGTAGGGGAAGGAGAGGGGAAATCCCTTTTTATGCCATGCCATGCCATGACAAATTACCCATACGCAAATGTGTTGAAATGCCTTTCTTTCTCCTCAACTCATCCACCAGCTTGGAAGTTTTGCTTGAACAAATTTACTGTGTCCCAAAAGGCTACGTGAAGTATTTCAAAGTTAAGTCTGCTATAAGGAATTGGGACCAAGAGCTTTTACCAGTGAAATTTCTAGCATTATGTCATGGGACGGCCCAGGGGGACATTAGTCTGTTGAAAACTCCCGACTGAAAGCGGAGAAAAGTTTCCAGGTCTGTCATAAAGAGCCGTCTGTCTCACTCCGGTACCGGCTGATCACATCTGCACCGAAAGGGCTGTTAGGTTTCAAGGCTGGCGAGGGGAAGTGAGTCTTGCCCACAAACCTGACTGACAGTATTAGGTTTCTTTTGTACCAAGAGCTATGAAACATCACCAGTCACTGAGAATAATTTGGAGATATTAAAATGCTAAATTAGGGTGTAGAAGCTCAGGAATGACAGGGCTGATTACAGTGCAGTTCTTCCCACAAATCTAATGCCAGCGACCACCTGCTTGGCTACGGCTGCAGGTTCAGAGCCACTTAGACTCCAGGCTCAACTCCAGATAGGTTTTCTGAGTAGGGCTGAAGCATTTCTGCCAACCCCTCGGCAATATAATCTGACCTGGGCTCTGCATCAACTTCAGGAATTACTCCTCCTCTGTCTCTTTGCCACCAAGTTGTTCTCTTCCCCTCTGCACTTGGCTTTTTCTCTTTTTTTTTTTTTCCTTTTCTCTTTTTTTTCTTTCTCTTCTTGTCTTCCTTTTTCCTTTCCTTTTTATTTTTATACTTTTTCCTTTTTCTCTTACTTTTTTCTCTTCCTTTTTCTGTTCCTTATTTTTTCCTTTTTTTTTAAATCTTTCTTTTTCTAGTATCTCTTTAATTCTAATCACTTTCTTTCCTTTTTTTTTTTTTAAATCTTTCTCTTTTTATTTATTTATTTTTAAATCTTTCTCTTTCATCTTTTGTCAGGTCATTGAACTTCAAAGCCTATAGCACATAATGAAACAGCACCATGCCTTCAGTCACGGGACTGGTAGTAAGGGCAGGTAGACACGGGGCTGAGTCTTTGCATATACACCATGCATAATATTGGATGTGCGTGGACTCCATCAGAGAGGAGCTGCGTTTCACAGACATGACAAAAACTTTCTGTTTCAGGCAACTGAGGGAATTCATGAATTTCTCAACAGGAAAAAAAATACAAAAGTGGCTGTCTGGATTAAACAAGTTTACAGTAATTGAGCACGGGTATAGTCCCACTGACATTCACACAACTGAGGGAGCCCACCCACATCTACGTTTGCAGGATCGTGACTGCATCTCCTCGTGCTCCTGCTAAAGGAGAAAACCTCCCATTAGATTGGTTGCAGATCAATGCCAAGGAAACCTTTTTTTCCGCTATGTGTTAACATCTTGTTTCTCAATCGTAATGATCAAACGCAGCCAAAGTAGTCCTGCAAACATTTATGTATGTGGGACTTATTTAACATACAGCTTAACCGTTGCTTGCATTGCATTAGGAACGGCTTCTCTCTGGGTGCTTTCTTCTTGGGATGCCTCCCCTATTACGTTACTTACCCTACTCACACTGATTCCTTTCTCCTGCGCTGCAGTCTGGAGATGTTCCTGTCTAACTTGCCTTTCTGCCGGCTAGCGAATTACCAATTTACACACCTAATTGCCCACACGTGACTCAGGTGCACCAGAGGTCCCCGGCACCCTGCAGGAAGGAGCGGGGTGGATCCCCCCAAACTCTCACCTTGGCTCCCTCCCCCCTCCAGCCCAGACTTCACCGCCCCAGGTACGGGGCCGAGCCACCCGCCGCCTTTCCCTCTGGAAAATGCGAGGCCACCGGGGCGACGGCGGCGGCCCGGGCCCGGGCGCTGCCGCTGGGTGTCGCCCTCGCAGCGGGCACGGCCCCGGCGGCGCCACCAGCTCCGGGGCCGGCGGCCCGCGGGAGCCCAGCCCGGCGGCGGAGGCTCCGGTGGAGAAGGTAGGGCTCGTCCCGGAGCCCGGCGGGGCGCGGAGCGGGCCGGGATGGGGCTGCTCGGCGGGGTCCCGAGGCCGGGGTGGCCGCTGAGGGGGCTGCGGCCGGGCTGCCGCCCCGGGCAGGGGGCGGGGGTCCCGCGGGACGGGAGCCCGGGGAGTTACAGCGCTGCCCTCCCTCCGCGCCGCGGGGATCGGCGGGGGCGCAGCGGGGGTGCGGGTCCTCGCCGGGCTTGGGGGGCGAGCGGGGAGCCGCAGCGCTCTCCTGCCAACTTGTGAGGCGGCGTCTGATGGGAAGCGGCAGCCCGGCTGGAAGGCTTCCTCCCCGCTGTTGGCACCACCCGAAAACTCCGCTGGAAACGTCCCCGCCGTGCCGGGGGGCTCCCCCCGGGGGCAGGGTGATCGCTGAGCGGGGCCTGGACCCGGCAACGCCAACATGCCAGGAGCCCCGGGCCTGGGGTGCAGCACCGAGAGTGCTAGACTGCCCTATTGCTCTCCCGAAACCCGCCTGCTCTTGTTTTTATAGTTACCCTGTGTTTATTTGGATTTGCGTTCGGTATTTGTAGAGCGCGCGTGTCCAAAAGGATGTGTTGTCCGCTGCTGGGTGCCTCTCGTGCTGAAGGAGAAGACTTGGAGGTACAGAAAGTGGCAGGTGGATCGGTGATCTTCCCCCCCCCACTAGCTGTCCATGTTATCTTAAAATGACCTACCAACATTAATGCCGGGATCTGCCGGGAACACCTGTAAATCCGTCTCTGTTCAAAGACGTAAAAATCTATCAAGGACTAAATGCTTACGCAGCGTTAGTTGGGCATGGTGCAAGCCCTCTGGTCGGGCTGTTTGAGTGCATGGCTTGTTTTGAGGAGGAGAGTGTTATTTACTTAACCACCTTGCTTTCAAGGTGATACGTCCAGGTGTGCAGCTAGTTTTGTAACAACTTATTTTGGCAGGCTCAAGTTCCAGGTATTTTGTAATCTCTGTTCTCTAGATACTCAGAAAACACGCTGTTTCTGGAGATGCATGATTACATTTCCGATCCTCCGATCGCAGGCAGGAAGATGTAGCATAATGACTTAATGCAGAACTTAAGAACCATTTCTGAGCAGAAGTTACGTCCGCTGAATGTACCAAAAGTACCATTTGCTAGCTGCATAACGTATGGGGCACCAGCCTTTAGGTTTCAGTGGGGCAGCAGGTCTGTGAAGTCCATATGTGGCTGCCTGGTGTTGAGGTGGCGTGTGCCAGTTTGTGCTGGTGAGGCCCGCTTAGTCTGGCCGGAGGGGATGGGAATTCTGTAACAGAAGTGCTCTCACTACTTCTCTCCTTGTTGTTTGTTTGAAAAGAAACTTTAATCAAATTCAAAAGTGACTTTGTGGTAGTATTCCCTTGGGAGAGGTTTTTACTTTCCCCTACTTCTTGATATTTACCCACACCGTGCTTTCAACCTCATGTTGGAGACTGACTTTGAGCGCTAGAATAAAATAATCCGTAAGGGATCAGTAAAAATAAGGTGATCAGCCTCCTCTTCATCCAGGATCTTTTCTGCAAGCTTTTTGCAGAGCTCTTTTTTCTTTTCCGGGGAGGAACAGAAACGGTGGGGATGTTGTTGTAAGTCAATACGGTGTAGTTGCAGCACCTGGCTTAGGATCGTGCCCTGTCCCAGGTGGCATGTTCTGGAGCTCACATAGTCAATCTTACGATGTCTTGCACTTGATTCAATGAATGGTATTTTAAGGAATGAGGTTCTTGTAGGGTATGGTAATAGCGATTAAGCACCAAGTTGTATTTCTCCATTTATCTTCAGCTTCACATTTGCACTTTGCCAGTGAGTCATCTTGTGATGTAAGAAGAAACCTTGCTGCCCCTTACTCTCTAGATCTGTGTCGTAGGACTAACAATATTTATCTGTTTGGATGGATGGCATAACAAAGAATGTTTGTAAATCACTTTAGGTTCTTAAATTAATTACGCCATCTGACAACGGTGTTTTATTTATTTACTCCCATTAGTTTGGGATTTGTAATTCAGCAGTTAAGACTTAAGATAAACTTCCAGAGGGCTCACAGTCATACCTTTTCTTAGCGATACATCAGTGCAGCATGTCACTAAAGGAAGTGTTTTATTTAAAACAACAAATGAGGTACCGTATTTCACTTGCTAGATTGGCCTAGGGAGATATTTGTAGGAGACAATAATGAATTGTAATTGCTTGGGGTGGGGGAACTAAGTCATTTTCTCTCTTTGTTTATTAAGGAATTAAACATGTGACTTTAAAAATGATCCAACCAAAAGTAGAAGGTGTAGAGCTGCACTTTGGAGAGACCTCAGTCAGTGATAATATTTAGTAAGGGCGTAATTACCTTCTCTGCCTTGTGTCCCGCTACCAGGTCTCATCTCCATTCTCTTCAGCATTTCATATATGTATAGTATATATGTATGTATGGTATAACCTTATTATAACAACCTGTCCTTCAGCAGTACTAGCTTAGAGGGAGTGGAATAGTCAAGAAGTAACTGTGCTGTTCCTAATGGTCCACAATCCAGCAATGGTATGCAAGAATATTTGCTATTATTTTACTCAGAAATTATTCTGAAGGCTTTTCTCAACAGAGATGCATGTAAGGTAGATATACTCCTAGAAAAATGTGGTGTGTATGCTGTATAAAATTGACAGGTTTACAGAAATCTGTGTTGTACGTAGCTGAATCTGTTGAAGGTGTACATTCCTTTAGTACCAAGGAGAAATGTGATAGAGTGAAGTGCAGCCTTACTTGTTATGCAATTACAGGTTGCTTAAATTTTGTACCAGGATTTTATGGGTTTAAATTTGTCTCTAAATTTTTTTTTTGTGCTACTCAGGGAAAAAAAACAACATACAAAAACAACCTTCTAATCAAAACTCAGATTATTGTCTGGATGAGTAATTACATGAGGCAAAATAGAGATGAAATTTCAGTATCTCTGACAGGTGCACTTGCTCCTAATGTTTGTTTAATTCTTTAGAGTTTTCTCAGTCTCCTTCAGAGCATCTTAAGTATTGGTGGTAGGAGATTAAAGCGGTGTTTGTTGAAGTTTTTGTTTTACTACTTTGATGCTCAAAGGCATAATACTTCTGAGGATTGGAAGAGACAAAAATTATTAGTAGTGAAAAACTCTCATCTGCATAGTCTAGAGCATAATGTTCTGACGGCATTCACAGTTTACCCTCCAAAAGTATACCGCCCTGGGAAAATTCAGCCACCCATTTAGAGAGAAATAAATTTTTTTTAAGCAAACGTGAGTTTAGCATCTTGCTGAGAAATTTGATCTAGATATTTTGTTGAAATTGAACCAAAGGCTCTTTTCATCCTAGCGCTTCAATCAGAAGAATACCTTAATTTCTGCCTATTTGAGCTCAAACAAATAATTACATGTGGGCCAATTGCCATAGGCCTTACAGTAATAAAAGTATTTCTTTATAATTCCTGTTCAAGTTCAAATGTGTTTATTACAGGAATTCAAATTCTGTGTGTTATTCAATAACTAGTGAAACTTAAAATAGACATGAATCTCAAACCTAGCTGTATGTTCCACACATTGTACACAAAGTTATGTTTGATAGGTAGTAGGTAATGTGGTTCACGGTCTGATTACTTGGGATAAGCCAAGCAGAGATTAAGATTAATTTGCACTGCAGTTTGTAAGATTTCATTGATTCTAAAGCATGAGTTCGGTCTGGGAGCTTCTAGCTCTGGTAATACCATGGAACCTCTGTTTCTGGCTCTAGATTCTTGAACTTAAATTGTTTGTCTGCTTGTTCTGTATGTTTTGATATAGGTTGATGAAAAGGGCTATTTAAATTTTGTTACCTGTGCTTACGCAACCATGAATTATGTTCTGAATATAGCTTGTAAATGTTTCTGTTTAAAGTTTGATTCTTTAACTGATATTAAACCTAAAAATCCAGATCATTTTCTAACTAGCGAGAGCGTGAGGGGGCGGAAACTCTTGCTGAGCTGCATGTTGTGGCTTCTTTCTGAACTTTTTTTTCCTCCTCTTGTCTGTATTTGGTTTATCTCATGCTGTCATCCAAAAGAGTACTGGGCTTGTGAAGGCAGGTGTTCAAAAGTTAGGAAGAGCCAGAATAAACATGTGTGAATTCCTGCCTTATTTGTTGCATAGCTTTCACATGCATGCATGTCAGGATGTTCTTGGAGTACTGCTTCCCTGGAGGATGTGGTTGTGTATGACAGTCAATATAGAATCACAGCATGGTTTGGGTTGGAAGGGACCTTAAGGATCATCTAATTCCAACCACCCCGCCGTGGGCAGGGACACCTCCCACCAGACCAGGTTGCCCAAAGCCCCGTCCAGCCTGGCCTTGAGCACCTCCAGGGATGGGGCATCCACAGCTTCTCTGGGCAACCTGTGCCAGGGCCTCACCACCCTCATAAGAAAGAATTTCTTCCTAATAGCTAATCTAAATTTAACATTTTTTAGCTTAAAGCCATTCCCCCTTGTCCTATTGCTACATTCCCTGACACAGAGTCCCTTCCCAGCTTTCCTGTAGGCCCCCTTTAGGCACTGGAAGGCCCCTATAAGGTCTCCCTGGAGCCTTCTCTCCTCCGGGCTGAACAACCCCAACTCCCTCAGCTTCCCCTCACAGGAGAGGTGCTCCAGGCCCCTTATCATCTTTGTGGCCCTTCTCTCAACTTGCTCCAACAGATCCATGTCTTGTGCTGGGGGCCCCAAAGCTGAACACAGCTTGTCATCAATGTTGGGCGGCCTAACCAGTGCTGCGCAACAGCTTGGGTTCTTATGTTATCTGGTTGCAGAGGGGTTGTCTTGGTACTCTCAGCAGTGTATTTCTGAGGCGCCGTGAGGCACCGCGACTGCGTACATCATCAGCTCGCGTGATCGTGCAAGGTTGTATATTGTTGTCCTATTCTTCCACGACATTACTTTGTTTTCATAGGTCTTTGTCAGTGTTTTTGCCGCATGTTGCTTGAAATGGAAGGTCCTTGGAAACAACAGGGAGACTCTGTCCGACTGCCAGCACTCCTGTCCTGCTGCTGCTCCTCTGTGGCTCCCTTCTTCTTATTCCTCAGGCCCTTTGCCTGTTCTCCAAGCCCTAGGTGCATCTCAGGCCACCCATGGCTTTTAGCAGGGATGGCAGCTCCAGAAGGGGTCTCTCATGTGCGGCAGTGTGATGTCTAGAAGTACAGCCCTGCTGTTCACTGTGTGACTGCTAATTGGGAGCAGCCCTCAGGCACAAGGAGGATTTGGACCAAAGGGTTGAATCTCGAGCTGGGAGTGGGTTCTCTAACCCTGCAGGGGAAACTTGCCCGTGGGAGAAGCGGGCTGTGGTTGGGGATGAGGTTTGGGCATATCCCTGTGAAGCAATGGATGGAAGTTCAGAACAGTGGTTGGTGTGGATGCTGGGCTTCAGGGCAGAGCTGGGGCATGATGTGCTTAGTGTGGGTCTGGCTTAATCCTGGAGAAAAAGGCACGAAAGGCAAGGCTTTTTAAAATTATCATGTGATCAAAAGTGTTTTTAAGTACTCTTCAAATCATGAAATCTTGTTTAAACCCTGATTTAAACCAAGCTTCTTCTAAGAGCTTGTTCCTTACTTTCCCTTTATCTCTCATGACTTGCCTTCCTCCTCATCTAAGCACCATCTGCTCCTGTGAAGCGAGCCACTGAAGGTAAAATTTTTGGGTGCGTGACCTGGCATGGAGACGGATGAAAGCACTTTCATCTGCATTACGGAAAATACATTTGGATTTGATGGAAATTAATTCTATAAGGGTGCGGATTGTTGCGTCCGCATTGCAGTGGGCTCATTTTCTTCTCCAGGTTGAGATGCCAATTAGTTTAAGCCAGAGTCGAGAGTATTTTCTGTTGGTTTTGTCAGCATCTGCAATGTGACATCTTAGCAAGACCTGTTGCTAGTCCATTTATATTGTGCTGATCACTTCTAAGTCAAAACCCCTTCAATTTTGTCATATGGGTCAGTCACTGAGGAAAGTGCCAGCTTTGTGTTTGGTTTTGTTTAGTTGTTTGTTTTAAGAAAAATACGCCATGAATGTCTGAGTTGTCATGTGTCAGCTCGGTATTTGAGTGAGTTTTTAACAGCGATCGCAGTGAATCATTTCAGGAGTGTTTTATGACGAGTTTGATGTCTATATGTGCGCTACACCTGCAGAAACTGCAGCCTGCTTGGAATCCTTCATATGAGTAATTTTCCTTCGTTTTCTTTCTGACCGCTTTTGTTAGAAGACTGTGTCTGGCTGAAGCCTTCTGAGAGGATTAGGGCTGGGGGCCAGGGGCTGTGGAATTATCCACCTGCCATCTGCAGTCTTTTACTGACATTATTGTCCTGGTTTAAATGCAGATTTTGAAAGTACAGCGCTTTCTTATCGTTTTGTCTTCTCCAGACTTGGTTGCAGCTTCTGAGTTCTTACAAGGATGTATTGTGGTTTTTGTTTTGTTTTGTTTTCCACCGAAGCATCTGTCTCCATGGTACACTTTTTCACCGAACTCTCCCTGATGACTGAGTTGCAGGCAGACATCATAGCAGCTGCTATGTTTTTTCATTTCGGAGTCTGAAGGTAGTTAGGAAACATAATAATAAATGTTTTGCTTTGGTGCGTGTCATGTTATCATTTTTATGGGCTGTCATGTGGTGCCCTACAGGCAAATGGGAGAGTGTCGGCCCAGAACACTTGGTGGTGTGGAAAAAGCTCTGAGGCAAGAAGTAGCTAGAAGGCTTTTTTCTTCCCACCCTGGCATTACACTACCTACAATTTCCACTTCTTCCACGGGCTTAGGTTGTCTGAAATCTAGCCTCTGGACTTGTCAGGGTTATGTCAGACGTCCCCCAGAAAAGAGATCATGGAGGGTCATGTCGCGGCCCTTGGAGCAGATAGAAACTTGCTTCAGCGTGGGAGGAGGTACCTCAGCTTTAACGCGTGATGATTTCTTCTCGAGGTGTGTGCATTTCTTCCAGGAACAGCTGCTCAGTGCGCTTGAACGCCCGGCATCAGTGCAGCTACAGCTCAAGGCTACTGGTAGATGCAAACGGGAGACTCTAGCATGGAGTAAGCTGAGGTGTGAATTTTAAGCACCGTGTTTTATTAGTGAATAATCAGCTGCTAAATTGGGTCCTTTTGTTCCACTGTAAGACTACACTTAACCAGCTTGGAGGAGCCCAGCTTAATGAAATGCCGACCTGGTGAGCCCTGGCTGAGGTTGTAATCCACTTGACTTTCTCCGACGCCGTGACGGTAAGCGAGGATGCCTCTGTGCACTGACGGGAGAGCTACCAGCAGGCTGGTAAAGCAGGGCTGGGTTTGGAGCACAGCCCAGGCAAGAGAGGGCCTTGATGTCAGATGTCTTGGTCAGTGCTAGGCTCAACATCAGCAAGAACAAATCTTTAGAGAGAATTAGACTACGAGAGAGAAAACTAGAATATGAGAAATAGATCCATTTCTTCTCACCGGCTTTGAGCCTGACAAATGCCTGATGCTTTCTAGTATATTCCAAGCTGATTTTCCTCTACTTAATTATTCCTCAAATGGAAATTGTCTGGCCTTTGGTTGTCTCTGTTCTACTTTCTTGAAACGTTTCTAGTTTTGCTTAATATTTTTCTGAGGGAGTGTGAGTTGATTACAGCTTTCAGGATGCAGTTGAATGTTTTACAGTGCTGAATAAAGGTGGGTTTGATTTTGATCTCTGCTGTAATAATTGTTAGTGCACTCTTTGCTTTTTGACTGTGCTGATGCTTTTGTAGAACAGTCTGTTATAAATCTGAGATCTCATTCCTGAATCATTTATAGCCCATCATTTTGAGTATGAATTTGAGGTGTTTGGTTTTTTTCCTGCTATGAACCTATGAACATCAGTCCGTGTTCAAATTGTATTGAATTTTGCCTGTGTTTTTACCAGCTGGTTATTTGGTGTCATTAAATCCTTCTGTACCTCTTTGCAATCAGCGCTTGCCTTTATTCTGCATAACTTAATATTACCAGTGGATTTTGTCACTTAACTGTTCCAATCTTTCTGTCTCCCTGTTGGGATTCATTTGCAAGTGTATCAAACACAGTGTGTTCGTGATGCAGATGGCTATGGGGCTGCATGGTTAATAGCCCTCCACTATGGTGACTGAGTGCTCTTTCTTTGTATTGTTTATTTTATGTCTTCTAGGTATTTTATACAGATTAGAACTTTTCCTATTGTCCCATAGCTGCTTAGTTTTTATAATACTGACTTTTCCTTTTAAGTGGCCTTCGATCTAAAGCCTTTCGGGGCACAAACCTCCAAAAGGGGAATAAGTGAAATGGGCATTGTTCCATCTGCTCATCTTCAGAGACTGCTTCCAGCCTTCAGCGCCTGACCTTTTTCCTCGCCACCTTGGAGAACAGCATAGCTACAGGTGAAAGCAGAGAAGAGGTGATTTTTTTCTAAGCACATGGGAGAGCTGCTTCATGCTGGAACGGACCGTGCCCCTTGGGGCTGCTCTTAGCATGTGTATTCGGGGGTTGGACGTGAGTTACCATGGCTTGAGGAGCAGCTTTACGTCACTGAAACTGTGGTAGCACACTCACCGCAAATGTGAATTAGCTTACTTTAAACATCTTTCTTGTGTCCAAACAATCAGCATTCAACTGTATCAAGTCCAACATTGCAACTACATCCCCGCTTATGTCACTTGAGTATGCTATTTTGGGATTTAGTTTTGGTCAAAACTAAATTCCCTCAAATTCTGTCCCAAATTCCCATGGTGAAATTATTTGACATGTCTCACATATAAATTTTATAAAGTTTATAAAATATAATATGCAAATATAAATTATGTAAATCACTTCTAATCCTTGTTCCTTCTACTTTTCAGACCAGGTTTACCATTTCTAAATGTAGGCCTCTCCTGCTTGCTCAGAAGATATCAAATCCTGTTCTCAAGGAGAATTTTGCACTTCATTTATTTGGAAGCAGGGAACAGGAAAAGTGAATGGCAGGATTAAAAAAATCAGAATGAATGTTTGCCCTACATAGTATGCCACACCAGTAAATTGCAACTGAATTTGCGGTTACAAGCTCTGGTATACAGTTATTGAGGGAGTTTCTTAACTGAAAAGGAAATATTAAATATATATATATATATATTCCCAGATTCATTGTGTGCCTACAGGTGTAAATTAAGTTAAAAGAACAAAACCCAACTTTTTTTTTGCCTCTTCTCAGTTTCCCTTTATTCCTGTCCACCAACACATGTGCTTGGGAAGTCTGAAATTTCTAGCTTCCACACCCCATTACTCTTTCATAGAATTTATCCTTTAATGTCTAGTAACTCTGCAGACATACAAATGAGGATGCTCCTGCTTCAGTTATTAGAATTATGTCAGGTTTTTCTTCTTTCTGTTTTTAATCCTCAAAGTAGAGTACTTAGCATGGAAGCTAGAAGCATATTTTATTTGAAACCTAGCATCTAGAATTTGGATACGTGTGTTTCCAGCTTTTAAGAAGAATTATTTTTTGAAATATTGTATTAGAATGAATTTGCTTATATATCGTACATGGTTTTTGCACATTCAGCAAGTGTCTGAATATAATTACATGGGGTAAGCTGATTTTGGTAGCACACAGACAAATCGAGAAAACAGGTAGTAGTGCGTTCAATAGAACTGAGTGTAGCACTTTAAAAAAAAATCTGAAATGTTTATTTGTTCCCCTTATTATTTGAAATGAAGAACCTCTCCCCTTGACTAAGCTGAAGCATCTGTAGAGTGAATCCTTAGGCTGCTGTGTAAAAAGCCAGTTTAATCTGAGATCTGGCCTCTGTGTTTCCCAGAGATGGAGCAAAGTGTCAGTGAAATGGAAATCTTTGTGTCTTTCATACCTCTGTAGTGCTCACGAAACATAAGTTTACTCTACTTTGGAAAAAAAAAATATATATATATATATACTTTTCAAGTAAGCTAAGCCAGGAAGGAAGGGTTAGCAGAGCAGAGTGG
This sequence comes from Cygnus atratus, assembly GCF_013377495.2. Classification (NCBI taxonomy): domain Eukaryota; kingdom Metazoa; phylum Chordata; class Aves; order Anseriformes; family Anatidae; genus Cygnus; species Cygnus atratus. The sequence goes on from NC_066364.1 coordinate 39,148,169, forward strand.
TACTGTAGAGGAATTTCTTGGCACATGATTAAAACACGTGCTAGAGTGTTTTATGTTAAGATAATGGGTTGCCGTGTAATTCTCTGGAGCTGTATGCTGTCATCCTCCCCAAAATAGTAAGATTTTGAAAAGTGTACAGGTAGTGTCTCGGTCTGATTGTTTTGATAACTTAGCACTTTGATTTGTAATAGCACAGGCAGGTATCTGTGGCATGTCGGTGTTTTTTACTTAAACAAAGAAACGAATGAACCCTCGGTTTACTAGTTCTCACGCTTTGGATTTGAAGCAATATACATGGATATTCCCTCCTCTTTGCCAACAGAGCAGTTTCTCTGGTCTATGTATCTTAAACTTACTAGTTCTCCAAATATACATGGTCTTTCAAGTAAAACAGGATAGCACAAAAGCTTTTGCAATGCAAAAAGTAGCAGATTTCACCATGTACCGTTTAAAAAAAAAAAAACAGCACTTCTTATGCTCTATAACTGGAATTTTCAGGCCTTGTTTAATTGAAAATTAAGAATAAAATGATAGTAAAATAATTACTCTTCTTTTAACAAAATTGCCTGGGCTTATACATGAATAACATTATTGCCCATGGATAGGTAATTATCAACAACTTGTGTGTAGTAGAGTTATAATTAGTTTACCGTATTAAAACTGAGGTAGACCTGAAAAACAAAACTTTCAACTAGACTTTGCATGATTAGATGGTTTAAAGATATATGCGTATTATTGTGGGCTTTTTTAAAAAGTTATGCCATATTTTCTATTTTTGCCATATCAGATAAAACCTGCTTTCCGCACTGGTGTGACCAATCTCATTTAATTCAGTGATTATGTCCACATGAGTAATACTCAAGGAATTTGGCTTAGTATGAGAAACATCTTTCCAGAAGGAGATGTAATGGACTTGCACTCAATATTAAAAAGGAAACACAAAACACACATCAACAAAAAAGAAGGAACCGCAGCTTGGGTTTCCTTGTCTCATAGTATAAGGATCTTCAGTGAAGTCTCAACTTCCATGACATTAAATCTGCAGCCAAGATGATACGATATTGGACAATTTCTGTAACTCAGCATGCAGGTCTGCGCTGCTGCTGAAACAATAGACTGAGTGTTTTAAGGTGCAGATAGCCTGACTAAAATGACATGTGTCGCAAAAGCTGATACACTTTTTCTCAGTGGAAAATGTTCAGTAGATAAATGTTTGTAGACTGTATGATATGTCACAATCACGGGAGTAGTTAACATGATAAATATATATATATATCAGCTTTCTTTCTGTTTACAAAACCAGCCTTAGGGTGGGACTGGAAGAAAGAGAACACAAATATAAGATATATTTGCCTTCTTTTTTTCCCCTGCTTTCTGCCTCCCTGTATTGGGCTGAAGATAAATGGGCAGACTAACTGCGTGGAAAAGAAAAAGGCACCAAAGTCAGTCCTCCTTTTCTGTAATTTCCTCTCTGTGTTATGCATCAAGAGGCTGATGGCTGTGTGGCAGCATGCCAGCCGTGATAAGGTAGGGTTCCTGTAGTGCTGTTAGATCAAAAACTATGCCGCAACTCTTCCTTAATCGTGTTAAGCAGCCACGAGTCCAAAGATGGATTGGCCTAATTTGGGAATGTAGTTTGATGTTGTCTGTGCTGAAACGCCAAAGTGTGTTTTAGCCATATTAGGCCTTGGTCGTGGTTTCAAGGTAATGAAGATGCCCCTCGACGTTTTCTCTGCTGCAGTGCTGTCTCATTTTCCCACGCCAAATTCCTCTTCATCTTTTGACACTTCCAAGAGTTTCTCTGTATTGTTCTTCACCTTTTTTTCTTCTCCCCTCTTTTGTCCTAGACGTACTCTCTCATCCTTGATCTAAGACTTGTCTGGTCTTCTTTGATCTGCTCCCTTACAAATCTCCTTCTCTTTCGCTAGTCATGTTCCTTACAGCGGTTACTGAGTGCTGAGTCACAGCTTTGAACCCAGACAAGCCACGAAGAGAACATGAGGTAGTTTAACAAACCTTTACAAGAGAATTTGTAAGAGAACAAGAAGGGATCTGTGTCTTTCATGCTCATCCAGGTGCTCTTCAGCACAATGGTTGTTGTATGACATCCTCTGAGGCTTGTTAATAGCCAGCTACCTCCATGTTCAGGATTTTCTTCCTCACCCTCTCTTCTATGCTATCTTTCTTAATTTACAATCTGTTTTGTTTGTTTTTTTCTGCTTTCACTTCAACCTTAGTATATTCAGGTCTTGGGGCACACTCTTCCATCTCAGACTATTTTTAACTCTGTCTCTTGCAACATAATGGCTCACAGGCTTTGCTGGTTGTTGATCCAGCTTTGTTAGGCTTCTAGCAATGCAGTGGTTTTATGATAACACTAGTCTGCTGTGCTCCTTCGTAGGAGTCATGAGTAAAGAAGTATCTATTGCTATCTGATCAGACAGGAGCTGCCTCCCCGAGAGTATTTTCTCCCCCATATGTGATAAAAATGAAAATGGGATCCTTCTGGGAAGTGTCTTTTGGAATATGAGAGACACGTGTGCTGAGCTTCATGAGGGCAGGGAAGCAGAAGGCCAAAAGGAAAATCCTGCCTGGTTCTGGGAACATAGTCCAGGCATGTGAAATCCCAGTAACGTGGGCCTGCCCTTCCCCATTATTCCATCTTTTTTTCTTTTTTCCTGTATGTTTCCATTCAGGACATGGGCAGCCTTTGTGGACAGATGGTTTGGATATTCTCCATGTGGTAAAACTCTTGCACAACCTGGTGCCTTGTAGTAGCAAAGGGAAAAAATGCTGAAATTTCAAAATAATTATTAACTATAAAGCAGGTATGCCGTGCTGCGTGATCCTTTTCCTTACTCAAAGTAAGGCCATCACATCTGGTTTTGGCTGTAGACAAACTGGAAACATAAGGAGATTGAACCATGTGCAGCAGCCGTGTCCTCCACAGTTGCTGCCAGTGGCTGACCGAGGAGGGGTTTGCTCTAGGAGGTCCTGACTTTACAAAGGTGCAGTGTCTGGCCTGCACAGTGAAGCTTTTCCAGATTTTACTTTATTCCAAGCTATGGGAAACCTCCACAGGCACAAGGAGGCTGAGCCTCTTTAAATCCAGCTTCAGTCCCTGGAGATGGCTTCCTGGAGCTCCTAGTCCTTTGGGTTCCCATGAGGTCTTTGTGTGTGTTGGGAAAAGTTGGGGAACACAGGGAAGTGGGGACACTTGTGTACCCTCTGCCCTATCAGCTCCCTGTATTTGACACAAATATTTCTAATTTCTGCCTGCTTGATGAACCTGTCATTTGTGTGTAGCCGTTAGGACAGAGTCTTCAGCAGGAGCCGTGATTCTGTCCTGCTGGGAGGAGCAGCTTCCAAAAGAAGCCATCTCTCTAGCAAAGTCTCTTCAGTCACCTGAAATGGCTTGTCTGTTACTTTTTTGTTTTTATTTTTTGTGTGTGCTAAGAGCCTTCTGCTACAGGAGATTTTTGTTTTTCCTGATTGGGTATCACATATCCATGCAGCAGATGGCATGGGTCTGACAAATGGCCTTCAGTAAGGGTAAGCATAGCGAGAGTACACCCTGAACCATCGGCATGTTCTTTGGTCTTTTGTAGCATCACCTGAAATACACCCTTGTGCAATGCTCATTATAGTCATCTAATACAAGATCCAAGCTTTTGGGATAGCTATTTTCTTCTCTTATTTGTATACTTGTACAGCTGGCAAGACTGTCGATAGGTACATGGAAGAGCAATGTGGTATTTAAGGTGAGTTGTGTTTAATTGAGCTGTAGCCTGCATTGAGAGAGGTTATGTAATACTAATTTCAGTTACTTTGCCTAAAAGTGCCTTTTATCAACACACAGCTTTTTAAAATTAATTAATTGAGATCCTAATTTGCAACATAAGTAGAATAGAACAGAAACATATATGATTTAGTTTATTTTGAGCGTGGTGCAGAGGCATTCCTAATGATTCAGAAGTTGAGTGGCAGGTAGCAGACTGTTGCTCTGCATGGCCTTAGACTGCCAGAACAAATGAGGAAGGATGTTTTGGGAACTAAGTTAGGTAATGGATTGGAACAAAAGAGCCCTAGGGTAGGTGACCATTAGTTGGGCTCAGTTACCAGGGTGAGATTCCCACCACTGGACTCCAGTGTTGTATGGGGAGAAGTCTTCCGCCGAGCTTCCGGAGAATTCCACTTTCCACTTTGTCTGCCATGGGATCGAGCAGCAGGGTCAGGATTTCCAAAGGATTGTGTGTCATGATCAGCACAGATTACTTACAAACCTCATCTCTGCAGATACTGCTGTGGAGGGCAGCTTGACCATCCATCAGAAAAGATGAGGAAAAAGAGCTCTATTGATAAGCATCAGATGTTTTATAGCATTATAGCTTCACAGGAGGATTAAGACTGGTTTTTACAGGTAATATTTCTTCATGGTAGTCTTCCTTCTGGAAGACCTTGGAGCATGTCAGTGTCTGTGTGGCATCTCACTCTTCCTGTCCCTGACTGTTTGTTGATAGTGGTGAGCACATCAAGCACTGAAATATTGCATCTCTCAGGAATCAAGTCTCCAGTCAAGTACCCGGACTTGTCAACCTGGTTGATCCTTCCCCATTTTTTAATTACTTCAGACATCTGCCTTCCACTGATACTCTGTAATTACCTAGGGGTAAGTTAAGCTGTTCTTTTCTGTTTGAAGCATTCAGTGAGAGGCTTCAGAAAACCTTCAGACTGATACAGGACATAAAGAACAGGCATGTTGTCCCTCTCTGTAATTTGCTCGTCTCATCCACGTGCTTTGTCAGACTTTCTGAAAGGGTATGTTTTTACTGGTTCATTACAACCATCCTGATAGGTGATTTGCTACACCAAAGCAAGTTATCCACCAACTTAAAAAATTAGAACTGATATTTCAGGTAGTAATTGCAAAGTTTATCTCTGAGCATAGGATAATGCCCATGGTGGATGTCTGCCCTTGCAGCTTAAGGGATAAATCCCATTTCAGTTTCAGTCTTCTGCTTCTTTGCGTTACCTGTGCTACCTTTTTGTTTCAATAACAAAACCTTTAGGAATTACAAAGGCGAATGTAACCCTTTTATACTTACTGTGGTCATGTCACTCATTCATAGGTCCCTTAGGCTGACACTTTGGAAACCTCACTGACAAAATGAATGTATAAGCAGTGTAAAGTCATGGAGTGTTAGACTGGTTCTGCTGTTCTAACCTCCCTGTGCTTGTCTTGTAAAGCACCAACAAAAACCCTGTGTGACACAGATCTAAGCATCACGGCGTTGCATCCTGGCATAAGAACAGTTCATGAGGAAAATAAACTTCATGCCTACTCAAATTATTCAGTTGTGCTTGCTGCAGGGAGATTGCCTCGTGCTGGGTCAGGTGGGATATGTGCTTTGAAGAGACCATTGCTGCTGCCACCTGACTGTATTGCCTTCAGCAGGGAGGTGGAAACAGATAAAACACTTGGAGATGTTTTCAGTGTGTACGTTTCTCCTTTGTGAAAGGCAAATTGACCCAACACAACCTGCTTATGGGAACATGCCAATAAATGTGTGTGGACCTGCTTGACTATTAGTTAACTAAGCAGTAATTTAAAGGCTTGTGATCTTCTGTGGCCAAACAAAAGAACTTCTCCCAGAATAACAGAACATTTTCATCCAGTTTTGTACTGTTTCTCTGTCGATAGTTAAATCAGAATGAATTGAAGGAGTTAAATGGTTCAGGTTATCTGTGTGGGACTCTTTGGACCGGTCCTTATTTATCTGGTGACTCTTTGTTTTGTCAGGAGAATAAAGGTTTGAATACATTTTTACAAATTTCTGATTTCTGACATAGCTACACATTTTATTCATTTTGCTATGCTTAACTAAAAATCATGAATCTGTACTGTGTAAGTCACTGGATATATTTAAGATGGATGACAGAACAGCTGAGGTTGGAAGGGACCGCTGGAGGCCATCTTGTCCAGGGCCCTGCTCAAGCAGGGCTGCCCAGAGCAGGTTGCCCAGCATACTCAATTTCTTTTCAGTGTTTTACATTGGGGTTATGTATCTAAATGTTTCAATGTTCTGCATCTTAAAAGGAATTCAGGTACCCATATCTTAAGGTTCTATAGTGCTTAAGAAGTATATTTTAACGTCTTTTTGGATGAAAAATCATGGCAAGTTTTGCAATAAACAGTGCTCCGTTAGGCAAGATCGTATGTCGATTTTGGTACCATACAGCCTGTAAAAACTGCAGCTAATGGGTACACAGATGGTTTGATTTAAAAGGTGGGTTCGTAAGTATGGCTGAAAAGAATGGGGCTGGAGGGCATGGGGGAGAGTGTCTCAAGAAATGACTCTACAGACTGTGTGTGTTTTGAGGGTTTAGGATGTTACTTGATGCTTGGTATCTAAAGTATTTGAGTGTTAAGGAGTTTGAAAGGATTGGGACCTTGGCAAACACTTATAGCTTTGCTGATCCTATTCTGAAAGTGTAGCAGGGGCAGCATGGTGTGAGGCAGGTCAGTGCAGCCTAAGGCCTTTTGCAGGTGGGTCTAAAGACCTCTGTCAACAGGATTATTCAATCACGCCTTGGGACTGTCTTCAGAAATCAGCGTGTAGTGCATAAACTAAACTTATTCCTGGACTCCCAGCTTGTGACATCTGAGTCAGCTAATGTTTCTTGCTAATATACTCAGCCCAGTACATTTCGATGAAGAAAAGATCTTGTACCAAAAACCTTCTTCTGTCGTTGTTGTGCATTCTGTCCCAGCCAACAACTTTCTCAAGTGTAACCCCTCCTTTCTCCCCCCGAAGTCTGCAATTGTAAAAATCCTCCTGTCGTGTCAGCACATGTCTTCAGAGAACCTGAGGGGCATTTTTAATGAGAACAGCGTCAGAATTCCTGTCTTGATTGATGAAGGAAAGAAAAAATATATATGTATCACAGAGACAGTATCCTCTTACCTATTAAAATGTTTACATTCTACTTAATGGTGATATCTGCTTAACTTTTGCTGATGCAAACTTAACAGCCAAATGTTTCCCTGTTTTCTGCTTTCAAGTATAGACTTTTTCTTTACAATACCAGAAGGAGAGAAGTGGAAAGCTATAGGAGTAGAAGTCTTTGTTTTAAATTGTGGAAGAAATAAACAGCCAGGACTTCAGCATTGGATGTCTTCTGAAACTTTTCCTTTAACTTATCTGTCAGAAGTAACACTGAAAATATTTTTAGCAGTTTGCTCCACTGCTTAGACTGTATAACTTTTACAAAGCAGGAAGAACAAGGTAACAGGTCTTTGCTTTCAGTCCCCATTTCTCAACCCAGCTGTATTAATGTATGAATTTCATATTTTTTTGTTCCATTTTTGAGCTAGACTTTACATTACAGCCACAGAAGCACTGCATGTGCTGTCTTTCTGGATATTGAATGCCACTCCATGTACTATCTTTCTGCAGTTTATTGATATCGAAAGCCACTCCAGCCTGTGCTGAAGACACCAATTACACCAGGTGCCCTAAGTCTTATCTGCATCTACGTTGCCTTCCAGAAAGTGCCAAACCTGTTCTCATTTATGCTGAACCCAGCCAGCAGACATCATTTCTCACTGTTCAATAGCACCTCCCTCCTCCCTCCAAAAAAAAAGCTTGACTCCCAACATTCCTCTCATGTCTTGCAAATACCTGTGTACCTTGGCAAGAAGCTTGTTGTGTTCCTCACCACTGGCCAGTCCACTTCTACTGTCTTGTATGCCTATTTCTTCTTGCACTTACTCCTGTAATTCAAGTAATGGAGGAGGTGTGTACTGTGGTTTTAAATTTCCCGATACAAATCCTGTGGATTATTAGCATAGGCAAGTAGCAAGAGAGAATGTGGAGGCATGGGGTGCTGCTGGATACTTGGCTTTTATTTAAAAAGGAAATGAAACATGAAAAACTAAGAAAAGAATGGTGTGGAGCAAATCTTCGAGACATGATCATCTATGTGTCGCTCAGTGGGAGACCTGCCGTGTGTGTACAGGATAAACTGAATGGGGCAGAGCTCTGGAGAGGTAGGAATGTGTTTTTGTGCAGAAGCTGTGAACTGGAACCCAAGAGCAAGCTGGCACCCTTAGAAACAATGGATGACTAATTGGGGTAGTTTCTGGCCTATGATTTGCTTTTCAACTTTCGTGTCTTATTAACTCCTTCAGGGCAAGCATTTCTGTAGGTTTCTTGTTGCAATTCTAAGCCAACAAAACCCATCAAGATCAGGATCATTTTCTGCATACCCTTTTCTTTATCTGTTTTCTGTTGCATGAATTTACATCACATAAATCTGGAAAAAATGTTTTTTTTTTTGTTTTTTACTTCCTTAAAATTTTCTTAAAATTTCTCATTTTAATAGCTACCACAACAGAAGGGTTAGATGACTGGGGAAATTTTGGGGGGCAAGACTAGTGATAGTCAGTTCACATCAATTTAAATCAGGAGAACAGAATAATAACCAGATTTTGTCCCTTGTCTGGTACTGAACAGAACTGTCCTCTGGAAGTGCAGAGAAGGTATTCTGTGAGAGGAGATTGGCACTCTTCTACAAGAGTTGCCAACGTGCCAAGTCCAATACTTGATTAAGGAAATTCTTGCTTCTGTCAGCTCTGCAGACTTTGTTTCAATCTCTTAATTGATTTTTGTGAGCTTTGAATCAGAACAAGCAAGAGCAATATCCTTCTCATCATAATGACAGTAAAACCTTCTGAAACTTTGGAAGCGAATTTCTGTGTCCTCATCATAACAGGCCTGTTATTAAACCAACATGTGTTCTGGCAAGGAAAAAGCTTTGCAAGAAGAACTTTTCCTAAGGAGATGAAAATACAGATTAGTAGGTCTCAGTCTCCAAATCTGTTTAACATAAAATCACAAATGCCTAAGAGAAGATCTACAAGCCCGATGATTTTAAAACCACAAATACCCTTCTCTTCTATAAGTAGCTTTTCAATATTACTGTGTATATCAAAGTAGAAAGAAACCTGTGTTCATTAAGGGTACAGTCTGCTGGATGGTTCTGGCAGAAATTCTGTTCCTTAAGACGGGAGCAGGATTGGGTTTAGGTTCTTCATTTCTGTATAGCCTTTGCTACTTCCTGCTGAACTATCCATTTTTTTCAGTAGCCTGAAACACATTCCAGAAATGTCTGTGCAAGGGAGAAGAAAAAGCATGCCAAGGCTGCTGATGAATTTTTACAATTTTTTTACAAGGCTTTGTAATGGATCTTGTAAAATTGGACCTTTTCATTCAGAGGGTGAATCTCCATTACTGAGTCTTTTGTTGCCTTCTTTTGAACCAGAGCGGAGAGGAGGAGATGCTCATTGTTGTCCTGTGACACTTGCCTCTAGCCTACCTGAACTACCAGAGGGATGAGTTGTTTGGACTGGGGGTGGGAGAGGAACAGGGGAAAATGCAGAGGAGGTTGATTCACTCTGGTTTTTGTTTGTTTGTTTGTTTTAAATCTGTAGATACATCAGTGATATTACTTCACTTTTAAAACTACCTGGTTTGGGAAATTTAAATATACATTAAAAGTTTGCCTTTGATCTATATTGATCTGGGCTAAGAGATGATAAAGAAAACCTTCAGTTTTAAAATTGTCGTTTAATAGACATTCAGGTCCTGTTGACTCCCAGTCCCTTGGAATAAATCTCTTGAAACCGAGCGTTTTTTTTCCACTAGTAAGCTATTTCCCAACAATGTTGTTGTTTGAAGATTTGTTTTGTTAGTGCATCAACTTGGAGCTTCCTCCATGGTGAATTTGGATTGCATGTATGTTTTTATCTAGGCTGTCAGAACCCCAAATACACAATTTCCCCCTGCTGAAGATAGCAGATTTCTTACGGTCCTCCTGGTAATAACAGCTGGAGAACAACCCTGGCAGTTTCCAGCTAACAAGGTGATACGGAGTGCGTGGTCAAGGCTGGGGAGCTGTGATGAGTGCCACAAGTACACATTGGGAAAATTATCCATCACACTTTACATAATAACAGCTGATTACTAATAGGTAATAATTAACACATAAACAGACATGGGAGTTTTAACTTCAAGAATACACTAGGGAATTTGATGCAGTGGAGGAACTGTGTCAAGGAGCTGCCTACGTTTTGCTCGATCTAGGAGTCCTTGCTTGTGAAGGCTTGCAGTTAGCAGAATAAGTCTCATAAACTTGTCTACAAACTTTAATTTTCATTAGGTATGACTTGTTGTCATGCATGTCTTTTTGGGGAATAACACTGACAAGGGTGATATTAATCCATCAAATGAAAGTCGTGTGGTGTTAAACACATAAAGGAAGAAGTTCCCTTTCGTAATAGTTCAGTACTTCTGGCCCTACAATTAATGCAAGAGCTCCTACGGTGTGATGTGAGATGTTCCGAAGTTAAATTCTGCAGCTCCGTTACAGCAAACACTGCAGCATCTGCCAGTCCCTTGCTTCAGGGGGGCTGCCCTGCCTCCACAGGCTGCTGCCAGCTTTCTGTGTTGGCGTGTTTGCTTGGCAGTCGCTCTCACCTGGGAGAGCTTTTTAGAAGACTCTAACCCATATTTCCTATTAAAATTTTTTGGACAAAATGTCTCACTCGGCAATTAGGCTGCTTCTTTCCGTCCTGCATCCAAGTTCTGTGTTTGACTTTGTGATGTATGAGGGATTTGGCTGGGAAGCTTGCCTCTCTGTGCTGTTTGTTCTTCTGACCAGTTGCAGCAGCTGACAGCCCTTCAGATCTCAGGGGGAGACCTAGTAACACACTTAACAGGCAAATATCTCATTTTTTTCATTCCTGAAGGAACCTGCCCTGGCAGGGGGCTTGCTGGGGAGCTTAGCGAGGTCTGTGGCCTGGCTAGGTGAGACCTTCTTCCCTCCTTTCTTCCTTTCCAAGCAAGAAAGGAGAGAAACCAGAAGTGGATGTGAAAGGATGAAGAGGCAAAGCAGCCTCCTCTCCTGCTGCCTGCAGGGCACTGCACTCCGTAGCCCGCACCACCAGCTGTGCCTGTTGCAGAGGCGAGCTGGCACCTCTTCTTGCAGACCAGAGGCATCAGATGCACTCTGTGCCCTCCCTGACGGTTTTGTTGTGGCAGTGGATCCTAGGAGCCAAGTCCCTCTGAAGAGCCCTCCGATCCTGGGCACATGTACTGGGACAGTACAGATCGGCCAGGCTCGTGCACTGCGGATGAGTAAGTAGCATCCATGATCAGCTTGCTCCTGATTTCTAGCCCAATGTTTTTCTGTGTGAAACTTTGCAGACTGGTGTGAGGGAGAGATGATGACTCTTCTCCTCAGAACACTTCCCATGGCTTGTTTTGTCCTCCGCCGTACTGAAGCTGATACTGTAGGGATAAAACACTTTTGAAGGGAATGAATGATGTGTCATAAACCAGCGCTGCTGCTTTCGCTCACTTGAGAGAATCCACTGCAACACCCGCTCCTCTAGCTGGGGAGCACAGCACCAACTTTTAGGGAAGCAGACCACAGATGGTTGCAGAACATAGAGCTGTAGACACAGGAGGTTCCCTGCAGGTGTGCTGAAGTACCCTCTTCTCCTGTGCCAGCAGGTGACTCGCTCTCCTCCCAGCGAGGAGGCTCCTTCAATCTGAATTAAATTGATAACATTACTGTAAAATGGACCCTCTGATCTTCAGGCAAGGTGGAGGAGGTGGCATCTTCAGTTCCCTTCAGACCTTGCCCTTGTTTAGTGGAATTGTAGAAAGTATTCCTTCAAGTCAAAAAACACCAAATGTTGTGAAAATCACAGTGTGCAGCTGCCCAGGGAAGGTTACAGCCCCAAGCTGCACTTCCTGCAGTGCGGAGGGGAGGAATTTTCTGCCCAAGCTAAAGGTTTGTGTGTTTTTAAGTCTGGACTGATGCCTGGTGTTATTGCTGCAGATCTCCAGGACCTAGCGTCCAGACTTTATCATGTTTTGCAGGCTTCTCTGTAGCCTTATCCCTGCCCCCATCTCCCTTACCCCACCTTGCCACTTCCTTTTCCATTTTATGAAGACAGGGGGCTCTTTATTGCATGATACTCAAAATATAGTATGACAGTGTTACAGAAGAGGATCAGCTAATGGAGTGGTCATTACCAGGTGCTTGCTATTTTCTGTTTATGGGAGATCTGTAGCTGTAAGAATGGCTTCTGTCTTAGTCCTTTTACAGGAAGGGGAGGCAGCTTGGGGATGCTTTGTGTGGCACCATGTGTGCAGCCACATGCCTTCCCAGGGACCACAAGTGGATGTAAGTGGTGGTGTGAGCCATGTTCCTCTGAACCTCCTGAGGAGGAGTGATGCCTACTGCTCGCACATACCTGGATGTGGAGCTGGGTCTCACAACAAGTGGATTTGGCCAACCATCTAGATACGAAATCTCATAAAGAACCTCCAGATCCAATGTTTGACCACTTTTTTTTTTTTTTTTTCCGTCATTAAAAATTATGTTGACAGGTTTCTTGCCATATAAAATAATCAGGACTGTTTTGTCTTGGCCCTTTAGGAAGGTGGAAGGTAAGGTTTTACTATAGCATGAGCTTTCAGTTTGCTGGCCAGATCATCTGATGTGGGTGTTCCTGCTGGTTTTATTTCGCCTGTTTTACACAAAGTGAGCCTGAACTGATTACAGCGTTGTCTTTTGTGGTGGATGGACAAATAAAGCAGGACTGATCTAATTATTTTTTCATAACTGCCTCTTGGAAGACACATCCATCATTTTGTGGGCAAATTCAATAACCAGAACACGTTTTCTGCATTTTTGAAAGCGTGGCTTGTGAAACGCATGTTGTTCTTTGGAAGTAAAGTGTGTTTTAATGCACAGTGAAAGCCTCTGACAAACCCATGCATAGCCTACAGGGAAAAGTAGCATAATTCTCCTGTCTTTAAAGATTGGTTTCATCTTGGAGCTTCTCTCCAAAAATATGATTAAAATCAGACGCTGCCAGTGGTTGCCTTGAACAGTTAAGCCACTTAAGGAGTGAGGATTTGGAAAGCTTTCTCAAAATGAGTTAGCAATCTCAGTGTACCATTCTCTCAGAGAAAGACATTTGTGTGGCTTTCTTCTTCTGTCAAACGGTATGTAGATATTTTTAAAAAGATTTATTCCAAATATTCCCTTGCTGAAGAAGGATTCCACCATCATTGGATGTAATTGTATTCCCATACGAAACCATCCTCTGGCTCACTGGTATCTAGTATTTCTTCTGTCAAGAAGATGGTATGCAACTCAAGTCTCAGAACTGAATTCTTGCTACATTCATAGTACAAATTAATTTATTTTAAAAGTGATTGTTTTTTTATAATCTACTGATATACATGCTTATTAATATTCTCTAACATCATTCTTTCACAGAATAGTTGAGTTTGGAAGGGACCTCTGGAGATCTGTGGAGGCTGCACACTGCATATTAGAACAGCCCATTAAATACCTGAAGGGAACTAAATCCTCGTATGCTGTGCTATTCTGACTGAAGGTGAAACCACTTTTGGTTCAGAAGCTTTCAAATGTGTTGCTGATCCCTAAATAGTAACATGCCACTATTGATTTCGTGTCTAGTAATCATTTCAGAGTTACCCTCACATCATTGTCCTTTCTTTGTCTGTCACCCTTGATCGAGCTTTGAGCATCTGGTGAAGGTGATGACAGCAGTGAAAATGTAACCGTTCAGAAGGAGGCAGCACGGATGCTTGCACCAAAAGGTTTACATTCTGGATTCAGCTTCACAGGTGAAGCAGTGAGGTCTTGTCAGGAGGTCAGTTGTTCCAAGAGCGACTGGACAAAATCACCAGGGTGTTGCAAGATTTGGTCTCTTCAAGATTTGGTCTCACATTATGAAGAGAGGTCATACTGGTCAAAATCTTAAGCTACTAAATATTCATCTCTTGATTTTTATTTTCAGAAGCTTTAGTCATCTCCAGATGTCACAAAGCTAGCCTCCTAAAAGACAGCCTCTCCTCCACCTTTTCCATCATTAGTGGATGTTGAATTGGCAGTTGACTACCCTGGTGGTTCTAATCTTGCCTCTATTCTCTTCATGGCAAATCTATGACCCTTTTGTACTTGAAACTGTGTATAGTTCTCAGGTCTCTGTAGGGATTTCCTCCTGTCTCATGTTAGTTGCTTTGCTATCTGTCAGATCACTAATGGTCATGCTGTTAAGAAGTATGCCCTTGATGAATTGTGAGGGCTTAAGGCAACCTTGCCAAGCTACGGGCTTGGGGTGTGTATCAGACATCATACCAACAGCTTATCTCTAAATCATGGCACAGACACAAATGTAGATCGGCAGTACAATTATCCAGCTTGAAATCCGGTAGTTGACCAGCGCTGGGCTAAATGTAAAATGCATGGCAACAGTTAGGAGGCAGACCAGCAGGAAGCTGGCCGCAGCTCTGTGCCAGATGAGGAGCAACTCAGACCTTCAGAGGGCTCGGGGAATGCTGAATTCTGCGACCGGATGGTCCTTCTTTACTGTTGAGCCACAGAAGCGCTGCCTGGACATGGTAACTTCATCACATCCCACCTCTGCTCCTGCTCTGTTTAGTCAGTTTTCTCACTTTCCATTTGTACATTGGCAAGGAGGTGAGAATTCTTTTCCTAATATTTTTTAAGGAAAAAAAAAATAGTTGGGATAGTGAAGCATAAATTTGGTGACAGGAGGGGGGTGCCAGCCATACCCAGACTTTTCATGCAAGAGCTTCTGACAGTGCTTACACGTTTTGTTTCATGAGTTTTTAATGCCAGCATCCTGAAGGCTAGTGTAGAAAGTGTACATTTCCACTCCCTCAAGCTGTAAGGGAGTTAAGTCTAGGATTCCCATTCTCCTTCTGTGCCCTTTAAAGGAAAAAGTTGGTGTAGCCATGGCTTTCCAGAAGGGGCAAGGAGAGGGAGGCGCCTGCCCGTGATCGGGCTGGGGCAGCTCCCTGACCAGCTCACAGGGAGAGGTGCAGGATTTCAGGCACACCTCGCCTCTCTGCATCTTGCAACCACAGCTTGCTCCGTGTTCCTCTCTCCAGGACCAGAAAGCTTGGGGTGGTATTTCACAAAACCTAACTTGCTCGGGACTTGCCAGAGGTGCAGGCTGTTTGCAAAAAAAAAAATGGGGTCATCGGCACACCTGTGCTCATATATTTAACCGGAGGTGTTAATCTGGGAGAGACCGTTGCTTTCTATAAATTACACATTTGGGTTGTTGTTACTTCATTAATGATTTTACAGCCTGTCCTGTGTATCTTTTTGCCTACGGTATGGTAAATTCATTTGGATCCAGCAGAGGAGAAATGCTTTGAATCCATCTGACCAGTTAAGAGAGCTGTACGGTCCCATGGTAAACATCACCGTGGGCATGTGAGAGCTGAAATAATAATTGTAATAGTCTGAGTTCTTTTACAGCCCCTCAGGGCAAGTGCTTGAGATTAGTTGCTGTTACATACGAACTGGAAGCAGTATGTGGATTGGGATTAGGAAACCTTTGCATTAGCCTTGCGTGACAGGGGAAGAGCCCTGGTAAATCCCCACGTGCTCAGGGGACTTCTTGCAATACCCTTTATCTGCAGTACAGACGTCATGAGGTATTCAAAAAAGATTCCTCTCGAAAACAAATTGCTGAATTTCCGTATTTAGCCAGCGGACCAGAAAGGCATTACTGCCTTCTGCAGTTTTTGCTCGGCGTCCTGCACGGCGCTTTTTCTGTTTGTGCCTATTCCCGTCATCCAGCTGGGCAGCGGAAGGAGGGCAGGAAGGAAGGTCACTGCGTGCTGCGAAACCTCTCCCACAACCTCCTGTTAGCAGGCTCTTTATTTTTTTTCTGGCCTTTGTAGCACCTGCTAGCTGCCCCTCTGGGCACATCTGTGCAGGCATCATTTGCGCAGGCCCGGCTCTGTGCTACACCCGGAGCAGAGCAATGCAAACGCATGCGTAACCTTTTTTCCCTTGTTAGATTGACCTTGGGAGTAAACCTGTTCCCTTGGCTATTTCTGTTTTAGGTACGTGCTGGGTGGAAGTATTAACTGTTGGCAAAGTTGCTAGCTAGTCCATGGTTTATTAAACATAAAGTAAACAAACTGACACTGAGCAGTGTCTGAAGAGGTGTGTGATTTCTGCTCCCTGCTACCCTCAGGGACCTCTTTTCTCTTACCTGTGTTATTGTATACAAGAAGCTTAGCTTGTCTTTATGATCTCAGTTGTCAGTAAAAACAGCCAGGATCTGAAATATGAAAGCCCATCTCACCTCCAAAAAATATATATATTATTTTATGCTATGTACAGAATAGTATGGTACAGTATTAGAAGTGCAACCTGTCTGCCTGTCAAAAATGAGTAGGCAACTCTGAAACCCTGATAACTGTAGCTAATTCAACTTTCATTGCTCTTCCCTTCTTCTGAGCACATCCCCTGTACAGCCTGGGAACTGCCTGGTGCATTAGAAGACACTGTCAGTCCGAAGCTGGTGTGTGGTCCTAGGCATTTCAGCCATGAGGTGGGCACTGGGTCCAGTTTTGGACTGGTTTTCCCAACCCCGCAGGGGTAACAGCAGCTGCTGGCTCTGGAGCCTGCGCAGTTACAGCTGTGAGTTACTTCCAGCCCTGCCTCTTCCCTCGTGGAAGTGGTGGTAGTGTCTTCTTGAAGAGAGAGGTGGTGGGTGGGAGGATTCCTTATGCAGTCTGCATCTGCTCCGTGCCTCCTGCTCCTGTACCCAAAGCGGGACAGCTTCTGATGGCTGCCGTGCTCTGTTTTTGTCACAGTGTTCCTCGCTATGCCAGGAAATATCCAAATGAGAACTTCCACCCTTTTCTGGCTTCTTCAAGCTAGATGGCTGTCACCCTTGGGAGTGATAAATACGAGTTTGAAATGCTGACTTTATATTGCTTTTTGACTTTTGTATTCCTTCCTCCGTTTCAGCTGGAATCATAGAATCCTTTAGGTTGGAAAAGACCTTTAAGATCATCAAGTCCAACCATAAAGCAAATTAAAAATCAGTCGCATAAAAGTGTATAGGATAAGGTCGTGCAAGTTGGCAATATAAATTCACTGTGTATGATGGGAGCATAAAAACAAAATGAGAGGTTTCAGGGGGTCTTAGGATAGTAATTCGTGAACACTGAGCAAAATAACAGGCTGACGTTTGCTAGACTTAGTGGGATCCCAGATACAGACCAGCAGCGGATTTCATCGTACATATTGCACCACTGTTTCTTTGCCAGTGCAGAAGACCCCCACCCAAATGGAGACAAAACATCGTGCACACTCCTATGCATATGATCGTGTCTGGAAGGAGTAAGTATCCTGTGCTGGTTTTAATTCAGGCAGCCAGTTTGCTGGCTGGAAATTTCCTGTTGGTTTCAGCCTCTGGAGGCTGGGGTATTGGCAAGTCTTTGAACAGAAAAACTAAATGTTACTTAGGTTGGTGGTTGGTTTTTTGTTTGTTTTCTTTTTTTCTTCTTTTTTTTTTTCCCATAGAGGCCATCAGTCTTAATAATAATGACAGTGTATTTTCTTACGTCATCTTCTAAAATCAAAGCACTGGGGCTAAATAGCTGAGCTTCATTAAGGAGATGAACAAAAAGAAGCATCTGGCAGAACAACAGAGGACAGTGTAAAAATAGAGGCATATGCTACTGTGAGTAGCATTAGTCATTTCTGATATTATTTTCTGTATGAGCCTTTGCTCCGTTCAGGGTAGAAGACTGAGCCAGCGAGGCCCATTTTCAGGACATTCACACAGCGTTCCTTCTTCCTGAAAATATGCCTGAAGGTTGGGGGAATGGAGATGTCTTGCAGCAAGGAGAAATCTTTGCCACAGGGCTAATTTGATAATGTATCCTAAATAAATCTTCAGAAGGCAAATCAGCAGTTTTTGTACTGCCTTTAGTTTATTTGATTTTTTTTTTCAATATGCTGTTTTCCTAGAACACGGGTCCTGACTCATTGTGATCAGTCAGCACAAGGATCCTATAGAATATAACTTAAACAAACACACTCTGTGTTTTTACATATTTGTTTGTATAGCCTGTACAAAGCGGGCAGCTTGCTTTGCCTTAGGTTTCAGAGCTTTCGCCCTAGGCTATAATGTTACACATACCAAATAAAAGTCAATATTTCAGAAACATTAATATTTTTTCATTATTTTAAGCTTGAGTTAAAGCTTGGTTAAAGCTTTTAAAGCTTGAGTTTCAAACTCCTGTCGTTGTTTCCATTTTTTCTTCTGTTCTTCTTCATTTTGTCCTTTTTTGTTCTTTAAGTTACTTTATCTGACTATACTTTCATCTTTTGTGCTCCTTTTAAGAACCATAGCTAGGTGCAAACAGTACCGAATTACCTTTCAAAGTACCACTGTATGTCACAGTAAATCTGGAGCCAGAATCTTTATAGCTTGTAAAACAGAAGCATAAAGAAATTAAATTAATTTCTTAACAGCACAGATAAAGTCGCCATCAAGCCTAAGAATGGAATACAGGTATTCTGGTCACATCACTGGACCCTGCGACCTCTGTGTCTAATTACTGCTTTATTTCTCTGTCTGACCTTTTCAGCTTTTTGTCCTTTTTCTTTTCCTAATTTGAGTTCTTCGCTGCTGATAAAGGTTGCTTCAGGCCTGGGCACTCTGCAATTGCTTGGAGGTACGCACGGAATAGCCTCTTCGCTTGTCTCTCAGCGACGCTTTCCATCGGGGTAGTAACATAGGCAGGATGCTGTTTTGTGCCTTTTTTTTCCTTACAGCATAAATATGCTCAATAATAATATAGTGGGATTTTAGACAAAATACTTATTAAGGAAGACTACAGAACATAGATCTATTATTGACCATGGAGAATAGGGGCTTCAGGATTATTTCTGATTTATAGGGAGAATTATGTGCACTGTTATATTCAGAGAATTAATGTTTCTTGAAGTAGTGTTTTTGGCATTTTGTTGAACTCATGTTGATAATCCCTTTGCCAAAGGGATTAGCTTAAAGTTTTCATAGTCAGTAATAAATACAATAATTGTGTATGCTGAATGCTTCTAATTACAAAACAAAAAGTGCACTAAAACCAGTTTTCTCTTGTAAAGATGGTCACAATTTCTCCCAGAGATAAAAATGTTTGTTCAGCTCTTCCAAAAGTGGTGAGACCAGTGCTGACACAGGAGAGGTTCAGTACTTGTCTGAGGCTGTTTCTCTTCACTCCAGTTCTGGTGGTTTTGACAGTCAGGCATCACATTTCTCCATGGTAAAATCCAGCTCTTGCCTTTCTTCAAGAAGATTCTGACATCTTGGGAGTTGTAATCCCATGCCTGCAGAAGGAGCAGGCCAGGAGATTTGGCCAACCTCCTTTCAGTGGTTTGTGGGGACAGGACAAGGGGCAGTGGGCACAAGATGGAGCACAGGAAGTTCCGCACCAACGTGCGAAAGAACTTCTTCACGGTGAGGGTGACGGAGCACTGGAACAGGCTGCCCAGGGAGGTTGTGGAGTCTCCTTCTCTGGAGATATTCAAGGCCCGTCTGGACGCCTACCTGGGCAGCCTGCTCTAGGGAACCTGCTTTGGCAGGGGGGTTGGACCCGATAATCTTCCGAGGTCCCTTCCAACCCCTACAATTCTGTGATTCTGTTTACAGTGGAGCCAGCGTGGGTAGGTGCTGGAGAAGAACATTGCTTTTTCATGCTAGATCATCGATACAGATTTTTATATTTATGTTAACAAACATTTTCTGATGTAAATTGCCATACTTCTATACTATGTCCTCTACAGACAGCTTAAAGGATTTGAAAAGCAGCTGCGAATGCTCAGCTTTTAATGCTTATTTTTCAAGTAATTTGGTTACCAAAAATGGGATGATATAGTAGTTACTTCTCTTAGAGGAGAAGTACACTGGTGAGGTTTACTGTAATTTAATTCTTGTGATCATATGCAAAGTTATTTAAATTGAAAATACAAATATCAGTGTTCATATGTCACTTTGTCCTTTGTCGAGGTGGAGAGATCTGGAGGAACACGAGTAACTTGAATAAGTAGCCTAAGGTTTCTTTATCAAGCTATGCTAAATGAATTAAACATAGCCTACTTTACAATAGCAGTGCTTTACTTTGTGCATCAGGTTAATTAAGGTGGTTTTAAATCACAGTCTAAGTCATACCGGCATATCTTGTTCACAAAAATGAGCCTCTGCATTTTTTTTTTTACTTTGCCTACTAAAATCCACAGTTCTCTATCCACTGGTAACATGTCCCAGCCTGAAAGGTATATTTTATCATCCAGCTTTGTATTCTCTATTTGCATTTTGTTTGTGATTCACTGTGCCCAACTGGTAGTTGCCTCCGGTACTGTTGCTTAGTCAGTTCATTCCTATTTTTGCATTTGTACCGTTGATTATCGCCATCTAAATATGGAACTTTGCACTTCATTGACTGCATCCTCTTTATTTCAGACCATTTCTGCAATTCGAAATTACTTTGAATTGTAGATCCTGCCTCTCTTTAAAGGACTTGAGACTTTACTGATTCCGGTGTCACGCACAGAGTTTAGAAGTGTAATTTCTGTTCCCTTGGTCACAAATGGGACTATTGAACAAAACTGGACCCAGAACAGATGCGATGCATTTGGGGACCCTGTTAGAAATGGCCAGACATCTTGAGAAGGAAGCACTGATAGCTACCGAGTACAGATTTTCTAAACCACTTGTGTACCTATCTTGTGCGTGTACGTTTTATTTCCTTAGTTCATGTGTCAGTGTCAAAAGTTTAACTGTCAGGATACAGACACTGCTTTTATTTTTGCCTCCTGTCAGATTACCCTGTCAAAGGGGAGCATTAGATCAGGCTTAATCTTTTGACAACTCCTGTGCAGGTTGGTTTTTGTTACCTCATTGCCATTTCTGTATTCACGTTGCAGCTGCTCAGCAATTTATTTTCCGGTCGGTTAAGGTAAGATGGCAAATTTGTAATTCTTTTAGTTTTTCTTTTTCCACGTTCTCGGTGACAGCACTAACCTACCTTTGTAGACCTTGTCTCCCCTCTTGTCAGTGAGTTCCTCTGAGTGGGATGTTCAGTAGGGATGTTAATGTAGTAGTGTGTAGTGAAGTTAATTATTCTTGAACCTGTTCTTTATCTTTGATGTTACCTATGGCTAATTCTTACTTGAATTAATTGTTAAGTCTTTGGTTGCAGTTGATACTCTACAGATGTTAGTGAATAAAGCATGAAATTGTATGGGCCTGCTTGCATCATCTATTGTTGTACTTCCTCCTCTTAGTTTTAAAGCATTTATTAGATACTTGGTTTTTGAGCCCTTTCTGAACTTGATGCCTGTCTGATTTTTATCCCAGCGTGACTGTACTTGTCCTTGTCTTTGTCTTTTGTATGATTCATTTCTGATTTCCATCTAAAGAGGTCCTGAAAGTTCATTTCTGCTTCGTGCCTTTTGTATCTGTTGGGATGGGTTTGGCGTTACGTTAATAACTACGGCTCCTGTCAGTAACCGCTGCGTTTCTTCTCCCCTTTTATATGCAAAATCAGCGGTGCCCCACCATTTCCGAAGAGCAGGCTGCATACCTTTTCTGAAGGGCAGCGAGGGCTGTACCAGACCTGCAGGATGAGCACCAGCTGCCCGTCCACCAGCAGCTTCCCTGCAGCGGTGGTCCTGCCCAGTTCGCAGATTGCTGCGCTTTCTGTGTGCTTCCCCGAAATGTCTGCTGGGCAATTCCTGCCTCTGCCTCACTCCTGACCTTTGCCAGCTTTTCTCTTGTGTGCTATCTAGGGTCAGCAAGACAAGGCAGGAAAACGAGGGTCTGTACAGGCTCAGCTGGACCAAAAGCTTCTCTCTTACCTTGTCTCAGACGGTGATCAGAAGTGGATGGCTAGGGAAGAGAAAGAAGAAAGAACAGCAGAAGTGTTATTTCCTCCTAACACTCTCCAGAATATTATCAGTTCAGGGACTTTCAGAGACAGATGTGGTTTTGTGTATTTGTCATCCCTCAGTAGATTTCTTTTCCTCGTGCTTGACCTCTCTTCCTTGTCCCCATATAATCTTTCAGTGCCCTTAGTCAAGGAGTTGCGAAGTAACTCTTTTTGTTTGCTTTTAAAACTGGCTTCTCCCAGCTTCCTCTCATTTATTTATTTAATTTATGTTGGAACGGGCAGTGAACAGTTCATCCACGTGCCACTTACGCTGAGCTGTCCCCTGTCACCTCTCTGCAAAGTTTCCTCCGTTCCTTTCTAGGGAGCTCTGGCTCATTTAGGCACTCAGTGTATGGGGGCTGCTGTCTCTTCTTTGGGTGGGGAGCCCGGGGCTGCACACAGGATTTGAGGTGCAGGCTTTGGTTTGTGGATCATGCATTTACTCAGTGACATTTTGAGGACCTCTTGTATTTTTTTTCCCTAGCAGTTTTTAATGCTTGGCCCAGTGAACTCCCAAGACTTCAGCCACTGCTGGTTATTGACCCAGCGTTTCACTGGCCTTCGCGTCACAATCCAAATATCAGCGATCAGCTCAGCATCGTTTTATCTGTGAAATCCAGCTCTCCAGTTGTATAAGAGAGGGTCTGTCCTTTCTTCCACCTCCTGCTCCCCAGTCCCATCTCTTCCTCAGCCCAGCCCTGCCCTGATCTCTCCATCGCTGCACCAGCAGAGCCTTCACACCCCACCTGCCTCCCTGCGTGGCCTGGTGCCTGCTCAGCGAGCTGAACCAGCTCACCACGGGGTCAGGCCAGGGAAGCATCAGGAATAGGTGGCCAAGCACATGACAGAGCGTAAGTGCCCTATTTCAGCAGGAGCGTGCTGTTGAGTCATCTTAGCCGTGTCAGTGACCTGCGCCTTTGGGATGTGCTTGCAGGGTTTGGCGGTTACCCTGATCTCCTAGCACAGTGAGTCCTGTTGTGTTGTTATCATGTTCACCCAGCTGGCTTCTCTTTCACTTCAGGTTTCCTGAAAGCTTTGTGCCCTACTGGCTGGAAGGAAATCAGAAACTGTGGCTTTAGCCCAGCCCCGGGCAGAGAGGGCCATCCCCAGCTCCTGAGGGGTGGGCTGCCTGCAACCTGCCCCCAGTGCCTTTTGCATGCTTTCCTTCAGCTTTTAGGGTCTGGAGAATGAAAAAGCGCTTGGCAGTTGAAATTGATGGCTGTCTGGCTAAACACATTTGCACCTCAAGGACCACTGCTGGCCAGAGAGGCGTTTCATCATTAGATATTACCCTTCTGTCCTCTAAACAAAGCCCTGGGAGCCACCCTCCTGCCCTTGCCTTCCTCTCTCCACATCCACAGTTTCTGCTCGTGCACAGCCTCAGCCGTACGTGAGTCTTCCCTGGGCACTGGACTGAACATGGTGATGGGACACTGGCCAAAAGAAGCGCTTTTCAGGCACACTGTTACACAAATTAGAGGTATTTCCAAGCATTTATTAATTGCAAAACTTCTAACCTTCCTCCTTCCTGAAGGGAAGAAACAGCTGCTGGAATATCTCGCCCTGCCAGGTTGGACCACGATGACCGCTCAGGCCTCAGCTCTCGAAGCCGGTGGTCCCTGGGGGTTGCGGCCATTGACATGTAAATGGATGGGCGAGAGGCATCCTTCACTCGTACAGCTCCAGCAGCAGATGCTTCACAGGCCTGTATCGTTGTGAGGGGATCAGTGAGTCAGTTGTGATGCTGGCTTTTGTCTGTGCAACATAATGTAACCCTGCTGGTTTCCTGTATACAGCAGCTGAGACTGCAGTACATATATTCAGGTGTTTGAAACAGTTTTGCCTTTTTTCTTTGGGAAGAACCACTGATAAATTCATAACTAAAAGTTTTTTTTTACTATTCAAACTGTCATCTATAATATGTTAGTTACAGACTTTCTCTGGGTTTGTATTAGAATAATCAACAGAGTAACAGTGGCCTAGTCTCTATTTCCTAAATTTCACGAGCAGATGTTTGTGTTAATTTCGTAAGGTGAACCGGTTCTTTTGCTGCAGTGTAGTTGATGCTGAATATTTTATCAGGCTATATTCACACAATTGTTTATGTCTCTAGCAGAACTTCCTTGTAATCTTCCTTTTGGGACTCTACCACTGCTGTAGCTGTAGATCATATTTTTTCTTACAAACTGTGGCATTATTTTGGAAGTGTATCTGGCCTAGAGAGCTGATGCAAACATTTATATATTGTATGTCAATTGAATGACCGAAACATTATTTGGGGGATATGAACGTACTTAAAATGGTCAAGAAGCATTGCTTATATTTTAAATGAACCGTAGTTAATAGTCAGCTTTTAGGGAAGAGTGATGACAGAGTGGTGACAGATTAGGGTGGAAGGGAAGAGGTACAAGGTGCAGCGTGCACGCTCAGGAGAGCTGTGTGAAAACACTGAAGTCACGGCACTTTGTGCTGAGGAAAGAGCTGTATGTTTGTACAGGTCTTAGAGATTGGGCTGTGAGATGTAAATGTAAGTGTTGCTTCTGTGTTTTTATAAAGCAGGTGAAACCGGTGACTGGGAAAGTTAGGTTCTGTGAAGTACTCAGCAGCTCTAGGAATCATGCCACTTTACTTACAGTTCATCTGTGAGGGGAAAAAAGTATGTATTTTATGGCAGTGATGCATGCAATAAGCCCCAAAGACTCTGCTGTTTATCCTGGCTGCTTTGTTTTCTGCCATAGCAGTATTTCAAACACCAAAGCTTGTCTTTTCTGACTGCGTTGGAGGTCCCCATGGAGAGGACCAGCATGGTTAGGATGGGAGTTTACCCAGTTCGAAACTGGAAGCTGCAGTAATGCAGGGAGTGCGACTTGGGCAATTGCACCAAAGTGATGCATCTTCCTGAACATTATCTGAAAACAAATGAAACAGCAGGAAGGATTTTTCCTTTCCTTTGCCGCTTTTGCAGTGATGCTTATTACTCTGGTGTGGCATTGCCAGTCTTTCATGAGACGTCCTAAGAGAGTGACGGAGACAAGACTGAATTTCTAGTGTAAATAATCAACAGGAATTTTCCCTTTCCTTACCTAAATATATATATTAATATTATAGAGTCACAGGATAGGTTTTCTGTAGCAGGTCATTTTTTAGAGTCTTTCACATAATTATGCCAAAATGCTTCAGTGACTTTAATAATAGTGTCGCAGAGATAATTAATAACAGAGAAATTAAAAAGCTCAGGCAAGGAAGGAAAGATACATTTTCACCCGGGGTTTAAAATGACTTAGAAACTCAGTGAAATAGGGAGATGCATGAAGGCTCTTCCAGATGATACGAGCTGCAAAAAGAAGAGTTTTGTACCAGCAGTGACAACATGATTTTGGAAAGCAGTCCAAAATGAAACATGGCAGACAAAGCTTCACTCAGAGGCTAAGATAAGGTGTACGTCAGACGTATTTCTGTAGGTGGCTCATCTGATTTGCTCACGGGTGAGGAACAGGTGTCTTGGCCCATCATGTTATTTAGTCTCTTTAAATTTGTCAATGCATAATAATGCGAGAATTTAGCAAGAGATCCTTTTTCCTCCCGCTTCCCTCTGTATTGAGGCTGCTGTCTGTATTGCTCCCTTTTTTCTTTTTGCTCTTTCTTTTCTAACACTCGCCCAGTGCCTGAGATAACGGAGTTTTTCACTTCAACAGCAAGTGGAACACCTGCTACGTGAAATATCTCTCTCTCTTCTGAGTGAAAGCTTCAACCAACACGTCTTGTCGATGGAGATTAAGGCCTCAGCAGAGCTGTCTGGGCTGGACGTCAGCTTAATACAGGGCCTCTTCATTGTCATTCTGCCTTTCTGCTCCTCCCCATTAAAAACCAGTGACTCTTCACCAATTCATTCATGACACTGAGAAAAGAATGCCTAATGCTGCAGCAGACGTTTACACAGATAAATAAAATGTAGAGCATGCATTCAGCTGGTAAAATGAGCTATTTTCCCACGTGGAGGGGGGATTAAGCAGGCTATATATTTGCCTCCTGCAGCTGCTGCGAGAAGCCTTTGACGGACAGCAGTGAAATGTATACGCACGTGTGCATGTACACACAAGCGTAGAATAACTGGTCATGGTTGCTATTCATGTATAATTTTGTTTTGTTTGTGTGTTTTGGTAAAGTCACATGGCAGTCTGCAGTTATTTTTTTTGTCCTCAGAAGGTTTGAATGGTTTTGCTGTTAGGAGCTACTGAGCGTTTCCACTAGCACATTGACAGCACAGTGTCAGCAGAGGGAATATTTATTCAGCATGGTTTGTCCGGGGAAGAAGCAGTGCAAGGAAATGTGTGTAGATGTTTTTTTGGCCAGGGCGTGATGCCCTCGAGACACAATCCTTGCTGTAGGAAATTGCACAATTTACTCAGTTAGACATGGGTATGCTGGTAGTGTGCTGTAACCGTTAGAACCGTAAAAACACAGAATCATTTAGGTT
This sequence comes from Cygnus atratus, assembly GCF_013377495.2. Taxonomy (NCBI): domain Eukaryota; kingdom Metazoa; phylum Chordata; class Aves; order Anseriformes; family Anatidae; genus Cygnus; species Cygnus atratus. The sequence goes on from NC_066364.1 coordinate 39,174,527, forward strand.
GGAAAAGACCTCTACGGTCATAAAGTCCAGCCGTTAACCTAGCACTGCAATGTCCACCACTAAACCAGGTTCCTAAGCACCGCATCTACGCATCTTTTGAAGACCTCAGGATGGTGACTCAACCGCTTCCCTGGGCAGCCTGTTCCAGTGCCTCACAACCCTTTCAGTGAGGAAATTTTTCCTAATATCCAGCCTAAACCTCCCCTGGTGCAACTTGAGGCCATTTCATATACAGAAGACTCAGCCAGGAAGATGCCTTTTAATTTGTCATATGCAATCAAAATCCTCCTGATTTTTTGATCAGATACTGAACTAGTTCTGAGTTGCCAGAGTGCCTTTGGGGGTTTTATTTTAGATGGTTTGTTCATCATCTTCATGATGCCAAATGTAGTTTCCCATTTAATATAATTTTGTATCTCCAACCATAACTAAATTCTTAGAACTTAGTCGTCATCACACATTTAGGTGGTACTAATTCAGAAAAGGGGGAAGCTGTGCTTCTTCTAGGAGATGGAGTCCATCAGAGAAGCCTGGTTAGAAAGGAAGAGAGGGTATCAGCTAGTCAGCCGTACCTCACATCAGCAAGGTGGTGACGAATGCTTCTCACTTCAGTTTGGTCATGCAAACTAATTTGATATGAATGTTCTGTACTAAAATGGAATATTATGTGCCGAATTCTTCACTAAGAGCAATTTCTGACATTTTTCCTGATGTCTTTAAGGAGGTAACTGCTTGCCACTGCTGTTAGATAACAGAGTTGCTAGTCAGGCGTCAGAAACGTTTATCCAGAGTTTTCTCTGCTTTTTGTGATTCAGTCCTTCCAGACACAGAGTATTTGCAGTGGTTGTCCTAGGGTTAAGAGTTTGTAGAGGACGTTTTTGATGTTCCCTCCCTGCTGCCTCCCAGCTGAGCTGCTGGTGGCCGTGCCAGAGCTGGCATTTGGTGCTTTCCGCAGCTCCCTTCAGTTGAGGTGCACTTTGCCAGCTGGGAGCGCAAGCATGAGAGGTCTGGTGGAAAGCCCAAGCAAATAGTTTGTCTTCAACACATGCAGATCCTGTGCAGGGTGGCATAGGTGGACTGCTGATGCAGAGAGGTGGGAGCTGCTCAGAGGAGAGACACCTTGGGTCCAGCTGTGAGCTGGTGGGGAGCAGAAGCTTTTTTTCTGTGATGATGAGGTGGTTATGTGCTGTGGTGGTGGGCTTGCCTTGCCCTAGGGCAAAGGTGCTGGGGTTAGCGATGAGCCTTCCTGGGAAAGGCTCAGGTGGCCCTTGAAGTGGAGGGGCTGAGGGTGCAGATAAGCAGATGTCTCGATGTTCTTCAGATGTTCTGTGGAGCATATAAACCCTGGCTTCATATAGTGCCTTCACATCTTCTAGTGGGAAGTCCTGGAAGGCAAATGTTTTACACTCCTCTAATTAACTGTCCTGATGTTGTAGAAGATTTTGCTTCCTCTCATCAGATAGAAGCAGCGTTTGCACAAGCAGTCTGTTGGGCTCTCGCCTGGCTTCCTTGCAGCCACTGCTTTAAAGTCCCGTTTTTAGAAAGTCATTTGTATGTAATTGCAGTGCACATTGTAGCAGGTAAAAGTTTCTGGTGCTTGTTTTAATGTTCATGGTGTGTGTTCCTCAGGCATAGCAGCACAACTGATGCTCCTTCTGTTTTTTACTGCTAACTTTTGCTAAAGTGTTCCACCCACTAAGAGGCTTTTTTAACATTAAAAAAAATATCTTATGAAGCCTTTATTGTTTCTGCTAAGTTTTCCCAAGGTGTGATGTAAGGTGCTTTCCCATTGCAGAGACTGGTTGAGGAGGTGTCAGAGATGTCACCTCTTCTGCAGGCTTCATCCCTGTTACTCGCTGGCACAGAAGACATTTTCACCTGAATACCCAGCTCAGAGACAGTTTTGCTTAACTTTGTTCCGTGCCCCTTCCCGTGGATGTTTGTTTTTGTGTTTAACTTTGCTCTATTTCACTCAGTCTTCCACCGAAAGCGGAGGTTTCTGGTGTCTCTGAGGAACAGGTGCTGAGGGTGGCACAGGTTTCACCAGGCCGCGCCGGCTGCCTTTCCTTCTTCTCCCAAACCGTCTCCCTGTGGAGCTGAGGCGGCGTTTCCTTGTCACCTTCCTCACTGGCAGAAAGTGTGATTGCAGATTTCAGGCATCTGTGAGATGGTAGTCACTTCCCTTCTGTGTGCAGTGCTGGCAACAGAAACCTTAGGTTCTTTACCTGACACAGTTGGTGGATTGTTTCAGCTATGGCAGGCCTTTGTCTTTGTTGACACAGAAACAAACCTTGATGCTGCATCCCTACCAAACTGTATGTCTGAAACTTGCTAAAAAATCAGTGTTTTTCACAGCTTAACCGATTCAGTATGAGCACCAACATTTCCTTATAAAAGCTGTAACAGCAAAATACACCTGTTCTGACGAGTGATTATATGAGGGACTTTCTGAACTGTGAGCTGCACTGTGGAAATGGGTAAGTTTTTCTGATTTTAGTTCATTCCTGAAAAATGTAAAGCAGAGTCTTCTAAGAAACATCCAGAAATACTTTAAGCTGCCATGTACCTCATCAGCCTGCATGGATGTCACTGGCTCGACTGCTCAGTCTTGTGCAGCCTGGCTGGAGATGGCTCCTGTCTAATGCCTGTTCTGAGAGTAGCTGCGCTGGCTGTGGTTCTCCATTTCCTTCCTGCTTAACCTTGACAGACTTTTGCTTTTGTGAATCAAGTGTCTGGCAGAAGTGAGGATAAAGAAAACGATCCTCTGGCTGAAGATCAGCGCGGGTGACATGAAGAATCTGGGTAAGAGGACGTGTACTTGAAGAACAGCTTATGTGATCGCTTTCTTCATGAAAGGCACCTGTGTGTCTGCTGCCTTGGCATTGCACTGCCTTCAAAATGTACTGGTTTCATCCCAAATCACAAGGTAGCGGTGGCCATAAATGCCTGCCTTTACCTTTCAATTGGTCTTACTTCTGTTTTTAACGCTTAAGCACAGTAATGCGAGCTCTTATCATCCCAGCATCTCCCAGCAAAACTTACACTACTGCTTTATGAATTGATGTGGTTAGGAATTACAAGTCCATTTCAAGATTTATTTGTTTTTAATGCTTTAAGCTCTGTGGCTATCTGAAACGGGGATCTTTCTTTGGCAGGGGTGCAGTGGATCAAGAAAACAAAAGTCAGACCTCAGAGAGAGGGTATTTGCATGAGTGCTTCTTCACTTTGTTTAGGGAGGTAGATGTCCAGCATAGGATGAGCTAAATTCTTGCAGCTTTGCCAAATGAGCTGTGGCATGCTCTTACTCATGATGATACCGCAAGTAATCAGCTAGAGGTTACTTTCCTGGATGAAATACATTTAAACTGCAGGGAAGGAGAGGACTGTGATTTATTTTGATCGTTATCCCCGTGATATTTGCATCCTGCAGTATGTAATATGAGCAGCTATTTATAATGGTTTGTTTTCTTCATGTGACACCATAAATCAAGAGGGAGGTTTAAAAAAAAGTTCTCTTAGTAACATCACCTTCTTCTCTGAAGAACCCAGGATGAGCTTAGATCTGGATGCTCCAAATGAGTGTATTATTATCTTTGAGTAGAACAATATATTTTTGTGTTGGGTAATATATCTATGCCACCTGAATATAGGAAACACTTAGAATAAGCCTTATTGGTTTTTATTCTCATTTCCAGCTCAGTGTTAAAGAAGTAGTTATAAAACTCTTCATCAGAGTTTTTGATAAACATTTTTTTCCTGTAGGTGTCAGAGTAATTGAAGTGTAATGAGTTGTTTGAGGTAGGCTTGAAAACAAAGCACTTAACACAGTGCTATACTAGCCATTACAGAACAGCTGTATTTTTGCTCTCCATAGTGGAGAGGTTATAAATTAGGGTGGTGTACTGTGCAAACCCAGTTCTTTTTTTTGCGTTCAACTTTACTTACATTGACAAGGATGCGAACATAAATTTGACAAAAATATATATAAACACTAAGAATTTTACATTAAGAATACAAGAGTGTGAATTAAGTGTATTTGGAGAAATAGAAGATAATTTTAGCCTGGAATCTGTGTGTAACAGACTCAAGTGATACCAGTTTAAGAAGCATGAGAGACTTGGAAGGAAATGAAGCAGTGACTGAAGAACTGTTTTACTTGTTTGCCCGCTTGTGTGCGTGTTTGTCGTACAGTTGTGGCAGTGACACTGGGCTGCCACTGGAGCATTTCGGTGCACTGAGACCGTAATGCCTGTTTCATCCCAGCATCTGGTGAGATTAAGTATTAGTGCTGCTGTTTAATGAACAGTACAAACGTTTAATTTGCGGATGTGAGTGAATATTTCGGGTTGTTTTTGTTTCCTCTGGTTTGTAGTCTACAAAGCCGTGAGGATGAACAAAGCCTTCCGGACTGCCGACTACATAGATTAATTTACAGCTGCCAGTTTATATTAGTTGTTCTACTTATTCTGCCTGAGTGCTTTTTTTTTGAGGGAAGGAGTATTTCATAGCCGATTGTCTTGCAAAGAGAAAGGAATTAAAGAAATGTAAGGCAAACAAATTCCAGCTAATGAGGCAAGCTTTTGGCAGCTGAATTGTTTTCTCTCTTTTCTGATAATTTTGGGTTACGAGATGAGTCTGAAGTTAGAAAACAAAATTTAAGTTGGGTTTTGAACTTCGTCTTTAGCTTACTCCACTGTGCTTTGGCCAGACGAGGTGACCCAGTAGGGCTTTTTCGTTGCCTCTTTCTGTGCTCTTTTGGGAACGAGAGCAGGGGTAGGCGATGCACCTTTATATTGTGTTGTTACCCTGTAATTCTCCTTCTCTGTGTCAGTGTCATGGCACAAATGACAAGGCTAGGCCTTCTGGACCATTAGAGATTTTATATTCATACAGAGATCCACACCCACTTAGAGGTGACTCTGTGCATTAGTGGCTATCAGTGAGGATGTGAAAGAAATACGGGAGTTTATCCAAGAGCCTGCTGAATATGTCCAAGAGCACACGTACCGAGGTGTAAGCAGTCAGTACGTGTCTGTTCGCCTTTGCCTTCCTCCCCCCCCCAGTCATAATAAAGACTGGCTGATGTCTTAGCCCAGTATCTAAAATAATTGCTCTGGGGGCCTAAAATAGTACAGAAGGGGATTACTTGGTTTACTTAGAACAGAATTGGACACATTGGGAGATGCTCCCTTCTTCCCTGCCCCCAGCAGAGCTGGAGCTTTTTGTTACCCAAATTCCTGACAATAGGATCAAACTGGGGCTTTCGTGTCTAAATATAATCCTCTACAATCCCACAGAAAGGGTTCCTTCCCCCCCGCCCTCACCTGGGTTGCAGGATGGAGAAAAATGCAGGCGTTCTGGCCCTGTTTGGAAATCAAATGGAAGACGGGGAGATGTGAAGCCTCCCAGAAGTTAAGAGCAGAGCTCCCACTGATGGAGCAGCTGCTCCCAGGTTCCCCAAGGGAACCTGCCCAGAGAAGCTGTGGGTGTCCCCTCCCTGGCAGTGTTCAGGGCCAGGTTGGATGGGGCTTTGGGCAGCCTGGCCTGGTGGAACTGGGTGATCTTCAAGTCCCTTTCGAGCCAAACCACGCTGTGATTCTGTGAACCCACCAGGTGAGCAGAGCAGAGCCGCTCTCTGTGGAGATGTCCTTGGTGACGTGGCTGCTCTAGCTCTCAGGCAATGCAAGGAAGTAGCCTTGTTGGCTTTTGGAAGTATTTTTTCTTTCGCTTATTGTAGCAAATGTTCTCTTCTTTAATTTACTCTTAAAACTTTGGAAGGCAGCTCTTAAAATAGCTCACGTATTTCGATGCAAGTCATGAGAGAGATATGCTGTGCACAGGTATGTATGCACACACATGCGCACACACACACACACACACACATATTTTCTTTTTTCTGGTGAGAAGGTGGTTTTGCTCCATAGTAGGTAATTAGTAGAGGGCATGATACCTGCCCTCTGATCTCTGCTTTCTTCTGTCTCTGTTGGACTTCAGCTTTGGAGCCTGCAGGTGTCCAACTGTGGCGGTGGTGCAGACGTTTGCTATGCAATGTGCAGCTTCATCTGAGGAATATTCTGCTCCTTTTTTGGTCTTTATTCTTCTGAAGGTCTTTTAATTTAAAGACATTTAAAGAACGTTGTTCCTTTAAGCGTTTCATAGCAGCTGTTGGAAGTATGTGTGTGCTCTGTTTAATAAGAATGTTTTTTGTTTAGTGAGTCAGAAGCTTCTTGTTATGTACTGCATGAAAGGCTTCAAACCTTGTAAGCTGGTTTTGTGTTTCAGAGACCGTGTGGCAAAATGGAGCTGGTACTGGGTTTCTTCTTTGACATGCAGGGGGTACTCACAGTTAAAAGTATACTACCAGTCCACCTAAAACACACCAAAACTCAAAGCAAAATATAACCCTTAAAGAAATGAAGAGAAAAAAAAAAAAACACTTCAAAGGCCTCAATGGTTTTTCAGTACTTTTCCAACTAGTTCTTTTGTGCTTTCTAGTGCAGTCAGAAAAAGTATTCATTAATCAGGATACTGAAGATTTTAGTGGTCAGCTTGTATGTGTGTTTTTGTTTCATTTAACAAAGTAGCTGTTACTGGTGGATTCAGTTGATGTTGGACTTCACCATTTTTGCAAGAAAGATAACTGGTCTTATTTGAAGTGGGCGTGCTGCATAGAGCACTCTGACTGCAGCAGCAATGATCTTCCCCAGGTTCGCTCAGCACTTGGGGCAAAATCTCTCCGCTTCACAAGGACTCCATCAGGAAAATGGATGCTGGTAGGAAAATAGGAGTTATCCTTCACAGGGTAGCTGAATCTTCTTTGTTTATTAAAAGTCAATGTTTCTAAAATTTAGCTATAATTTCAGAAGAATAAGCATAGGTCAATATGAATTTGCAACGTATTTTAAAACCTGAATCTCCTGTAATTTAGTAATGACAATTCAAGTATAAATATTGAAGCAATGTCTAATTGCTGCTGAAGTTTTAAAGACAGGCCATGAATGGTGAAAATTGGAAACTATAGATGTAGATGTCGATGTTGTAAAAGGAATAAGCTTCAGGGAACTATGTTCTTTCCTGCAAGTATAGGGATGGACTCTTTGTTTTAAGTTTGTTTAGCTTAGTTCACTTGCATATCAAAGTAATTCAGAGTGAAGAAGCTAATTCAAGGAGAAGGCTCTTCTGCCTTCTCTAATCCAGGAGTAGAAATGAGTTGTGAGAGCCTGAGAGGTGGTACTTTTAGAATTTTGGAGGTTAGCCTCACTGGAAAGAGTCAGTGAACTATTTAAAAGAACAACAACAACAAAAAAAAAAACACTTTTTTTTTTCCCAGTGTAACCAATATTTAAAGTGGTGTTGAAATAATGAATAAAACTATTTAAAAACACCATATTTCAACATTGTAATTGAAATGTCATTTACCTCTAAAAGCACCTCTGCATAATCATGGGAGGCAGTGATTGTGTTGTGTCAAAGAATATACCCAACATTTCACTATTCCCTAACGCTTTCTACTAAATGCACATTTATGAAAATCGAATATGTTAAAATAGATATTTCTGACTTTACTATAAAGTGTAGATTTTGTTGCAAATTGCTGTGCCTTCTTTGTCACCGGATGCTGTGATTTCACCTTTCTCAAATCACAGACAAAATGAGTTCATTAAGTTACATTGGTTCCTCCCAGTGCCTCTGTGCCTGCTGTTCAAATATGTCTAAGGAATCCTTTTGGATTTTTTTTGGACCTAAAAGCTCAGGGTGTGCTGGGTTTTCTTCGTAAGGTCTAAAGCAGAGTGAAATGTCGTTGTTTCCCTTGCAGCTGGGGCAGCTGCCTGTCAAGGTGGTGCACGAAATGGAGGAGGAGGTACTCCTCTGTTTGAGTGCCTTCCAGACACGCAGCCTCCTGCGTCCTCTCCCCCATTGAGTTTGGTAACGTATGTTCCCGGCTGTGTCAAAAAGCTGTAATTCAGTGAGCAGGGTTGGTGTTCTGCTTCTGAGGATTTCGTACAGGTGGGAGAACGGCTTTCCTGAAGGGCAGGGCTGTGTGGGCAGCCCTTGGGCATTGCCCAGTGCCTCACGCTGAGGAGGATAAATCGCCCCGTGAGCTTACACACCTATGGCACTGTCTGTCCTGCACGCTTCACTGGTTGGAAAGGTGTTTTACATGGTTTCTCCTAAGTAATGTATTACGTCAGCGGCTCTTGGGCGTGTATAATACAGATAAAACCAGTCAAATGTTTATGCTCTGCAGAGGTTCTCCTCCTTAAAACAAACAAAAAACCCATGAAGGCCCATGACCCGTGATGCCCTACTGTGGGTTGCAGTGTAGCTGCAGTGTAGGTCAGGATGGACAAAATCTGCCCTGTTTCTGTGAAAAGCCATTCTCTCCAAATCAGCATGGTGGTTTGGCGTCATTTTACTAACAAAAGCACAATGAAGTTGCCTCTGATTTTAGCACACCCTACGTCCTTCCTGCTGAATTAACTTGTTGAAAAATAACTCCGATGCCAGGACAGAGTGATCAAAAGTCTAAATGTATCTGGCTTTCCTTCAGCAGGTACATCTAATTCCAATAATATTTTATGTCACGGCTCCTTTTTTTTTTTTTTTGAACTGATGGTGGGTCACTCACTGTTGACACTTCATTCAACTTGGAAGAATCTGTTCGGTTTCCTGACATCTGTTGAACCTTCTTTTTTCTTTTTCTTTTCTTCTTTTTCTTGCTTGCATGTGGAAGTTCTCCAGATAAAACAGTCCTTCTTTTATTCTTTAAAATAGCTCTGCCACATTTTAGGTGAGCAGAGAGGAAAAAGTGAAATCCAGTCACGTGGCTGGTTGGCTGGCCGGCATTGATTAGATGTTCAGAATGATTTGCCTTACAGTTGGGGTGGGCTTTACGAGTGTTTTTCTTCACCCTGAGCACATTTGGGTTTTCCTGCCATGCACTACGGCTGTAGACAGCCTAGGTACCTGAGAGGCTGCTGACTGCTGCCCCTCATTCCTTCTTTTGAGGTGATATAGGATAACCTTGCATAATACTCCCATTAAATATTTTTCCTGTTCCTAGTGCGAACAAGATGACCAATCATTTTTTGTGTGTCTTAAGCTGTGAAAAAGATATGGCCATTTAAATTATTTTTGACTTTTTTTCGCGTTACTGAATTACTGGTTTTGTTTTTCAGAAATTCCCTTCCGTTAGCTTTGGCAAGGAAATTTTAGTGTAGTTATTACTTGATACCTATTTGTTGTTTTATGTTACAGCTGAATCAGATTGTTTATATTAACCACTACATGCTCGTGCAGCCTTCAGAGCTGCAAATCAGAAAACCTTAAGATCTGCGTAGGTGGGAAAGAACAGGAGAGAACTTACCAGTACCTGGCTTCTTTAATCCATGTAGTTTTTTTCTCTGCTCTATTTTTGTATGTGTCTAAAATCGTTAGACGTAACACGCATCATTACAGATAACTGCAGAGTTGCTTAATTTTCTTCTTCCTCTTTGATTGTGCAAAAACCTATATCCAAGGGACTATCAGTAGAGAGTTCATCCTTGTCTGCATGCTATGGGGAAACTGCCATGCCATGCAGATAAGCATAGTACAGGTATCCGTCAACATCTCAGTTAAGCTTAAACATTTTTAGGAATAAAACCTTTGACAACTTCTGTGGTTGAAGACCTCCATGTCAAACAGCTGCATGGGTTTCCCAGTTTTCTTTCAGGTGCACAAATGACTTAAAAAAACGCTGACTGTTGGCTATATTTATAGAAATATATGTTCAGAGCATACATAATTTATAAGAGCTTGTAAAATTATCTGTGTGTATAAAAACCCACAAAAAGACTTAAAAATTACTTTTTTTTTCCATTTGAGTGTTTTCAACTCTTGACTTTTTTTTTCTGGTGTTTTTATTGGCGCTGACAACAATATTGTTTCAAAAAGAAGACTTTTTTACTCACCATTTTCATCATCACATATATTCTTTTTGCCAAGATCTGACAGGCTAACCTTGAAATAGCATTTTTTTATTGCTTACTCTCCAGAGAACAAATGAAGCAGAAAATCTTTGTTTTTTTTTGTGTTTGTTTCTTTTTGGTGGTGTTTTTCAAGTATTCCTGAAAAGTAGCTATGAAGTTATGTTACTTGATTTTGGACCTTTTTCCCTTTTTATCCCTGCTACAGATGGGAAGCAGGAGACGTGCTGGGCAGATATGCACCCACAGGCATACCAAGTGTGCTTTCGGAGAGGTCTGCCTGCCTGTCCAGGCACATCTGAGCATCCTCTCTGAGCTGCATCTCGTGTGTGAAGGCTGGAGACGACTCAGTAGTGGCAGTACAGCGTGACCCAGCAGCAAGGCTGAATCCCAGATTTGAGTCTCAACATCCAAAGCAGAAATGGGGCTACTCTAATGCACTGAGATAGGTATATTTAGACTAGGAAGAATAATTCTGTATTTACTAACATATTTTAAACACAACGATCTTGAATGCGTGTGAGAAAGGTAAAGTCATTTTGTGCGGTCTTTTGGGTGTTGCTGGAAGAGTAGGCTAGTCAAATTTGGACACCGCTCTCAGCCAGCCTGTCTCCAGAGGACTCCATTCCGGAGGATAGAGGGGTAGTTCCTACAGAGGGCCATACAAAATCCCCAGACTTGGTGCCTGATCTGGGCTGCTTTCTGAAGAAACCTCAGTGTTCGTCTCCATAAGCTTGCTCGGCAGTCAGCGAAGACACCCGTGGTTGGGTGGTATGAATTTGCTTCCCTTGTCTATCTTATGGTTTTGTGTTGTTGCTTGGTTTGTTTGTTTGTTTGTTTCAGTATGGATCTGAGGGAGAGAAGTGGGGTAACGTGAATGTCAAATTCTTGAGTTGTGGGACATAGATGGGGTGGGGAAGGGAATTTGACAGCTTGTTGATTTGAGTGAATTCCTGTACCTGGTGCTCCTAAAATGCCACATATTTTAGGGGGGCCTGAATAAGTGATGTTTCATGGGTTAGCCTTTGTGTTGTTACCTAAAGAGCTTTGCTATTTTAATGTGGAGGGCACCTCATTCCCACGCTCATACTGCTCTATAGCCTTTTGTTCATCTTTGCCTCTCTATTTTGCCCCTTTTGGATGGAGGAGCATAAATCTCTTTGAAACATTCAGCTAAAATGTCAGGGTACTTAATGAAACAGTGACACAGCTAGTTACATTCAGCACAAAGAATTTAAACAAAGGATAAGCTAAGCCAGCAAGTTCACAGATGTAAAGATATGTTTTCCCTTAAAAACTGTAACAGTTCTTTAATGTCTGTGTATTGTAGTGTGTTGCAGTATATGCTTTTAACCTGTGTGTCTTGCAGTGCATGTGCACTTGGCTGAATTAAGGTTCCTTTGGCAGCCATAACTTTGAATTGCTTAACTTCTATGTGCTTAAACTTCTTATATAGTATTTTGCCTATTTTGCCTTCTCTCTCTTTTTTTTTTTCCTTCTGAAGAGGAGCATGGACACTGACAAAAGAGAGGGAAGGAAGGCACAATGGAGAAATGGTATAATTTACTTAAATGCATTTTTGAATCGAGAAGGTTTTTCTTTTTTAAAAAAAAAAAAGTCACGTTCTGTAGTTCTGTCCCAGACTGGTGATCCTGATCACTTGAGGGAATGTGGGCAGTTTTTGAACAGCAGACATTAGGAGCAGCGGAAGAAATTATTAGGTGTGTTGTACTGTAGATGGCTGTTGATGGAGAACATTCACAAATTAATTGTTCTGAGATCAAAAAAAGTATAGTAAAGAATAACATCCATTTGCAAATATGAATAATAATAAGCCTACTGTTCTCTGAATATCAGGAGCTGAAGTGAAATCCAAAGCCATCAAAGTTAACAGCAAATTCCCAATGACTTAATAGGGTCAAGAATCACACATTTTTTACTTAAATTTTTTTTTAAGATTAGATGTACTCAAAGTTTGCAGAGTGTTTTTGCTGCTTAAGGATGCCAAACGAGGGATAAATAAACAGTGGTTAGGAGGTGCTGGGAATCCATAGCCCACAGATATGAGCTCAGGGCTACAATTAAAGCACAGAAGACAGTCTACAGACAATTTCTAGCTCTTTCTGTAAGACGATGGAAGCCTTGATATAGCGAAGTCTTCTCTTTCATGGGTGGGCAGTTCATTGTTATGTCTGGGGTTCACACCATCAAGGCAGAGGCGTGTAAGAATGGGAGGTGAGCCCCCTTTGTGGTCAGAGCAGGGGTTAGGAGGAACCTGGGGCGCGCTTCCCATCCACTTCTCTTTCTCCATCGAGAGATGGAAGGAAATTAAAGTCCTCTAAATCAAATCTTGTATAAAGTCTAAGTTAGATGAGGTATATCCAGCAGAGCAACTGTCATGAGGCTTTGGCAGAGATGCAAGTGCGCAGTCATTAACCTCCAATTAGTCTTTAGTGAATGAATTTGAGGGAATGACTGATGTAGTGCCTGTAATAGTGTAAAACAGCAATCTGATGAGTGGGAGGAACAAGGACCTGCAGAGAGCTGGCCGAAGGCTCCTGGGTTGTGTCTCTTCCCTTCCCCCTTGCTCCTGGGTGGATCAACAGGAGGGGAGAGCAGTCGTGTAATGGCTTTTGGCCATTGCCCTGCGATGTTGGTTTGACACGTGCAATTTACTTGGAAAAGCTTAAGTAGCCTTAACAGCAGAAAGTCCGAGCAGAGCTGACAGTAGTGGTCTCCCCTGTTGTCAGTCTGAACAAAGAGATTAAGGAGGGGATGAACGCAGAGACCAAATTGCCATCTCCCCCCCTGTGGGTGCTGCCGTATGAAAGCAGGTGGGAGCTGTGGCCGTGCTGCGGGATCTCGCTTTGCCACCCTGCCCTGGCTTGAGAGAGGATTTTGCCATCAATGCAACTTTCAGTTAAAAAATACATCGCTGCTGCATGTGCTGTGTATGTCCTGTCTGGTTTTTGTGGCTGCTGCGCGGGAGGCTGACACTGCAGCTCACCTCCCAGTGCTCTTTTTTCAGAGGTGTTGGGCATTTTCCCACTTCTGTAGCACGGCAGACCAAAAACATCTGACCATTAGCAAGTAGAAGAGATGTGTTTCAGGAGGGGTTTATGGGGCTTTACCGACTCGAGATTTTTGTCAAGGGTGGTGATTGTTTGTGAAAAGTAGCCCCTCCACCGTGCTCAGTTTTACTGAGGATAAGCACATCACCTTTCTGTGAATCGCTGATTCGCTAAGGTACTCTCGTGTTGACGAGTCAGTTGCTAAACATAAAAGAAGCACGTATCCCCCGGGGTTAGAAGGTAAAGACTAAATAAGAGTTATGGCAGCGGTACCACCGTGGTCTAACCTTACCAGTCTTGGCTGTATAATTCATTGTATTTTCTGACATCGCTCACTTTGCCAGATACACCAGGTGAACGGTGGAGCTTGAGGTGGTGACATAGATGCTTTGCGTTTTATTCACTGAATGTAGATAGATGAATGTATTTAATTGATAGTTCTACGGAGAAACAATACTGCTCTTTTATAATGTAATAGCTAATATTTATGCTGCTAAAATACATATATGATGCATAACAAGTATTGGTTTTGGCTGAAAATGGATTCGTACAGATTAGTTTGTATGCTTTTCTATGTGCACACAGTACAAATGAACTCTGTGTATATCAGATGCATGCTATATTTAATCACAACTCAAATATATGACACTGATAGCAGCAGTTCAAAGTTGAACTGTGTTTTAGAGTCATATTTTCTTAAATTTAGGTTTTTGCCCTGCTTTGGTGTGTGAAAATCTTGTTGTTGATCCCCAACGATCAGCATTTGCTCCCTTGCATATATCGCAGTTGTGGAGTTGTTGGTTTTTAATTGGTTAGTGCATACATCAAAAGCGTGAAGGTTTTTTAGATGAAGGTGCTCTGACGTTGAAAGGTCCATAATTCGTTCACCGACAGTTTGTTCATAGAAGTCTGCTTTCAGGAAAAAATGAATAGGAGAGACTTCATAACGTATTCCCAGAAATGCATTCAGAAATTGAATTAGGTAATCAGTGAGCTCAAAAATATTACTGATCACTTTTGAGTCATTCAGAGCTCCTGCGGAAGCAGAAACAGATAGGCTTTTTCCTCTGCAGTATCAGTACATCAGTGTGCAGCTAGGACTGCTTTTAACTTTGCAGTGGAAAGTTCCTTATAGCCTGAAAACTCCTTTTTGCTCCGTCAGTTTAGACCGCAGTCAGCACCAGCCACGTTGCTTGCTCGGAAAGCCCTGGAGGCACGGCGTGAGCGCGGCAGCGTGCCCTGCTGTTTGCCTGGGCGTGAATTACAGCGCCTCTGATGAAGTCAAGGATGTGAACCGGCTTGGACCGACAAGACAAGTCCCCGCTATTTGTGGGGAGTCTCTCCTTTCCCCAGGTGAAGGAGCAGCTGGCTTTCCCCATCTGCTGCTAAATGGTCCAGAGCTTGCACTGGTCTGCACCAGCACGGCCTGCTGCCCCTCGCTGGGAGGGATGCTGTGAGCACAGGGCCCCCCACGTGGCTCCCGGTGCAGCCACACAGGCAGAAGATTATTACTATTATTACTGCTATTGTATTTTAAAAAGTAAATTAAAAGTGAAGTTCTTCAGAAGACAGTGTTTTAAGTATTACAGTACCCAAGAATTCCGTGGAAATCTACAGATGTTGTCAGACTTAAACAGTTCCCCTGTTTTAATACTGAAAAATAAAAAGCAAAAAGAAAAAGTGTTACTAAACTTCTATAAAAAGACTTGCATGCCGAAGACAAAAGACAGCAGGATGTAATCTCATTTTCCTTGCTCAAGACAATTAGAAATACCTCCCCCTAAAAGGACTGGCATGCATTTTTCAATGTGGGAAATACCCATGTGTTTCTCAAACCATGTGCACTAAGTAAATCTGACAGTTTATAAGGATGTAGTAGTTTGTTATATATTTATATATTTACTTAAGTGTGGCCTGGATTGTTTTCAGAAGCAAAGATCAGTAGACTGCAACAATCATGTGTTAGACCTTAAGGAAGCGTTTCACTGTATATTTTATTTTGTCTGCCGGACTATTGTCTCGTCTAGCTTTCGAAGGAAGAAAAAACAATGCAAATATCAGCAGAACTTTGAAGCAAACGAGAGATTTGGTCACTCCATAAAGCAGGATTTTTTTCTTTCTTTCCCAGGAAAGGACATGGTAACCACGCTAGATATTTTTTTCTCTGAACTAAACTTACTCTATGCAATTTTCATGTCTGGAAATTTCTCAGTAATCACTGAGATATGATATTTATCTTACTAATTCTTACATACACCCTAGCCTTTTATATAAAGCAGTGAACGTGGGAAAAATGGGAAGCTTCTGAACCGTTAGCCTAATATGGCAGTCTGCCAAATGATTCTTGCACCTTTTAGCTCTCAATATGTTGGATAAACGTTTGTCAAGTGAAATGTTCAGGTTTCCCAGAAGGCCTTAACAAGTCATGAAGCGTGTAACTTACAAACTGGAATTTCTTAACAACTTGTGAACAAGGCAATGCACACATCAACAGTATGTAATTTATACGATTGGCTCTTTGGGGCTGTGTTGGCTTCTCTACTGTATACCAAGCGTCATTCTGGTATTTTAAGGATGTTTAAGGATATGTGATTTTTTTTTCTAATGCGCCTTCTGTCTCCCTGTTGGAATAAGACAAGGCTCTGCTCTGACATCCCTGCGAGGTGCTCCTAGGCTGGCTTTGTGCTGCCTGGCTGGTTTCCCGTGGTTCTGGCCGATGGGTAGTCATGCCAGCCCTTCAGCTTAACGCCAGTCGGTGTCCGCAGCCCCAGTTAGCTCTTTGCCAGCTTGGGCTTGTCCCTGGGGGATTCCCTCTCCTCTCCCAGTTCTCTTTCTGTCTAGGAACTCAGCAATTGCTCTGAAAAGAAAATTGGCGCAAGGCGTTTTTTCAACGCTTGCACTCTTTTCTCTCTCCTTACAGCTCTTCTGTTCTCCAGCACAGGTAAAAGTTCTTCACCATCCCTCCTTTGCTTTCTCTTCCGCTTGCCCTGCTGGTCATGAGCCATCTGTCATTTCTTTTTGTTGCTTTTACATCTCTTCTCTTACTGTCCAGCCTCACCTCTTGCTCCTTCTGTTTTACTAGCAACATAAGCTCATTTGATTCCCTTCCAGCTGGAGGAAGAAGGCCAAGCCACCACATTTGCACCTCTAGGTACCTTCTGCAACTCTCTTTTCCTTTTCATTGCTAAAGTTCTTGTCAAGAGCTGTTGGTGCATACCTCTCCCTAATGTGCCCTGTGCATTTTCCGTTCCAGCTTTGCACGCTTTATTCTGGGCAGTGTCTCTACTGACCTTCCTCATCAAGGTTTACAACATGCTCTTACTGACAGCTGCCTTCAGTGTATTCCCTGATGTTGTTTTTGAAATCCTGCCCATGCTTTTGTGCTCTTGTCCTCTTTGAGTGTTTCTGCCACCACAGCAACTTGCTTGCAGGATCCTCCCCGTTTGGTATTTGTTCTGTGTGGTTGTGCCCTTGGTTGTTTGTTTGTGTTTTCTGCACCTTCTGGACAAGATTACCTTGAGATAAACTGTAACTCCTTTCTGAAGTCTTGTCCATGTTGCAGCCAACTTACCTTCTGCATGGGCCAGAAATCTCTCTCTTGCTTCCCAACATACTCCTGCGGACATGGAGATGTCAGCTGGTATTTTTCTATTCCATAACCTCTGACTTTTCCCCTTTTCCAAACAATAACCAGCAATTCCTTATTTTTGATTATTTCAACACTGTCATCCCTTCTTGCGACTCAGATTCCCAACAAGAAAATCCTTAATTCAGGGATCCCTCAGGTAATTGTGACCACACTGTACCTAAACCTTGCCAAATTCTTCCGCATGCATCTCTTTGGTATGCCTCTGTACTGTTAAAACTGTATCCAGAACTTACGTTTCAAAATCTGCACATCTGTTACTGTGACATGCTCTGGAATACCTCTCATGACTGTTCTTCTTCCATTCAGTGCTCAGAGCTCAACTTCCACCCTCCTCTGTGTTTGTGTGGTCACTGCAGAGGGTCTGGACAGTGGCGTAGTGCCACGAAACCCCATCTCAGCGGTGGTTGTAAGAGAAGGTGAGCTGTCGTGGCAGTGACACCCACCTCAACAGCTTGTGCTGGGTTGGAGGAGCAGCAATAACTAAGCATTTTTGTTCTTCTTCAAGTTTGCTATTACTAATTTCAGCAATTTATGTATAAAATACTGTCTTCAGTGGTCAGTAAACCTGCTCTACAGATTGCAATCAAGCATCACGTGGCAATTCTGTCGCTAACATAAATGAGCTTTTATGTCTGTTGGCTTCATTTCACAGGGGAGCTATCCGTATTTGTTCTCAGATATACCGTAAGTTCTGCTCGGTTGCTGTTGGCTTGGAGATGATGTCAAAACAGAAAACAAGGGGGAAAGCAGTGAAATGGTTAAAAAAAAAAAAAAAAAGTAAAATATTTCAGGGAAACATTCTGGGCATGCTGTGGTGAAGACAGCAGAAGATGAGGCTGAATCAGTAGCTTCCCGCTAATACTCGGTGTCTTTTTATTTCAGGACAGTTGTGATTTTCCAGAATTGATTGACAGCCTGATTCAGACTAATTTTTTGCATGAAAATACACATTTTGATAGTACATATGAAAGGGATTTTACTCTGATGGTACTAGAAACAGCTTTTTCAGCACACAGATAAGACTGAACCTAAGTTAAAATTTCTACTTTTTTTTTTAATATATTCTTTATGACTTTTTCCTGTCATTTTTATCCATCTTTGATTGGTTTTCTAACTGCCTTTTGTGGGCAGTAGGTGGGGAACTGGTGTTTTGCCTTCTGGCAGCATGCAGTTTTCCACCAGGTTTTCACTGATGGATCCAAAGTAAATGCATTTACTCCAGTAGTTTGCAGCAACCACTTGTAGGTGCATTATAAACTAATTGTTCATTTGAGAAGTATTTAGCCATGTGTAGATGAAGTGATAAAAGGGGGAAATGATTTGTACGAGCCACTAAATTGAAGTGAGGCTCCATAAAAGGTGCTGATCTGCATCAACCCAATGAATGGACTGTGAGGAGCTTAGGCACTCCAGCACAAAGGAGGGAAGAAGTATTATACTAGCAGGCAGACTAAGTGCACTGACTGACAGGATATGGGCTTTGGAGGCAAGAAAAGATAAAAGCAGAACAGAGAGAAGAAAAAGAACATCCCAGAGAGACAGTAGTGTCGCTTAAAAATGGCAAGTGAGATCCTTTTCCGTTCATTTTTTTCATGTTTTTAATTATTTTTTAATCTTTGCTTTTAGTCTTAGTCTTAAGACCTCAGTTTGTAGCCTGAGAGACAAACAGGATATACTAGATATACTATGGCTGCCTCTTCACATGTCTTATAAAATTAATGATGACGACTGCCTCACTTATAAAGATCAAACTGTATTTATTCAAATGTAAAAGAATTACTTTACAGTAAGAAAACTAGTCTTACCATCATTGTCCCAAAACTCCATCACAGTGGAAGCTGAAGTGTGAATAAAAAGCAATTCAGCTCACGCGTTCCCAATTGAAATTCATAAGTGTGGAAGAGGGAGGCTGAATCTGATTTCTTCTCTGTGGAATTCTGCTTTCTGGCAGCCTGCAAGGATGGACACCAACAAGCAGTTATACATTTTTAAAGAGAAGTAGTTCAAATAAGTGGATTTTGAAATGCCTGTTGAAGAAAAACAAGCTTTCTAGCACTGTTATTCTCTTTTTGCAGGGTGGAGTACTACAGTATTACTCTGCCATCCTTCAGCCGTCTTATTTGTTCTAATAAGGGCAGCAAGGCTATTTTGCTCAAGCTTCCAGTTTGGGATTCTTAACTGGTCACAGTTGGTCAGGTAATGATTGCAGTTTTGCTATGGACTGAGGAAACTTGAAAACATTGACTTGGCCAACAGAACACCACCTGAATTTTCAAGTCCTCGTTTTTCCTTAGATGACCGATGTGGGAAGCAGTGCTGCTGGAACCCTGACACGTGAATAATGTTTGTCCTTCAGCCATCTCTTCTATGTGCAGTGATGGGGAGGTGGAGAATTACTCAGTGTTGCCTCCCATCCCATTTCAAATGTTGAGCAATAAGTATAGCGTGGCAGTTTTTTTCAATTAAAAATATGAACAATATTTTTTTTTTTTTTTAAAAAAAGGAAAGACAGCAGGCAAAGATACCTGACCATTTGTGCCTTTTAATTTTCATCGTGGTGTCTCAGCATCGTGTATGTGTTCAAGCGAATCTGGGGCTGCCCGGTGCTGCTGGCCTGCTCCAGCCTCACCTCCACAACAACCTTCCTGCAGCCCGAGGTTAGTGGCAGAGAGAGGTGCCAAGACTGTCAGCATTAAGAAGTGATTTACTGAGCAAGGAGCGTACCAGTTACTAATGCGTTGCTGACGCTTTGCTCATCCTTGGGAAACGCGTTAACAGGCCTCAGCAAGACTGGTGGCAGTATTTCTCTGTTAGATTTATCTAACGGTAAAGGGCATGTGTCTGTGTATCTGAATTTGTGGCAGTGACTTCAAGTCCAGAGCTTCTCTGAGAAAACCAGTGAAGTGCTTAAGGAAAAAAAAAAAAAAGGAAGAAAACTGTCCATGTAGGAGTCAGGCTCAAAGGTGATCTGCAAACTAACATATATTCTACGTTTGTTAAACTGTCCCATAAAGGACATTAAGATACTAATTGCCAATTACTTTTTTTAATTTTCTATGTGTAAGCTCCCTTCAGAGCTGACAATGCTGAGGGATCATTTCATACAGTTAAGAGCTTGCACCTCATTAGTGTCATTGATTATCCCCTTTTGATCAATGTGCCTCTTCCCAATACTTTGTTCGGCAGTTACCACTGGAGAGCTGAAAAGATAGATATTTCTTCTAAAAATAGAATTGAGCTTATTTTAACGTGCAGCAGTGCGCTGAAAACATTGGGAAAGTACCATCCTTTTTATCCTGGAGAGCTGGTGTCTTTCTGGCATTAGAGTCATACTTTGCTGACAGGAATGAATAGAGCTCCTGGCTACAACGGGGTACTCTGGAAACTGTCCTGGTGTGTGCATCCGTAGCATATTTGTCAGTGGCGGTGCCATTGTGAGGACAAACTTTGTTCTCGGTAAAGGCACTGAAAAAACAGGGGTCATAGCGGTAGAATAGAGAAGAAAAATTTGCCCTCTGCATTCCATTTCTTTAATTTATTATTTTATGTTACTTTATTTTTAAATTGAACAAGTCTAAAATAGACTCGTTGAGACCTGTTGTGCTCTCTGGACCATTTCAGATTGTAAGTACTGTAACAAATAATGTGGAAGTTACCAGCATGTTGTGGCATTTCATAAATTGCGGTTTGCGTTCTAGATACTAATCGCCAGGTGAATATTTGTATAGATGTACTTCTCTTAGTCAGAGGACAATATACAGTTTCCAGGAATTATAGATAAGAAGTAAGATACTGAAGTGAAATCATGCTAGCTGTGTTCCTGATGTAGCTGGTGAGGTGAACAGAATTGTATAGCTAATCAAAAATAAATTGACTTAGGCTTAATTAGGTTTATAACACTAATGTTTCTGGGTTTTGTTGGTTTCGGTATTTTTCTGTTTGGGTTTGGTTTGGTTGGTTGATTGTTTTTTAAAGGGACCTGTTGTTTTTCACGTTACCAAATGCAACTGGAACAGCATGAAACCTGGGCTCCTTGTACAGCCTCTGAGACGTTTCGGGAACCTGTTCCTGGGGTACGCCATTTATTCACGAAGAAGAGGGGTGTTCATGTTCATCCAAGAAGGAACAATAACAAATGGAAACAAACAGAAGTACCTTCTGATGGTGTTCAAACACTGGGGAAATCCACCTCATTTGAAATGTCTGTGTGGTGGTGCAGGAAACTATGATATGAAGGTATTTTGACCACTTTTACAGAAACAGCTGCTGTCAGCATACCTTTGTTCTTGGAAGAAGTAGGGTGAGGACGAGAAATTGCACAAATTCAGTAATAGTGTGAACCTATGAAATCATAGTTACATTCTCTGTGGTGTGGCATTTCTTAATACACGTGCACTGTCCTTGTAAAATACCAAGTCTTAAATGGTCAAAAATTGTAGGAAATAAAAGTGAAAATTGATACTGTGCATAGATACAGAACATTGGTTGTATTTGATACCTTTTGAAAATGAAAATGTATTTGAACTTAAGAGCTAGAGTAGGTGTGATTGTATTTTGTGTTTATTTCTGTGCGCATAGGATAGGGATAGGGGATAGCTTACACAGGGATAGCTTAATTTGCAGTAGACTTAGATGATGTTGGTTGGAAGGGACATCTAGAGGTCATCTAGTCCAGCCTCTAGGTTGAAGCAGATGTGTCAGTGCACCAGATCAGCCCTGGCCTTGTCTAGTTGGGTCTTGGCTATTTCCAAGGATGGAGATTCCACCATGTCTCTGTGCCACCTGTTCCAGCATTGCACTACCTGAATTTGTCCCAGTGTCTACTGTGAATCTCCCAGACTTCAGCTTGCCCCTCTTGTCCCTTGTTATACCATCTTCCTCTACTTAAAAACATTTGGCTCCATTATCTTTGTACGCGCCCAAGTTACTGCTCAAGCAGTTGTAGGCTGCTGTTAGATCTACCCATAGCCTCCTCTTTGCCATATTAGAGCTGTGCTCTCTCAGCCCGATCTTGCAGGTCATACTGTAGGTTTATGACCATGTTGGTCATAAATTACAATTACAATTTAGAAAATTACAGTTTTCTAAACTGGGCACCAAAATTCAGGTACCGGAGTTTAATTCTGTGACTTGAATGGTTTGATTTATATTTTCAACTTGCTAAGTACCAGCATCAGTTCATGTTAAGCTAAAATATGTAGCCCTAGAGACATGGGCTATACTATAAAGCAGCTGGAATAAATGAATAACAACAAATAATTCTTTTTACATGATTTGTGAGAACAGCCCATATTTTGTTTCCATCACTTAGTGCAATGGCAGTAAGTTAATCCACACAGTCTTACAGTTTGGCGAGGGAACTGAGACATGATTTCCATCTTGTGAAGCATTGTACGAACAGGAACGTAACAGCCAACATTTGTGTTAGTTGCAAGAATTCCTTAAAAGCGTGACTAATTAGCGATGACTTAAGTTTTACAGCAAGGATAAAAGGAGCCGAACACGGGTCTTGGTAAATTAATCTTCTTATGCAGTCTGTGAACTGAGTTAGTTTAGGTTCACTGTTACTCTGTTTTGTGTTGTCAGTGGTTAATGTTTGGGTGGAACACACCGTAAAAGAAAATCCAGATTTATGCTGTGAGGAGAAAAAAAGACGGTTTGAACAATTTTTGTTACGTTGTAGCTTGAATTAGGATCAGCGTGGTGTTTGGATTAAAAACCCAAATCAAATTTTGTTCTGTTTTGTTCAGCCGAACTTGTTTTTCCTCAGACATGCTGAGGGTCCGCCCTGACCCCTCACGCGGTGCAAGTCTGCGCATCCAGCCGCACATTTGCGGTAACGGGGAGAACATGCAGGTTCAAAAATGTTTGTGTTTTGCCCTGTCAAACCTTGTAAATTGGACGTGAAGCTCACAGTTGTTGGCTCTCTGAGTTCATTCCTGGACAGGCTGTGGGGAAATAGGTCTTGCTGGAGAGCCCTGCTGCCCAGGCACGGCCCAGGACTAGAGTTTCCCTCTTCAGCTGTGGTGGTGTTGGGGTCTTCCCGCTGTGCAGCCTCTCACACCAAGAGCTTTCTGGTGTCAAGACTGGATGTGTCGAAGCAGAAGCTGGAGAGCTTGGGGCTTACTGCAAGCACCTTTGGGCCAAGCAACCCCAGTTCTTGCTGCTTTACTTGGGTTAGGACTGTCCTGAGCGTCAATGAAGCGACCTTCATGTTTGCATTAGGCCTTTGGGACACGAACATGGTTCCATGACTCTGATTCTTCTGCTATTGCCTGATTATCAGCACCTAATATTTTTTGTACTTATTTAAGTGATTGCTAGAGGGTCAGAGTCCATGCTCTGCCTTGCTTGCAGAAATAATAGATGAAGAAATGCGAACAAGGATTTTAAAGCATAACATCTAAACTCACAGCAGATATTTTAAGGAGCTGCTGCGTCTTCACTCCACCTTAAAAAGGAAAGAAAAGAAAAATCAGTCAGTCATAACAATCATAACCTGACTTTGTTATTGATAGTGAAGTTTCTTGATATTCAAAGAGGACTTCTGCATTTCCTTACAGGAAAATAAATGCCCAAAATGCATCTTGAAGAGCACTGGGAAAAGGTTTTCCTTCAAGAGAAAGATATGGAAAAGGGAAGGAGCGATGTATAGCAGTTTTATTCTACTTTAAGCAATACTGCTTTTTTTCCCCCCAATTTTTCCTTTTAACGAGAAAAGGCGCATTTGTGGTTTTTAGAAAAGGAAGGAGTGGGAGCAGTGGGACAAAGACAAGAGGCTTAATTTCAGCAAATGTAAGGGTAGCAGTATTAATATCCCATGAGATTCATAAGGATTTTGTGAAAGGAAGAATGGTTTCCAAACAAAACAGTTTCAGTTTTTGCCTTTGATGCAGTGTGAGACCAGAAAACAAACAAACAGGTAAGTTGTGGTAAGTGCAGCTATGGCAACAGCTCTAAAAAGGGATGAGATGAGCTCTGGAGGCCTCTCCCAAATATCCATTTCCTTGAGCCTAGCTTTAGGCTACATCTTTCTGTAAATAATCATGATCATGGCTATTGGTATTCTAGCTGTAGTTTAGACACAATTTATTAATTTAGTTCTTTAAATCTCAATATTTTTAATTATAATGAAACAGGTATATTTGCAAGACTGAAATAAAACGTCTTGCATATCTGAAAGTTCTTGCTTTGGAATGAGGACTTTTGAGTAAGCAGTGCTGGTGAACTTGGTTGTCTGCAGTCTGCTTTATGCCTGCCTCTACAGCCCTCACTGCTGCTTTGGGGAATGTCTGAGCTCCAAGGATGCCTCTGAAGGGAGGTGGCTTTTCCTTAAGTACAAATGTTTGACTGGTAATTTGAATCTATACTATGTTTTCATAATAAATATAAAAATAGAAACCATATGAAACTTAAGAACACAGAATAAATTAACTTGTAAAACAGTGAATTCATTTTAACTCTGGATAAAGAAGCAAATAGTGAGCTCATATAAAATAAAATTAGAAGAATAAAAAGAAACATGAATAAGATGATCAAAAATACTGTTGGTACCTACATAGCTACTGAAACTGGCCTGAGGTGAAGGTCAACTCTGTAGTCTGAGAGGTAGGCACTATGCTTCTTCAGCTGAGATCCTCCCTTGTAATATACTTTGCTTTTTGGTGGTTTATTACATGGTGATTTGGATTGCTTGGGTAAAAAAAGCTTTGAACTTCTCTTAACTGCCTGGCAAGTGTAATATTTTTCTCCTGCTGATATTTTAATGTGTTTTCATATTATTTCAAATAGTAATGTTTGAAACCTCTATGCCATTCAGACACTTCTCTTTTTGTCTATGAGTTTTCTCTCCATCTGTTAAAAAAGCGAGTCAAAAAGCCTTCCAAAAACATAAATAGCATTTGTAGGTGGAGAATGGTTATACTTGTCATAAATTAATTCTGCTTCTCTTTGAACTCTACAATAACTTAAAGTTATTCTTACAGAAATTACTGTTGCCACTTCCCATTTTCCAGCCAGTTTCTCATGATAGACAAATGAAAAAGCAATTATAACATAGTCAGCAAAACAGTAGAAAAAGGTCAAGACACAGACATAACTAATGGTTTGTTTTCTGACATCTTTCTGTGTTATCATGTTTTTCTACATAATCCCATCTGATCTGAATACATTGGGGAAAAAAGGATAGGCAAAGCAGCTGAATTATGTAGAGATGTTAATTAGTAGGAAGGAGGGACAGTAAGGTCTTACAACAGCATTTTCTAATTGAAGTCACAGAACTGGCATTTCAGCAATGATTTCTGCTTCAGAGATCAAGAGAGATTATTTATTCTTAGCAGTGTTCTGTCTGCAGCTCTCAAAAATTCAAGCAGGCCAAGTGACTTCGATCATTTGCAAACACTGCTGAAAATGCAGTGGAAGTGTATTGAGCCCCAAGGGTTCGTTTCCAGCCTGTGAAGCCACCAACTCCCATGCAGACTATTTGGTCTCCTTTCTAACTCTAAGGGGAGGGGATGACCACCGCTCCAGTTTTGCTTAACAAAAAAATTCATTTGAAAATACATCACTCTTTCAAAACAAGACAACAACAACAAAAACGTGCTACACAGACAGTGACTTTTCTTCATAATATGCATGTGAATCTTCTGAAACATATATCTAGTGTTAGGGTCATACACTCTTTTGCAGGCTTTCTTTCACCTACGTGTGGTAATAGTGAGACATGGTTAGTCCAGAAGACCAACTTCCAGTAGTGGCCTGAAGTAGATACGTAGTGAAAGTACAAGAATTGGTCAAGCATGGAAAAATGTATTTTGCTCATTCTTCCCTTTTTTTTTGTTGTTGTTGTTTTCTAATATCTGCAGCAAATAAATCTAAGAACATTTTCTTGAAAAATATTTCTACTTAACATGTTGTTTTTCTGGTAGTAAAACCTCGATCTTCTGCCTCCAATAAAGTCAGAAACATTTGGTAGAAAGAGCAAAGCTGAGGTCTCAAACACTGAAACCTCCTGGGCTCTCAGCAACAGAGGGTTGCTCAAGGTGAGTTTCAGCTGCCCGCACTAGACAATCTGCCTCACAACATTCTTTGTCACAAAAGATAGCAGCCTTTGATATAGAAACTTTTAATAGTGCTCTCCCTAATATTTGCACTGTTTATATGGATAGCTCACAGACTGCTGTCACTTACAGAAATATACTGCCAAAGGTTTCCGTTCTGTTTGGCATGCAGCTCTCCCTGTTGGTTACAGACGGACGCCTTTGCTGAGCCCAACAGAAATAGGGACTCGGTGTTGATAAAAGCTGTTGTTTGGTACTTGACGTGTGAGCAATGACTTAGTCCTTCGATATCCCCTGATGGGCCGCAAACCTTGGGGCCTTCTCAGACTCACGTAACCAAAGAAGGTATGCAGCTGGTTTCTTTTGTCAGCAATAGAAGAGCCAAAATTGTGTCAGATGCTAGGCAATGTGTGGCGGCCCTGTAGTCAAAAACTGGTTGTTCTCCACAGTCTGAGAAGATGAGCACCCTGTTCAGTAGAAGCTGGTCATTTAAACATCCCACAAACAGGTGATCATCTGCCATCAAGTGTACATCCTGACCACGCCCAAATAAGCAGCTAATTCTTTAACTATATTTCTGTTTGCTAGAATATAAGGCAAAGAACTGGTCATCAACTCTCATCATCCTAATCAAAATATGGAAGAATTATTTTTGTTAACAGTGTAAGCTGACTACACTGCCACTGTGGGTGTAGGGGGAAACAGAAGCTTAATTTATAAGGAAAACTCAGTTCACTGTCACATTGACTCCAGAAAGACAGGGGTGGCAGCCTGGCCGTGGCATCCTTTTTCTTTGTGATCCAGCCTCTTAGACCCTACCAGAGCTGCTGGCAAAAGTGCATGAAATCTGCAGTTAGCCAAGCAACTGTGAAATTGATATATTAATTTATCTGACGTGCAAAGTCTAAGCTGTTATTACCTGAGAGCACCTTCCTTTTTCCATCCCCGCATACTGTTCTGGTGCCAGACTGAGGGGTTGGTGGAGGGGTCTTACTGAGGTAACTTCAAAATTCATCCTTTTTTAGGCTCCCAAGGTGGCAGCGCTGCAGCAATGTGTCGAGGAACTCCTTTGTGGTGTGCTCTGTTGTCCTGTGGTCTGTGGGGGTTCACTCTCATCACTGTGAATAACAACAACAACAAAAAGCCCTCAGGACTGAAACGTGGTGTTGTTAGCAGGGCTGATTCCCACTCTTGCAGGACATCATCCTCGAGGCTGGGTACGTGGACTTCTCTGAGTCAGAGCTCTGCGGCCCAGCCCTGCATTGCTGCCTGGGTGCCTGCCAGCTCTCGGCATGGCAGCAGCCCGTGTCCCGCCGGGCACGATGTTGGATGTCAAGGCTGCTTGCCTCTTTCCACGCATCACATGCCAGCTATTTGCTCCGTCTGCTGCAAATGGGGGACTTAGGGCTTCTGGTGATCTCAGCGAGGCATCATCCAGCGGCAACCTCTGCTCTTCACCCTCCTGTCGATGGAGTACTTCCCGATTCCCCACCCCACTGTTAAATGGCACGCCGGTAAGCTGTTCTGCGCTACGCTGCTCTAATCACGTCCAGATTTGATGCCAGCTTTAGCAAAGTGCTCCTGCAGTTGTTACTAAGACTCTTAATCCCCAGCTATTGAAAAGCAATTACTCTTTCAGAGTTGCCAAGAGCAAGTGGGTGAGGAAAAACAAGCCCTAAGATAAGTAATTTCATGGTTTGGGTGGTTTTTAAGGCTTTTTTGTTTCCCAAAAAATGTGTTACATCTATCACCAGCCCCGATACTTCAGTGCCCAGCTTCAGCTTTCTGTATAGAAAGTAAACTGGTGAGAAGAGGCAGGGGAGCAGCTCTCTTTATGCTTGTCAGGGCATGTGTAGATTCTCAAAATGAAGATGTCACGGGTGCATGCACTCCTGCAATTAACCTGATAAATAAGCAGTATTCTCGAGAGAGCTGCAGGTACCCCGGGGTAACTGTTTCTTACCCCAGCTTATGATGGGGGGGGTAGTGTGTGAGGCAGCAAGAAGTTCTTGCTCCTTGAATTTCAGAGTAGCAGTTTCTTCTCACCTTGTTTCAGCTCCAGTATTACAGCCCTACAGCAAAAATAATAATAAATAAAGCATTCTTTGCATAAGGCTGCAATAACTTGGAATAGTGGGCAATGCTTCTCAGTCTTAGCAAGATCAGGGCTATAATATAGTTCTTCGTATTCAGTGTATCTGCATAAAGACGTGGTTTACTTAGGTTTAGTTCTGGCTGCCTCAACATCTTGCAAACGATAATCTAGCAAATGATAATCTATTGCTTTTCTTCTTACAAAATTTTTATGAAGCACAAACTTAGGTTGTGACGGAATGCATATAATTTTTCGCTTTTGGGAGTTACCTCAGGTTTGTTTTTTTTGAGTCCTTGGTGTCCTCCCCTCCCCTTATATTCCAGTGTTTCCAGTGGCTCCATTAATACATACTTCCCTCCATCAGCAATAGGGTCCTCATCTTCAGACACTGGTTGCGTAATTTATTTCTGCTTGTCATGGAAGTGCTGCAGCTGATCGATGGCAAACAGGTAGCTGCACCAGGGATTGAAACTTAGAGCTGCGTAGAGGAGAAATCCTGATGAGGTGACTGTCCTTCCCGACACATTGCCGCAGTGCCTGGGGTGCCATCCCATGGGCAGCTGCTGCTCTTCTCCTGGCTGGTGCCAGGCTCTGTTCTGTGGTGAGATGCCGGGGACAGCCCTGCCTGCAGGGAGACGGAAATCAAGCCTTCTTAAGAGTCTTCTCCATGTTATATCAAAACAGCCTGTGTTTGAGTATGGAATGTGACAGGGTTTGAACACAGTGTTCTCCTTGCCCATTTCTGCCTTAAGGTTGGTATGTACTTCTGCAGAAAGTGTTCCTGATATCAAAGCGGTTCTCTGCATCAAACATAAATTAAAAAAAGAGAGATTTTTGTAACTGGGTTGGAGCTCGGATGTACTCTGGAACGACAGATATTTCACATCGCGATTGGCCCAGTCCAGGTGTAAACAAGCGAGTGTCAGGTGGAGCATGATCTATTAATTCTTACTTTCAATCCAGTAGACTTCACAACTGATCCTGCTTCTTAGTGAACTGTCATAGATTTTTCTATAGCTAATGTGAAACAGAGCAGAACAGATTTTTTTTTTTGGTCTGCTGTCTTTTCCCTTGCTGTCTTTTTTTTTTTAAAAAAAAAAAAAAAAGGTACTGAGGGGAACTTGTGTTAAATTCAGTGTGACTCCTTGAAATAGCTGTATATGGTTACAGCACCAGACCTTCCTACGCACTGAGGTGGATTTGCTGCTGGATGCACTCTTTGATGATTCCCATTGCAGATGAGCAAGATTAAAAACACACCAGGGAATCAGCCACGCTGAAGAACTGGTGGCTGATTTTAAACTCTGTTTCTTGAACTTGCCAATCTCTTTAAGGTAGGGGCTGCCCTCGCCACATGATGGTTACTTCTGTGCAGGAGTGACCGATAGGAGGAAGATATGAAGATCTTTTTTCTCTCCCTTGGATCACTGTAGACCCCTGGGCAGCATGAGGCTGTAGCTGGATGAGCACTGTAAGCTGTCACTGAAAGAAGCCATTGCATTGTTGCTGGGCCCCACCTAGTAATTTTCACGTTTGTGTTGTCTTCTCCAGCTATTTGCACAGCTCAGGGTGGATCAGCTCAGGGAGTTTGATTAGTCTTAAAATCTTAACTGTTTAATTCCTTTACCACAGAATTTTTCAAGTGTGATCACTTTCCCTGTCCAGGTCATCATGCAGTCACAGAAATGCAAGTGCCGTTGGGAAAAAAGGCAGTGCTGGTATGGGAGCAAACGAAGTTTATGAGGAAGATGCCACTGTGGCCATCAGCATTAGCTGAAGGCATTGAGGGAACTGCACCAGGGCTGGGCTTTGTTTGTGCGACTGTTTCACCTAACTGGATGGTTTGTCCGTGGAGGAGGCTGTCCCGGTCGTGTTGGCTGCCCTGATGCCTGACATGCCATATAAAAATGGCTTCATTCCTGCTCTTTTAATGTCACAATATGTTTTCCCTATGAAATACTACTTCTCTCTGTGTGTGTAAGAGATGGGAAAGTTTGTGATTGTGGGCTTGACTTTCTGTAGCATGGCAGTGGGCTTCAAAAAGGGGAGTCCTCAGTATGGACATTGAGGTTTAGAGGTGATAACTGGGCACATTGCTTACCTTTATGGCATGCTGTGTTTTAACAGCAGCCCAGTCTCTGGCAGATCCTTTGCCTACACCTCAGGGATTTGAGGAGGAGAGGAAAAGTCCATTTCCTTTTTGGTGAAGTGACAGCTTGGCAGCTGCTCTTTTGCCTTGGGAAGCTGCTGCAACGTGGTCCTTTACAGATCTGTGGAGCTGCCATGTAGCAAGCAACCGTGCTGCCTGTTCACACTGGGACAGAAAACCACAGCGAGCCATCAGCCCTTCCACCCCATGTGCCAGCTTGCTCAGAGCGGGCAGCAGCAAAGCTCTCCCCCAGAAACCCAAAGGGATCCAGCAGAGGAGCCAGCCGTGCCCAGTTCTCTTGAGCCTGTAAGTCGTGGTTGGAGAAGGGGCAAGTTTCTCTTGGCAGAGAGCAGAAGGAAGGGGCGTATGTGAAGACACAAAGCATCAGTGCTAGAAGAAAGCGCAGGCTACCATGTTTTCTTCCTTTTCCCTGCCCCAGGAAAATTTGGCATGTGTGCTAGCGGTGTGTGTGCATGCCTTCCTGTGAAGGACAGGGCCAGAGTGTGCAGGAGGGTCTGCTTGAGCTTCTTGGAGGTTCTGAGTGTCATCACAAGCAGATGGTGTTTGAGGTTTGCTTGCCTCAGGAACTGAATTTATGACCCACTGTGGTGGTTTTACTCAGGTGGGCAGCTGAGCTCCACCACAACCGCTCTCTCACTCCACCTCCTCAAAGGGAAAGGGGGAGAAAATACGATGGAAAGGGCTCAAGAGTTGAGATAAGAACAGGGAGATCGCTCAACAATTACCGTCATGGGCAAAACAGACTCAGCATAAGGAGATTAATATAATTTATTGCCTATCTCTAGCAGAGTAGAACAGTGAGAAGCTAAAAGCAAACTAAAAACACCTTCCCCCCATCCACCCTCTTCCACCTCCTCCCCCTGAGCAGTGCAGGGGAACAGGGAATGGGGGTTGCGGTCGGTCCCTAACACTTCGCCCCGCCGCTCCTTCACGGTCCCTCTCTGCCCCTGCTCCCCGTGGGGTCCCTCCCACGGGATGCCGTCCTGCCCGAACTGAGCCTGTGGGGGCTGCCCACAGGCAGCAGCTCTTCAAGAACTGCTCCCACACGGCTCCGTACCACAGGGTCCATCCCCCAGGAGCAAACTGCTCCAGCACGGGTCCCCCACGGGTGGCAGCTCCCCCCAGACCCCCTGCTCCTGCGTGGGCTCCTCTCCACGGGCTGCAGCTCCGGCCCGGGGCCTGCTCCTGCGGGGGCTCTCCATGGGCCGCAGCCTCCTCCAGGCCACATCCACCTGCTCCACCGGGGGCTCCTCCACGGGCTGCAGCGTGGAGATCTGCTCCATGTGGGACCCATGGGCTGCAGGGGGACAGCCTGCTCCACCAGGGGCCTCTCCACAGGCCGCAGGGGAACTGCTGCTGCCCGCCTGGAGCACCTCCTGCCCTCCTGCAGTGACCTTGGGGTCTGCAGGGCTGGTGCTCACTCCTCTCTCCCAGCTGCTGTCATGCAGCAGGTTTTTTCCCTTCCTTCAATCTGCTCTCCCAGAGGCCCACCCAACATCACTCCCTGTCTTTGCTCTGGCCAGCAGCGGGTCCCTTTCGGAGCCGGCTGGAGCTGGCTCTGATCTGACATGGGGCACCTGCTGGGCTCTGCTCACAGAGGCCACCCCTGCTGCCCCCCTGCTACCAAGCCCTTGCCACATAAACCCATACACCTAGGGATAGTAGAGACCTGTTTGCTTTGGCAGTGTAGGCCTGTAAGTTTTCTCATCTATTCTTTTTCCCAGCAGCTCACAAATACTGCTAAAAAGGTAGTCTCTCTGGAGGTTAGACTTCAGAAAGGATGTAATGACAGGTATAGCAACAAAGAAAGCAGAAAAAGCAGCAAGAAAGGGGAGCTAGTAAACGTATTTATGTAAAGAGAACAAGGGAAGGATCACAGGCTGAAAATGGAAACCTCAGCAGATACCCCTGATGAGTTCCTGTAGCCAGCAAAAAGTCTGCTCAGTCACTTCCATCTAGGTGCCCTGGCTGAAATGGGATATCTGAACTGGGGTGACAGCACAATGTCATGGAGAATGGTATGAGACAAAGAGAAGCAGAACGAGTCCTTTTCCCGATTTCATTTCTCACGCGCTTTCTGGGAAGTTACGAAGGTGTCTGTCTCATTTTCCCTGCTTGTGTAATCATGCAGCTCTCACTGCTTGGCGTTTTCAAAGATCAGTCAGTGGGAACCAAACTGGCAAGCCGTGGTTTGAACTTGTCTTGTTTGTAGTGGGAAGTGCCTGTGAAAACTTCGGGAGGAAATGACTGCTTTTGCCCAGGTGTATTCAGGCAGCCGTATGTTGCAGAAAGCACTGGTGTTAAGTTTCTTTACTCCGCAGTCTGCTTTGACACTCCATTTATTATGTGTTTCCCCTCATGCAGAAGCAGTGTGCCATACCGTGGTGCAGAGACTCGCTGTTGCTGTCAGCGCAGGAAAAGACTGAAGTTGGCATCTCTCTTATCCCCAGCCAGAGGCTGCCCTGAAAGACACAGTTGTAAAATGTTCATCAGAAAAAAACTGAAGACAGATCCCTGAGAGTGAGTAAAAAAGCAAATCTACTTTTTTTTTCTAATGTTTTGTCTAAAATGCTTAAAAGTAATGCCATGCAGAAATTTATTTTGAAATGCACTGAAGTTCCTGGGTAAACAACAGAATGAGAAGAGCTCCAAGTTTTACACGAGGAGCCAAGTTACTGTATTTACGTCACATTGCTATGTTCTTTGAAACGTGCAGTCCTTGCTGCCGCCTCTGCTGTCTGTTTACACCCCTGCTATTGCATGTCTGAGGTTCAACGTTAGTGAAATAAAGTGTTGTACCAAAATGGGATTTCCCTAAGGAAGGCACCTGAGAAAAACTGGTTTGTCAAGGAAAAAGGTCAGCTGGGAGGGAGCAGCTCTGGGGCTGATATGAAGGCTCCGTGGGACAGTAACCAGGCAGCTGTATCAGGAAAGGAGATGTCATGTTTAGTGGGCCATGTTCACTGCTCCAGTAGGGAAGCTGTGCTGCTAGAAGACAGCTGAGCTGCCTTCTCCAGGACACAGGCAAACAACCAAAGTTTCTGATGGCAGTAAGACAGAAAATATCTTTGGGATGTTTGCTGTTTTCTCGGTGATCTTCAGTTACTTTTTAATTTTGAGTAGTGAATGCATGTTCTGAAACCCTTTGCAAAGCACATTCTTAGATTGTAGCTCTCTCCTAGCCTGTAAGAGGTGAACTTGCAGACCCAAAGGACTGCCTATTCAGCAGGATGTTACAGAGTATGAAGAGGTGGCTGGGGAGGTTGGAGGGCAAAGACTCCAGTTTTCAGATCATGCCCATGTGTTTGGACCTGGATACCACTCCTACCCCTCCACAGCCGAAAGAGGTCTGCCTGTGGAGACCATCCCTGGAGACTCATCACCTGTGCTCAGCCTGGGCCAGGCTGGGAAAAAAAACACGTGAGGTTCAGAGGCTGGCTTCACGCTCCCCAGCACAGGGAGCTTCCTTTTGTGGAGTGCTTGACAAGCTGTTTGTCTGAGGTATATACATTATAGGTTATTAACTTTTTATGCCTGACATTTCATGCTTCTGCAGAAGGGGGAGCTTTCCGCATGCTAACCTGTTTTATTGTTTCTGGGAAGTAAGGCCCTGGCAAGGTAGCCTTGATGCTGGAGGATGAGCTGGGCTTGTGGAAGCAGCTCCAGAAGCAGCTTAGGGTTCAGCAAATGAAACATTGAGAGCGTGGTGTGACTGCTAATGTCCGTGCCGAAGACAAGTCATTACTGAGATTTGCTGAGACTTTCTGCATCAGTTGTTTTTTACATTTTATTCCAATGTGAGTGTTTTAATTCTAAATAAATCACAGTGATTTACTGTTGGCAGGAGATGTCATGGTGCAGTCGGGCAGGCACAGTCCTCTAGCAAACTGCGGAAAGCTGAGTGCTTCTCACGGATATTGTGGGGAGGACTCATCTAATCTAGCTTGAGATGTTTATAGTGCTGTATCCAAGATGATGTTTAATGAGGTAAGTAATTTTAGAATGTGATTCATCTGACAGTTGAAATATACTTTAGGATGGCATGAATTATGTCTTTTGTTGGCCCAAAGTTGGAAAAGTCAGTGGTAGGTGTCTGCCCAGTGAACTCTTTAAGTTTGGTGTTGTAGTGTTGTCTAGAGTGCCTCTGAGTTTTGGGGAGGCTTGAAAATTTGTATTCTGTTGTCTGTGATCAGAACAGACAGAGGTGGTGACAAAAAGCTCCTCAGTCTTTTTGTTTTCTTCTGTTGTCATGAATCTGAGATTCAGCTGCAGTAATCTATGACTGTCTCTGGAGGAAGATTATTTAATATAATGGAAGTGATAAGTTTTGAACTTTCTGAATTTTTGAAACACAAATTTTAGCTCTATGGTAAAACTTGCATGTGAGCTTCTGTCTTAAAAGTGTAGTCCATGCCATACAACCTATAAAATAAGAATTTACAAAAATGTGACTCTGTTTTTTGGATGGATCAGAGAGGAGTCTGAACATTTCTGGCTTTTAATCTTTTTGTAAAGATTTTCCAAATTTCACTGAAGCCGGAGTGGACCTGATTGTTTCTTACATCTATTTGGAGAAACCTTCCTTTATAGAAGAGGTGATGGAAGGAAAGTATGAGAGTGATCCAGACTGCCTAGGTGGGTGGTGGGCATCATCTGGATGTTGCTTTTGGAGCTCTGTACGTATGAAAAGAAGCAGAAGACAACAAAGAAGGTAGCAGGGAAACCACAGAGAAGAATGCCAATAATGCTGAGAAAAAACCTTGAGTGTGCTCCAGGGCGATGTACTGCAGGAGTGTGCTCACGCTGGAGATGCTGTCCTGCTGTTTGAGTCTCTCTGGTGAAAATCTCTTAACTTCCCTGATCTCATCCCGAGATAAACCATTTGAAGTGCAAGTTTAATGAGTTGGTGTGTCTGTGGTGCAAACTATTCTGTGTGTACTGCGCGCCCTGCTATTTTATATATTCTCCTCTTCTCTGTATGAAGAAATAATTTCCTTTTCTTGTGGTGTAAGCCTTAAAACAATAAGCATGTGTACAATTTTAAGCATGTGATTCGTTTCAGTGGCTTCAAGTGGCTATAGGTCAATTAGGTAGAACTGTCTGTTTGTCCCTTATGAGCTGTTGCCAGCCTTCTCGGTAGTTACCACAGGGTTGTACAGGGGTCCTGGCAAGGGTACCAAACATCTGCTCAAGAGCAAATCCCCAGAAAACAGTGAAAACGTGGCTAGGTGATTAGGAAACAGTATTATCCTGGTGACGCTTTTGTGTTACCGCGCTGGGTTAGACTGTGAAGACAATTAAACCTGCCTTTGATAGATCATACAAGCAGTCAGGGCACCTGATTCATAAAATTTGTAATGGCCCTACTTACACTAATTATCAGCGAAGCAGAGCAGATATGTAAGATCTATTACATTGATTGCAACAGGAATAATGCAGTACTCATTGGCATCGGTGTTTTATACGAAAAATTAATAGTGCAGTTCAGCCGTTGTTTCAGAATGTGTTTCCACTTGGTGGTGAGTCTTCATCTGTGTAATGCGGACATTCTAGTACTGTGTTTGCTGCTGAAATTGTAGGGGATTTTGGTTGCTAGAGTTTACAGAGCATTAGTAGCTAAGGCAAACTTGGGCGTTCTGGAGGTGGTTCATGCGTGGTAGCTGTGGTTTGTTTAAAAGACACTGACAATGATGCAATTTTTTGGACCTGTTCAAGAGAGTACCCAGCATTCAAAGGAGCAACGTTAACCTTTTCCACGGCAGTCCCTTCAGGTGTAGCAACTGGATGAGAAATCAAGACATCTGCAGAAAACTTCTGAATTGATTTATGACCCTCTTGGAGGAAAATATTTTTAGCCCATAGTGATTGATTTTTCACAATTCATGAAGAGATTTATGAAGCAAATAATACTGGCGTATCCTTCACCATTTGTTCTGCATGTACTGTCCTTGATGGATGTTATACATGAAAGGGTCAAACCCTGAGGATATTTAGTACTCATTTTACTGACGTGAACGTTAAAATCAGGGGTACTGTACGTGGTGATAGGATGATGTCTGCACAAATAAAATACTCTCTGTTCACCCGCAACACAAACACATTTGTTGGTGTCTGAAAATGTGAAGTACATCCCGAGCAGAGGAGGATTTCCCCGTGGTAAGTTACAGAGCTTCCTTCGGACATTAACTTGAGAGAGGGTGCCACCTGGGAAGTAAACTGTCGGTGCCTAAGGAGTCTTTCTCCCAGTAAAGCCTCCGTCTTTAACGTGTGACTGCCAGTGCAACTTCTGGCCTTGCCAGAGGTTTTCCAGCAGGCCAACCCCTGCACAGCTGCCTCCCACCACCTTTGCAAGCCAACATGGAAACGAGATCGTCGATGCCATTACCATTAAGAGATCTTAGAGTTAATAGCAGCATACAGTAAGGCAGCAAAAAAAAAATCTGCTGTGATGCAAGTAACCCTTTCCAAAATTCATTATTTTCTAAAACCATGATTTTTATAAATCAGTCTTGTTTTTTGCAACATACACAAAGGGTGCGTGTGTTCCAGGTAGATAATCTTTTGTGGGTTTTGGCTTTGCAAGTTATTACTGTTCCTGTCCCTCCTGCTTGCACAACTACCCAGAAACGGGCCTTGAAATTGGGCCATCAGGCTCCTCACAGTTAATTAAACTTGTTTTTCTCGGTGCCTCCTCTTTCTGAAAAATAGAAGCGGTGTTTACCTGTTCGGTCACAGATTGGGTGGTGGAAGAGAAGTTAGCCTTCAGCTGTGCAGGAGGGTGGAGCAGGTACTTGAGAAGGAGAGAAAATCTGCAGGGATTTCGCCTCGCTTCTTCCCGTATCAAGAGGGTGAACTTCTGCAGGGTTGGGTGCCAAGAGCTATGCTCATGTGGTTGTAAGAAGTGATCTCTACTTCCTACACGGTAGGGAATGACTGATTTGGCTGCAGAAGAAGGTCTGGGAGTTTGGAGTGGGCTGGGAAGTGAATTCGATCTGTATGATGCAGTTGCAAGAAGAGACAAGCCTGGCTTTGGGTCTCTGGGATGTGGAAACGGTGCTGTGGAAGACACCAGGGGAATTATTAACTGGAGAGTCCTCTGCAAATCTTGTGTGTGGTTTTGAGTAACAAGCCACAGAGCAAATGTAGCAGAGGGCTGGAGAAAGTGATCTAGCAGGAAAGGACGAAATAACTTTGCTGTGTTTTAATCTAGAATAAAAAGCAATGAAGGAAATGAAAGATGGTAGAGGAATAGGGACTTCCGTCCATGAACAGTGACCTTCCGTGCATCTTTAATGGAAACTATGACAGTAAGATATTAATAAATACGGCAGAAAGAGATTAGGGTTCATTTTGGTAAAAATGAAGTGTTTTATGGGGAAAGGAGTTAACTGGGTGCAGTAATTGTCTGGGGTACAAGGCTGACAGTATTGCAGCCTTGAAATCTCTGTTTATTGCCCTTGTTTCTGTGCCGTTACGTATTTCCACATCTAAAAAATTTTATGGCAGTCCAATCTATTTGGTGAGTCTGCTGACAAGTGTATCACTTAATACACGTTGCAATTATTTGTCATCTATCAACATCTTTGCACTACAGTCAGAAGCAGAGACCTTCCGTTCGCGTCATCGAGCATCCTGCACAGTCATGAAGCAGCAGTTTTGGCTAGCTGACTCTCAACAGCTGCTAACCTGGCGTGGAAATGAGCTTGTGGTCCAAAGAGGAAAGCTTCACCCCCTTCTGGTGCTGCAGTGTAACCAAAAATACCAAGCGCCGTGAGGAGTGCCCAGCATGGCAGCTTCATTCACAAAATGAGAGACTATTTGCTACCTTTGAGCTAAACTTACAAATTGGAAAAGGTGGGATAAAGTCCCTAAAATCCCCACCTTTTCAGCAGGCTTTGCAGTCAATAAAGACACTCTCCTATCAGGATCTCACCAGAGATGCTTTTAATTTACTTCCCAGTTTTTGGTGGCTGTTTCCAGGCCTCTGTCAAGCCTTCTTAGGCTAGAGAAAAGAACCCCTCTGGTATGTTCAGCAGGTCTGGTGTCTACCCTGAAGCAGAGCTTCACTTGAATTGTGTGCAGCTAGTTTTAACCCATCCACACTGGTTTTGCTCAGGTGTTGCAGACAGCTTCTTGGCAGAGACGTTGGAGAATCAGCTCATGGGTTTGGCAGTGGGAGCTGCGCTGACTCGCAGAGCTGTGCCCTGCCCCACGCAGCAGTGCATGACCTCCGCTTTCACTTCCCCGCCGGCGTTCGTTTTCTCTTGCCCAATTTTCCAGGGTGTGCCAGATCCCTGAACTTCCTCTTGCAGTTCCAGTACCCCGTGGTGGGATGCAGCTGGAAAAGTTATCTTCTCTTGACGGTAAGAGCGCACAGTAACAGGTGCAAACACTGCTCTGTGAGTTACAGTGGAGACACGCAGCCCTTCTACCCACACGTTTGCTGCATCTCTCTCCCACCCTGGACCCCCCATCCGTAGGACTGCGGCCTCAGACTTTCAGCTTACACCTTACAGAGCTGTTAACTGGCTCCCACTGCCTGCCAGACTCTTGCACGCATGCCAGACACGTAGCAATGTTGAGGAACCGTGTTAATATAACAACACCTCAGACCGTACTCGTGGTCTCTCCATGATTCAGAGCTGCACGGGGAGCACCGCTCAGCCAGTTCGTTGTGTCCTCCCAAGGCATCTGCAGGGATTGCACGGGAGGGACTGCATCAGCGCTGCTGGCAGCTCCTCAGTCATGTTTTGCTTGAAGAGAAAGAACATCTCCAATGCTCTCTGGTCAGCTGGAAAATATTTTGAAGCTGGTAAACGTGTGTTTTCTTCTTTCCCATCCTGTCAAGAGCGTTTTCTGATGGCTGCCTGGCCGCGCGTCTTTACTCATGCTTATAAAAGGTAGGGTCTTCAAACAGAAGTTTGTGGCTTGGTGCTGGCATTAAATTAACATAATGGTGCCTTCTGGCCTGGAAAAATCTGTAAACGTAGCAATTACTTTTTTCTTGAAATTTTCCAGCACGTCTTTGTGCAAAATTCACCTGGGTTTCCGTTACATGCTGGCTGAGAGAGTGTAGGGTCACTCGTGCTGCAAGGAGGAGCATCCAGAGCAAACCCAAGGAGGAGCAGACCGCTGCAGTGCCACACCAGCATGAGGGCAGCGGTGGCCCCAAACCGAATGACCGATAGTGCCTGTGCTACGGCTGATTTGAAACGTGATGTCTCTAAAACCATCTTTCTGGCTTGCAGTGAGCTTTGGTGGGATTTGTATGGCATTTTAATTGATTGCCAGGTGGCTCCCATGCTGAAGGAGATGGTGAGGAACCGTTCTCCCATCCAGAAGTCCCACTGTGCCTGAGCATAATATAAAACCCCGCTCTCCCACGAGCACAGCTGTGTCCTGCGTCGTTCCCAAGGTTCAGCCCCAGCACTTCTGTTAAACAGCAGTGAGCTGGAAAGACCTCCTAAGTGTTTTTATGCAAATGGCACCGAGACCTCTCTTCCATGTGTGTTTGCGCGCAGACGCTGTGTGGCAGCAAACAATAGATATTGTTTTGTTATGTAAATACTGAGGGATGCTTGCTGAGAGTTGATCTCGCTTTTAATGAATGTTTTTGACGTGTGCGTGTGTTGAAAGAGAGGGTGGGGAGAATAATAAAGTTGTGACACTTCAGTGAGATAAGCAAAATGAAAAAGTGTCACGTTAGGAGCTGCAGAAAGTGCTACGTATATAACCTGCGTGACGGATAACGAAGGTCAGGGCTACGTGGAAGGGAGATAATGAGGGGGGAAGGAGAACAATTGCCTTCACACAAGGAGTTTAGCGATGTGTAACCGATGACTTGCAACTGCCTCCGTGGTCTTCATCGCTGGTCCCCGTGTGCCTGCGTCTCCGAGCGCGCTCTGCACAGCAGGTGCAGCTTTGCCGGTTGCTTTTGGCACTAACAAGGCATCGCCTGAGAGCTGCCAGGCAGCTGGGAGTCCTCATTCAGCCAGGCTGAGGATGGAGGAGGTAGGGAGACAGAGCCTCAATCGGCGGAGAGTGGCGCGAGCAGTCGGGAAAGCCGTGCTCGTTGTCCCCTCGTGTGGGCCACCCAGGCTGGCTGCGGGCAGTAAGTAATAGCAGCAAGTGGAAAAAAGCACATGAAACGTTCTCAGATGTCCCGGACCGTGCTAGTTCTTAAGGTGAGGAATCGCACCGCTGTACACGTGAAAACTGAATAAATTCACTTGGTGTGATCCCATTTCAAAATATGCGGTGAAAACAGTGGCAAACAACAGCAGAGGCCAACCTGCAAGCTGCCAGATTGTTTTGTGTAGGTGCCCAGTTTCAAAACGTTGATCAGTATACAGCCCAGCCCCCCAAAATAGTGTCGGTGTACTTGAAAAGTATGAATCACAATTATATTTTTCTTCAGTTGGTAGTTCTTTCCTGTTTTCTAGACGTTGCTGCTGCTGTTATGTTTTTCATAATGACACCTTGGGCTCCTTTTTAACTTTCTTTTGGGGCAGGATTGGGTTAGAGGCAGAGTCCTTCCTTTAGCAAAATAAATATATTTTTCCTGATCTGTTTAGACAGGATTCATGGGAGAGTTGGAGAAAAATCACTTAAAGGAAAGCAGTGCTGCAGGTCTTGGAAAAAACCTCCGAAAGTCAACTGAGAGAATCGGAGGGTATATCTGCATCCTGCAGTAAGTGAAAAAGTGAGCTAGGTTCCTGGAAGCTCTTTCTTTTAAAGCAATAATCCACCTTGCTAACACTAGTATCCTGAGTACAGTATTCATGTTTATGTCGCGTTAAATACAACAAGGTACTTCACAGAGAAGGTAGACAAGAAAAAGAGCATTTTATAGATTGTAACACGCTGTTAGGTATTACTAAAGAAAGAAACCCATTTTCCTCTTGAGCAGAGCAAGGGAGACATGGGCAGTATTCGATGTAGGAAGTTTTCTTAGAAGCTTTCTTACCAAGACTTCTGATTATTATAAAACAGTAACTATTATGTATCATCCCATTAAAAAATGGCCAGGCTCTGTAACTTACACTGGGCTATTCTAAAATAATTTAGAACAGATGTTATTTATATTGCATGAAGTGAAGCTGCCAGGTGATGAGAGCTTTGGTTGAAATATTCAGCATAATTTCTGGAGATAAACTGCAAAAGAGAATTTGGCGTCCCTTGCAGAATAAAGGAGTCCCCCCCCCCTTTTTTTTTTTTTATTTCATCTGGTACCTTGGTACAGTGATAATGGATACAACCAGAAGCCTTTTGTTAGCTACCTAAGTGTTCATTTATTCAGATGCTGACTGAACTTGGTGATCTTACGATGCCAGAACACGGGTCACCCTCAGTGTGATTTCCATTTAGCACAGGGGATTTTATGAAGTCGATCAGCTTCTATGCCTTAAGTCTTTCAGAGTTTTTCAGCTTTCTTTTTCCCCTCCTTCCTGCGAGGGGAACCTTTTCACCCTTCCCGTGAATTGAGGAGAGGCTGTCCTCTAGCCTGTCAGCGTCTGTGATGCTTGCTGCGTGCCGGACTTCCCCGTAGCCTTCGGGAGCACGGCTCCTGCACTTTTGGTACCCCGTGCAGGCTGCGTGGCTGATCGTCATCCTCACAGAGCTGCAGGAGGGGAGGGAGCCATGCAGGGGGCAGGTGCGCGTAGGTTCTGCATTTTCCCCCTGCTCGCAGACGAGGGATGCTGGAGCTTTACGACCCCGTCACCGAGCAGCCGGCTGCACGCCCGCCTGGTGTTGTGCAGCTCGCAGCCAAACGTTTCCTGGAGCGTCTGTAGCGCCGCCTGACTCATCGAGCCGCTGAGATCCGGGGCGATACGGCCGGATCCCGCGCTCCGGAGACGTTGCCTCATCGCTGTGGGTCTGCAATACTAATCTGCCATGTCAGCCCGGGCGTCCTTCGTCGCGCCCCGCTGACCCGGGGACCATGGTGCTCTCGGA
This sequence comes from Cygnus atratus, assembly GCF_013377495.2. Classification (NCBI taxonomy): domain Eukaryota; kingdom Metazoa; phylum Chordata; class Aves; order Anseriformes; family Anatidae; genus Cygnus; species Cygnus atratus. The sequence goes on from NC_066364.1 coordinate 39,216,494, forward strand.
AGGCATCGCCCCGCCGAGCCCGGCCGGAGCTGTGGGCATCACACCTGGCTGGCGTCCCCGCAGGGGACAGGTATTGCTTTCCCTACCTGCCCCAGGTAAGCGATCTGATCCTCAACAAAGGAACACAGCGAGGGCTGCTTCTTACTTTAAAACATATTTAAGCAAAATCCTTTTTTCTTTTTTCTTTTTTTTTTTTTCCTTCCTCAGTTCCTCGGCAAAAGGTCTGAGTATTTCCATGTTCTGTGCTTCCCAAAAGGACGGGGGGCAGGAGGGCAGCTGGGATCCCTGGCACGGAAAAGACCGTGGTCTGCTGCATGGAACAAGCAGCAGTGCTTCGGGGTGATAATGAGGGATTTAATTCTGGGCATTAGGCACTGGCAGCAGGGACGTGGTGCGGCGCCTGTAATCACGTTGTCGGTTCATTTTGCGCTGTCTGGGTGTGAAAGGGCAGTCAAGCTTTTATTGGCAGTACGCGGGCATCTGTTACCTTCTGCCTTGTGCTGCCTGTGCAGATGTATTCAAGAAAAGATGCTCCATGTGTCGGAGGCATGTGGAGATTTAAACCCTGCACGGGGAGAGGGTCACTGGTCAGAACGAGAAAGTCATCCCCCTCCCGCTGCCACCATCACCCACCTTCTTTCCTTACCAGCTCAGGAGAAAAGGAAAGTTGCTCTCCGGGTTGTCTGGGCTTCCTATCCTGAGCAGCCACGCTTTCCTGAGTTGCAAATAATCGAAAGTGCATGCAACTGAGGAAGTGCAAAGCAGCCAGAGTCAGGAACGTGACCTGTTGTGTGAATATCCGTCTGTAAACCAGCCAGGATCGGGGACGTGGCTTGTAACGCGACTGCCCTGCTGTAAAGGAGACCCACGACTGCAGGAGGCTCAAGCAACGTGATGGAAGTCCGTGTAGGACTGGTAGCTGAATCGACTCCTTAGTGTGCTTTTATATACGGTCTGATCAGTGGAAGAGGCAAGAAGGCAAAATACATCACAGAGCAGAGCTCTCCCAGGCGGTCCCTTCAGGCTCGCAGGGCATGACAGGCTGATCATCTCGGGGAGAGAATTTTTTACTGCAGCGATCGGGAAGGAGCAAGAGAGAGAAAAATGGAACTGGGAAGTGAGTACAGTTTCCAACACCTGCCTTTGCGTGCCTGTGAACGTGACGCTTTCCTGGCAGCACTAAACTTTGCACGCTCGCAAGTCATCTGGGTGTTAGCCTACGTTTGGGGTCGCTGGTGGTGCGGCCAAGACGTAAGGAGCATCTGAAATTTGATCAGAAATGTCAGCGTGTCAGGAAAATGTTTGCGTTGAGCCTTCTGCAGTGAATGTTAAGAACCTCTCGGTGCCAATGATGTTACTGATTTATTTGTCTTTAATACAAGGGGTGGGAAAAGCAACCGGGGGCTGACCGCAGGTGTTTCAGGACGCACAGGGCTGGTTGTCGGTGCGTTGTGCCCGACGTCCGAGCGGCCAGGCTGGGTGTGAGGATGGGGGCAAACCAGTGACTGCACGGTTCGTTCAGAAACCACCAGGGCACAGGCAGGCGCCGGCACAGAAACAAACAACTCCACGGCCTGAGAAGCTCTCGGAGAACATAACTGATGTGAGGCTTTCTGCACGGCGTGCTGGTCTCGGGGGCAAGGAGGGGAAGAGCTGGGTGGTGGGGACGCTGCTTTGGGATGTCAGGGGAGAGCCACGGAGGGAACAGGGCGGCCAGATTGCGGGGCTGCAGCTTGCGTTGGTCACTGGAAAGCAAATACTTCAGGCAGGTGAGATCTAGCCTTGCGTTACTTTTCACAGATCAGCTTCTTAATTACAGGCCATCTGTATTTCTTGGCTTTTCCACATGGCTTGTACACAAAGGCACAGCATGGCACAGGCTCGCGCAGTGCCGGAGGAGCGGTGTGTGCTGTGCACGGCCCTGCTGAGGGACACGAGGGCTTTTTTCTTCTCTTCCATCTTTCATACGACGCCAGGGTGTCCAAACCACGTCCGTTTGCTGAAAAAACGTGCAGCTATTTCCACGTTGCTACAGGCATGCTGGCACCTAGCGAGCAAGGGGATGGTAAAGAAAAGCTGACCTGAATCCTTTCCCTGGAGACAGCAGAACCTCATGCTCGTCCTTGCAAATCAAGAGGCAATTATCTGGAGTTGTTTCCTGGCTTTGACATAACTTTTCTATGAACGTTGGAGAAAACAGCAACTTCCCTGTGCTTTAAAGAGCACTTCCTGTAAAATGGGTGTAATGTTTGTGAGCACAATACTCACCTCGAAGGGTGTTACAGGAGTTAGTGCTCATAAAGTGTGTTCTAAGGTTCAGTAAGACAAATTGTCGTAGGAGTGCAGGTTAATTCTGCTGCCGTCATCTACGAATTAACCAACGTGGTTTTAACAGGGGTGAGCTGTTGATCAAAAATTTGTCTTCCTAGTATGAGGATGGAAATTGAATGAGGTGAGGCTCTCCCTGCTGAAACCAGAAGCAAAACGTCCGTGCTGTGAGTGGTGGGATTATGGGGGGGGCTGTGTGCGATCGGCTAGGCTGAGGCAACCAAATCCGTTTAGGGGGCCAGCCAAGCCAGGCAGGAGTACTAGCTTGTCGTTATTGCTGTTTTGAGATGGATTCAAAAGGAGAGCACAGGTGTGAAAGACATTGTGTTGCACCGTCTCCACGATCATCTAGTCCCTGTACCTCTTACCCGCAAACTAAGTGAAGTCTGTAATACTATTAGCTGATAAAGAGCAGCGCAGTGATATTTCAAGAGAGAGAGAAAGATAAATCATCTGTGCACGCACCTGCTATCTTGAAAATGTTTTTGCTGTACTGAACCAATCAAATACCAAGGTGTGAAATACTGCTGAAGTAAAGGTAAAGCTGAAGTCCTCCCAGACTGGGAGGATCCTAAAGCTCAGAGTGGATAAATTTTTGGGAAGCATCACTTTTCAGCTCTGCTGGTTGCTTGGACAGGTTGTTGGAGCCAGGGAAGAAGAACTTGCTCACGGCCACTTGCCTGGTTTGCATGAAGAGTGCTAAATCTGAACTGTTCCCGGGGCCAGCGTGCCGCGATGTCAGCACCTCCATGGGAACGCAGTTTCTCGATGACAGCAAAGATCGGCGTTTCCCCATTGCAGGCTGAGATCCCTCCCAAAGGTGTCCTTGGGATGGTTCAGAGGAGGCTGTGAAGCATTTTGTACCAGTGAGGGAGCAGTCAGCTGCCTTTAATTGCTGCCTGCTCTCGGGCCTGCCAGTGCAGAGATTTGTGGATTTATATCCCCAGCCCATAGCTGTAACGCATCCGTGTTCCCTTGGCCGAAACGGTGCTGTTAGCAGTCGAGGTAGGTAACTCGTGCCCAGCTAACGTAAAGTCTGGGAGCGGGAGGAAGGCGGAATGAAAGGGCGCCACACAAATACAGGTTATGCCAAAAGAGAGTCGTGCTTTCAGAAAGTTTAGGGATTTCTGTCCCACATTAGGGGAATGAGGGGACACTGAGAATGTGCTTCTGCGTACGTTCCCCCTGCCTTGCAGCAGAAGTGCAGCGATCCTTTCCAGGAGGCTCAGAGGGTTGTTTTGTTTTTTGTGTGTGACCCCCCTCCCAAACCGATGAGCAGATGAGCACTTGGGGAGGAGCTGCTGCAGTGCTCCAGTCTCTGAAACGTTGCTGATGGCAGTGTTGTTTTCTGATCCACAGGTCCAGAAGATGGCATAGGAACAGCGTCACCTTCCAGGGCGCTGGGGTCCTTTCTCACCTCCGTGCATGCTGCTTGAACAGACCTGAAGCCTTTGTTTTTGGACTGAAGAAACCTGCGCACTGCTTGCCTTGAAAACCTTTCTCTCCTAATTCATGAGCCAGCAGGATGTGGTCGCTGTGCTTTCAGAACGGCTTCTCATAGCTGCGTACAAAGGCCAAGTGGATAATGTGGTGCAGCTTATCAACAAGGGTGCCAAGGTAGCAGTTACCAAGGTAACAAGAGAAAAATGCTTTACAAAATCCCTGGGAACTAACATAACTCCTAAACCATTGTCTGTGAAAATGCCCTTGCAGCTTTGCAATTCTGAATGTAATTGAGGTTAGCGGTGGATTACAGTGTTGGGATTTCCTTGAAGTTTAGACTTATTAGCTCGTGTAAATTTACCAAATGGTGCATGTCTTGTAGTCAGACACTTCCCAGTACACGCATGCACAGCTGTAGTGAATGCTGGGTCTTTAAAAACGTGCTGTGCTGATGGAGATGCTGTGACGTTTTTCAAAACATGCATTGACTTTTGAACAATGTGCGAGATGATGAATGGAGCAATTCATCACTGTCGGGGGAAGCTGGTCCAGAGCGCTGGTCTTTCTGGATGAGGGGATGGGGGAGTGCCACCTGTTGTGGTAGGATAAAGATATGCAGAAAGCATTTCTTGCCATCAAAGGCTGTCGGTACAGCGGCCTCGCTTGTATCTGACATCTGCATTGATTCCTGCTGTGTAGTCCCCCTTCAGTATATTATAAATATTCAGTATATTATAAATATTAATATAATAACAATATAAATAATATTAGCAAATAAAAGATGAGGTAGAAGTGGCTGTTGCAGAGACAGTTCACTCAGCAAGAAGCCCTAAAGAGAATTAGGTAAGTTAGGTCTTTAGAGCTGCAACATAAAATCTGGGATGTCCTGTTTTGACAAACTACTGTTTTCTATCATATCTCGTTCTATTTCTATTTCCATATTGCTTTTGAACACTGTATGTATGGGAGCAAATATTCACAGATAGAAAGCAAATGTGAGTACATCAGATAAATAATCTGTTTTTTCTGTTCTTATCTGTCCATGACAGTTGGTTGCAATTCCTTTGTGGTGTTTGGGTTGTGGATAGCATTTATTTTGAAAGGTGGAGTGATCCAAGGGTAACCAATTTTAGTGAGTTTTGCATGCCAAAACTGAGCGGTGTTTTGCCGGTAGATAATATATACAGATGTAAAAAATGTGAATGGGCCCATAAAGATATCTGTTTGGCTCTGTTGTCCACGCATCTCTGTAGTTGATCAACAGCTATTGGAGGTGGTCAGGAATAGAAATAATTAAATATGCTTGAATGGTAGGTGTTTTTTTTTCTTGTTTTGTGGTCTTGTGTGGTGGTTTTTGTTTGTCTGTTTTATAAGATACTGAGCTTTGAGGTTATTGAGGGACCTACCTGAAAATGCACAAAGTACTGAAAGAATACTGTATATTTTGTATGAATTTGTGCATTAAAGTAATTTTGAATCCAGCTTCCACACTGAACCATAAAATGTGGTGTCCCTTGTCGCGGTTGTCAGAATAATCATGCCACTGATTGAACTGTTTCACAGACTTCGGTTGCCATAATCCATAATACTAATGCAAAGCTGACACTTCCTCTTTGTTAAGATTGCTCATTATGTAATTACCAGTGCCTTCTGTTAATTACAGTAACAGTGAAGGCAAATTGTGTAAATATGACTTTCGAACAGAAAATCAGGTTAATTTGATCAATGCAGATTTGCTAGAGTTGGAAAAAAAAAAAAATCTTTCCTGCGCGATATAGGTGGCTTCCTGCTTTTTGCACTTGCTTTGTTGTGCCACCTTTGCACGGAAAATCAACTCAGCTGCATAGGGAGAGCACGTGCGTAATTGCCTGTGAAAGGCTGTGTGAACGTGCATGCCTTGGAAGAGCTTGGCTTGCTGATCCAGCGACACAGAGGCTGGGAGGAGAAAGAGCCATTCAAAGTCCAGGACAAGGTTGGCACAAGAGCAAGCATGTGTAAGTTAACCCCAAGTATATTTAAACTGGGAATTTTAAGGGATTTTTCAGCCATCAGAGCAGCCAGGTTCTTCTGTGGTCTTTCAATAAGTGGAACAGACCCCCAAAATAACTACTTTTAAATTACAGGTTGCTAGTTTTAGGTTGGAAATTAGATGGCGTGCTTGTCAAAGCAAGGAATTATTGATTGAGCTCTCAGATAAACTGAAGTGCCTTCTTCCCTCCCCAAGATAAAATTCATTGCAAAATGAAACCTAAACATAAATTTATAAATTTATTCACATGCCTTAATTCTCTTTTACTCGTGTATCTTCTGCTTTTATTTGCAATCTTCTGTTTGTTCTGTCAAATTAATTTTAAATTCTAGGGGTTTGATCCAAAGAAAGAAATGACTTTTGTACTTCTCAGCCAAAATTCCTACTGAATTCTATCAGAGCTCTATTGCAAAAAGACATGCCAAAGCAAAGTTTTTTTGGAGAGAGAGAAAATGTTCCCTCACCACTTTAGGCTCGAAATGAGTTTCTGATACACATCTGTGAGCGCAGACCAATTCTTGTGGAACAACACCACGCAGAGCCACGGCTTGAAGGCACTGAGGTCTAGACCTATATATATGCTGTTCTTCATTCAAACCAGATTAATTGAGCATGGCTTAAGGAAAATGAAGCACATTTTCCATAACGAACCAAGGACTATTAAATGCTGGATAGCTGGCACGCTTGTCCGGTTCTAATTTTATCTTAAATTTGGAAAGTCATGCGATGTGGTTAATTGCTGCTTCAGTAAACAGAAATTCAGCTGCAAAGTGGTTTCATTTGTGTCACCTCTAAATGGGTGATTTCAAAAGAACAGCAATATGAAGGAATAGAAATTCGATGAGGAACTGTGTGCCCGAGTTTCCTCTAGGATGGATTTGGCAGCTTTGACGGCACGAATAGCAAGTCCAGCCCTCCCTTCCAGATGAAGTCAGCGTTGAAGCGTGTGTTTCAGCATCTTCCCTGACACCAGGATCAGCGAGGGACACGTGGGCTCTGCCCAGCTGTGGGGCTTTTTAAAACCTGGGAAGAAGAGCTGATGGCCACAGCCATCTGACACCAGGGACCCAGAGGGGAGGAGAGGGCTGGTGGCACTGCTTGGCACATGGACACACACGTCATCCTGGGGCTGGGATCTCTGCCATGGAGCTGTGCAGGGTGGCAGCCAAGAGGCAGTCTTGCTCACCACGTGTGACCTCTGCTTTGGGCATCCTGTCAGCCACCTTGCTCTGGTGCTGCTCTGCCTGGTAAAACAAAGAGATCACATTTTTGCACGTTTTTGTTCTTCGTTCTTCACGGGCATGAAAGTATATCTCCTTTCATTATGAAAAGGGCAAAAAAAAAAATCCCCCAAACCCAAACAACTGGTAGTTCATGTTGGCTGATTCCAACAAGCAGGTTCCTTCATGAGGTATTTTGGTGAATGTGCTGCCAAAACTGGAAGATTAAGAACAGATCCTGGTATGATTAAGTCTATTCTTCCAATCTGCAAAGCTTGTCCCATCTTTCAGTGCTTTTGTAGGAGAGCTTTCTTTCAGTAAACTTGTTGACAGCTTCATCTTTGAAATGTAAGTGCTGGGGCTTTCGCTGAGCTGCTCTGTCTTGCTGTCCTCCCAGAATGTTGTTTCCCTTTTCAAAAGTTATTTTCCTTTTTATGTTGTGAGCTGAGATAGATGAGGGGGAGGGCTGAGAACCACCAGAAGTGGCAGAGGAGAAAGGGAGGTAGTGATGCATCGGATAAGACCAGCTGCTCTCTTGATCTTGTTCCCAGCATGGTGCCAGAGGAGGGGAGTTAAAGCTTTATTTCACCTCCCAGCCTTGAACTGCAGCGTGCCAGGAACTGCAGCCCTTACTGTGGGCTTGCTTCACGCCTGGAGATGGAATTCCAGCTCTGAACCTGTGTTAGAGCTCACCAAACCAGCGTGTTAGTGGTGGATTTCGCTGGGGCGCTGCTCCAGGGCATGCGGAGCTCCGCACTGAGAATTAATGCTGCCAAAAAAAGCTGGATATTAGGTAGGGGTGTGCCACTGGTCTGTTAAACATGAAGAAGATCGCCATAGGAAGTAATAATGTGGCACAGGCAGTTTTAATGCAGTTTGCATAACACCATGGGTTTTATGGATATTTTTTTCAAAGGAAAGCAGAATACAGCTTTCCTGCAGAGCACAACATTAAGAACATAGCTCTAAAATAGAATTCTGCAAAGAAAGGATGAGCATTTGGGGAAAAATGCTAGTGCTTCTGTTTTGATTCAGCAATTCTGTTTGTTTATCTGTTTGTTTCTTCGATCTGAGCTTTGAACTGGTTGTGCTATGACCCTGCCATATGGCAGCACGTCATAGTGCCGGGGTACTCGTCGACTCGTCATCAAGGTTTCAACTTGAGAGAATGCAGAGTTCTTGAAAACAAAATATTTTCTTCACAAGTGAAGATGGAAGCAAAAAAAAAAAAAAAAAAAAAGGAAATCTGTTTTGGTGCTTTCACATTTTTGTGCTACTTCAGCTTGAAAAACTACTTACTGCCTTAAGTGGCTGTTTTAAACAGTAATGAAAATAAACACAAGGGAAATAGCAGACATTTAGGGACTTGCTCAGTGCCCGTTGAGGCCAATGGGAAGCTTACTGCTGGCTTGAGCGATCAGGTTATTCATGGGGAACAGCATAACAAATCAGCAGCGTGAAGAATGGGACAAGACTGTTTGCATTTTCAAGCTTTCTATAAAATGTGGCCAGGCATGTTTTTGCATAAATGCAGAGTGGATGAATAAACAACAGTGCTCGTGCAGCACGACACTGGGGTGGGGTGGAAAACTGGATGTGCTTGCGTAAAAGCATCCACGAATATAAAAAGACGAGGAAAGATCCTGCAGGTCATGGTGCAAAGGCTGCCTGTATGGATTTGGTTGCAGAGTGCACACCTGGAGCAGCTCCTCCACAAAAATTGTGCTTTTAAACCGTACGTATTGACAGGTGCCTGTCAGAGTTTGGAAGTTAGAATACAGGTTAAATACAAATTTGAAAAAAAAGAAATCCTGCTGAAATTCATCTGGATGTTTACTGTGCTTGGCTGCAACCTGATATGCCCCATAGCCAGAGCTCTGTGTCACGGCTGCTGGAAGTGGCAGCTTTAGTACAAGAGGTCCCATTTATTTTTAATAAGCCAGTGACACGGGAGGATTTGTGCGATTTGTGACCTGCTGAAGCAATTATTTCCATTTGAATAAATGCCCAAATTGCATACTTTTTGTGTGAACGACTGCTTTATTGGTTCGTTAATCTGAGTTGTAGAAGTCTCTCATTTGTATTTATATTATTGCCTCTAATAACCCCAAAACCATTACAGCCGATATTTGGAAATGCCCGCAAGCTTTTAAGTTGGTGATCTTTCCAGTGTTTGCAGTGCCTGCACCAGAGGAGCACTGCCTTAGTACTGCCTCTCTCTCCTCTTCTTCTGATGTTACTGGGAAGAAAAAGAAAACCTGGCACTGTCGGTTCTTGCAGTGTTACGATTAATTGTGAGATGGACAGTGCTTTTCCAAAAGCCCGGGCCTCTAATCAGTGTAATGTGCTGGAATCGATCCTCCTTCCCACTCTCCCGTTGTGGTTAGGATTGTGATTTCCCTAGTCCCCCTTCAGAGCCCCTGGGAAGAGCTAAAGGATGCAGTGACTGCTCTCTGAAGGTCTCCCTTCCTGTGTGTCTCCGGCAGGTGGGATGCCTCTGAACCCACGTTTGTTGGACAGAGAATCTTGAGACACACAAACCCTCTGGAATAAAAGGCTGAAGTATATTCCATCATCCTCTAGTCTTTTGTTTTAATAACTCGGTGTGTTTTTGCTAGATGAAAACCTGAATTTTGGAGACCTGGCTGCAGTTTTTGAACGCCTGGGGATGGTGATAGTGGAAATGCACAGCGATGCAACCTCTTTATTTGCTCAGCAGCAGGAACGTCCAAAGTTGCCTCGTGTTGGCTTCTTTTCCCTGTGGCCCTGAGGACGTGGCGGGGCTTGGCTTTGCTTGTTGAAGAGGCTGGAATGGAGGGGGTTTCTCTGCCAGCCTCAGCCCTTTCCTTCCTCTCCAAGTCTGGTGGTTCTGCTTGCTACCTGTCCGACCCCTCGCCCTCTCCTATAGCCGCAGAAATCACAGCTCTCCCTGGCCCCGCTGTGCTCTCTCCCTTTGAGGGCATCTCCTGTTCCAGCGCTGGTCTCCTGAGGCTGCCCACGAGCCAGAGCCCGACCGCTGAGGCCTGGGATGGGTTCCTCCTGCTGAAACGGGAGTCTGGTGCTGCCGAGGGAAAGGGCAGCCTCCTCCTGATAAGCCTGCTCCCTCCGGCCACGGTGTTTTTATGTGCCTTAAGGCACTGAATGGACAGGTGAGGGTGGCGTGCTCTGTGAGATCTGGATCTGGTGTGGCTTGCAACTTTTTCTTGTGAAGCACGTGGCTTGGATGCGTGCCTCCGGGAGGCTTTCCCCGTTCCTGTGCGCTCGTTACGGGGTGCTTGTCTACATGAGGTGTGCTGGGTGAGGAAAACACGTTCCTCGTATTAAAAATAAACTCACATAATAAACTCACACTCTTCTTCCATAGTTTATTTTTAACAAAGGACCTTTGGCTGCACCTCGGCATTTTTTTTTCAGGAGTTAGAGATGGTTATCTTATCAGAAAATTTCCCTGCTGGAATCTATCCGCGTGGTTGGCAGTGCTCTCGTTTCACAGCGCACGAGCTGCCTTCAGCTTGGGTTTGTTTCTGGTTTTTTTTTCCCTGCTCCGTGTACAGATAACAGTAAGTTGGTTTTGTGATATGTTAGCAACCTGCTGGGAAGTGAGACACTCCGATTAGGCGATTTATTTATCGCAGTTAGGTAATGTAGAAGTTCAGAACCCATAAACCTGAACGTGCTGGAGCACATTTCCATAACCCAAACGTGTTGTTCGTAGCTGGGAACGGTTTGTCAACCTCGCTTCAGGTTCGTTTTCTCTTTTTCACGTTGCCTAGAGACTTTTATGCCTCCTGCCATTGAGTTACCTGAAACGTAGCCCTGGCCATCCTCCAGGCCGCTGCCGAAGGGAGGCTGTGCTCTGCGTGGCCGGGGCAGCCCTCTGCTCGAGGGGCATCGCCGATGGACCGGTGTCTAGGTGCAGCAAGAAGCCCACAAGCAGCAGGCTCTTGCCACTCAGTTGGCACGGAGAGGCCGGTGGGGACAGCAGGAAGCAAGCCCTTCCCACACCTTTGGAGGCGCTGGAAGGAAAGTTTCCCATTCATCAGGAGCGAGCTGCTGCCTCCTGCTTGGAAAGGGGAACGGGACAAAGCATTTGTTTGGAGAGACCTGAGTTCCAGAGCGGGTGTGGGCTTCTCCCTTAGATCTGGCCCTTCAGATCAGTCGTGGTGTAATGAGTCAACAGTTGCCATTTTCAAAGCACCCCACAACTATTAACTAATGACACAGACGTTTTGTCTCCAGTATTACTGTGGATTTCAGCATTACTTCGTTCTGAAGAGGCTGAATTCCCAACGCTTTACCTGCCAGGCAGGGATGGGAATTGCTGTGTGCAAACAATTCTGTCCTGAGCATGTGTTATTATTTTCCTGGAGTTGCTTTCACACTCAGGAAGTTCCTTAAAATCTCAGAGAGCTAATGGTTCTCTTCTGTTTATTTAGGCCACTTGTCAGCTCTTGAGGTGTTTGCTTCTTTTCTAAATGATTTATTAAGGCAGTTTATTTTCTCGTGAAAAAGAGACAATGGCAGCAGCAGTGATGAAGAAATAGACGTAGAGCTGAAGAGCAGTGTAACACAACTTCATCTCCTAAAACGCCTGGGGGAGAAACTGTGAAGTTAATTTGTCGTCATAAAAAAGACAGGAACCCTGTTTTCTTACTTGTGATTAAATAAAATTTGCAATCAACGTTTTTAGATTTGTTCCTGTTTAACAGTTCATAAGGCGATGCTTTGAGGTCTATATTGGGGAGATATATGTGTGTATATACATGTATACACATACACACACACTTCGTAGAGCAGAAGTTAATTCTTGGTCCTCCCCTTATGAGTTTTCTTTTTGAGATTGTATGGGTTAGTTTTTTAGGGAATCACTTATTCTAGTTCTCCTCTGTTGTCCAAGACTCTCTCTTAAAATCTCTTCACTCTTTGAGCCTCTTTTAACATAAATTCTTGTGCCTCTTCTAGAAGAAGCAGCCTATTTTCCTTTTCCTGAAATGCTTCACCGTAAATTCCACCACAGGATGATCAAATGGAGCTCAGTTATTTGTAAATACTGTCTTCCCCATGTCATTTCACTTAGGTTTTTTTTAAGCCATTTGTTGCGGATTTACTTTTTCTATTAATTTGATTTTACTGTCAAATTTCAATCTTTTTTTTCTTCTAAAACCATACATCATTTATGCATCTCTCTAATTAAAGCATTTCTGTCCTGCTCATTAAGTAACTGATCTTGATTACGCTATAGATTGATTTTCTTGTGAATATTTTATACTCTGTTTTTATGTGGGCTAGAGCTTGATAATGTTTAAAAGTAAGTGTTGTCTAAAAACAGCTGACAGATCTTTGACAAAATGAGGTTGGTCGTCATACACAGTGTCACCTGGAGGGACTTACAAATCTTCCACTCATTTTAAGGGGGTAGCACCTGTTGTACAAAACAGTCCAGAAGTTCTTATTTCTCTTGAAAAAATGGTACCCAATGCAGTATTTGATTTTGCCTGTTAGAGGAACTTTGTTGTACTGAGTAGGATTGGAAGTGGCTGACAAATCTGTGCTCCAGAGGGACAGAAATAAAAAGGTCATGAATTCTCTCCAGGCATGGACACAAAGCTGGCTCCTAGTTTGTAAGGAAGTATCCTTACATAAGTAGAATATCCCCTTTGTAGATTACCATCAGGATAAACTGAAATGTTGCAGAACGGGGAGGAGGAGTTTTATGCACATACAAAATAAGGGGAAGCCTGCTGTACACTAATGTATGTCAACTGCTGCTACTGCAGACTTCAAAGAGAGGGGTATATACAGAAGAAGGAGGAAAAGGATAAAATTCTGGTAAACTGTTATGCATAAAAACTCACCTTAAATTACTGTTATTTTCTTCTCATTCATAGCATGGCCGGACCCCCCTGCATCTTGCTGCCCACAAGGGTCACCTCCATGTTGTCCAGATTTTGTTGAAAGCAGGTTGTGACCTGGATATTCAGGATGATGTAAGTAGATACAGCTTCCCTGCTTGGGGTGGAGGGGAGAAGGCTGTTGTTCCATCAGTAATTTGCAAATGAGCATAGGTCTTCGCTTCTTTGAAGTAGGATTAAAAGAAAGCAAAATCTGTCTCTGTTTTTTTCTAATTTGGAGATGCAGCCTCTAATTTGGAGATGCCAAATTTGCGTGAGAGACAAAGTAAAATGAGGTGTTTTTCGACGAGTTGCTCAGTCCTTACGCTCCAGCTGCAGAGCTTTGTGCGAGCTGTGATTGTGCCGGGCTGGTGTGAGTAGCAGTGAGAGCTGGTGCCTGCCGCTGGGTACAGAAATTAAGTTAGAGCTCGTTACACTGTGCAAGAACCCGCTGGAGGACGTCAGGTGGGGGACGTAATCTGTTTTGCCTGAAGTGGGAGATGCTTTTGTGTCGATGCATGCCACAGCAAATCGGGCAACTGCAGTGGGGAATTACCAAGAAAGAAATGATAACCACGGTTGGCTGCCGTGGTTGATGCGGGGAGGTCGCATCTTTTAGGCTGTTGGGTGGTAAGCATCAGCACAATGCAAACAGCTTCGAGGTTAGTAAATGGTAGTTTGTTTTCATTCGGTCAAATATGTAAGTTGTTGGAACTTCCTCGATTTCCATTAACTTCCTGGCTTTCCATAAAAAGTTCTAATCTTGCACCAGGTTTTAAGGCACGTTGGAATGACAGGTAACACAGTTTTAGCTACCTCACTCTGATGAAAAAAAATGGAGGCCAAAATGTGCAACAGCAGTTGAATAATTAGGACTTCCCTCCGATTCGTTGCTAACTTCTGATGGCACACTGGCACAAATTTGAGGAATGGTTGCTTTGTTTCCCTCTGTAATAAGTAAGATTCTTCATGCAACCTGGAAGTCCAAAGGTTGCTAGTAGAGGCACCCGTATGACTATTAAAAGGGCAAAGAAGATGTCTAGGTGCCTTTTGAAAAGCCATGTAGGCATTTGTTTGCATGCAAAGGATCTTAAATATCTGTAGAAACTGGAAAACTGGTTTCCTTCTCCACAAGAGCAGCTGAATCCCCATGAGGTGCAAGCAGTCTGGCAAGTGTACACCTGTACAACCGTGGTATTAGTGCAGCCAACTTTCTACTGGGGAACTTGTTTTTCTAGGAAGAAACTTTCTCTCCTGCACTCTTTATGCTTTCACTATGCCCTTCTGTAGAAAGGAGCAGATTTGCAAGTGTAATGGCAATATCAGTTTATTCAGATATACCCTGAATATGTTTTTAGACATAAATGCAAAAATGCATAAAAGCAGAAATGATTCATCAGATATTTAAGACAAAATTGCAGGCACTTTACAAGTACAGTCAGTGTTCCTGAGAAATAAAAGTTAGACTGCAAGAGCTTCCACTGATTTGCTCAAACTGGGTTTCTTTGAAAACTGCTTTTTGAGTAAGTGTTTTTTATTTTTTTATTTTTTATTTTTTTTAATCTCTAGTCATAAAATCTAGACTACTTATATGTAAACCTGATTCGTTAGCCATAATGGAAAAAGAGTAGATTGGTGCTTAGCACTATTTTGGTTTAGCGAAGAGTCTTGCACTGCAGAAATATCCAGCTCATAAAAGACCTTATTTCACTTGCCTGGCAAGCTTCTCCAGGTCTTTGTTCACAACAACTGGATACCTCTTCTTAATGTGGTGACTGATCTGAACAGAATAGGTGCATGCTTGATTTACAGATACTGTTTCTTAAAGCACAGTGCGATTTTTTGCTCTGTATTTAGTACTAGTCATCTGGTTTGGGCTAAGGAGAACCTCAGGAGATGCTGAGACTCAGAGGGTGGGTTTGGATTTGTCTCGGAGGAGGAGAAGGAAGGCTAAACTCCACATGACGATTTTTGCTTGTGAAAGGTATTAACTAAAATATTTCTGCTTTCCTTTCGCATAGGTCTTCAAGAAGGTTCTCTATTTGTTTTCTCCTTGTATAATTCATTTTTACACTTTATTTATGCCATACAGAAATGTTCATATTCTTTTTTAATTGCAATCTATTGATTATGCCTTCAGTCACTCTTATCCTGTGCTTATTTGGCAGTGAAGGCACTTTAGCATCAAGTGTTGATTAACATCATTACATTTCATTTCAGGAATACTGATTTAGGTTCAGAGATTAAATTGCTCATGAGAGTGGGGAGTATCGTATTTCATTGAAAATTAAATTACTTGATTTTTGTCTGCAGAATTATGATAACAGAAGTCTTCAGGTTCTAAAAATAAGCATATTCTATTTTTCTAAATAACAAGAGAACTCAACATTTTATTTTGGAGTTGACTATAGCTAATAAATAAATGCAATACTAACTTTTCATCTGCTACATGATAAGCAGAAACTTAAAAACTGCTAAATGTTTTGGAGAGATTCAAACACTAACTTCATGTTCTACAGATGTATTCTTTAGAACACGGCAAGAGCCGTGAGAATTAGTTGAAGAATGACCTCCAGTGGCCTGGAGTGGGATTATTATGAATTTCAACCGGTGGAGTCCAGCTCTGTAGAGTACGCAACCCCAGGAGCTAATTCCTTCCTCCTCCCTGCCAATCCTGAAAACTCTTACTGGGATCCCAATGCAATCTCTGACTGGTCAATGAGTATTCATACAGCACACACCTCAGAAATAGTCAAGGAGAAAGTTGTCCCGGTGAAGGAAATCAAGGAAGAGAAAGATAAGAAAAACCAGAAGAGAAAGGCTAGAAAGGAACCTAGAAGATCAGAGAGAGAGAAGGAGGTTAGAAATCTTGTGCGTCAATCCTGCCTTGAGCTTCACTTCTCCCATGGCTGCATGCTGCAAAATCTTGGACTGGCAGCCTGGCATGACAGCTCTTGGAGGTGCATGACTGCATGGCAAGCTTTGTGCTGGGTGCTCTGCATAGTTTCCTGCCCTGTATGTGCTTTCTGAAAATCTAACGGGAAAAAAAAGTAAACTTTAAAACCCTGAAAAGGCCCTGAAACTTCTCTTCTGGAAGTTCCACTTTAAGAAGTGGAAAATTAATTTCAAATGGAACAATAATCCAGAGGTCAAAATCATTTCTAGTTGAATGTAAATATGCAAAGTGGCTTATTCTTATGCTCCCATTTAAGTCTTGTTTAGTGTCATTTAAGCTGTAATTTCTTTAATTCATGTTTATTTTTCCACGCCTTGATCACTTCTGCTGGCCATGCATCATCATTTACTGTTCAGAGTGAAATTCTGCTTACTGTGTATTTGTGACGAATGACTTTCTTCAGCAAAGGAGGACACTGGCATTGAGAAGCACTAGGGCACATTCGGTTGCCTTTGTGTACAAAGGCTTCAGAATATTCAAATATGCTTATATGTTCTTCGGAGTATTTTACACTTGATTATATTTTCACTTTTGAATGTTTTCCAAGAACTTTATACTATGCATTCAGTGATTTGATTTCAAAGAATGAGACTTCGCAAGTGCCATCCAGCTCTTTGTATCAGGGATTGAAGGCATGAGTTCTTGCTGTTGATTTTGGTGCAATTCAGTAGCAAGACAGCTTGGTGATTTCTGCAAACATGAAAAGATAGTGAGGAGGCAAAGCATGACACTGGAAGAGGCTTTAAAGGAGACCGTGGAACTGATGGAGGCTCTGGAGAAAAGGAGTGTGTAGGAAAAACAATATATAGTGGTTATGATAGTTTTTAAAACAGAGAAAGGAAAAAGTAACATGTATTACAAACCAGTGTAAACTAGATCTCATTAAACTGGGGGATTAGAGTCTTTGGGGATTAGAGACTCCAATACCTCTGTGCTAGTCCTGTACCATGATAGTGGCAGGATAGCTGTGAGAAGTACTAAGAGCTACCCGAAACTCTTTTATAAGTTGTTTGTGTTATTTTCTTGTCCTTGGAATGAACTTCAGATATGAAATAGATGACTGTCCAGTTCCCACGTGTCTGGTCCCAGTGGCTGCATTCACTGCTTTAAGTTAGTCAGCAAATGAAGAAACTTGAGGAGCCTAGAAGGTAATCACAAGCACCAGGATGCTGAGCAAAGGCTGCCTTGCCTTGCCAGCACAAAAATGCTAAAAGAAAGAGAAATGCTAAAATCTGTGGAGAAGGTTGGCCTGCAGCCCTCTGCTAAAACAGGAATTTAAGCTCTGTGTCAGGTTTCAGGCTCTGGAAACCTACCTGGGCCTTTTTATGCAATAGCTCTGTTGTATGCAGAGCACTCTGGATGTACAGTCCCTTATTCTCTGCCCAAGGGGATGCAAAACCACATTCCTGGTCTCCCACCAGCATCTCACTCTCTCTAGCCCAGCAAATGCAGCTGTATTTCTTGAATGTGAAGTAATTTTGACAAAGAAGTGCTCTCACTGCGAGACAAGCTGGGCGGGTACCATAATCTCTGGGCTGCTGCAGGAAAGGCAGCTTGTTGGGCCTTGTTGGGTCTGTGTGGCACTGGTTCCAGCAAGCGTGCTGAGAGGTGGCGGGGAGACACCTACACGGTGGGCTGTGGCACAGGTTGGTGTGAGGGACACCTCGGGTTCCTCTTGGGTTCCATCACAGCACCAGTGCCTCGTGGTGCTGGGCGAGCTGAGATGCCTACTGTGTTTGGGTGGAAATGCCTCAGTCTTAGTTGCTTTCAGGGCTAGGCAGCAGCTAAGCCAGGGGGTTTGAGAGGCACTGTTGTAGACTTAGCTGCCTTACTTCTACCAAGTCTCTCTTAAGCACCTGAGAGTCCCTTTGGCTTCGGGCCCACGTCTGCATTTAGGCAAGCTCACTTCTGTTGTTTCTGTCAAGGTCACATTTGTGTGACACTGGAGTTATTGCTCTTCATTGTTCCTGGTTTGCAGTCTGTTCCTAAGGCATAAATCACTTACAAATAGGATCATAAATTGTGCCCAGCATAATACTCTGGGCAGTTAATGTGCACTTTCAGGTGGATTTTTTCTCCGACTCTCTAGACTAGTCCCTTAATGCTTTGCTAAAGGCAGAACTCTGATGAACGCTTCCAGAGACAGTTATTTTAGCAATTAATAAAAAGATACGTGAGTCAGTGATTGCACTGTGTGAAAATGCACACTCTGAAAGAAATACAGCTCGTCTGTTATATGTGGCTCCATAAAGGCCAGTTACTGGTTTGCTCCTGTACTACTGGGGAGGAAAGATGGGTTAAAAACATCGTGATGCACTCTGTATTACTTATACCTGGGTTATGTGATGTGCCTGGGCTGCTCAGTACCTCACAGCACAGAGGGAATTGTGGTCTCTGGGCTCAGTTTCCATGGTGTACAGTCAATGTGTGCGCTGAGGTGTGAGGAAATGGTCCACAAAACCCTGCCCTGGTGGCTGGGGTTGTAGGGACTGTCACCAGAAAGTCAGGATCTTCCAGCTCTTCGCTGGGAGGTGCCTCAGCCCAGTAAGGCAGGACTCCAGTAAGGCAGATATCCTTTGACACTCCCTGGTATATGAATGAGGTCAGGACCTCATCCGTTCATTGACCTGGTCAGGAGGCTGCCTGGGGACCAGAATATTGCCTGGGACCAAACCTGGGCATGGCTCTCGGTGCCACCCCACATCCTCAGGAGGAGCTGCCCAGGCCTGGGCTGGGCCGCTCTGAGCGCAGCAGGCCCTGAGGGAGACATGCACCTGCAGCAGGGAGGTGCTTTCAGACATGTGTTTGGTTTGAATTTAACTAAGATCCTGTCAGAAGTAGCTGCCATATCCGCAAACCCCCCAAAGCTGAATGTCCTTTGACCTCACTGCAATTACTGTCATGAGGCTGGGTGGATGACAACAGCAGCCTTGACTTAAAGTGTACTCAGCGAGGGGATCCTTAATTACAAACTAAATCCCGTACAATCCATTTGTGCCCCCAGTCTTATCTCCACGATCAATTTTCCAGACTGCAAAGAAGCAGTAAGCAACTATTCATTGTCAAAGCTCCGTCCGTCCCCATGGCAGATGTCATCTTGTTTTACTCCTGGTTGTAATGTCGTCTGGCATTTTGCTGGGGTAGCAATTACAGGTTGGCGGGATGGGTTGATGGATTACATTCCAGTTTGGTCAGTAGGTGAGATGGCCTTTGCACTGTTCACATTACCCATTGCTCTGCAGTAGGGTGTTAAGTTCTGCCCTGGCTTGTTAGAGAGCAGATTCCTGTGCAGGAATAGTTATTGGAAGCTATCTGACACTTGCACATGTGAGATGGTATATTTTGGAAGATTTCCATAACATTTTGGTTATCTTTCAATGTGGAATAAATACATAAGTTCAGAGAACTTGCAGTGCTGTCTGTTTTGCCATACTTTGTGTTTTTCTAAAAGTCCAGGTTCCTGGGACTATTCTTGTGTTTGTTTTAACTCTCTTCAAATACAGTGAGAGTCTTAGTAGGGCAAGAAGAAATGTAAGCATATGTCACTTTTACAGATGAAACATAAATAGCAAAAGAAAAAAAACACACCTCAGTGTAGTTTTTAAAATCAGCTTCATGAAAACAAGCCAATTTAATGATATACTGGTGGTGGGAGTTAGCGTTGCAGGGGTTACTGAAAGGTTGTGGTTGGCAATGCTCATTTTGCCCCTATGGATTGATAACTGCTTTGTTGTCATTAGCATAAAAGAGCCCCACTGAGAGCAATTTTAAAGTCAGCTGCTAATTGCCTTTGAGAACAGATTATTCAAATTATCCAGTTATTTAAATAATTGTAGACTGTGGGACAGAAAATATGGAAATCCCTTTAGTTTTAGTATTTAATATCAGGTAAGACCAGATGATAAAATTTCTCTACTACAAATCTTTATATCTCTTTCGTACTAGCTTCCTGCAAGCCTTTTTTTTTTTTTTTTTTTTTTTCCCTGCAGGATACATTGCATCTCTCTACCCTTTGTGTATTTTTGGTGGATATTGTCTAGATAAGCAGAAGCAGATTGAGCTCCCACTCTGTTGTTTATTCATCCCCCCAAAAAGGCTGTGCGCAGCTTTGAAGCTAGTCTTTGTGCCTGGACTCACAGTCTGTGCTTCAGCACTGCAGGTTCAAAGCAACTTCAAAGAGACATGACAGGTTGTCGGGGGAGCACTGGAGACACTGCAGCTTGGTTTCCCATTGATCAGTGTCTTACATCCCTACATGCTGCTGCATAAATCCTATTTCCCCCCTTTCCTCACCATCTCACAAAAATGCACATAAAAATATGTCGATAACCCAGAAGGGCAGAGTGGGGTGAGAGGCAGCATGTGCTGTGCGAGGAGCCTTGATAGCGGCAGCCCTGACGGTGCAGGTAACTCTGAAGCTCCCCTGTTAAAGCCACTAGTTTGAGTCTCTATCTTGGGCTCTCTAGCTCAGCAGATAAGTTCAACAGTTAGAGGAGAGATAGATGGATGGATGGTCAGGTGAGATGACCACATCAGCATCATTTCTTTTGGAAACTTAGCCATAAAGGAAATAAATGGATGTAAGAAACTTGCTTGTTGCTGCAACAGGGCAGGTCAATGAGAAGGGAAAGTCGTTTGGACCTTAAGATCACTTGGTTGTTTGAATGAAATAAGCTGATCGTCTTGCAGTTGTGGTCCTCATCATAAAATTGCCTCCACTCTTAGCACTAATTGGTAAATCCATCAGAGGTGCTGAAGACATCAATCTCATCTCATGCTCCTTATCCTAAGCAGGGCTGATGGAGCAATCAGAGCCAAAACGGGGGAGCCTCATCCAGTCAGTGTAAGTAGTGGAGGATCATTGTGATGAATTATGACAGCCTGTAATTGCCTTTAGGGATATTGTTGGTTATTAGGTACATAGTGCCAAATGTGTTAGATTCCGTGCCTTCTAATACTGGCATATTTTTAGAGGACTTCAGTGCTGTGTATGGAATTGTGATGAGTTGAGAACTTCGGAAAATAATTGTTGTGTAGGTCTCTGATGCTTTTTAACTTCATTAATCTTGGAAACTTTAATGATGGTTGTTTACGGGGACTGTTTTCAAAGGCAGCTTGGATTTAAACAGCACGTGTTGAAGACGCAGCCTGTGTGTGTGCTGTGTGTGCGTTGACTGTGTTTGTATTAAGTCAAAATCAGGTGGCAATAATACGGATTAAAGATTTGCTTCTTTTTGCAGGGTGATCAGACAGCATTGCACCGGGCTGCTGTCGTAGGGAACACCGATGTCATTGCAACTCTCATTCAAGAAGGTTGTGCTTTGGACAGACAGGACAAGGTAACAAGCAAAAGTGAAGCCCTGTGGGGTGGCAGCTTTGTCAGCCAGTAATATTAAGATCTCATAGAAGAAATTATAGTTTATGCTCCTGAGTAAGTACTTAACATTTAGAAAGTAATTGGGACAGTTACACCGAAGGAAAAATAAAAAATAAAAAGCTATACCATCTCTTTAACAGAAGCTACTGATTTAGTTATTTTTTGATATCAAGCTGCTAGTTTTTGATTTAAGTTTGTTCTCAGCTCATTGATGGAGAAATCACAACCATACTATGCCCTACCCAAGACAGTGCACAGTTACCCTCAATTATCCCAGAAGCTGAGAATCCCAGGCTGTAAATTTAGTTTGTAAATAAAGATAACTAAGTCCACATTCCCAACAAAAGCTTTTGTGCTATTCTCTGCTTGCAAGGATAAGTGGGAAGAAGTGGAAGGTGAAGACAGCAGGAGGTTGAAGATAGGAAGAATAGAAAGGAAGAAGTACCTAAGGTGTCTGTGGAAGTTACTTTAAGTTTTACTCTGGGATATATCTGCATCTGCTAAAAATAAAATAGAAAATTAGCTAGTAGGAAAGGAAAAAAGATTTATTTCTCAGGTGACCAGGTGACACATGCAGCTCCTGCAGTCTGAATGTAACATTGCTCTGTGTGAGGACCCAGTGCGCACTAAACTTCTCCTCTTGTGTGTGTGCTCTTCAGGACGGGAATACCGCTCTTCATGAAGCTTGTTGGCATGGATTCAGTCAGTCTGCCAAAGTGCTCGTTAAGGCAGGAGCTAACGTGCTTGCCAAGAACAAGGTGAGACACATACAGAAGGAGCTTTCATTTCTAGTGTAAGGTGGCTGATTCTCATCACTGGAGATTTTTGGTCATGGCATTTCTCAGGAGGCTGGAGACCAGCTCCTCGTGGGACATTTTTCCTCTACTTTTGCGTCTGTTATGCTTGGATGGTCCCTCCACAGGCATTAGGAAATTCATATTTTCACAGCTGATGCCGGAGGAACTCAATTGCGCTTTGAATGATACATCAGTTAGAGCAGAGGAACAGTGCAACTCCCTTGGAAATCTTCACAGTGCTCTAATTTATAAGGAGTACATTTATTGTGACTGGTGTGATTTAAAATGAATATGAATTGTATTAATTAGAATGTGGCATTCAGAATCTATTTTCCCAGAAATTGAACAGCCAAATAAATGTAAGCCACAAAGGGAAAAAGTAGTCTTGTATCTTTTCTGAGAAAGTTCTTCCTGATACATAAGTGTAGGCTCTTACCAAAAGCTTGTAATGAACCTGGATGATCCTTCTTTTGGTATTTACAATATCTTAAGAATAACAAAGCAATGCATTTTAATTCCACACTAACTGCAATATTTGTGGAAGACTTGTCTTCAGTTCACTAATTCAAAGGTGAAAGAAATAGCAGTAGCAGCCCATGGCATGAGCTGAGTTAGGGCTCGGACCATGGTGCCACTGGGTTGGTCAGGTTGCATGGGTGGCACCGTGTCCTTTGTTACAGGTAAGAGGGTTTTGGGATGTCTTTATGGGATCTCTGAGCATTTTTTCAAGCAAATGACACAATATTTTAGTAAATGTACTTCTAAATTGTAAATACTTCTGAATACCTCTAAAATTTCAACAAAAAGTGCCAGGGAAGAAAGGGAAAAAGAGAGACAGGTGGTGAAAATCTTAAAATTTTGAATGAAAAGGCCCATTGCCTCGGCACGGTTTTCTGTCTTTCTGCGTGTGTATGCAGTATATAAGCATATATTTGTACAATTGTGGTCACTTGTGGTATGTAGTTACATCATCTTTGATATTATTTTATGCGTACTCCTTCTTTTATATTGTTCCAACTTCCAGTTTTTTTCCTGTGTTGTTCATCTTGATTTGCTTCAAAGGTACTTGAGACAACTTCCCATGCTTACACATAACAGATGATAGTAGCTGACTTTATAGGCTTCTGAACCATTTTACTCCTGTCCCTGGATGTGCTTGTCTCTATATATGTATATTTATGTACAAAGGTGTGTGCTTAAGAGGCAAGTCGTGTTATCCTGCAAGCTCGGATGCCTTAGGGCGTTAGAAAATTTAGCTTGTAATACAGCATCTGTCAGCTGTTTGGAGACAACCTCTTCTAAAAAGCACACAAACAGAATAGCTTAGCAGTGTTAGCATCTGAGATACGACTGGTGTACTGCATGAGTTCCTTCTGTGCTGGTCTTTGATGTCTTACCTGTGCAATCCTCTCTCTTTGCCTTTGATCATTTGATGCTTTTTAATGAACAGGGCCTTTTCTCAGGAGCTGCTGAAAAACAAGGGAACTGTGCATGCTTGCACACATGCGTGCACTTCGACCCTTTCTGCTTTCAAGAAAAAATGTAAAGCTTAATTCTGCTTAATCCCCAAATGGTTTCCTGGTCTCTCGACTTCCAGTGTTACTGATGACAAGGCATACTTTTTCTGACAGCTTTCCTGGCAGCCAGGACTAAGAGCCATGTGCAGCAGCACCTTGCAGTCCCCTGGCTTATGCCTGGGCATCTGGAGGCTTTGGCTGAATGGCTCTCACTGCCTTGTTAGAGGGACAGAAACGGGCTGCTGGATTTGCCAGCTCCTGCTAAGCGGCAGAAGACAGGAGGATTTCGGTGTGTTTTTGCTGTACCTCCTGGTTAATTTCTCCTGGGACTGCGTGGGGAACACTTCTATATACACGCTTCTTGCAGCACGGCATCCCGAGCACAGGATTTAAAAGAGCAATGCAGCTGAAGACAGTTTCTGTAACAAATGAAATGCAGAGACCAGACGGGACACGGGATTTTAAAGGGAAGTCAGGTGATATTTCTTTCAGAACAAAACTGTATGTTCGCTTATGTCTGGAACCTCTTTGATTTTTAGACATTTGCAGCAGGTTGAGAATGTAGGCACAGAGCGAAACAACTAAGGAAGGGGAAAATGTTATAGTAGGAATGAAAGCAAGACTGTCCTGAGGAGTATTATGGCATGGGAAGTTTTACTTCTTTAAATTAAGTACATGATATTGCTGCTTGATTTTAATTAACTAGAAGTTTCTAGATTCTTTGCTACCTGAGCAATGCAGATATTGTTAGATTGTCCAGTTTCTGCCTCAACTCTGTCCCAGATAAATCATTTCCAGGATGAAGTGGGTATTGCAATCTCCAGGTTTGGTCAGCTCATAGCATTGGGAAGAAGCAAGTTTCCCACCCCTGAGTGGATCTTCCTGTGGGGAGACCTGCGAGGTTTTGTTTTGTAAAGCTCCTGTCCAATTTCTAAATACGACTTCTGTATTTTCCTGTGTTTCTCTAAGGCAGGTAACACACCTCTGCACCTGGCTTGCCAGAACAGCCATTCCCAGAGCACTCGTGTTTTGTTACTTGGAGGATCTCGAGCAGACCTCAAAAACAATGTGAGTTTGGAAAAGGACACGTGTTCATTTTTGTGTGCCTTTGTTTTAGCCATACTGCTTTAACTTGTGGAAGTACTCAGGTTTTAAACTGTGATTTTTGTCAGAAGTTCAAAACCGAACACTAACAAATGGCTGTAAATGTTGCACACAGGAATGCTTGAGGTAGGGCTGGGTGAGACATCGCTTGTACCCGGCTCCTGAGTGGGGCTGGAAGGACCCGAGGGGTTTTGTTGTTACCCAGACCAGCACAGCTGATCCTTTGCTGCTTTTCGTGGTCTGAACCATGTCGTGTCGTGTTGTCCTGCAGTGGGGCTCCTCTTCCAAGAAGATAGAAATCTTATGGGGGTTTTATGCCAGCACAGTGAAAGACTTTAGGCCTGCCCTCACAGACATATAATGCATACTGCGTGTTGGTTCGTCAAATGAGGTAGATTCAAGGTGCCTTGACAGCTTTCCTCCTATTTTGTAATGGATCTGGCATGACAAAGGCAAAAAACAAAACAAAAACTACAAGTGGAAGCCAGATGTCTTTGTCCTGCTGAATAACCTGGGGGCAGAGACACACAGAAATGGAAACGTGTGGGGCTCTGCTCCCAGCTCAGCCCCAGCTGCCTGTCCTGGGAGCTCAGCTCTGGCCCCACTCCTCAGGTTTTCTTCTCTGTGTGTGACTTTCCAAATCATGCTGGTTGGGGGGGCAGGAGAACAGACCTAGTGTAAAGATGTGAGTGCAGGGCCTTACAGTTACATTGTTTTCCATCAGTGGTTGAAGAATTGGTGTCCCCTCCCTCCCCTACCCCTGCTATTGCTAAGCTTTGTACCAAAGGGAAGACAGCATTGCTGTTCGGCGGGGGTGTGTGGCATTTGCTGCTCTTTTTGGTTTAATAGGATTATTTCATCCTTGAACACCATGACAAGTGCAAGCTTTCTTACTGCAATGACATGCTCAGAGCTTTGTTTCTGTTTGCAGGCAGGAGATACCTGTCTGCATGTGGCTGCTCGTTATAATCACTTGCCCATCGTTAGGGTGCTGCTCAGTGCTTTCTGTTCTGTCCATGAAAAGAACCAGGTCAGTGCATGAACTCCATTGCGACTCTGCGCCCTTCACATAATTTTCTTGTTGGAAAGAGAGGTTCCGACCCAGCAATCCCACTTCTCTGTGTGTTTCACTGTGCTGCCAAGTGCCTCAGCTTCCAAGAGTAGCTTTAAAGCAATGGCATATCAGTGGTTTATTATTTTGCCATCACATTTGCATCTTTTCTTTAAAACGTTTTCTATTTACGAAGCTCTGCAAAAGTGTGTTGGTGCAGAAAGGGGTGATGGGGACGGGGTAGTAACCTCGGGTTAGGGGCTGGGGGTCCTGTGCAGAATGGGTCTGGGCGAAAGACTTGGTCATTTCATGGGGCCCATTTTCTCCTCCATCACTGGGTGGTAACGAAACTGCAGCCACTGCAGGGACACTGTGATGCAGGGCTCACTTATGTTCAGATGCTGCAGAAGTGCAAATTTCTCTGGAATACTGCATTTTGCAGTAGTGGGAATCAACAATACAGAAAAATAGGAAAAATTATGCTTTAAGTTCAAAGTAATGATCAGTTTAACTTAGGATTAATCATCCATGGTTGTTATATAGGGAAGAGATTGATCACTGTACCTATAGCACAGCCTAATTGTGTGGAATGGATTTAGTGCAGTAAAACATCTTTTTGCACAGAGGGACACCACTTTCCCTCTTTTTTTCCCCAGTGCTACCTGAAGTTGTTCCATATTTGCACATCTAATGGTTTTACACCTTTACCTGGATAAGGTTTTACCTGGATAAGGTACACGCCTTATCCAAGTAGCAAGCAATAAGATTTCCACTAGCCTAGAAGGGATGTGCCTCTACCATTTTATGAAAACAAAGTGCAGGGCAAAAGGGACAGGAGGGCATTATATGCACGGGTACAGTGTCCCTCAGAGAGCTGCTGGCTCCGTTACCAGCACCTGAACCCAATCACAGCAGTCTTCACCTCAGTACACAGGAACAAGGGCAAGGCAGTGTTTGTGCTGGACCCATATCACCTCCTGGCTTTACTCCAGAAGCTGTTTTTTTTTTGTTGTTTTTTTTTCCCCTGGGGAATCTCGTGAAGAGAAAACCGACCATCTCGCTGCTGTTAATTATCTGGTTATTTCTGAGCAACGTGATACACGACCACCTGCACACCGAGGAACCAAACGTGCAGCAAAGAGAAGGTTGCAGTGGGCAAACCCGTTCTGCCCTCAGATGTCGTATCCGCTTGCTGGCGGTGGAGCTGGGCTGCCTCCAGGCTGTGCCGTGTGTCACTTCATTTAGTCAAAGCCCCTCAGCAGCACCCTGGCTGCATTCCTCAAAACAAGGCTGAAGTAGCTCTTTGCCCCTCCCGTCCCCTCCTGCCCAGCTCCGCTTTTTTGTGGAGCGAGCCTTATTGAAGCTCGGTTGTTGCTTCAGTAAGCGCAGGTCTTCTGGCCTCTCAGCACCCCATAAGAAGCTGAGATTTCTGCAGGGTGAGACCCGAGGACGAGTGTTACACGGCTGCTTTCTGCTTTGTGGCTTGCAGGCGGGAGACACGGCGCTCCACGTGGCTGCTGCTCTAAATCATAGGAAGGTGGTGAAGCTGTTGCTGGAGGCAGGGGCTGATACGTCAGTTGTCAACAATGTAAGTAGGACGTGGAACTCCTCTGGTATTTTGTGTTCATGCAGACTCTCCTCAACACTCTAGTGTTGGTAGAAAATATTTGGGAGTTGAATTAAATCTGGGTACATGGAAGCAGTTAGTCACTTCACTCTTTTGCACGGGGCACGTACTAACCTCAGGTGGAGAAATCCTCCATTTCCAGTGTTTTGAAGGAAATGCTGTTGTCTTTTTCCTCTCAGGCAGGTCAGACCCCTCTAGAGGTTGCCAGACAGCACAATAACCCTGAGGTTGCGCTTCTGCTCACTAAAGCATCCCAGGTACGTTGCAAATGTCTTTTGTTTGCAGTAAACACTGGCCCTGACACAGGTGGGGCTGAGACGGGTTATCCCCAAGGGGCCACAATGCCGTAGTCTTAGCCTTCTGCTATGAAAGGTGCCTACGTTTCTGCTGGGTGTTGCATAAATGCCTGCTCTGCTTCGCCCATCAGCATCTGGGAGTGCTCCCTCCTTCCTATATTGCCTTTTAGGAGAGGTGAAAACTACGTCTGCTTTATTTCTTGGCTTCTGTATCAGGAAGGAGCATGACATCCCTGAGTAACAGTGCCGTCTGCCTCCAGGTCTCACGCTTCAATCGCGGAAGAAGCCTGAGGAAGAAGAGGGAGAGGCTGAAGGAGGAGAGGCGAGCTCAGTCGGTGCCACGGGATGAGGTGGTACAGAGCAAGGTACAGCCTGGCATTACCAACTCTGTCTGCTGCACAGAGGGAGCGTGAATAAAAGCCACTGGGGCTAAATCTGTCTGGATCTGTCACTTGTGTCTGATAGCAGCAGCTCTCCGTATGGGACAGCCAGGGGAGGCCGGTTGTGTTCTGCTGCTGGGTGCCCGCCCATGTGTGCAGAGCAGCTCAAGACTAGGAAATGGAAGGGAACTCCTTTTCCCTGTCTCCCCAACTGCTCTGAACTCCCTGTCTCTGCTCCAAGCAGGGCAGCGTCTCGGCTGCTGACGACACCCAGAGCAGCGACCAGCCACCGCAGAGGAAAATAGATCTGAAGGATGAGCCCCGGTCAGCCTCTCCGGATCCCAAAGGGAAGAAGAGCAAAAAGAAAAAGCCAAAGGAGAAGGTATCAGTAGATTTAAAACAGCAGAGAGAGACGGGATCATTGTTGAGTACAGGTGTCCCTTTGGCATGTCAGTGAGCCAGGGCACCAGCTCTGCCCTGCTCACGGGGCAGAGGCAGCCTTCAGACCAAACTGATTTCTGGTGGGGAAATCCTCCTGTTGAGGGTCACATAAGCTGGGTTTGTGCAGAAATCTGGTTTTTGTGCTGACAAAAACCAAGATTATGGTGAGTAATGCAGCTGGATTTGTGTTTTGATCAGGTTTTTGCTGTAATTATCAGAAAGGATTTTTCATAAAAGGATTTCCC
Organism: Cygnus atratus; assembly: GCF_013377495.2. NCBI lineage: Eukaryota > Metazoa > Chordata > Aves > Anseriformes > Anatidae > Cygnus > Cygnus atratus. The sequence continues at coordinate 39,245,196 of NC_066364.1, forward strand.
ACCGGGAATAGTTTACTAAGGGGCTCATAAGCAGGTAAAATGTTGCTTGTGCTTCACACAGGTTTCAGCACTCTCCGACCCCATTTCCCCGGCCGATCAGCAGACACTCCCTCGGCCCCAGCAAAACCTGCCAAAACGCAGGAGTAAACATCACTGCTCCTCTCCGCCGCCTCCCCACGAGGTCCGAGCCTACCAGCTGTACACCCTCTACCGAGGGAAGGATGGGAAGGTGATGCAGGTGAGCGAGCTGCTGCCTCGTGGAGGGAGGCACGCTGAGCAGCACTCGTGGCTGGGGCACGGCTAGCTGGTCAGATAGAAAATGCTCTCGATCAGCTCCATGCCTTGGGTATGAAATAACGACTGCGGATTTATTTTCCTTGCTTGGGCTTCAGTTGTGTTTTGGCATGAAACCAGGCACACGGCAAGATGGTTTTACGTATGCTAAGGAACGGGTAACGATTTTTGCCCTAGAAAGCAGTAACTTTTTGGAGACAAGCTGTGAACAGTGATTGAGAATGGCACTGGAACTTAAAGGATACACTTTGAAATATTAAGATTTCTGATAGGAAAGGCAAGAAAGGTTTTCTAATGAAAATAAATGAAAGTTGTGTGAGCACTGACGCTTACTACTTAAACCCAGTGCTCGAGTGTACTCAATACATTCTGTTTCAATTCTTTGTTTATTGCAGCAAGTCTTTGGGGATTCTGGGATTGCTGGAGGCAGGAGCTGTAGAGAAATTGGTTTACAGACCAGGAGTAGCAGCTCATGTACATTTATTTCAGTTTAGAAATGGTTATTTTACTCCACTCAGTTTATTTTATTCTGCTAGTATTTACCAGTTCACGTTTCTATAACAGCATGAAATCAGTCAGCAAATGACCCCGTAGACATTGCAAACATCTGCACTGTTGTTTTCTTAATGCTGCCTTCCTGCACCTCTGGGCGATCAATCCTTTCATTTCATTAACTTTTCACATCCCTCCACAGCTATCCTCGTTCCCTTGCTGGAAGGAAATTCAGGAGATCAGTCAAGTCAGACTTCAGAGGCTTTATACGCCTTGTTCTCCAACATCTCACTGTGTAACGCAGGGGAAATTTCCAGACAGGGGCATTATGGGATTATCCTAATAGGATAGGAAGGAAGGAAGGAGGACTTCTCAGATGCTAAGACGAGTACGTCCCTACCCCTAGGGATGGTAGGATGGAGGATGGGCAGGTAGGAAAGATCTAGGGAGCAGGAAGAAAGGTGTAGGGAGCAGGTAGGATTTGTATACAAACCTAATCTATTAAAAAAGTTTAGCTTAACGCAGACAGACTCCCTTCCAGCATTTCCTGAAAATACAGGACACTCCTCTCTCCCCTTCTTTTTAGCCTGTCTTCTTTGATGCCCTCAGGCCCTGAACAGTAAACAGAATGTCTTAAGTACATGCATTTCTGAAACTTTCTCTAGCACGCCGCAACTGTCCCACCTTCCCCTGCCGAGGGGACAACCCACGCTCTGTGAACATCACTGTAGGGCCGAAGGAGAGAGGGAGGCTCCTCTGCAGGCGGATGCAGAGCATCTGGGTTGGGCTCCAGACACCCTCGAAGGAGCCAGTTTCTGTCTGAAGACTGCAGAGGAAGCCCGTGAGGATTGTCTGCCCTTGCCTAAGGGAGCCTTTTGTCGCCATCTCCCTGAGAGAATTACATGTGGTCAGTGCAGCTCCCCGTGCAGGGACGGTGTCACGCAGGTCAAAGGTAGGCAGCTGGAAGGTCAGCCAGATGCCTGCAGGGTGACGGGAGGCAGGAGAGGTGAGACCTTGCCTTGCAGTACGAAAAATGAGCATATTATTGGCATTGGGTTAAAAAAACAAATGCATACAAAACCACACATCCACAAAAATCAGACCATACAATTCAGAATTACAGCACTGAGACGAGGGTACAGGTCTGTGAGGTGATGCCCTCTCATATGGCACACAGTCAGTCCCACAGCATGTATGAGCTAACCTCAGTGCTGCTCGAAGCCCCAGCGTTAGGATTTGGGCATATAGACGAGATCAATCATTTTCTAGTCTGTGTTTTTCCAACTAATGTACTGTTTGCTGAGCTGTAAGATATTATTAGGAGGGTAAGGTATGGTACATGGTACAAAAGAGCTCAATAGTGACTCAAAGAAGCTGCGATAAGGTTCCAGGTGCGCTAAGAGGACAGCAGGATGTAGCAAGTGAATGTTTTCCTCTTTTCAGGCACCAATAAATGGATGTCGTTGTGAGCCCCTGATAAACAAACTGGAGAATCAGCTGGAGGCAACCGTGGAGGAGATAAAAGCTGAGTTTGGGACAGTACAAGATAAGATGAATGTTAAGCTGGGCCAGATGGAAAGCAAAACTCAACATCAAGTAAGAATATGACCCGGAGGTCTGTTCGCCCACAAGATTATTAGAAACATATCCTTAGCATAATGAGTGTTTTCATTGTCATGGTTCGTTTATTGCTTCTTGCGTTGTAAAAATGAACCTGAAAGCTAATACTCAAGACCAGGGAACTGTGACATTCCACAGGGATCTAATGTTGCAAGCTGGGGTCTTGAGAAAAACATATTTAATGTGCAAGTGGCTTCAGGTGCTTCTTTAGACAGTAAATCTAAACTGCTTGAGGGAAACTTACAGAGAGAGTGCTGTCCTATAGCTGGTAGTTCGTAATTGTAAAAACCCCTTTTGTTGAATTCTCTTTACATTGATGTTCAGGATCCTTTAAATTATTTTTAACGTATTTTTTTTTCATTAAATAATTTTGCGATCGGACCTTTTTGCAAGCTACATCAAATTGCAGTTGGCACCATTCCTGGAAACAAAGACTGAAAGACAGAGCGTACTGTGACTTGCAAGGTCCACAGATGGAGTTTTGTTTTTTTAACGCGATCGCCTTGGCTAAGTCATGTTTTTTTTCCCCAGCTCCGCGTTTTAGACAAGCTGATGGCAGAGCGGCTGTCCGCAGAGAGAACAGAGTGCCTTCATCGCCTGCAGCAGCACACTGAGCTGGAAAAAAACGAGGGAGAGAAACGGCAGGTAGGGCTTGAAACGGCTCCTCCCTCTTAGCTCAGGTGGATCAGCACAGGAGTTTTGTTCCAGCAGGCAGAGAGAAGAGCGGAGAGTTATCTAAACTGCTGAAACAGGCAAAGGGACTTCAGGGGACAAATGATTCCTATTCACCGCCTGAATCTCTAGACCAAACGTGTAAAGCTTTTGCATTAGAAGCGGGCGGTGTGAAATCCAGTCCGACTGTTGTAATTTAATTTGGTGGGCCCGAAGGTGGGATCTCTAACAAAGGTATCTTTTTTCTAACGTAGTGCTTTGTACAAATTCTTACGCCTAAATTTTTCACAGTTGTGCTTTAGCTTTCCCTTAGTTATAGGATGTCTGTGGTAACATCTGCAAAGAGTCACAAAGTCCCTGTTCCTTTCGTTTCTCATTCATTTGGTTGTGCGCCCTGGAAATCTCCCCCTTCTCAGTCTCATCTTTTTTTTCCCTACAAATTAAAGGCTGCAGTTCTTCCCCCTGACTTTGGCAACAGCACGCCATCTCCAGGCTGTGTCGTACTGCCAGTAGGCAAGTTCTTTTTATAGGCTTGTTAACCAACATTACAAGAGGAACTGTTCGAACAGAGAGCCAGCTCTTGCTCCTCTAGTTTCTGCACAAACTCACCACTAAAACATGATAAGAAAATTGTATTTCTCCACTCACAGTAAGCTTAAAATACAATTTGTTTTCTCATTGCTGGGGTTCTTCTAAGAACTAAGAAATGAATACTCTTTGTTCTAGTAAAAGGTCATAACATTTTGCAAGACAGTTCCAAATCTGTGTTAAAAGGCTGGCTGCTGTGATAATCCCAGTTTAAACTACTGATCAAGCTGCTTGGCCTCACACCCACAAAACAGTTTTCTCCAAAAAACAGTACTTAAACTTAAAAAGCTTTTTTTTTTTTTTTCCCCACAGTAAGAGACATAGGTATGATACTGGCTTCTGTGATGTCTTAGGCTTGTGTTCCCATAGGACTCGAAATTGCCATTAAGTGGTGTCACCTGTCCATGTGCTGCAGAGTCCAGCTGAAACTACTGAAAAAACGAGTTGGCCTTTTCTAAATGCATGGACTAAATGCTCAAGCTCGTCAGAGGTTCTGACCTAAATTCCCGATGCCATGTGCGTAAAAGAGCTGCTCATTTTTAAAATGATCACTGGCAAATGCCTCTGCAGTTGACACTCATTAAGCACTTCTGTAATTTAAAAGCTGTTGGTAATTTATCATGTAGTGTTGGGCTCATCGTTATCACCAAATGAACAGAAGAGCAGAGGTTGGTACAAGGCTGTGTCCCAGAAGTGTCTGATTTGAATTTCACTCTTAAAAAAAATGGCAGCTGTGAGCACATGATGTTTCTTGCACTTGGAAAGTGCCTTTTATTTAATGATTGATTAAGTCAGCCCTGATCAGAAGACTTGGAGTTGCATTTGAAGTAGAAATTCAAATATAACAGGTGGTAGCTTGGACTAAAGGGGTGCCTTTCCTTAGCTAGTATGCATTTCCTCATCTTTCCTGATTTGCAGTGCTCTATATACTCCCCATGGCAGCATACGTATCTGTCCAGGCATCTAAGCCCACTGGTACCAGGCTTAGTTCTCTTTGTCCTTGCTGCACAACCTGAGCAGCCCGGCAACCACAGGCTGTAGTGCCAGGATCGCCTAACGTGTGTCCTCTCCTCGCAGATGTCCTTGGTCGATGAGCTGAAGACCTGGTGCATGCTGAAGATTCAGAATCTGGAGCTGAAGCTTTCTGGAGATTCCAGGTCATCGAGGCCAAAATCAACGCTGTCCACCTGTGAGTCCCTGACCGAGACCCTGGACACGGAGAACAACCCCCACAGCGCCAAGGACTGCAAAGCCCCCCAGCCCCTGCTGCAGTCGGAGGGCTCCCACCAGCACTCCTGTGCCACCCTGCCCAACAGCCTCTCGGAAGACGGGGGAAGGAGCAGAGGCCCGGGGCCCGAACAGAGCTTCGGACAACAGTTCTGCATGCAGCAGGATGGTGCCTCAGGGACAACCCTGTCAGGTACTTACATCACATTCATCCAAAGGCACGCTCATTAACTAACGGGGGGGATACTTGTATTCACACCACAGGTACTGACTCTGGCCGTGTGCTCTCCCCCACCTGTATGCATGGCGTCTCGTAATATGCTTCAAGGCAGCCAGTGGGAATATTTAAATTTTATTTTTACTTGGGTGGAATTGCATTGGCTCTTCCTAATGTTGCCACGGTGTCTTTGAAGCCAAGACTTCTGATGCTCTGAATATTTACTGAAACTTCTCCAGCTTCGCAGTCAGAGTTACTTCAGCCCTGCCTGTCAGGAAGGTGCACAGGTTATCCAAAATCCACTGAAGAAAGCATACTGCTTTAAGTGCTTTTCAGATGTATGGATACTCTAATGGCAGGGTGCAAGGGTGTAAACCTAAAATAGTAATTTCCCTAGTTAATAATTTAAACTACTGAGATACAGAAAAAAAATCTACTTTTTCCACTTTTCAATTATTAGTTCATTACGGAATGGAAAAAAATGCAGCTGAAAACACTGAAGCCCACTCAGGGATTATGGGCACCTGAGGATAGAGAAGACCTTGGTTCAAGCCACTTCTCTGTGCCTGACGAAGGAAGCTTCCGAGTACAATGAAACAGTCAGAACGCAATTCCAGCCCAGGTCTCCGCATGCAGGGAGAGCACTATCAAAGTGGTGGGCTTCTGTAATATTTTACCCTGTGTATACCCTCCCGAAGCATTACACAAAGAGCACAGCAATGGAGACGGATACCCCACTAGACTAGAGAGACGGAAGATGTGGCAGCAGAGAGGGTGTGAGCTACTGTGCTGAACAGTTCAGAAGCATCAAAATTGGTTGTTTTTGCAAAATTAGTAGGGCTTCAAGTCTTGCAGAAGCAGGGGATTCATAAATACAGGCTGGTAGTGACTACTTAGGCTGATCATCAGACATCTCAGCCTGATGTTTGTTATGCGTCCCTTTTGTGAAGACCTTTGGGTGTTGGTAGGCTGTAGTCCCACAGCCACAATGCAGTGCTTCACTGTCTGAGCCAGCTTTTCTCTTTTAATGACTATTGTTATCATTAGTATTAATATCACCTGACTGTGAAGATACAAAAAAGTAACAGAAGCCCCTACACCGCGCACACCGCGCGGTACATGGGAAACTCCATCATTCAGCACACTTAGTATAGAAAGGATTTTTGAAGGCTGAAGCGCATGCCCATGGCTTTTCTAAATGCGTGCTTTTGTTCTATAGGTGCGGAGCAGCAGTTGATCCCTGCTGGACCAGCTGCTTCTTCAGCCCCTGCTCCAGACGTCCGGCCAAAGGACAAAGCCGGCGGTGCCAGCACGTTCCAGAGGTTCCAGCAGGAGCTGCCCTCCGCCGAGCTCGCGGGCTCCAAATTGCGACATGTAAAGGTTCAGGCTGCTTTGCAGCCCTTGGCCGAGCCTGCAAAGACCGACCCGCAGAGCGGCTGCTTCATCGACAGAGGAACTCAGACAAAGAAATCCAGCAAGGGCGGGCAGCCGAGGCACAAGGCGCCGCACCAGGCGGGGGCTCATCAGAGTCAGGAGCCGCCCGCTCCACCGGCGGGGCAGCCGCCCGCCCCTCCGCTCAGAGACACCTCGCAGGCCCTGGAGATAACCCAGTACTTCTTTGAGGCCGTTTCCACTCAGATGGAGAAGTGGTACGAACGGAAGATTGAAGAAGCCCGGTGCCAAGCTAACCAGAAAGCTCAGCAAGACAAAGCTGCGCTCAAGGAGCACATCAGGAGCTTAGAGGAGGAGCTCAGTAAGTTAAGGACTAAGGTGCAGAAAGAAAGCTAGCGTTCGCCCGGCGGGGCGAGGCGAGCAGCAGGACTCACTCTGGAACCTGCTGTGCAGGAATCTGGGATAGGTGTAGATACGTACTTGTAGTGCCTGGCACGTCCAAACAAAATGCTCTTTTTTCAGGAGTAGAAATAACTTTGGAAACTCCAGAACCAAGGAGCTTCACATGCAGACTGTACCGACGACAACAAGATGCTGCAGATTAGATCCTTTCCTCGTTATTTCCCAGAGCCCGTTACATTTTGCACTCTCAAGTTTCAGGTGCTGCTTGAAAACACATTGCATTAAAAACCAAATCCGCTTTCAGAAAAGGGAATTTTCTTATTTCCACCTAAGTCAGGTGTGGCGAGAGGGTTCTGCCGTACGCCTCACGTAAAGGTGACACCAATACTGAAATAAGTCCCGGACGTTTGAGAGCTTTGGGCTGGGTCAGCAGTGATGCGGCGGCTGCCTGGTGCTGAAGGGCTGTTGAGCCTGCTGCAGCTACTTCCCGCGGCGCCTCTCTGGTCAGCGGAGCAAAGCTCAAGCAGGGAGAGGTGCGGGTTTCCTGGTGGGAGAGGCCAAGCACCCACTGAGGTGAGCTGCCCCGTTAGGTACGGAGGCTTCTGTTGCCACGTTGTTTTTCATTTGGTATACATCATTAAAATAAATGCTCAATTAGGCTCTTTTAATGGTGTCCTGGTGGCAAAGCTCCTCGTGGTTACGCAGTTGCGGGGGCCACATCGAGTGATCTGACTGAGAAGTTCTGTTTAGGGCATGGATGGCAATATTTTACCATAACCATGGTCTACTTGCTAAGTGTAATTTTTATGGAAAGCTCTTTTCCTTCAAGCAGCAAACAGCTGAAGTCACTGAAGAAGCTTGAAAGCAGTCCTGTAAGGAAGTGAGGGCTTGGTTCCTTGTATGCAGATGTTTCTTTTTCTGTAGGGTCAGGCTTTCCTCCCAGCTGCCTTGTCTGGACCGTCTTCCTTTGTTCCGCTGAACAATTCTGCTCTCTGTTTTCCCCCATGTGTCTCTAAAGAGAGAGACTGGGCCCTGGTGAATCTCCAGGTTTCAGGGCTGCTTTCACACAGTCCCACAAAACAGAACTCATCAACATTTTCAATATTTTTTTAGGGATGGCTTGCAATAAAAATCAAAGCTTGCAGTGACAGTTTCTGACAGTAATTCACAGAGGGTCACTTTCAATTGCGTTTGTTCCAGCAGTAACACCTAAATTCGTCAGCCACGTTTGGGTCCTGGTGCGCCACGTGCTGCGTAAACGAGATGCACCGTAACTTGGTCCTGCATCCCTGTAGGGTTCCCTCCGTATGCCTCGGGGAGGGCTCCACGAGATTCTCTTAATAGGAGTAGACGTACTGAACATACCGTGACGGAACAATCGTACAAAACCAATTCAAATACAAGGTGGCACCAGATGCCAAGGAGAAAGCTTTATTTTTTCTATACTGTGGAGCCCTAAAATTAATACAAAATACTTTCCAGTATCGAAGATACCATTAACAAATTAGCAATTAAGCTTTTTGTGTTCTTAGCAGATGTATAAAGCAAAGAAGAATTGTATTATGTAAGTATTTTTAAAAATGCCTATTAATGCACTATCAAAGCAAGAAGTGTATGTGCAGTTACGGAAACACTAGTTTTATTGCTCTGACTTCCATAGTCATATAGACACTTTCGTGTTTACAGTTTTGTTTAAGCTACTGTAGGAATGCAGAAGCATGCTATTTAAGTTTTATAGCCCCTTGATAAAGTGACTTGTTTTGCCAAGTAATTAAAATAAGTGTTGCTCAGAATCCTTGCGTTGCAATGTTTTTCTATCCAGAGGAAATAGACAAAAATCAGAAGGGAAAGGAGAAAATTGGACTGCAAAAGTCTTAAGCGTCTGTTATTTTGTGTTTTTGCTATAAAACACGGAAGCCAGGTCTGCCAGCTATCCCGGGGTGAGGCCGCAGGGACTGAGTGCTGCCATTACCAATGCGCTCCCCTGGCACTGCGGAGGCTGCTGCACGCTGCTGGCACACGCGCTCCTGACCTCGCACAAATGCGAGGGAAACACAAAGGCTGTGGTTTTAGCAAACCTCCTGAACACGCAGACCTGTGCTGCCACTACAGGCCTTGCAGCAGTGATTTAAGGCAGTAACTTGGCTGCAGAGTTACTGATTTTAGAGGTTTTATGAAGCTTAACAAGTGTACTCTAAGGGGAGACATTTTCCTAAAATTCATTCCTACTCACCTCTGCCATTCCTCCTGCATTCAAAGCTACTGGAATGGAATAACTTTTTAAAATAAAATAAAAAAAGCCACGTTATCTACCTCTCTCAGGCACACTGCGTAAACACAGGTACTCTAGCAGAGTACACTCGGGCTCCTAATGGTTTCTGGCAGGCAATTTTATCTTGACAATGCAGAGGCTCGCAACGGCTGAGAACCGCAGCCAGCAGACCTCAGGAGGTCGGGTGAGGTACTTGCAGGGCCATCCGTGCCTGCCAGGAGCTATTCCTGGCCTGCGCGGCTGCAACCTGTAAGCGCAGCAAACTGGAGCCCCGGGAGGAGCGCAGACCCTCGCGTCCCCTGGGAAAGAGCCGCGGCCAGGCGGCAGCCTCCGAGTAAGGGGACGGAAATAAACCACCGAGGGGAAAAGGAAGGCTGCATTGTGAAGACAAACTGACATTGATCACAGCTTTGTTTAGTCCACGTTCCCTTCCAGACTGCATTTGCTGGTAACACCGAGCACAGTAACCAGCTCAGAGGAGAACCAGAAGGATCCTAATGCAGCCCAGAGCTGCATGGTCATGGATGTCGCCACCGTGTGGGGCTCCAACCTCTGCTGCAGTGCTGCCTCTGAAGTTGAGACACCAACTTTCTGCAAACAACTTCAGGGGCCCACCTAATATCATCAATCACCTTTGTCAACAGCTGGGATAAGAACCTGACATTAGTTTATATATATATATATATATATATATATATATATATATATATATATACACACACACATTTTTATATTTTTTTTTTGCTTTTTGACAACTGCCACTACAGTTTCCTTACCAGTTGAAATCCACATGCCTCACAAAACCAATCACTCGTATTCTTTCCCCACCTGCTCCTGCCGTTCCCTCCCTCAGAGCAGTGCAAAGCGTGACTTTGGAATCTTAACCTCTAGCACCTTCATTGAGATCATACTGCTAAGGCTTCAGAGAGACCTTCCTCGGCAAAGATGCCACATTAATGACAAGGATTGCAGGATTATGGCTAACAGAGTTCCAGACACCACCTCCACAAACAAAACACTCGTTTCCACTCGTAGCTTTTTTCTCTCACACATATCAGCTGCAGAGAACCAAAACTAACACGTTTTTCCCATTAACTTACCTTATTTTCATTAGCTTGAATTTAATGTCCCACAGAAGCAAAGGGCTGTGACTCTGTTGTAGATGAACAGAGAATGTCGACAGCAGCCCCAGCCCTGCTCGTGCAGTGCCAGCTCCAGCGCCCACGTTATCCAGCACCGTTCAGGCTCAGGAACTGAAGCTGCGGAGCAAGCAGCGTGCCCAGGACTTGTTTGTGTTCACTTTTGGAACATTAACAGCAGGGGAAACAAAACAGACTGATCAGAACACTAAAAACCTGAAAAACAATCCCCAACTCACTCGTGGAGTTTGGTCAGCCCTTTCTACCAGAAAATGTTGCAAAATTCTGAAAGCACAACCCGAAATGCATGCAGCTATTGTAGAGTATCTACTGCTGTCTAGCTACCTATGTCAAGAAAATCCCAGATGCACCTTGGCATTTTCATTAGTAAGTTATATGGGGAAAACATAAGATACACTGCAATTCAGGGAGGTAAAGGCATTTTCAAACTACACAAACTAAAAGTAGTTATTTCCCACTTGTAATTCTACCTTAAACTGATTTTTAGATCCTACCTTCAAGATACTTCCTATTAACATGGGAATAACCATTTCTGGGGCTAAAAATCTCTCATTCATTTTCATACATAAAGACGTGCCTTTTAAAGTTTTATTCAGCTGTAATTGAAATCAACATCTACATAAAAAACATTTTCTTAACGTAATGTTTTATGTTTTTAGACACAATTATTTATCCCAAATGCTTCTGCTTTCTTAATTCAGGAAAAAAAAATCCTTGGCACTGTATAGTAAAGGCTGTTACCGCCACAAGTGTTACCACTTAGACATACCACAGTAGGAAACAGACAAAATAATCTGGTTTATATTTATTTTCCATTTCCCTGCCAACACACTGCTGTTGTAATCGGGGGGGCTTTCTGCTTTTCCTGCAGCACGTGCTACACCATCCATTCAGTTCTTCGGGGTCTTTTGTGTCTGAGTGATTCCCACATGGAAGAATAACCAAGCCAAGAAGAAAGGGAAGAAACAAAACAAAACAAAACAAAACAAAACCCACTGTGGTAGATTCCATCTTCAGACATTACCAGGATGTCATCAAAGACTGCTATTACAACCACATTCTGGTTTTCAGTAGATGAAAGTCCAGCTGTCAAAAAAATGACACTCAGGATTTTGCCAGCTTAAGTGTTCTTTGAAGTTCCTGAAGTTGCATATTGCCTTGAGTGATCATCATCCTAATTGCATCCTGTCAAACAAAATTGAGGCTACTGAACAAATGCATGTACTCAGATTTTACACAAGTGCACAGATTTTAACACATTAAAGTGTATGTAGCTTCTTACCAGCACTGTTGTCATCTATTTCTAGCATGTAAAGTAACACTATAGTTGCTAACATGGTTAAAAAAACAGGTGAGTAATTAATTTTATCCAATTCCTTAACAATGTGTTTGGGGGCTGGTTACGTCTTTGCGTTAAAACTCAGATTTGGACTCGATTCAAACTCCTAGTAGTATTTTCTTTATGCCTCTGTCTACTGCCTTTGCAAGTACATTGTGACAACTGCTTATTGGCATTATGGAGACAGATGTTTTATAGGACAAGTAGATATTTCCGTCAACATTATTTTCTATCTAAG